>NC_134104.1:88940625-90146562 GCF_040939455.1 Microcebus murinus | reverse complement strand
AATACATATAAGTGGAACTTCTGGGTCATATGGTAGCTCTGTTTAATCTTTAGAGAAACTAAACTCACCAGCTTTTATAGTGATTCCCAGATGACAGAAAGATAAAAGTGTATCAATTACTTATGGCACTAAACCAACCTATCCAGCCAACAGTAGTCCTTCAATGCCAGTGGCAACTCCATCAACCTAACAAATAGATACACATCAATTATTCATATGTGTGCAGATACCATCTCGTAAGAATTGAAATTTCCCAGCTGTTAAAGAAAGCCAGTATCAGGAAGAGAGGTGGACTTAGTAGAATCAAAGTTTCCCCTCTTCCTAGCCATTCTCCAATGACTCTTAGAGTGCCATTTTAAAGCATTTTTCTTATAGACTCAGACCACAATGTTTGTGATGATAATTTTAATGATGGAACCACTAAAGGTAGAATATATAAATGGAGCCATGTTGAAGATCTATAGACATATCAACACATTAGACACAGTTTAATTTTTCAGACCTATGATTTCAAGCCAGTATGTTTATAAAAATTAAAAGAACTCTACTTTTCCCCAGCATTCTGAATTGCCAGGAATATGCTTTCATCAAGAGAAAGTAGGCAAGGGGTGGTAGGAGAGAGATTAAGGAGCAGAAGCTTCATTTGAGAGCCTCTGCAATGTGGCATCTGGAAAATCTATTCACACCCTCACAAATCACTTTTGGTCTGATGTGTCAGTCTCTAAAGCCTTCAATACCAAAGTGCTAAGGGCATCTGTCTCTGATTTTCCCACTGAATGCCTGCCTTGTTTTTCACGGTCTGCTGCACACCTCTTTTGTTAGTCACAGACAGATTGACGGACAGAGCAAGGTGACAGACCAAGTAGTACATTACTCACCTTTACATTAGTAGCTACACTGAGGGGGTGAAAAAGATGGCTAACACAGAATGCCCCTGAATTTTAACATGGTATTTCCGAATGTCTGTGACTCATGTTATACAATTGCTCAGAAAGAAATGGGGTCAGCCCTAGAAAACAGGGCTCAATACCCTACAGTGATTGGCATGAAAACATGCAGACTGCTCAGCTACCCAACCGATGTGAACCCCACATTCCTCTAATCTTAAAGTGTAATAGCTAAGAATGGAGAGAAAAATGAAATAAAAATGCCTCTTTGTAATAACAACTGAATTTGCAAAATGATAATGTAACAAAAAATTATATTTATAATTGAAACAGAGACATCACTGTAATATATTTAGATCTAAAAGAAAATAATATACATATACAAAGGCTTATATAATTTCCTCAAACACAAATTCATTCAGAGTGTCCAAATAGTCTGTATATAGAGTTTATCAATGAAACTATTTCTATAATACAACACTCTTGTTCCTCTTCTGCTTATTTCTAAGGTCTAGATTTACAATAGTTACTAAAGCAAACAAAAAACAAATAATAAAGCAAACTGTTGTCTAGTATCCCTTTGAGAATCTCAACATTTTTATGTTTTCTTAACCACACTGCTGAAGAATTCTTAGGCCTTCCATATGAAGTGATATGTAATGAATAGGAAATGCTGAAGAAAGAAAATACAACAGACTGGTGATATATGGAGGTTTAATTTATGTTGGCCAAAACACAATTTTCCCATTTACTGATACTTTTCACACCAGTCACAGTAAATAGCACAGACTTTTGGAAATACCAAAACAACCGATGTTTTACTATTAGCACTTTTCAAATCATTCCTCCTTAGACTGTCACCTTTTGCTAACTCAAAACAGACTTTGCAACTGCAAGTTTCCACTGTGTAGTTCCAGCATTGCAACATTTTCTTCAAAGAGGTGTGAAACAGGTCAGTAGGCAGAGCTAATAGCATCAAATTGTTATTTAGGGGGGAAATGTGTGTTGTGAAAGTGTTAGGAGAGCAAAAAAGGACACCGGCTTTATGTGTTTGGTGGGGACAACTTGGGGACTGGTATTTCCTACCTCCACAGTCATCTTTTATGGAGGAACTGACTGCCCCAAAATAGCTGACAAAGGAATCCAAACTCCTCTTGGTATGCCTCACACAGCCCTTCACATTTTGCACCAGGTCCAACTTTCCAGCTCAGCTCCCGTTATCCTTCCACCATGCACCAAATCAGTGTTGCCTGAACTTTTTCATGTGCACACTGAGATAAATGGACATACTTTCTCTGTGCTTTGGGGCTCGGGCCCTAGAACTGACAGGGTCACTATCTATACAGACCTGTCACCCGGTATAGCACAGAGGCTGGGAAGTTCAGCCTATATGCCACCTTTGGGAATGCATTCATGGTTCCCTTGATTTGTTAGGTAACTCTCACAATTCCATGTTTTTGCACATGCTATTCTCTCCCCCTAGAACACTTCTTTCCCTCTCTGCAAAAGAAATATTTCTTGTTCTTCTAGATCAGCCCAGACATCACCTCCGCAACACAAGCGTTCTTGCCCTCTGCTGCCCCATTAGCCCCAAGAATTAGAGACTTTCTTCTGTGTTCCCACATGCTTCTCATCCACAGTAAGTTCTTTTCCCTGTCTTCTACACTGCAAGTGAGCCCCCTGAGTGCTAATTTACTCTTATATCTCTGGAGGTAAGTAAGCACAATGCCTGACAAAAAGTAGGTGCTCCGCTGCTGGTCTTTGAAATAATTCAGAATTCCTCCAAAGCATGCACAGAACAGAGAAGATTCAGAACCAGTCTCTGGCAAATAAGGAATTATTCTGAAGCCTATGTACTCAATTTCACCTGTGGCAGGATATTCCATTTATGAATTCCTGAAGAAATGCTTTGAAGCCTCCTTCTGAAACCCAGCATGCAGTTTAAATGATCTCAAGCAGATGCAAACAGCAGCAGGCAAAACCCCTCCGCCCCTGAGCCTCCTCCCTCTCTCATGAAGGCTGGTTTAGCTGGAGGCTGATCAACCACAAGGGTGCTAGTCTAGCCTTAAAACCCAACAACATTCAGCATCTAAAAATATGTCCTAAAGAAACCATCAGCAATGCACAAGCGATTACTCTCAAGGTTATTAAATGCAGCATAATTTATAAGAGACAAATTGGAAACAGCCTAAATGTTCATCAACAGGGGGTTCATTAAATAAATTATGAATATCTCAATGCTAGAATACTAGGCAGCCATTTAAAAAGTCATGTTGACAAGAATTTTTCATGACATAATAGAAATCATTACCAAAAAGCAAAAACAGAATAAACAATATTATATACAGTTTGATACAAATTTTACTTACAAAAACATGTATATGAGTTTGCATAAATAAGAAGACTGGAAGAAAATAAATTAACATGTTTAGTGGCATCTATATCTGAGCAATGGAATAATGGGTAATAAAAATTTTACTTTACTTTTCACTCTTTTTCAGTATTTTCTAAGTTTTTTATACCAAGCATGGTATGGGAAGGAGAAGAGAACTAATGAAAAAAAAAAAAAATCAAAGCAGAAAGAAGTGAAGAGCTCTAACTGCTGAGTTGCCCTGCTCTGGGCTACACTCAGGTATCCACCCACCAAAGCTGGTCTATTGTCAAGGTCGCAGGACACAGGACTTAGAGGATACCACATATTTGACCTAGCTCCCAGGAGATTTATCAGATTCAAAAATGACCTAGGGATTGACGAATTTTCTTGTATTGGTAGAAACCATACTCTGGACCCACAATTCCCTTGCCATTCTGAGAAAAAGCCTAAAACCTAAAACTGTGGTTTTCTGAATTTGATTTATAAAGGTTTTAAGAAATCACACCAAGTCCATCCCCTGATGTTCTCATTTTTTTCACAGAAAATGCTAGATCCAGACCCCAGCCAGAAAGACATTTCTTCTCCAACAATATTCTCCCACCTCCTCCTTTTTATGAATAACGTAAGTTCTACATTATTCTTAATGTTGCTGAAAAATAGATTTTTAGAAACATTTAAAACATGGAAGAGATTGAGCAAGAAAACAAGAAGTAAATAGTGTCACACAAAGCAAAAGAAGAGAGTATCCTAAGCATCATACACCCCAAAGACTCAAGAGATAAAAAGTCTATCCCAACAGCATCCTTTGGATTTTGGCTTCTACTGGGTGCTGAGGATCTTTACCAGAATGATTCAGGGAAGACCAACACCAGAATAACAAAAGGTGAACATTATAAACTATCCTTCAAGGGGTTTGTCTGAGAATGGCAGAAGAATCAGGCCAGGTCAAGAGAAGACTCAGGATCTGTGTTTGAAGCTACACTGAAGGGTACAGGAGGGTGTCAATGAAAATTCAGGAGAGAAGGGGATCATGGTGGAACAGGTCTAGTCCTGGAGAAAAGGGAAAAAGGAGTGTCTGGGAACCAGAGCCTGGGTGAGGCACCACCATGAAACAAAAGAGGTACTATGTGTTCTGGAACCCAACCCAGGAATTGGTGACCAGGCAGCCCATCAGAATCTCCTGAGGGGGTTTCACAGCTGACACAGGCCTGGACCCCCCCTACAAGAGACCTACTGAACCATTCTCTTCAGGGACAGGGACTAAGCTGAGTAATTTCTAAAAGTTCCCAGGCAATTCAGATGCACAGTGCTGGTTCAGAATCACAGTTAGAAGGGAGAGGAGGGTGTGAACAGAAGGAAATACACTTGTAGGTATTAAGAGCAGGAAACCGAGGAAGGAGAAGGTTCAAAGTTCTCTCAACTAGGAGGTGAGGTTATGCCAAGAGTGAAAGTAGGGGTAGTAAAGGCTTAGACTGGGTACTTAGGTTGGGTACTTCTCAGAAACAAGTTAGCTGGTGCCAGGAGGAGGGGCAACACTTTATGAAATGACCAGGAGCATTAAGGTACACTGTGGAGTAAGCTTTCCCCAGTAGTGCTCAGCAATGCAGAGAGCAAGAGAGAAGCAGATGGTCCAATGAATCCATATGTGGGAGTCTCAGGGAGAAATGGCATGAAAGAGCAAGGAAGCCATTTAGTATCAACCTCATAGGGCTGTTGCAAGAATGAAATAATGCATTTAAACATAGCCCAATGTCTGACACAAAATGAGAGCTCAATAAATGTTAGCTGCTATTGTCATTGCTGCAACTGCTGCTGTTTTTTTATTTCTAGAACCAAGTGAAGTGATCACATCTGTTTCTTAGGGATCTGTAAAATAGAAGTCAGCAGTTGCTCCTCAATTAACAGAGGGAAAATTCACAAGCTATGTGGGGTGTTAAACCCCTCAAACAAGAGATGCTAATGACCATATATTTCTATAGGTTTCCATTTAATTACTTTTGAATAGCTAGTGGTTGAGCATTGTTGTGATAATAACTAAAGATAACTGGTACCATTTTTATTATAAATATGTCAGAACAAAAGACTAAAAAAGGTTGAATGGAAAATAATGCTCTTTAGAAAGTCCATTATCGTTGCCCCCACCTCATTCAAAACGGATTTGTGGAGGTTGGCAAAGACGCATGCAGAACAAAATTAAGAAAAGAAAGTAAAATAATCAGTCTAAAGAAAACTAAAGGGTAGGGTAGGGAAAAATATATTTGGTGCCCAATGAACACGAATGGACATGCAAACACATCCCTTTCAGAGTGCTAGTAGTGGGTCTCAAATCTGGCTGTGAAACTCCCAGCAGTGAATGCAAAGAGGAAAAGAAGATCAGTACCCACAGGTTCCAAAACCAAAGGGAAAGGCTGCTATTGCTATTACTGAACTGTGAAAACTTTTACTTTCATAAATCGACAATGATATAGTGAACAATTATCTACACTATCATCCTTACAGCAAGGCTTAATCACCTAACTAAAAGATATCCCTTTATCCTCAAATGACACTCTTAATTTCTGGTAGAAGAGACAAGATGCTAGAATCAGAGAGTAGCTCTCCAAAGTTCAGGATTTTTTTCTACATTATTAGCTCTTTTTGTTCCATAGTAGGCAGAATCATTTTGAAACACATTTAGTTCAAATAAATTAACATTCCCATATTCCTATCTTTTGGAGGAAATAAGTTTACATACGTATGCATGACCTACTACAAATAAAGTATAATTTCCACTTAGAATTCTTTGTCAAGCAAACTATTAAAAAAATCATGAGAACACCATAAAGCTATGTTAATATATTCACTGTCTAATAGTTTTCCACCCTTTCTCTGAAAGGTACTGAAAGATGCGCTCTGTGAAAATAAGAGAAAAACTAAGAAAGAGGATCAGGAAATGAAGCCAACACAAGAGAAGCAAAGGATGACAGTGAAAGGAAATCCCAGTGTAGCAGGCCCAGGGCACAGACAGTCCAAACTGGAGCTGATCAGAGGCTCCAGAAGAAATGGTTCCAAGCAGATGACACAGATGAATATCTGCTATGGCTAAATACATTCTAAGTGGATAGTCCCTACCCTGGGAAGAATATAGGAATATGCTAGTGATGAATACACAAGAAACTGAACAAATAAGAGCTTCTGTGTTAGAAAGGAATAGACCCATTTGCATGCACAAGGAAACAATGGAAGCATAAGAAACTAGTATAAATGGCTACTCATAGGAGGCAGAGAAGAATGGAGAGATTAGAATGAGAACAGAAATGAGACTTTTAAAGGTATATCTCTTATGTTGTTTTGATTTTTGATCCAAGTGAATGCTTTACCTTTACAAAAACAAATAGAAAGTAAATTCTAAGAATAATAAAAGGATGTGGTTTCCTATTAGCAGTGGCCAGTAGCTTTACTTGTTCTTTTCACAGCAGCAACCTTTGGCCTCCACCTGGCTTTCGGTACTGCACGCGTCTACAGAGAGTCCAAGGCAGAGGTCACATGATACGGCTACAGCCTCGGAAATAAAATCAACGAAGATGAGAGTCGTGGGAGAAGCATTTTCAATTTCTCAAAACATGAAACCCAGACACTTGTTTTCTAAATAATACTGGCTACATGCCTCTAGTGTGACCTATGCGGGTGTATAGAAATCAGATATGGTAACAAGTTGTTTTTAAGTAGGAGCTCTCTGAGAAGTTTGACCAAGCGGTTCTTCCTCAAACTGCCCTGTGCATTTGGGGAATCCAGGATCCCTGGTCCTTGTCCACCAAATGCCAACGTGACTCCCCAGTCATTGTAATGTCCCCCCCACCACATTTTCAAAAGTCCATACCCCTGACTCAGAACGACTGTGAGGAATGAGTAAAAAGAATAAAAATTAACGTTTGTCAAGTATTTTTCCTTATCACTGCAACTGATTTTCATCACTTCATTAATTTAATGAATCTTCATATCACATTCGTTAAGAAACATGAGCAATCTGATCTTACAAATGTTTGGCTGTTACTAAATATAGTTTGTGCCTTGAGTTTAAAAAAAAAGAGCTAAAGAAAAATCTGAAGAATCTAGAATGCCTGCCAGCCTTCAGTCAAACCTCCTGCTTCACAACTGCAGAGTGTGCAGTTTAATTTTTTAAAAAGGTTCTCTCATATATATGGATATATATTCTTTCATTGATTATGCTAATTAATTCTCTTAAGAGTCCTGCAAGCTTGGCAAAGAAAATATTATTTTCCCCATTTTCACAGACAGGGAGTCTAAAGCTCAGAGCAGTTAAGTGATTTTTCCAAGCTTATAATTGACAGAACTTGGAGTAGAAACCAGAACTTCTGGTTGTCAGTCTGGTGGTTTCTTCACTCAGCTGTAATATTCACTCTGGACAGTAATTCCTCTATGCCAAGCCTAAAATACATCAGCTCAATTCAAATCTTTAACATAATAATTATAAATGTGAAACCCAGCATTTTCTTTTTAAATTGGTAGGTCAAATATAATAGTGCTAAAAAACAGTATAATTTTGAAATCAATAAAGCTGACCGAGTGCTTTAGCAGGGTGGTTTTTTAAATCTTCCCAAGAGCTCCTTGAGGTAGGTACAATTGTTATTCTATTTTACAGATAAATAAATGTAAGCAGAGAAAGGGGTAACCAATGTGTTAGTTACTAGTGTGTACCCACAAGTAAGAGAGTGAATTTGAAAGCAGACAGTCTAACTCAGTGGGAAAACTCTCAATAGATTTCACTAAAAGGATCATGAGAAAAATTGGTAGGTGGAATATCTAGGTAAACAGTGAAACATTCTCTTTAGCTTGGTAAATAACATTTAAACAAGTATCCCCCCATATAACTTTTTTGTTGCTTTGTAAAAGTGACCTCAATTAAGAAACAAGCAAGTAACTGGCCCTCTGTCAAACTAAACAGTATTTTAATTACTCAAGTAGTGGATATTTAGTGAATTATCAATTTTATACTCCAATAATACTACTTCCATGGAAACAAATCAACCCTGAAATAATCAAGTAGGGCTCTTGAACATCTTATGTGGATGACATGAAAGACTTAAATTTTTTCTCTTCTTATTTTACCAATTTATATCATGAAAAGACTAAAAAAGTAAATATAGAAAGAACTCTCAATCACCAAATCTGGTAAAGATCATAACAAAAATAATAGAGAGGCAATATACTGAGTAAAACAGCAATCTGAAGAAAATAAATTCATTTTATTCGACTTCAAAATAGATATGGAGAACATGACTCTAATTATTCTACTCTGTGTAGGAGGTTATGATGCTTACGGCAAATAACCAATGCAGAAGACTAATACATTTTCTCTTCTAAAATTTCTACAGAACATCCTAAAATTCTATTTTGTAACCAAATTCAATCTCCAGAAGTAAAGGTATATTATCTTGCTAAGAAACACTATTTAAGATAAAAATTCACAGTCATCAAATAGTTTAGTAAAACACTAAAAGGGGCACAGTCATGCCTGAAAAACCAGATGTACAGCGAAAAGTAGCCAGGTTGAGGGCAAGTAAGAACTTGGGAAAAAAGTCTGAACTATGGCCAAAGAAATCATTTGTCTAACTCCTCAAAAGAACCATAGAGCTACAAAGGTAAAAATGGAGACCATGTAGCCTCACTAAGACTGTGTGTATGTAGCCTATATTCTGTGATAATTTATGATTGATGCTACAATATAGGTTGAGAAGTATATTTGGATCTATAATACCAGGACCACAAACACACGATTGAGTTAATGATTAGATATCCAGTGATGAATGATCAAAGAAGAGCTAGAAGAAAAAAAAAACACAGCACCTACTTGCCATTGGTTCCCTGTTGTCAGCAGGCATTCCTTAATCACAGAAGGCTGTGGAGATTTCACCACACTGCCTCCCTAGATGATGAAAATCTGATGCCAGGGCACGTTGTAGTAGCTGCATAGTCAGATCAACACAGAGCTCTGGGGCCTTGAGGCCTATGCACCCAGACAGTAAACACCATCCTGAAAGGCTGTCTAGTAAAGATCCCATACATTAGCTGCCCAGAGGAAGGGAGTATGTCCCCATCATGCAGGTGGCAAATAGAGGCATCAAGAAATACGATATTCCTCAAATCATTGATGCAATACTGAACGTCTAAGATAACACAGTGATTTGCTGATAAAGATCATAATAGATTCCATGAGACCCCACCTAGAAGAAAGGGGGAAAGAGAGAAAAATAGGAGTAGATGAGGCCTTCCCAGGCTTGCTTGATGGAGGCGGCAGGAGTGGGGAGAGGCAGAGGGGACAGAAGAGGCCCCTCTGGTAGTGATCAGGGAGGAAAGGTAGGGAGGAATTTGAAGGGCACTGAGGACATGGGACAATGGGGGGTCCCATTGCTATGAGAGTAAAAAGGGGAAAGGAAAAGTAGAGGGGGCTGGTGAGCTGAAGAAATGAAGGAAAGAAGCAGGAGATAACAGGGGAGACTCTCGACAGTGATCAGTGCTGAGGAGGGGGAGACAGGTACAGGTAACGGTGACCATCGTGGTAGAAATGTCGTAAAGAAAAAGCAAGCATCCATCTAGATGACCTTCAATAATGGTAAGATTCTATTAACTTTCCAGAGTTTCCTGTTCCAAATTAAGAAACCCTTTTATTTGTAAAATGGAAATTGCCTTGATGCTTTGGTCCATTTCTTCTCATTTTAAATGGAGTGGTCATGGAGTTAGCCACCATTATTAAACAGGATATTTTCACTGGGCCCACAGGTCTTTAAACAGTCTGGGAGATACATACTCTTCCTCCCCCTGTTCTAAGTTGGCAGGGAGAGAAGGCAGGACCTGAGAATGCACCTACCTTTCGCAAATCAATCAGCTCTGGGCAAATGCCTTTTGGTTGGAAAACAGAACTTATACTTCCATTTCCCAGGGAGACAGAAACATCCACATGTTTAAACTTAATCTAGCAAGTGTTTTGAGGTCCTTGCTACATGTTAATCCTCCCTGCGTTTATTTGGTGACAAGGCAGCACCTTCCACTATGAAACGCTCTTAAGAATCTTGGAGTGGCAAGCTGCACCATCTATTTCATCAGGTTCATTTGGGTATTGCAAGTGTCATTTAACAGTCCAGAAAGGAAGGAGTTCAGGTGTCTCCCAGCTCTTCCCATCTCAAACCCTTCAGTAGTCACGGTGCCGAGTCAGCTTTCATAGCCCACAGGGAATGACACATGAACTCTGAGGCACACATTCTGATATAACAGTAGTGCCCATAAACAGCTACCGATAAAAGGAAAAAAACTCATAACACAGTACGCAGAGAATCATAACAAGATACAATTTCCATAAAGATCATTTTAACGGCAGCTTCTTCTAAAAAAAATAAGGCGACAAAGTAAACATAACATCTCACACATAATGTTTATGTTCTGTACCTTGTATAAATTCTATGTCTTCATTAAATGGGAAGAAGGAAAAAGTCTACATAGACAGCTAAAATACCAACATCAGGGCTTTTTCCCCTAATCAATTGGGGAAATTTTGCAAAAGAGGATCTTTTATTTCTGAAAGCCCTAACTTTCTAACCTTATTTAATAAAGATTTAAAAAATACTTAGCTTTTATGAAGTAAAAAGACCACAGTAGCTCACTTAGCCATGAAGAGAAGCTGTGACAAGGACCTGGACCAAGACTTGTCAAGGAAGGCCCCTCCAAGAAGGTGGCTTGAAGAAAGGGCTATCAGATTCATTCTGCCATGAAGGACTCTTGCTTGGGGTCAGATGACCTAGATACTCTACTCTTGGACCAGAAGACACCAAAAAGCAGGCAGATTTGAATCCAATTCAGGCTCTCACATTCACTGACTGCCTCAGCTGTGTCGCTCAAGCTCTCTGAGCCTCAGTTCCTTCAAGGGACAGATAAGAAAGGTTATAAAAGTACCTACATCTCAGTAGGTTGTTGTGATGATTAAATGAAGTGGCATGTTAAAGAATCTGGTGCACCCACCAGACATGCAGCACACATCACCCTCTTCCACCTCTCCCTACCTTCCCTGGGGCCGAACCCCAGACCAGCAGTTGGGCAAGCTAAGCGTCTCTAAATATCACTCTCCTCAACTGCAAACTGACAAAGAATAATGTATGTGAAAGTTTAAATCAATACACAAATGTTAGGAAACATTCTTGTTAGCCCCAATCAGTACTCCTCACTTACAAATACACTTCATGGAATAAGAGTAAAAAGCATCTCTCAGGCAATTTCTTTCTACCCCACCTGTTTACTGCTAAATGTTGGCATACTTTTTTATTAGTGTCCCTGCGGGGGACGAACCTATGCTTTACAGTTATTTTCCTTTTCATTCTGTTCATTTAATTAATGCTTTTATTTCTGTGCTCGTACTCTGGGGTAAAATTTGAGAAAACCAGAATGTGAAATGCTAAAGACAAATATTAGCAGCAAGCAACTTGATATTTGCTTATCCTTACAAAGATCCAAAAGGAGTTGAATATTTGGAAAACAGGTAGTAGGCTAAAGAAAAACAAGTGTCAAGACTAAAAGTTCCGGGAGTTTCTCTGGGATGAAACTTGCCTTTTCGTCTTCCAACACCCAGCAAAGTGCCCAGCACACATAGGGCATTTGACAAACGATGCATGACACCTGGAGAAACAACATGATCTCAATCTACCACTGCCCTTTAGTAAAAAGAAAAAGCTGAAAACTAAATCTGAAAGATGAATATTACTGATACCTGTTTCCACTGAGTCATTTATTGAGTCCTAAAAGGGTCACATGTAGACTACAGGTGGATATGGTCTTGAACTCCAAACCACTGAGACTCCAAACTCCAATTGCAAACTGTTTAAACAGACCAAAGAAAAAGGCCTCTCTAACCCTCATTACCCATATTGGTAAGGAGATGATGAGCTGGGGCAGAGATGAAGCCTGGGATGGGACCTCATCCTGTCCTCCCCAGACAACACAAATACCACATGGGGTGTCAGAGGGACACTGGTTTCCCCAGTCACTTTGAATTGTCTTCTCATCCAGGATGGCAAATGTTAAATAATCAAGACCAAAAATGCTAGGGTTTTCTCTCTGTCTCTCTCCATTTTTAGCTCAAGCAGTTTATTATAGGTTACCCTTCTTTTCTTTTTTTTTTTTTTTTTTTTGAGACAGAGTCTCACTTTGTTGCCCAGGCTAGAGTGAGTGCCGTGGCGTCAGCCTGGCTCACAGCAACCTCAATCTCCGGGGCTCAGCGATCCTACTGCCTCAGCCTCCCGAGTAGCTGGGACTACAGGCATGCGCCACCATGCCCGGCTAATTTTTTTTTTTTTGTATATATATTTTTAGTTGGTCAATTAATTTATTTCTATTTTTGGTAGAGACGGGGTCTCGCTCAGGCTGGTTTCGAACTCCTGACCTTGAGCAATCCGCCCGCCTCGGCCTCCCAAAGTGCTAGGATTACAGGCGTGAGCCACCGTGCCCGGCCTACCCTTCTTTTCTTAACTTCTAATAATTTGTGCTCTCTCCTTTCTGCCAACTTATAGGTTTTTCTCACCAAACCTAATTCCCTGGTCTATGTGATGCTTGCTTTGCATGAATATCATGCCAGAGAAATGGAAATTTATATTCACCATGATTTTTTACAAACAAGCAAGGCAAAGTTAAATAAAAAAAAAAATTAGAATTCAGATGAGAAGAAGCAATTTATACAGGTTTTTTTGCCTTCTAGAAATCTTAAAAGAACCCTGATAACATCAGTCTAAGGAGGTCCCAGCACCTGGCTGTAAAAGTAGAAATATATAATTCCAGGTAGTCAAAAGCACCTTCTGGTTTTCTAATGCTGGAAAACAAACCACCCTAACTTAGTGGTTTAAAATAATTTTATTATCTTTCACAGTTCTAGGAGCTCTCACTTTGCAGCCGAAGCTGCAATCTGAAGGCTTTTTCACTCACATGTCTGGCACCTTCCAGAGATGGCTGGTTGACAACACTCTCCATACAACCTTTCCAGATGAGTATCTCTGGCTTCCTTACAGCAAGGTGGTCTCAGATTAGCTGAACTTCTTGCATGGCAGCTGGCTCTTCCCAGAGCACAGGAAATAAATGAAGGCTGCAGTCTCTTTTTACAGAGTTTGCCCAGAAAACTGGTAGAGATTCAATTCTGCCATACTTTACATGTCAAATTAGTCATCAAACCTACCCGGATGCAAAGGGAAGGTAGTATGGACACCACTTCTCAATGTGAGAATTGAATTTGAAGCCAGTGCTAATACACTATGCTCAGACAGCCTTGCCTGGTCTCCAGCACAAACAGGGCTAATGGAAGAGCGAGCCCCAGTGGATCAGATTTGTGCACATAAATGCCCACTCCCCTGGGACATCATCCTAATGTTGGGCAACAGAAAGAGGTGCAGGACAACTGTGCTATTTAGTTATTTTGAGTATTTTCATTTCACTGCTAACCTCCAAGGTTGGAGAAGTTATTAGGAAAAAAACAGGTGGCTTTGATCACTTGTACTCATCAAACTTATTAAATTCTTGTTTGTGGTTTATAATGTCTTCTGGGTAAAAAAAAAAATACCATTAGTATTTTCATGGAGGTATAGTAAGTTTAATTTCAAATTTTGATCATTGAAAGACTTCACTGCTCATCTTATACTGGTCTTCCAAGTGGAAATGAGTGGATAATTATGCAGTCTTGGACATACAGATTGAATTTCTGTTGTGAATATTCATTTAGATGTGCAGGAAAACTTCCGGTTATTTTAATTTAGGATGAGAAATCAATACTACTAGGACCAAAGAATATATCTGCATATAAAACTGCTCATTAAAGCCAGGCATGGAAGAAGTAGCTCCTGGAAAGGCCAACTTAGCAATTACGCCGAAGCCTATCCCCACCAGCGACTTGTTAATGACTATTTCTGGTGTTCTAGGTCCTAGAAGAACACGCCAAGGACAAGGTGAGGAGTTTTCAGTTTTAGATGATGACTAAGCCCTTGGGGATTGGTTCTCTCTGAATCCTTTCTTTATCCCTTCCCATTATATGCTTTTCTAACAGCCTATTTCAAACCTGCTGAGGGACTTCTTCAGAAACCTTGGACCATCCTACTTGAGTCCTTGCCCCTGAAGGTCAAAATAAGGTAGCATCCTTATTTTGAGTCTAAAAACTCTTTCCCCTGTGGGGAGAGGCAGTTCCTCCCTGTTCAAGAGAAGGCAAGAATGACAGTGAGGCAGACCTCAAGTTCCTTCTCACTGTACCAACGTCAGGTGTCAGGTCCCAGCCCAGGGCAGCAGCTTATGGTCACTGTTGGCAGGAAAGAGAGAAGAAGGTGAGCCGCTCAGTGTGGAAACTGGGTTAAGAAAGTCCAGGGAAAAAATAGATAGCTAATTAGAGTTTTCAACTTAATATGCACAAACTGAAATGAATTTTCAAAGACGTCCCTTTTTTCTTTGTGCCAGAATTAAAGCCTTTTTCTAAGGTCCAGAATGTTACAGCCAACAGAAGGACTCAGTGATAAATAATAAAAAAAATATAAAAGAACTATTCATTGGGCCCTAATAATGTGTCAGGTGGGTACAATGACCATCCTCGTTTTACAGATAAGGAATATGAGACACTAAGCCCAAGGACACTGAGCAAGCAAGGGGAAGTGGTGGCCAACAACCAAGTTTATGCTCTTAACTATCACAGAAAGTACAGAAGAAAACCCACAAGTTTTCTGACTAATCAAGGCTGGTACCTAATTCTATCTCCAGTTACCGTGCTAGTTTTGTGACCTTAGTTGTCAACCTTTCTGAGCTTCAGTTTTCTTGCCAGCAAAATAGGGGAAAAATCATCTAATTGTTACAGCTGCCATGAACTCCCAGAATATAGTAGGCTTTGAATAAACGGTAGCTATTTTTGCTATGCAGACCAGAGGGAATACAGCCAAGCTAACAAAAGGAACCGCAAGAATGAGAAGGAAACCTGGAAGCATCAGGAGCAAGCACAGCCCATCCCCTGCCCAGCAGGAAAACAGTACCTTGGAGAGGGTTTCCTGGCCAGGGCCTTGACTCCTCTCCTTAAACCTGGACTAGGCAAAATTCTGGGAGAGTTTGTATTAATATATGCAGTGTTCATAATTCACAGAGTAAATGTACATTTCCTTTCTTTTTATCTAGAGTTACATAAATATATGATAATATCATATGCATATACATATTTTTACTTACATTCAATCTTTTCCAACTCCAGCAGGTCCTTAAATCTGATTCCAAATTAAGCCTTCTTCAGACACAGCTCTGATTAAATCACTCACTGGCTTCAGAGCATCTGAAGATTTTTCATGCTTCTGAGATAAAAGCCAGTCTCTTCTGCCTGCCCTCCTCCGCCCTTCAACAGAGATTCAGGCTTCCACTCTAATCTAATTGCCCCTGCCCCATGCCTTATCAGATGCTCTTCTACAGGACAAGGCCTCTCAGTCCACTTGCCCCTGATCACGTACATCTTGCTGACTCCCACCTCTGTATCCCTGCACTGGCCAGGTCCCCGCAGCACTACTCCCTGGCTCGTTTTCCCCAGTTCAAGTCCTACCCATCCTTTAAGGCCCTGCTAAGGGACCTCCTGTTCCAACGAGCCTCCCATGACCAATTCAGCCCCCAGTAATCCGTTGTCTACTTCCTCTAAATTCCTACATGGATAGCCTCTTCCTTTCTATAAACCTGCATTTAAATATGGTTTGATATTACTATGCAACTTAGAAAAAAAACTTCTCTCCTCAATGATACAGTATGTAACTGAGAACCTGAGAGAGCATATGGTTAAGAGTATATAAATTTACAGTCAGGCAGATCTGAAGCAAAATCCCAGGCTCAGCCATTTTCTAACTAAATGGCCTGGAGCAAGCTACTTAACCCCTCAAAATAGCATTTTCCTCCTCTATAAAATGGGATAATAATTGTAGTTACCTCACATGCCTGGGGGATGGGGGGAATTCATGCCTGACATATGTAGTGATCAATAATGTCAACTATAACTATTATCAATACCCACATCTCACATATTTTTCTATCCCCCACAGCACCAACTATCTAATCTACCTACCTATCCATCCATCCATCAATCTATGTTGGAGACTTGAATCTTTGCTCATTGTCTAATTTAAATGCTTCTCTAAATCCTTCTCAAATTTCCATTTCTCCAAGAAGCACAATGCTGTTTCTAGTTTATTAATCTGGCGTGGAAACTCAGGAAGATTCCCTAGATAGGGTCTCACACAGAGCTGATTTCCAGGAGTCTGAAGTGTGAGTGAAAAGTGATCATTTCCTTAGTTCAGATATGCTGGTTTGAAGAACAGCTGAATAATTCATTAGGTTCTTTAAGGTGCATTGATCAGATTCTCTCTCCTCTTTAAGAAACATTTTACCTTGAAGTAAGTATTTGTCATTCCCTTTTCAAATAAAAGGTAGATAATAGACTGCCTCTGTTTAGCAGAACTATAATAAAGGTCTAAATGATAATAATATCTTAGGCCTGCAGAGTGCATCACAGTTTATAAAGCACATTCACGTGCGTCCTGCCATTCCATCCTTCCAGCAGCCCCATCAGATAACCAGAGGGCTTATCTCAGTGTGATAAATTGGAATGCTCAGAAGGTTCAAGAGGCCTCCTACATGCCAGTTCAATGGTTCAGATATGCCAACTCCTATTTCAGTGTTCCTTTTACAGTGTCACAGGATTTAAAACTATTTGCACATCTCCACGGAGATATACAGCTAGAAAGAGTGGGACCCAGTGCTAATTTGTATTTTTGCTAATGTGCTTGTTTTATCACTTTGGGGAAATAATGCAGAGCAAATCTGTCAAACAGTATTTAATGCAGTTCTATACTACATGAAACCAAGTGGAAGACCTCAAGTCTATTTTTATACTAGCTATTTTCAGGGTCTTTCATATTTGTTTTCCTAGAAGTAAAGTAGGAGCATACAGCTCCAGCCTCCTGAAATTCCTCCTCAGCATACTGAGCATGGACTGCACTTGAATACTCTTCCTGCGTCCAGTTTTATACCAGTTCTCTACCAGGCTCCCTTCTGTCACTGCCCTCTAGGTACCCAACCAGCTGTCCAGCTCTTCCTCAGACACGCAGAGTATGCACCATCTCAACACCTATTCATGGGTGTTCCCGGTATATGGCCTGCTCCCTTACCTTGTTCACATTTCTGCACAAATACCTCCCCCTCAGAGAGGGCTTCAGTCCATCTTCTCTCATTAACACCCCCCACACACACACACACATACACACTCTGTAACCCACTTTCCGTACTGCTTCATCATAGCAGTTATCACTACTGTAACTTTACAAATCTCTCATCTCTCTGGTCTTCGCCACTAGAATGTACACTCTGTGAGGGCAGGGCTTTGTACTGTTCGCCACTGTACCACCTGCCCTTGGAAAACTGCCCAACAACAGGAAGCTCCCAATAAATACCTACTGAATAAAGCAATGCAGTCTACAAATTCCCTTGCTTTAAACTCTCTACTTCTTGCAATTTGGAAAGATTCTTATACATAAAACCGAAAGAACAAAAGCCATTCTCACAACTAGGACAAATGGCAAAGAAAACTTAGTACACGGATGGGACACAGAACAAGTAGACAGAATCCCTGGGACCAGAACAAGCATGAGCCCAACGACTATTACAATAGTTGCATCACTGGAGCTAATGCCATTGAGTCAATAAGAAAAAATGAATGACCAACAGCTAAGAGGCCTCGCATTGCCTAAGGCAGTTCCATCACATGCCTCCAGGTGAGAGGAAAACCAACAGATAAATGACCTAAGCTGTACTTTTGGAAAGAAGACCCAAGTTATTTCTTGGAGCTTTCCATGTATACAATAAATTGACAATAATCGGGTGAGAGGAGAACGACCTGAAATTACGTACCCCTAATCTGATGCAATATGAACTACTCAAAATCAGCCATAAAATATTCTTGCTAAAAATATTTAACCTGTATGTAATCATGAAGAAATCATCACATATCCAAAATGTAGGGCATTCTACAAGACAATTGACCAGCACTCTTCAAAAAAGTTAACTTCAAGAAGAACAAAAAAAGACAGGGAGACTCTTCTTCTAGATAAAAATTTTTTAAAAGACTTAATTGGATCCTGGATTAGAGAGAAGCTATAAAATGGAGAGACTGGGGAAAGGTGAATATGGACTGCCTAGTTTACAAAAGCTTCATCAGCTACGTCTATTTACTCTATGGTATTTAGATTCAATTTATCATTATTCACCCCTACAGGTAATCATTATGCATTTTCCATATATATCATATCCTTCTCTGGTTACATACATCTCATTACAATAAGATCTATATTCTGAGTTCAACAAGGCTTAGCCTCCACAGGGTATCTTTAATACTAATTGGAGGAGACAAGGTTTATAAATCCTTATTTATAAGATGATTATGAAAACCATATATCCTAAGCCTGTCTTTTCACACTATTATATTCTCTCTCTCTCTTCCTCTCTCTCTCTCTTTCCATTAGAGTTCTTATTAAACACTACTTCAGCCACAAAATTATAAATTCCTTGACAGTTGAAATGATACCAGGTTAATCTTTGCATTCCTAAGAGGTAAACAATGGCTTACATAGAGTACCTAGCTCATAAATAGTTGTTGACATTTAAAAATTACTTTATTTATACTTATATTTAAAAGTATAAATAAATTATACTTTCATTTAGACCATTTAATGACTACTTATTTGCTTGAATTTTTAAATGACCCTGAATCTGTCTATGCTACAAAATGTACTGAGGAACTAATACATCTTTCAGATTTTGCAACCTTCATTCAATTATCAAGCCTTTTAAACATTGTTTAATAATAAAATTACTCTTCATATCTCAAAAATATTTGTTGAAGAAACTGGAAAATCAAGACATTCTTTCCATGTATATAAAAAATTCTATAAGATATCTAATAAGTCAGTATCATATCTTATTTGAAACTGAGGTGGCTTTAGGAGCATTTAGTACAATCTTTGGAATACTTTTATCTATCTCTACTAACAAAAGCTTGTTTCACCAAGTAACTTGGCAAATCATCCCTGCATTGTGATTTATACACCTTTCCCCATCCATGCTCATTATATCTTCATTGACCCTCTTAAACGAAAATTTTTACAGTTGCTTATTTCTTTAGTATTTATTGAATTGATTCTGGCATTGTAAACAGTATTGTACCATTTAGAAAGTATTTAACTTTCTGCTGTTCATCTCACATCTTGCTTTTTAATTTCCATTTCTATTTGTGAATCTTGACATTTCTAAATGTCCTGGATCATCAGGCTCTGAGACATTCACGTTCAACTTTACAGAAATGTGACTGCTCAGGGAACTTCAACAATCACGTTTCTTTAATACTCACTAACACCTTTTTGTGACAATCCCGAAGATGACTACCTCCACTTGCAGCCTCACCCCTTCCTACAACCAAAGTGCTATGAAAGGCAGGCTTCCTCTAAGGCTACATGGCTTATCCCAAAGAATTACCATGACCTAGTTTTAGAACGTCACTCCAGATAGACTTCAGCCAGTGGGAAATAATATACACAAAGCATCTTTATTTCAGCAACTGAGCCTCATTTCTAAGAACTGCTCCCTCCTTGACAGGCTACCCCAGTGGAAAACTCTGCCTGAAAAAAAAAGAGATTGTATGTTTGGTCTGAGTCCAGCCGCTACCCAGCTGCACAATCCTGGGAAGTGAGGCAGTCTCTGGACTTTGCTTTCCTCATCTTTAAAATAAAGTAGTTTGACTAGATTTCTTCTTCCTTGCTTCCAATGCTAAGATTCTATAATTCCATTGAGTGTTTGTATATGAGGCAGAGGGGGGAACGATTATCAAATTTCAAAAATATAGCACAATCCCTTGGGTAACTGTTCTGTATTTTGCTACCATAATGTATTTTGGGTACTCTGGCAATTTCCAAAAGGACTTACAAAACCTCAGAGATTAAAATATGGCCCAAACCATATGACCCAGCAATTCCACTCCTAGGTATATACCCAAGAGAAATGAAAACATACATCCACACAAAAGGTTGCACATAAATGTTCATAGCAGCATTATTCATAATGGCCAAAAGGTAGAAACCACCCATATGTCCATCAACTGACACACAGATAAAGAAAATTTACTATCTCCACATAATGAAATATTATTTGGCCATAAAAAGGAATAAAATACTGATTGATATATGCTACTACATGGATAAACCCTGAAAACATGCTAAATGAAAAAATCCAGTCACAGCATTGTATGCTTTCATTCATAGGAAATGTCCGGAGTAGAGAAATCCACAGAGATAGAAAGTAAGTAGGTTAGTGGTTGCTTAAGGGTGGGAGAGTGAGGATGAGGAAATAGCGGGTGATAGCCAAATGTCTGCCAACTGATGAACAGATAAATAAAATGTGGTATAGCCATACAACGGTACCTTATTCAGCCATAAAAAGGAATGAAACACTAATTCATGGTATGTATTAGTCTGCTAGGGCTACCACAACAAAACGCCACAGATGGGGTAGCTTAACCAGAACTTTATTGTCTCACAGTAATCCCAGATCATGGGTCAGCAGGGTCAGTTTCTGGTGAGGGCTGTCCTCCTGGCTTGCAGACGGCCCTCACAGGGCAGACAGAGCAAGCTCTTTGGTTTCTCTTCTTGTAAATACACTAATCCTACCAGATTAGGGCCCAACCCTGATGACTTCATTTAACCTTTATCACCTCCTCACAGAACCTATCTCCAAATACAGCCACACTGAGAGACAGGACTTCAACATATGAATGGTGGGGAGCACAAACATTCATTCCATAACGTGTTACGACGTGGATGAATCTGGAAAATATGACGCTAAGTGAAGAATTCAGTCACAAAGCACCCTGTATTGTATAAATCTATTTATACAAAATGTCCATAATAGGCAAATCTAGAAAGACAGAAAATAGATTAGTGGTTGCTTAGGGCTGGGACAGAGAAAGTAGGAGGGAAATGGGGAGTGACTGCTAATGAGTATGAGGTTTCTTTTCAGAGTGATAAAAAATGTTCTAAACTTGTGATGATGACTGCAATTGTGAATATTCTAAAATCCACTGAATAGTATACTTCAAATGGGTGAACTGTATGGTACATCCCAATAGAACTGTCTTAAAATAATAAACGTATAGACATGATTCAAGATTGCTGCCTAAGGATGAAAGAACAAAGAGCTGTTGAAGTCCTGAGTTCATATCCTGATAATTCCACCCATTAGCTGTGTAACCTCAGCCAGTCTCTTAACTTCCAAGTCCCCTAATCCATGAAGTGTGGAGAGGGTTGCAATCTTTCTCAGCTGGTATGAGGATGAAAGGAAGTGATGCACAGTGTCCAACATGTACTGAACACTTAATAAATGACGGTGGTTGTTGATATTATTAGCATCTCATCAGTAGAAGAACAGCCTGTTTCTTGAAATGAACTGATTTCAAAGTTCAGGCACTGAATTTGATTTCAAGTTTTTTGCAGCTAGTGTATAAGTGGAAGCACTCATTTTTCATTTTCGGAGAGTTACAACAAATTTCCAAGTGGTCAAAATACTTCAGTGCCTAGAGCTGGTCCTCAACATTTGCTGACTGATGAATTTATCCATGTCTGACTTGCGAAGGCTTTTATTTCAACCAGCGTTTAATCTAACTGTTGGTGAGACAGATTCATCTGTCTCTGGGCCCCTGGAGCCTCTGGAGATACACAGAAGGAACAGAGGTGGTCCCTGCCTGCAGGAGCATAGCATTCAGGCCTAAATTAATTTTAAAATTTACTTGGACTTTAATTTTGCCACGGTTCCAGCTCTCCATGTGAATAAGCAATAAAACTACTCAGCACATGAAGGCAGTTGAAAGGAGTACCAACAATCATGGTGGTCCACCTCTCCCAGCACTTCTGAGTCCCAGTTCCACTCCAAGACCAGTGCCAAGATCTCCAGGCCAAGAGTTGAGGGGTCAGAGGTCTATTCCCAGCTCCGCTGAAGAATAGTCATGAGTACAGTAGACCCCTCTCCCCAGTGGATGCCTGAAACCAAGGACAGTACTAAACCCTATGCACACTGTGTATTTCTTTTCCGCACATACATATCTATGACATGTTTAACTTATAAGTTAAACATATAATAAAGTTTAACTTATAAATTGAGCACAAGAGATTAACAATAACTAAAAATAAAACAATCATAACAAGATGCCAACATCACTACTGTTGTCCTTTGGGTACCTTATTAAGTAAAGTAAGGGTTACTAGAACACAAGCACCATGATACTGCAACTGAGGTGGCCACTAAGTGACTACCGTGTGGGTAGTGTATATGGCATGAATGCACTGGAAAAAGGAGTAATTCATGTCCCGGGCAGGATGGTGCAGGACAGAACAAGATTTTATCCCACTACTCAGAGTGGTGCACAATTTAAAATTATGAATTGTTTATTTATGGAATTTTCCATTTAATCAGACCATTGTAGACTGCGGGTAACTGAACTTTGGAAAATGAAACCACAGATAAGGGGGATCACTGTACAAACACTACCCCTTTGTACCTGTTTCCATCCATAAGCTATGAAGGGCTAGACTACACAGTAAATTGAGTTTTTCTGTCACTTAGGACAAAAATATGCATATATTAATTGCACATAAATTAAGTGCTGGGACACATCTAGTTCTCACTCTAAATTAACAAATTGGCACAATGTTCCAAACAAGATGGAGAAACCACCCTCTGCCCCCCAACACATACACACACATGCATATACCGCAAAGCAAAGTGACATCCGAGAGCCTGCGTGGCAGAACTCATGCACCGTGGTAAAAACACCCATGTTGAGACGAGTCCCCTTGGGAAACAGCCTACCAGTTTATTATCCAGAAGACACACACACGTCTTTCCATAGCCCCTTCTTGGTACTGCGTGTCAGGGATGCTGTGAGTCAACTTTCATGTGCACTCTCCTTCTGAGGTCACAGTGCCATCGGCCGTTTTGGGTGCCTGTGGTTGTTGTACACTAGGGTTCTCAGCTGTTTAAAATATATATATTTCTGAAATTTACTCATTCTCACCTCCGACCAAATTTCATAGGATAACATATGAAGATGCTAACATCGGAGCCAGGCTGGTTTGCTAGATAAAAAGCAGGGACATTGCTCTGCTCTTGATTAGTAATGTAAATGTTTTTCAAAGAGACTTAACTTTTCTGTGCTTTTTCTGTAAATAAAAACAACATTATTGTGACACTGAATTCAATAACATGATTCATACAGAAGGACCTAGTGCGTTGTCAACCAATTGCAGAACATTCTGTAAATATTAGTTTGACCAAGCCATTAAATGGATCCTTTTTATTAGTCTTGGGGAACATTGATTTTAATGCATTCTCTGGAACTGTTAAGTAAAATATAATATATATTAATAAAGTAATAAAAGACACACAAAAATAAAATATAAAATTCCTTACACATGAATACTCACACATACACCTTTGTGCATATGTATTCAAACACACACTATTTACAAATGGCCCACTTACTTCTGTGAATTAGTAAGTCAGATTGTAAATGCAAAAACAACATTTACAGAGTTTAAAAAACTAATTCACTGGCTCAATTTATAAACTTTGTTTTTTAAACTCTACTTTCTCAAAATGCCTTTTGTTTTTGCTAACACTTTTTTAAAAGCACTACTCTCAAAAACGGAAAAATAAACTTACTTTTGGAAACTATGCATTCATAAATTATGAATTACATTTTTAATTAAGCACAATACACCTAATATGTACTGGAAACTGTACTCGGCACTCAGATATAAAGATGAATAATACTGGATTCTAAGTTAGTCTTGACCCTTGAAGAGCTCATAGTCAAGGGAAACTGTGGCAAAAACAAAATTGTTTTAATCAATCAAACTAATTGTCTTTATTGATTTAAAGGAGTGGGTTCTCACCTAATACTTTCTAGCCCAGAGGCTTTGAGCAGTGCAAATCTTCAGAACCTTGGAATCTTCATCTGCACAAATAAGGAATCTGGACTAAGTAGCCTATCACATCCCTTCGCCAGTAAAAACATGTGATTCTAATTGCCATTTAAGCCCAGGTTGAACTTTCCCTCTGTTTTTATAAGGTTCCAGGGCTAAAGTTACAGGCATTTCAGACAATGTGCAAATGAGCCAATGTGTGACATTGTGTCAACATGTGAATATATATTTATTACATAGCTATATAAATCTGGGCACATGTTACTAAATAGGGGAAATGACTACAATCACCTGTATCATTTAAATCAAAACTCTTGGGCTGGCCGCGGTGGCTCACACCTGTAATCCTCACACCTGTAATCCTAGCACTGTGGAAGGCTGAGGCGGGAGGATCACTTGAGATCAGGTGTTCAAGATCAGCCTGAACAAGAGTGAGGCCCCATCTCTACTAAAAACAGAAAAAATTAGCCAGACATGGTGGCACGTGCCTGTAGTTGCAGCTACACAGAAGGCTGAGACAGGAGGATCACTTGAGCCCAGGAGGTTGGAGGTTGCAGTGAGCTATGATCATATGACTTGCACTCTAGCTGGGGTGACAGATGAGACTCTGTCTCAAAAAATAAATAAATAAATAAATCCAAACTCTTTCTATTTAAAAAAAAATATGAGTTCACATAAACTAGTTAATTGCATTTATGTGCACTCCCTTTCAATCTGTATATGATTAATTTGTATGCTTTGAAAGAAACCAATGAAATTAATACTTGTTTTTAAAATACACATACAAATTTCAAAAACCACAATTTGAACAAGCTGACAAATACTGAAAGACCAGTACACAAACTAACAATTCTTCTGAGCTAAACATTAGTAATATCACAAATAGTAATATTAGTTTGCACCAATGTAAATGCCAACTTTTTAACACCTCTTTTGCTAAATATAAAGACAAGTATGCATAATTAGACTATCTATAAATTCTAATTTGAAGAAATTATATTTATTACCCATGCTATATTTATTATCCACACCTACGTAGTATTTACTCTGAATTCTATGCAACAAATAACCCAATGGTAATTTTTTCCATATTTTAAAAAATGTTTTACTGTGAACAATACAGATTCTATTTGTAAAAAAAAAAAAAGAGGAAGAAATAACAGCACCATGAATATAGAAATGTATACTTTTTAAACATCAAAATTATCTTGGAATATATATATGAAACTACTTGAAACAGTAATGAGTTTTATTCAGGTCTACCTAGCCTCAACCTCTCCCCACTTTGAACTGAATGAAGCTCCATGCTCTCCGGAATCTCCTGAGCTTCCTCCCCTCCTCGGCACCTGCTCATCAACCTCCTCTCGTCACACCCTGCCACTGCCAACCCTTCTCTGCTTTCCTGGGAAGGCCACAGACTACTGAAGTCCTGCCACGGGTACAGGTGCCTTAAGAAGGCAGAAGTGAAAGCTGCTGGAGTTGGGAGGTCAGGGAGGACCACGATGCAGGTGTTGAATGGCCATGTTCCTGGACAAATACTTCCCTCAAGAACAAAGGCAACAAACAAACCGGCAAGCAAATGGAAAACAGATGTAAGGTCTTAACAGATGAGTGGAAGTGGCCATGGTCCCGGTAGGACACAGACAAAAGGGATACAGAGTGATGAAGTATAAAATGTGGGTGATGGATTAACGCCCTTCTTAGTTGATTCATTATTCTAGCTAGGCCCTAAACACATCTCAAGAATCCTACTGGTGAGCTCCCACATCTTCTGCAGACTGCCCAGACAGGGCCACTTCATACTTTTCCTGCCCTCCTAAAATCCTCAGTCAACCTTCTCTCCATCTCAGTAGACAAACTGGCTTCCTTCTATACTAAGAAAAAAAAAAATCAAGGTCATCAGAAAAAAAAAAGATTCTTCACATATTCTCCCTTCAATCTCAGCTCTTGTTTCTTCTCTTCCTTTCTTCCTATTTGAGAAAAATTCTTCCTAGCTTCTAAGATTAAATGCTCTGCTTTTGATCCCCTTTTCTTAGTCAGGTATATCAGACTGCCTCTGTGATCTAACAGCTTACGCAAGTTGATTATTAACTTTGTGAAAGTTTATTAACCTCCCCAATACTCAGTTTCCTTAGCTGTAAAATAGGGAATAATGTCCACCGTGCAAGGCAGTTGCAAGATTTAAATATAACATATCAAAGCACCTGCCACAGAGGAGGGTGCATAACAAATAGTGCTGTTGTTATCATTGCCCTCTAAGACCTGTCTCCCTCAATTACCATGCCCACTTTCTCTCACATTAATTAAAAATACTTCTAGAGTCAACTTTCTAAGAGGCGTTCCAGCCACTGGGAATGTAACAAGGAGCAAAATCAAGGGGAAAATCTTTACTCTCCTGGAGTTTACAGCCCAGTAGGCAGAGATAGGCAGTAAAATACTTAAGTAAATTATATAGTGTTGCAAAGTGATAAGCCCTGTGTAGCTGCAGCTTATAAGAGAGTGTCCTGAAAGGCCTCACTTGAAAGATGCCATGTGAGCAAAGACCCGAAAGAGAAGACAGACCAAGCAGATACTTAAAGAACATTCCTGGGAAGGCCGAGGCAGATGCACCTGGAGGCCTGGAGGACTGAGGGCTATGTCCGGTGCTGGGGACAGGACTTGTAGGCACTGTAGGGAATCCAGCATTTGCTCTCAGTGAATAAAAGAGAAGGAGGTCCTGGTGGGTTTTGTCCAGAGGCATGATCCAACTCAAGCTTTATTAGGATCACTTAGTTTTGACACTGGGTTGAGAACAGACTCAAGGTCAAGGAAGGAGAAGGCAGATCAGTTAGGAGACGTTCAATAATTCAGGAGAAAGATGACAGTAGCCTAGGAAGTGAGAATTAGCTGGGTTCTAGAGATATTTTTCAAGGGAATATAGTATCAAACAGTTTTCTAATGGATCCGACGAGCAATGAAGAGAAAGAGACAGGCCAAAGATGACTCCCCAGGATCTGGCCGCTAGAAACTGCAAGGATGGAGTGAGTGGCTGTTTACTGAGATGAGCAAGACTGCAGGGAACAGCTTTATCTTTCCCCCACCACTGCTTCCTGCCTCCCATGGTCAACTGTCCAAAGGTCTTTCTCATGTTAATTAGCTTTCTGCAGTCCTAATCTCTCCTAATGTTTGACGCTAAATTTCCTGAATAATTGCTCTGAATCTACTGCCTTCAGTTCCTCAAAGACTCCTCACCCCACCCCACTACAAAAGATAACTCTCCTTCCCTTCCACACAACTCTCCAGCAGGGCAACCAGCATATGCCAACCAACCAACCCAGAAGCTGCAGTTCTCTGCTGTAGCATTTGGCACTGCCTCATTATCTCCTTCCTCAAATTCCCTCCAGGGTGGGAAGATCTAGCAACATGATGTACTGCGATGGCCATGACCATTCCTTCCACAGCCTCCTCTTCCTCTTTCATTGTCTCCCATTTTCCTTCTCTTCTCTCAAATGCAGCGTCCTCTGAACTGTCCTCAGTTCCTCTGAAGCCACACTACCGGGACCTTACAAGCCATTCTGATTGCTCCCTTCATAGGGGCCCTACCACCCAGTACAGTGCCTGCTGCATTGCTGATTGGACAAGTCAATCAATCAATCCGTCCATCAATTGTTGTGTCCCTATATTTAGTCTTCACCTGTCACCCAAGCTCCAGCCCCATATTTACAACCATAAGCTGCACATTCCTGTTAGAAGTCATGCTGCCCTGTCAAATTCACCAAGCCTAAACTAAACACTCCATCTTAACCATCCTTCCACAAAGCAAGCTGCTTTACTTTTACTACCTTACATTTTAAAGATATAATGATCCCTAAATAAAAACTTTTATCTCCTTAAGCCTAGAATTTCTACAACAGTCTCCCTCTGTCCTCTTCAATTTATTTTACAATGCCACCAGTTTAATTTTCTAAAACACTATTTTGATCATGTCACTCATACAATCAATAATATTTATTGGTGCCACATTGACTTCTGAAGTTGAGAGAGAGGAGAGAAAGCAAAGGACAAAGGGAAGAAGAGAGCACAAGAGAATATTGACTAGGACCTGATTTTTGGTTGTTTTTTCTTTTCTTTTAAATAAACTTTCCACTAGATACATTTTCCCCTTTGAAATTCTGATATTACCACCCTCAGTCCCTTGTCTAGGCAAAGTACAGTACAACTCTTTAATCAGGTATTAAAGACCTTCAAAATTCCAGCCTCTACCAGACTGTCCATTCTTATTCCCTACCACCATCCAGCAAAAACCACTTCCTCCCTTCCATCCCTCAAACAAGCTTTATACCCTCCTATCTCCACCCCCCTGCTCACATAGTTTCCTCTCTGTTGTTCTTTCCTCCATCTCCTCTACTCTACACTATGCTAACTATCCACCAAGGTGCTGCTCAAATCCTACCTTGCCCCAGAAGCCATCTACACATACCCCAAACAAAAGTGGTTTGCAGCTTTCCTCCTTGAACACCTTAGCATTTGCTGTACTTACCGCTCATAATAGTGATTCTCAAAGTGTGGCGCTGAAGCCATCAGTAGCATCATCTCCTTGTTAAAATGCAAATTGTCAGGCCCCACCCCAGAGCTACCACTCAGAAACCCCAGAGATAGAGTCCAGCACTCTGATTTCACAAGCTCTTCAGGTAAGGCTAATGCATGCTAAAGTCTGAGAACCACTGATATAAAATACTGCCTTACATTGTTTGATCTTGCCAACTAAGCAAAATGCAAAATGCCATATGCAGTATCTAGCACATATCTATTCCTCAAGAAACTTGAGTTTTGCAATACTGTTTTCAGTAATGCTGTCTCTTAGATAAAAAAAAAAGAAAATAATGATTAATACTAAAAATGTCTTGGAATAGTATAATGTGTCCCATTTATTCCCTATATTAACAAACCTTTTTTTTTCATATCTACTGCAAACAGAACACAATGGTAGCTGCTAAGTCTTAGCATATTTTTGTATAATTATCTTCTTAAGAGTTTTATTGCCAAAATGTCCAGGATTCTATATAAGCGCATTTTTTTAATATATTTTTTTAATGAACACTGGAAAGGAATATGCCAAAATATTATCAAGGGTTCTTCTGAGTGGGTAATATATATTTTTACTCCCTATTTATTGTTTTTGTAATATTCCATTTTTTCAATGCGCACATTAATTTTTAAAATCTAAAAATAATTTTAAGAACATATTTTTATTTTATGTAATCATTAGTATAATAGCTTGTTTCTACATGTAAGCATTTAAAAGAATACTGCTTTTTATCTTTTTTTCCATGTATCACTTCATTTAATCAACACAACAACTTTAAGAAGTTGGTAAGATCATTATTCCGATTTTATAGATAAAAAAACTGAGTCACAGAAAAATGTAGTACACTCTGCACAGGATTCAAACACATAAAGATTGATGGAGTTTCCTAAAGTCACCCACTGGAAGGCTGCCATCCAGGCTGACAACTTCCATCCTGCCTTTTGGCAAATGCCAAGACTAGTTCATTACCTCTTTTTGAGAATATGTGAACAGAAACAGAACAGGAACAACAATAAGCTTGTGAAATTGAGGCTTACTCAATTTTCCTTATTTTGCACTATATCCTGACAACCCATAAGAAAACATACAAATATATAACATATAAAATTTTCAGAATGCACTTTCACAGTGCCCTCAAGAAAAAGAACAAGAGGAGATAGTTTTCTTAAGACGGGAGCAAACAGCCAAAAGGGAAGAAAAGATTGAGATGAGGGCACAGAAATGAAAAAAAAAAGAACACAAGGAAGTCAAAGAGGTAAATTAAAACTGTAGGCAATCAAGCACAAAACTGACATTATGGAAAATAATATACATGCTGTGAAAGACAAACACGAACCACTCTATATGCCAGATGTAGTTTTAAAAGACAGATACAATAATGAAGACAGAAAAGGTGGTATGTAGGGAACATGGAGTACAGAGCAAGAGATATTCAACAGGAAGAAATTCAAGAGAGGAATAGAACTAATAATAAAAATAATAAAGGTAAATATTCTTAAGTGGACAAAAACCAGCTCCCAGAAGCAAAGTGCACTGAATTCTAAGCAAAATTGCTAACAACAAACCCTGTACCTATAACCAAAAAAATAATTTCTAATAATTTCAAAACTCATATAACTAATCAGGCAGAAAATCAGGTTAACTACAAAATAACAAACTAGCCCTAAACCTCTCTTTCACAATATTAACCACCATTAACCTGTGCACCACCTATGGTTTGGTGGGGAAAGGTTGTGATAAAATAATTGTATTCCCAGACAAATTATTGTTCATGAAAAAAGGCAAAAGAAAAATTTTAAGCAGTGCAAGAACTCACAAAGCATCGCACATACATAACATTTTCACCAGAAAAAGCTATTCAAAGTATACATTCCAGCTAATCGAATAAAATGTCAAAATAGAAAACTCAAGAATATAATAGATCAGGAAATGACAAATTTAGTATAATAACCAGTTTAATGCAAAAGGCAAAAAGGATCCTTGAAAAACAATATATTGTGTTTAATACCTTCAAATTTTAATGTAACACTTAATATTTTTAAAAATAAGTATTATAATATTAAATTGATGTTAGATAACATAGGATATATATTTAATCTATTGCATCAAATTGAATTAACACAGGGAAGTGCAGGAGAAGCATGGAATCAGGGTATGGGAAATAAAGTTTCACTCTTTATTATATGACATTAAAGGATCCCATTTTATTATTAATTTGCATAATTAGAGAACTACAGGTTTGAGTATATATTCAAATACAATTTTTGAAAATAGTCTATACAGAAAAACGAAGGGCCTGGTGCAGTGCCTCACACCTGTAATCCTAGCACATTGGGAAGCCACTGCAGGAGGATCACTGAGGCCGTGAGTTCAAGATCAGCCGAGGCAACACAGCAAGACCCCCATCTCTACAAAAAATTTTAAAATTAGCTACTTGAGAGGCTCAGGCAGGAGGATTGCTTGAGCCCAGTAGCTGCAGCGAGCTATGACCATGCCACTGCACTCCAGCCTGGTTGACAGAGACTACATCTCTAAAATTAAGAAAAAGAAAGAGGAACTTTAAGGAAAATGGGATAAATAAAATGAAAGAAGATCAAACATGTCATTTATGGCTATAAAACCAAATGGTTTAAACTCTCCCTTAAAACAAAACTCTCAGAGTAGGTTCAAAAAACAAAATCTTACTGTATATGCTACTTTCAATACATATAGCAAAAACAAATCAAGACAAAGTTTAGAAATAAAAGGAAAATCAAACATATTAAGCAAACACAAAGTAAAATAAACATAACAGTCTTATGAAACCAAACATAATTCCTAGGAAAAGCCATTACCTGAAATGAAGTTTGTTTGTATTAATAAAAATGATAATCTGTTATAACTATTAATACACACACACACAAATGACAGAAACACAAATTATACCAAGAGATCAGGAAGCTAGTCTTATCTGATAATACTTCCAAATGAATTTAGAATCGTTTTATCAAATTCCAAAACAAATTCTGCATGATATTTTCATTAGAATCTCATGTTAACATGGGAAAGAGATTATTAAGTTTCCCAATTCAGGAACATGGGATATCTCTGCATTTATTCAGGCTTAGTATGTCCCTTACGTTTTCAATTTTCTTCATATAGGTCCTGCAGATTTCTTATTAAATTTATTTCTAGCTATTTTACACTTTTTGTTATTGTAAAAGGTATCTTTTTTCATGTATATTTTCTGACTGGTTATTTTAACTGGTTAATAAGAAAACTATTGATTTGAGTATATTTATTTTGTATCCAGCCACAATGCTGGGTGATTATTTTTCTAATAATTTTTAGTTAATTTTCTCAAGTTTTCAAGGTATCATTTGTAAATGATGGCAGTGTTGTCCCTGTCATCTTATATTTATAATTCTTGTTTCTTCTATGCCTTGCCTTTTTATCAAAATTTCCATAACATTATATTATTATTGGTCCTTATCTTAACCCTGACATCCTTGTATTGTCCCTAACTTTAAAAGTAATATATATCAATTAGAATGTTTGCAAATGCAAGTAAAAGAATACACAAGGAAGAGTGGTTTAAACAATGTGGAAATTTTATTATATAATATAAAGTCTGAAATCAGACCAGTTCCAGAGTTGATTAATTCAGCTGCTTAATAATGTAGGGACCTGAGTCGGTTTTTCTGTGATTCTCCAGGCTTGGTTGTCAGATGGCTGAAGCAAACCTAAGCATCATAGTTTTATAAACAATATCTAAGTCCAGGCTAGGGAAAAAAATCTCTTTTTTTAAAACCCACTTGTAAAAGAGAAGAAAACCTCCCAAGGAACCCCCAGGAAGACTTCGTCTGGCCTTCTCATTAGAAAGCTGTGTCACATGACTTGTTTAAACCAATCTTCAACAAAACAAATGAAATCCCAATGACTGGCTTAATCTATTCCACTCCCCTATTCTGGGGCTGGGGTGGGTGTCCATTTTCCCTGAGAATGTGGAACGGTAAACACCAAAACAAATTCAGAGCTCTGCTAGCCAGAAAGCGGATGGGGATGATTGACAGGTAAAGAATCAACAGTGTCCACCTCGGAGTCTGGTGTTTAGCGATTAGGCATATGGTTTTAGACACACTGTTTATCAAATTAAGAAAGCATGCTCTTATTTCTAGTCTATTAAGAGTAGTTTTTTGTTTTATTTTTTAATTCAAGATTAAATTAAATTTTACCCCATGCCTTTTTTTTACATCTGTTGAAATGATTCCAGAATTAATGTCCTTTGGCTTATAAATGTTTTGTATTAATATTAATAGAATTCCTAAAACAGAAACAGGGTTGCCTAAGTCGCATTTTCTGTGTTTTCAGTTCCATACTGTTGATTAGCAATTATTAGCTTTTCCCATCCAAAACAGGATACACATATTGCTGTTTATTAATAAATAATACTATATATATATATGTATATATATATATATATAATTTTTCCAGGTTCCATGCCAGAAATATTGAAGAGGGAAAAACTGGAGTCAGAGGTGACAGCAAAAGAGACAGATACAAAAATCCAGACAAGGCATGATACAGCGTGTTCTGGGGTGGGGGCAGCCAGGCAGAGCATCATGGGAGGGATGCAAAGGCTACTTCTAAGAAACAATGCCTACTTTGGCCTCATCAATATTTTACATCAATAGTGCTCCCATCACATCATTGAAAATCATTGGGAATTGCTTTAAGTTATTTCTGTTCCATGAAACCCCTACTCCCTACCCCCACTCTACTTCTTTCCATCTCCGCCACCCCTATGCATGTAGCCATCTACCCTAATGCTCTTACTGAATGCACTGCCTATCTATTTTTATATCTGTCTCTTCCACTACACTTTGGGCTTCTTGAGGGCAGAACCTAATACCTTGTAAACCTACCTATAGCCAGTGCTTGCACTGCACTAGATTCAGAGTGAGTTCTCAAACTGTTTGAAAAGGTGATGCTGATGTTGAATGTACTGAACATTTACTGTACATTTGCAAAACGGCAAGCACTGTCCTAAGTACTTTTTATAAAATAAGTCTTTTTACTTCCTGCAATAGCCATACCTGTTCTGTCATCATCACCTCCATTTCATGGGTATAGAAAAGGCCTAGGGATTTTACATAACTTGTCCCAAGCTGCAAAGCTAGTAAGCTGTAGAACCAGGACTCACAGGCAGAAAGTCTGATCCCTGGTGTGACCTTAAGTCATTCTGCTTCCTGTGATTCTGAAAACAGATGAGATAAGCCACAGGCTCACCAGTGAACCCAAATTATTTGATAGTCACCTTTCATACAAGTTACTCTCTCTATGGAATTGCCAAGAATGTTCTGGCTAAATTCACTGCTTAGGTGTCACCTGGGGGATCCTCACCAGACAGCAGAGGCCATCGTGTTTCATTTATACTCCTTGATTTTAAAAGGACTGAGAACAGGCTGAAGATTGGGACATTTCAGCACAAATCTTCATTGGAATCAGCAGTGCATCCACCTCCCTGTCCTTTCCCCATTTTCACGCAAAGCCTCGACACATTTGCCCACTCAGACCTCAGACCGCTTGGCCAGGTTGTCAAGAACTTCAACACGCCTCAAAAACAAGGAAATCAGGCGCAGCTGCATTTGTGCCAGTTCCCTTCTTTTTTTATTACTGCCCCAAAGCCTATAAAAGCTGGGAATCTATTAATTCCATCTTTATTGCTAGACTTTCCACTTATTATTACCTGAGAAAGGAAGAGTCAATTTAATACACTTGATTTCAAAGATTCTAACCAGTGAAGCCATAGTTCATTACAGTCATATCAGCTAATTACTGTAAAAGTACAACAATATGCATTTGTAAAAGAAAAAAGCACCCAAGCTTGGCAGGAGCTACCCGGCAGAGAACACAGGCGACATATGATAGCCTTTGTTGCTGAGGTGTACTTTGCAGACCTGAGCTCCCCCTCCACCCTGCTCTGTTTCAGGAATGCCATTCAACTTCCACGGGCCTTACTCCCCCTACAGCTGTAAGGAGCCCATAAGAGCCAGTGAGCACTCACTAAAACTAATCAATATTTTGAAGCTAAAAATGAAACAAAGAGATAGGCAAATGCCAGCCTAGGCAGAGGAAAGGGGCTTTTACCGTATGCCCCCAAGACACATTTCTAAGCTGGGATTCACAGCGGCATGATGCACTCAAGTACCGTAGGCTCTGCAGAACAACTGGCCCTTCCCTTCTGTACCAGACAGACCAGCCATGTGCAGCCACGAGAGTGGACCTGCCACCGTGCTGCTCCCATCATTCCCAGCTCCCGTTAGGTAACTACAATCCATGTATCATCTGCCACCCACACAGAAGCCACCTTTGAACTTCACTTGATGTCCTGCCTTGGGGAGAAAGGATCTTTCTCTTTCATGCATTTCTTAAAAGCAAATTTGTGAATATTTTCTCTCATTCTGTTGGTTCCCTGTTTGCTCTTGTGATAGTTCCCTTGGCTGTGCAGAAGCTTTTTAATTTGATCAGGTCCCAGTTATTTATTTTTGTTGTTGCTGTGACTGCTTTTGGGGTCTTCTTCATAAATTCTTTGCCTAGGCCAATGTCTTCTAAGAGTTTTTCCAACACTTTCTTCTAGAATTCTTATATTTTCATGCTTTAGGTATTTGTGCCCCTGTAATATGCTGAAATAAAAAAATTAATAATAAATAAATAAATAAAAACTTAAAGGTTCTGGATGACTTTTTTTGACAGAAATATGAGTATCTACAATGTGTTACGATTGACAGGTGCTGAGGAAATCCATGGGTTGGAACTGCTCATCAGCTAGCTAGCTCTCCACACCATGAGTCAGCACAGTGCCCTCTGCCCTGCTTTCCTGCTAGTCACTGGGAAGCCACCCCATAGGCAGTGCCTTCTGGCGTCCTTGGAGCAGAAGTGGGAAGGTAACTATGCACCTGTACAGTGACTTGTCACCAATAAAAACACACTCTTGTCTCATTTACCAAGCCTACACTTATGGAGAGGTGTATACACTGTTGTGTTAATGAACCACTTTAAAATCTGAGAGGGAGAAAGAAAAGCAAGTGGTAAAAGCCATCGCACTATCTCAAGACGCCTCTCCGCTTCTACCCATTGAATTTCACAGGACCTGGGAGGTTCCTAACAACATGGAGACCCACAGCTGGCCTGGGACACAGGTCTTTCAATTTCTCAGGAGTCACACTTTCTTAAGATTTGGTGTTGCGCTATCATAGTCTCTCCCGTTTAAAGGCTGATGATACACAACATTGTATTTTCACACTGGACAGCCAGTGCCCTCTCTATTCAGGGTATAATGGGGATGCAGCATCCAAACAGGATGACTCCAAGAAGGTACTTCACCTGAATTATGTGTCAGGCACACACTAGGATACAAATGGAGACAAGACACCCAAGAAGTATCTTAAGTTCCTGCCTTTGAAAAGCTTGTAATTTAAAGAAACCAATGGCTACATGAGCAAATAAATCTAAAATAAAACAGAGATGCAGGAGATATAAACTATGAACAAAAGCAAGATAGAAAACCAAAGTGGAGATTAATGTTAACCAGTGGATCTAGATGATGAACTAACTGTAACTGATATGTTTTTCATAAGTAAGTATCTTAGTAACAGAGGTTTTTGTGGATTGATCAGGATCACAAAAGAGAGAGTATGTGGGTTTATCTAGCCCTGTCCAACAGCTACTTACGGTGGGATCAGTATTCTGACCTAGTGTTCCAGGCTCCATCTGTGCCTCATTCCACCCCTTTCAAGCCCATTTCCAATCAAAATTTCAGAGTCCCAAGTCCTTCCAAAATCAGGAACACACTTCCCTGGAAAGCAGACAGTAGTTCCACCACTAGAAAGAAATTTCGACTATATATTTAGAAAATGGGAAGTAGCAAATAGCACAATGCTTACCTGGACCATAAATTCCTCCTTGAAACCCTGACCCTAACCAAGACCAGCATGAGCCACCAGCCTACCATCCCCTCACTCAGCTCCTGGCACAAGCAGCTCCCAAAAGCTAAGCATGTGCTCACTCTTCACTGGCTTCATGAACATACTATCCTGTCTCCCAGCTGCTCCAAGAGAAGGGTCATATTCTCCCCACCTCCCCAGCCTCACTGGGGCACATGGTAGAAACCTGCAGGCTGCTCTCTTACAGTTTTCCTGTATATATGACAGTGCCCATGCCTTTTCTCTCTTTGTTTTTATGATATCCAAGACCATGCCAGCCTGGGGGAATGACCACAGTGTAACCGGTGCTGAGGCCCCTCCCAGTTCTGCTACTTGTTCTGGAAACCTCCTTAGCCTCTTCCTTTCCCACACTTTCCAGAGGGTGCCCTCGAGGCCACAGTAGCTACTACAGTTTCCAGTAACTCTTTCCTCCTTGACTACTGCTCCCTTTCATCCTCCACCGTCACCCCCAGAGCTCAGCTTTTCTGCTCCCACAAAGCTAGGGAATACCTTTTCTTAAGTGACCAGAGCTCCTTTTAGCATCTTGTATTCCTGAAACCTCTATGCAAATAACAAATGTCATTGAATATATATATATATATATATATGCCTAATTTTTCTGGATTAAATTTTGAAAGATGAATTGCTGTTCATCACAGATCCAGTGGAGCAAAGGTGGGGAGTGGAGGCTTCCCAAGCAGAAGGTGCAACAACACCCACTATTCTTGCCTGCCAGCTAGACTGAACCTCTTGGGTTCACAGCTGCATCCAGGCTCCCAGCATGTGTTTACCTTAGTAGGTGTTTAATAAGTGAACAAGAGGCCAAAATCAACTAGGTGGATGTCAGGAACTGCAGTTTGTTATAGTTTCTTAACACACGTAGGGGCTACAAAGGTGCGGATTTGTGGGCCCTGGGCTTGATACACTGAACTAGAATTTGCAAATAAAAATCCTTCTAGTTGAGTCTTATTTAGTCCTTGGACTTAACTAAAGCAGTGAACTTCAAACTTTTAGTCTCCATATGCTGTAAGAAATACATTCTACATTATGACCTAATAAACACACACATATAATGGGTGCATAGTAATATTTTTCTACTCTATTCTAACTAATATTTTTCAAAAGCTGATTACAACCCATGAAACTCACTCCACAACTCATCATAGTTTGAAAAACACCGGTTAGTGTACATAGGGGGCGTGGGGTGGTGGCTGTTGACAGTGTAAAAAGGCAGGGAGTGGTTCGATCACAGAAGGCCTTGCTAGGGTAAGGGGTTTAGCCTATGTCATAAATCACAAGAAGGCAATCATTGCATTTCGCAAATGAATACGACGATACCCAAAACATAGGTCTTGCCTTGGTGAAGCTTATAGTCTCTTCTGGGAGGGAGGGTATGAAAGGAGACAAGTAAATACCTGCTAACAAATGGCATATGATGACAGGGGCCAAGGAAGAGTTCCAGGCAGCAGGGACAGCATGTGTAACAGAGGTGAGAAAAAAGGCACAAAACACTGAGAAAAAAAGAAAGAGTTAGAGTAAGGAATAGTTGTAGACAGGAATAGCTCTCCCAGTCCTGGCTCCAAAGTTCTTCTTTCTCTACAGGGTAGATAAGTTATCCAGGCCACCTTATCTTGAAGGAAATTATTATGATTATGTTTGTAAAAATGACAAGCCCTTCAGAATAAAGGATGACATGAAGTAGGTAAAAAGCAGAAGGACCAGAGTCCCCATGTCCCCAGCTGTCAGAGATGGCCTTCCTAGAAATGCCAAAGTAACCTACCTGGGGTCTTTGCCTCTGTGACGTGTGGAGCTGGTCCAACTACAGAGCAGTGTCTCAGGCATATTATATTTTAACACCTCTATTAAGGTATAATTTACACACCACAAAATTCATTCATGTTACCACCATCCAATTTTAGAACATTTCCATCACCCCAGAAAGATCCCTCAGGCACATTTACAGGCATTCCCTGTTTTCATCTCCAGCCCTAGGCAAACACTAATCTACTTTCTATCTCTGTAGGTTTGTCCTTTCTGGACGTTTCATACAAATGGAATCATACAATACGTAATCTTCATGTCTGGCTTCTTTCACTGAGCTCAACATTTTTGAAGTTCATCCATGTTGTATCCTGTATCAGTACTTCATTCCTTTTTATTGCTATACAGCATTCTATTGTATGGAAACACCGCATTTTGTTTACCTACCCATCTGCTGACAGACATTGGGTTGTTTCTACTTTTTGGCCATCGTGAATAATCCTGCCATGAGCATTCATGCACAAGTATTTGTGTGGCCATGTTTTCATTTCTCTTGGGTAGATATTCCAGAAGTGGAATTGCTAGGTCATGTAGTAAATTTAGGTTTAAATTTTTCAGAAATAGTCAAACTTTTTTAAGGTGGCTAAGCTATTTTACAGTCCCCCCAGCAAGGTATGAGGGATCTGATTTATCCATATTCTCAGGTATAATTTTGAATTCATATTTACATTTATTGTGGATGAAGCACAGTCTGAATAAGGTTTTGACCAGCAGTTTTGTGAACTGTGGCATTCACGTGGCCTTGTAATGTATTCAGATTCCAAACTTCACTTAAATTTATTAAAAAAATTATCAGAGATGTCTAGTTGAAAATGCTTGAAATCATGTCGTATCAAAATGCAATACCAAATAACTAAGTAAACTTAAAGGTCATAGGAAACCTGACCAAAATATTTGTCAAAGGGGAGTTATTAAGGAACCAAGCAAGACAAATGAGAATGTGCCTCACACACTAAACAGAGTCTCCGCAGGGACAAAATCCTAATTGTGAATTCTGCAAACCAGCAGCAACTTGCAGAAGGCAGCAGTCACAGCCAGGGAAACAGGAAAGAAGGTCAAGGGACTATTTCTTTAAATCTGATGCAACTTGCATTGTATCAGGGGATGAGATACAAAACAGAGACCCTGCTTTCAGAAAAGAAAAGAAACACCTGGCCTCAAGGGGACAGAGAACTACTTAATAGTCACAGGAACGCCTTGGCTGCTTGGAAAACCTTTTGCAAACATACACACAAATTTAAAAAGGGGGTGCAAGAACTGGCAAGAGCGTTGGTTCAGGGACCACAGAGGGACACTAAGCTTGCAAACCCCTTCAACATACACTCTTCCAACCTAGAAAACAAACCCTATATCTGGGGCTCGGATCTCTGTATGTCTAAGATTTTATTTTGAAGTGTCATACACATTTCACTGAATGTGTACAATTTCCTCTCTTCACAGAGAGGCTTCCTCCTGGAGAGGGACCCTTTTTATTTCCAGCAATGAGGACCTATGATAATTGTCTGCTAGCACTTTCTCTGCTAGCGCTTTCTCAGTTAAATGGAGGTTTAGGGACCCAGCTGGTCAGGTTCCAGGAGATTTCCCCTGCTAATTTTCAGTCACTCAAGGAAAACAAAGGAGCAACTAAGATTGGGCTACCATGATTTTAAAGAAACACTATTCCTCTTCCGCTTCCCCCTCCCCCAAAATGCGTAGACTTCTACATTTCACACTTTCACATCTGCTCTTCTCCCAAAATAAAAGCTGTTTATATTCAAGAAATGATGGCTACAATACCAGCAGGAGTCACATCTTTAAAACACAAAGAGAATATACATATCATTAGGACCAAAGAGTGTCTGTGCAACATTCCTTCCCCAAACAGCATCTGTGGAGGGGGCTCCAGGAGAGCACAACAGCGCTTTTGCTTATTTGTCTGCATAGAGAGAAAATTGAGTTCTCTCTGACTGGTGTGAGAGCTACCAATTTAAAGATGAAGAGGAGGTGGCTTTTTACAAAGAGGAAATGTTTGGCTGTGATCTTATCAACCATTCCAGAGTAAGACACCAGCACCTGAACCACCCCATTCCACTGCTACCTGGAATCTCTGCACTCCAAGAGTCTTAAAGTTCAACTGAAAACCCCCAGTACTCAAAAACCAGAAGGACACTTTCAACCACGCAAATGGTGGCATGTATTATCTCAACAGTGTGAAAGGAATCAGGCAGAAAGGCTGTGAAGAAGCCATTACAAATTCATAGTTTTCTTAGAGCCTATGATTTCACCACCACTACTAGAAAGAAAATTATTCCAAACATGGTCCCACACAGAACTTTTAGAATAATGTAATGCACTGCCCCATCTAGGGAGCAGTTAACCTTCTTGATTAAAATGTTTGAGCAATTCCCTGATACGTTTATGATATTAAGACCTCTTCTGAGAAAGTTGGTCTGTCCCCCCCAACAACTGTCAACACTGGAAAAAATCTAGTCATCTTTAACCAAGTATTTTTTCGTCTAATAGTGATTATCTAACCATCTTTTTCCCCCTTTAAAATAAGTCTTCCAAGAAAGGGTCTTTAAATTATCTTTTCAAAAGCATCTTCCACAGCAGTGAATGTGAAATAAAATGGTCATACACGTTCATTATCAAATTGTACACAAAGTTGCTTTAATACCTTACCATCAACTTGCCAATAATACTTGACATCAACTTTTCCCCAAATAAACAGACATGAAATAATAAGCAGTGTGCTTACCTGAGAACTGTGCATTAAATAACATGAGACATTTTTGTGGCTAGGTAAGAGATGTTCATGAGTTGTTGTTGCAAAGAAAGTCTGTAGGATTTCTCAGAAAATCCTTTAATCTGCTGTCTAGATTCCAAACAGCCATTCCATTTACGAGGTTTCAAAAAACAAATAACCCAAAGATTTTAGGGTTCTAAGAAAAGTAGGGCTGAAAGAGTTGTGAATATGGACTCTTTTTTTTCATCTTCCAGGCAAATGTCAGCACCACCTGGGGCTTTAAACTGAATCCTCAGGGGCCCATAGGGAAAAACAGGAAATTAACATCAGAAGGATGCATCTTCTTGATCATGGGGTGGGACTTTTCTGCATCCTGAATAAACTTACTACTAAAAAAAAATTGGCTATGCAAGGACCAGTCTAGGATTATCAATTGAAAGTTGTAAATTTTTCTATTTCAAGTATCCCCTTTTCTTACAAACCACTTAAATGTATATGTTAGTATGAAATTTAAATTCCATATTTCTAAAAATGTGTACCTTCCACAATTTCTTTGAGGTCATACACTTTATGAAAACGTTGCAGTTACCTTAACATTCATACCTTTATATGAATCATTTCCTACTCTGCAACCGTTTCAGGCAGACACACACAAATTTCTGTGGATATATCCTATGTTTTTCCAACAGCAACTCATATTTAGTAAATCATTTTTACGGTTATTTCTCTAATGTATACTCCTCCCATTCATAACATCTTCATTACTGTATTTTCAGCATCTAGCACAGAGCTAGTCACATAAGCAGATGCTCAATAAATATTTGCTGAATGAATGAACCAGCATGAAAGAAACAAGAAAAAAGAAAACTGTCTTTTAAACACTTAAGCCAGTCATTCCCAGGCTCCAAAGTGCTTCTGAAGTATGAGGAGAACTTCTTAATGCACAGGTTGCTGGGCTCTCTCCCCAGATTTTCTGATTCAGTAATTCAGAGAGACGGGCCCTAAGAGATGATCCTGAAGCTGCTAGTCCAAGGATCTTAGAGAACTACTGATTTAGGGAGTTAAACTGTCAACCAGCTCTTAGAAAATCATAACGCACGAGATAACATTTACTGAGAGTCTACCAGCTGCAGAACCCTCTACTACCTACTGGGTAAGCCCCACAAGTCCTTGCTCCAAACACTATCTAAATTGACAACACAGGGTCAAGGGGACAATACACAGACACATGTCCAAAACAGCAAGAAATCGTTAATACAGTCAACCTAAAGATGTTTCATTTCTCCAGTGCATTTCTTTATGATGTATCCTACTGTGAAGTTTAATCTATCATTCTCAGACAGAAATTACTAAACCACATTGCAGAGTCATTCTTTCTTTGCACTATCCCACTTCATTGCACTTACTAATGGGAGTTTCATCTGAGGCCAGGGCCCAAAATGTAGTGAAGAAGCACATTTTAAAGCTTATTTATGTTGTTTATATTTTAGCATCTTTAAGGACCAGAATGATGATCAACACTCAGTCCTTAGTGATCAGAAATCAAGCAGAGATATCAAGTGCAGATAAAATCTTATCCTGCCATCAGGTTGAAATGAGATGCACAAAAACCAATCCAGTGAAATCCTAAACTCTAACTTTCCCCTCATTGCATAGATTTTTAAAGCACAACTAGCATTAACTTTCAAACGCCTACTTTTCTCATGACCTTGTTCTGGATTTAAGTGCATTTATATCCAGATTATAATCAGAGAAGGTATTTAATTAGACAATGTTTGCGAGTACTTTGAAGATATAAAGTGAGCTATAAATGTTAAATATTATTATTATTATTTAAATACCATTTGCAATTACTGCTTACTACCTATTCCACCCACCACACAGCTATAATTTGATTACAGGCAGTTAAAAAATACCTAGAGGTAGAAATGATGAAACCTTTGTCCATGTGAAGCTCCGGATTTTTACCCCAGACATAAATAATTTATAGGCATTTTAAATGGAGGGTTAGGTTATAAAATATAGTAAATCAAGGCAATTGGCCTCTGCAAGACTGATGACCATAAAGTTGTGTCAATTTTAATAGTTTCTTACTTATAAACCAGGTGGAAAGTAGACTGAGATTCTAAAATACAGGGCTCTTTACTCCTGTGACTCCCACCTCTATCTTCTATTTTCTCCATTGTAATCTTAAAATATCTGTATCTATGTGAAAAATTTAAAGTATAACTTAAGATTTTGATTTTAATGATTATCTGACAGATTAAGGTTTGAGAATAGCCTCTGCTATACTGACTTTGACTCACCTTGTTATGTTCTATGATAATCACAAATTCAATGGTCCCCAATTTTTAAAATATGGAAACCTTTTAACCTGATTCCATGTATCTTCCAAACATACTTGCTGGAAAATCTTCCAAAAAGAACGACAGATTAAATATAAACATCCCCTATATACACTACATAAGGATATCATTGCTAATCCCCAAATGGTCCATATTTTACGTTTTTAGGCAAGAAAATAATTTAACACTTTCTAAGCTGATATTGGTCATTTATAAAACAAAATCATAAGGAGGAAATACCCTGGAAATAACTCTTAAAACACCACTATGCCCATCAAAGAAAAGAACTTGTACCCAAAGCCAAAGCCTTCTGGAAAATCTATGAGCCGCAGAGTGATAATGCACCAGACAATTCTGATGTCATGACAAGGGCTGTAAGTCAAATGAGACCCATGTGAGTCACTATAGGCAGTGGATCTGGGGCCAGTCAGTCATAAACTCAGCCATTTAGTAGCTCTATGACCTTTGGTAAATTAATTGATTTTTCTAAGCCTTATGTGTTCATTTGTAAATGATACACACCTACATCACAAGAAATTGGAAGTTAATTTGGTAACATCAACAGCCTTAAACAGCATCCATACACTTTCCCTCCAAATTCCACTTCTAAGAAATTATCCTAAAGAAACAGAGATACACACAAAGACTTATGTGTAAGGATGTTTATTGACGCATTATTTATAAGGGTTGAAAAGTTGGAAATAACCTCAAGCTTCATAAGCAGGAATTGGTTAAATACATTATGATATATCTCCATAATAAATAAAGCAGCCTAGAAACATATGATTAGAAATTTGAACACTGACTGAATATGTTATTACATATTAAATTTTTTAGGCATGGTGACAGTATCGCAGTTATATATTTTTAAGAAGCATGCTGAAATATTTATAAATGAAATGATATGATGCTTCAACATAATATGGGGGAGGAAGTAGGTGGAGTATGGATGAAACAAGATAAGTCATGAGATAATTTTTTAAGTAGAGTGGTCATTTACTCTTGTGTCTACTTTTTTAATAACAATGTTATTGAGATTTAATTCATAGTCCATTAAAATTCACTTTTTTGGAGTATATAGGTGGTTTTTAGTATATTCACAGAGTTGTGCAGTCATCCCCACTATCTAGTTTAGGACATTAGCAGTCACTCCCCAGCTACTCTCTCCTTGAGCCCAGGCAACCACTAGTCTACTCTCTGTCTATATAGATTTGTCTACCATGAACGTTTTATAGAAAGGAATCATTCAACATGTGGCCTTTTGTGTTTGGCTTCGTTCACATAACATAATGTTCATACATGTTGTAGCATCTATCTTTCTTTTATTGCAGAATAATATTCTACTGTATAGATACACTACATTTCATTTATTCATTCGTCAGTAGATAGAAATTTGAGTTGTTTCTTCTATAAACATTCATGTACACATTTTTATAGGAAAATATGTTTTCAGTTTTCTTGGGTATAAACCTAGGAGTGGAATTCCCGTGTCACCTGGTAATTCTATTTATATGTAACATTTTGAGGAACTGACAAACTGTTTTCCAAAATGGCTGTACCATTTTATATTCCTACCAGTAATGTATGAGCATTCCAATATTTGGTCTACTTTTACATAAGTTTAAAATTCCCTATGATAACTTTTAAAAATTATGCCATAGAAAACCATTAACAGGATGAGAAATGGCTAATTATAAAGTTTTTTAAAAGTTGCATATAATATATACAATAGGATCTCAACTTTTTAAAAGATATTTATTTAGCTATGTATAGGAAAAAGCTACTCAGCCATATATCAAAATGGTTATGATTGGAAATCATGAACATGGATGATTTGGGGATTCTTTTTGCTTTTTCTCCATTTTCCAAATTTTCTGCAATGATTTTGTGTTGCTTTTATTACACAAGAAAAAGCTTTTTTAAATTTCAATGAATTTGTAACAATTCTGCAGTCTTTGTTCTCATTCACAGTCTACCTTTTCCAGGCCTTGGAGCCCCAGAGGGTCATCCTGGCTACTTATTCAGCTTAGGATCCAGCACATATTTCAATCTCCTACAGTTGATCTCTCTCCACACATAATCGGGGTTTTTTATATTTTTTTCTTTGAGACAGTGTCTCACTCTGTCACCTGGGCCAGAGTACAGTGGCATGATCATAGTTCACTGCAGCCTCAAACTCCCAGGCCAGAGCAATTACTCCTGCCTCAGCCTCCTGAGAAGCTGGGACTTCAGGCGCACACCACCACGCCCAGCTAATTTTTCTATTTTTTGCAGAGATGGGGGCTCTCTCTTGCTCAGGCTGGTCTCAAAATCCTGGCCTCAATCCACCCACTCGGCCTCCCAAAGTGCTAGGATTACAGGTGTGAACCACCACACCCAGCCAAGAATCTTAACTTTTTATTTTCGGCATCTAAAACACTGCTAATCTATTTTGATTAACTTGGCTGAGCTCTCTTTTTACCATCCAATTAAATAGATTTCGTTACTTCACAATGGAGCGTAGGCTATCTTAAGTGTATCCTGTATGTGCAAGCAACATAATAATCACCTTCGTATCCACACTTTGTTAGATTTATTTTTGTGTGATGGGAATAACTGATACACTAAGATGTCCAAAATGTTAACAACCTAGTTGAGGAGCATGGCAAAATGGGACTAAACTCTCCTGTTGGGATTTTAACCTTGGACAACACAAGTAAATTCTCTTAGCCCCAACTTCAACCTAGAAAAGAGGTAAATTAAATTACTAAGCCCTAGATGGACAGACAGATAGATAAATAGGTATACAGACTGCTAGATATGCAAACACAATCCTCTCTTATTTTTTATGTTATTAATACCATTATCATGGTTTTATGGCTTTATGCTATTTGTTCCCTTTATTAGAATGCCACGACTTACTTTATGGAGGCGTGAAATATATGAGATCCCTTCTAAATAAATTAATTTCACTCACACAACTGATATTGATTCAATCAATATTTACCATGTGCCAGACAAAGTTGGAGGAACCAAGAATATAACAGGAAATACACAGGCAAGATCCTTATTCTCACAAAGTTTAGTTCCAGTCGGGGAGACAGATTTCAAAAACAAACTTCAGATAATCATAACTGTTTTAAAGACAATAAAACACTGGATTGTATGGTCATAGGGTGGGAGGGAGGGTTATTTTAGAGTTGTATGGCAAAGAAGGCCTCTCATGTGGTAGGCAGCCTTCAAGAGGGCCCTCAATGACTTCTGCCTTCTAGCATTAACACTCCTGTAGTTCCTTTCCACAACGAATAGTGCTGACCTGGATTGCCAACAGGGTATTGCAGAAATGATGGTGTGTGATTTCTGAGGTGAGGTCATAAAAGACATTGTGGCTTCTGCCTTGCTCTCTCAGATTGCTCTATGTGGGGAAAGCCAGCACCATGTCATGAGGATGCTCCAGCAGCCCACTGAGCAGCCTATATGGGGAAGAACTGAGACCTCCTGCCAATAAGCAGCACCACATAAGTGAACCATCTTGGAAAGAGATCCTCCAGCCCCAGTCGAGCCTTCAGAAGACAGCTCTCTTTGCCAACATCTTGCTGCAACCTCAGGAGAGACCTCAAGCCAAAACCACCCAGGTAAGTCACTTCTATGAGAGACTCACAAAAACTATGAGAGAGAATTAATGGTTATTATTGATTTAAGCCACTAAGTTTAGGAGTATTCTTTTATTCAGAAATAGATAAGTAACAATACAGGCAGCATCTGACCTAAGACTAAATAATAATGTGGAGCCCTCCTTGTGAAAATCTGATGGTAGAGTTTTTTTACATGGGGAACTACAGGAACAAGCTTGGCATGTTCACAAAGCATGAAAGATCAGTGTGGCTAAAGTGTAGTGAAAAGGGCAAAAGTGGCCTATGACTGTCTTCTCCAACCAATCATGTGTGTAGAAACCATGCCAGTGATGTCTTCAGCTTAACCCCAGCAGCTAGCAGCACCCAATAAATATGTTCTGAATGAGTACATACACAAACACATGAATGACTGAATGAATGAATGAATACTGGATACCATGTGCATTTCTTTTCCTACAGTTAATCATATGTCACAGATGATGGAATGCTGGCCTGCACCCAGATTTACACTGCACCCAAATTTGTGCCTTCTACTACACTAATCAAACAAATGTCAGAAACATATAGTGTTTAGTGTTAAACAGAAATTTAGTGTTAAATTTAGTGTTAAAGTTCACAAATATTCCATTTGATCTATACTGCTAAGGTTCTACTTTCACTGATTAGAGAAACAGCACTTGAAAGTTCATCCTTACTTCTGAGTCTAAACCAGGGTACCCAGCAGCAACACTACAAGGTAATACCTAGCAAGACCGTCAGCCCTTGGTCTTACTGTTCCATCTTCAAAAACCAAAACCACGTTTTAATTGATAAATCAGAATCTAAGATTGGAAAAAAGCAAGTCATCTAAAAATGAGGTAGGAATATTACTTTGAACAGTAATTCCCAGCTCATTGAGATCCATAGTTTGCAATACCTTGGTGAGCCCAACACCTAGAGTAAGAATCCACTGCTATTTAAATACCCTCAGTCCTGCCTCTAGTTTCTTTTCATATCCCAGGATTTATCACAGTAAAATGACAGTGCTGTAAGTCACTTCTGGGATTTTATAGCCCAAACCACTCATAGTTGGTAACCACTTTAGTTACAGGTAACTAAACTGAAGCCCAGAGAGTGAGGTGTCAGGGCCAGCATATGGCTCTGGGCTCCTCACACCTAACGGATGTCTCTTCATTCAATTTCACCATCTCCCAAACTCTCACCACCCACTGCCAGCTCTATCAAGATAAAAATTCAGGGTCATCTTCCAGTGGGTAACCCTAGAAGCACAACTCTTCCCACCTTTCTATTATTATTTAATAAAAATAGTAGTTGTAAACATTATCAAGTTATTAAAAGAATTGAAACACCCTCCAAACACACAACACAACACACACACACACACACACACAACTGCTTGGAATTCTAACCCACAGTGTTTAAAATTTCTCAAAACTTAGAATATGGAGACAATGGAGAAAATATTTTCCATAGCAAGAAAATTCTAGAAATAGGAATACCTTCCCAGGACCAGGCATTATATTTCTCATAATTGTTGCCCCAGGAATTGTACTTTATGTAATTAGCATCACTGGAGTTGCACTCTACAGAAAAGGTGTCCTCTGGCGTGTACAACATAGATACAATGTAGTTCATGTTCCCTAAAATTGTGCTATGTTCAGCACTGGCCTCTATCTGGAGTTTCCACATTTTCTCTATGCCGCACCACCTCTAGCTCTCCTAAAAAGATTGTACATTATATATTTTATTAATTCAATATTTATTTATTATCTGCTGTGTAAAAAAAACTAGTGGGTATCTCTAAATAAATCAAATATGTACATCACCTTCAGGAAGCTTATTGTCTAACAGTGAATATAATCCAAAATAGAAAGTCTGAGTATTACAAAAGAAGTCTGAGGTCAGTTCTAAGAGACTTTATAAGTGGGAGGAACAACATCTATCTGAGAGAAATTAGGGGCAATTTTGTGGGAAAAGTGGCATGTGAATGCTTAGTGTTAGGGCACTAGGTACAGAAAAGGAGAATGAGGCAGAGCAGTCCCTAGAAAGCACCCATCAGGAGAATGAAGTTGTTCATTAAAACAGGAGAGCTTGCCTAGAAGCCCCTCCAAATTATACAGGTCATGGCAACATGCTAAAGAGTTCAGTTTTTGGTCTGTAGACTAAGGAGTCAGAAAAGGCCTTGAATAAGAACCTGATTGAAACTCTGCTTTAGGAAGAGTAGCATGGCTACAGTGTACAAGAGAGACCAGTCAGGAGAGAAGGCTGGTGGTAGAGACCCGGGTGGTGGGTCTTATGGGTGTTGCCCAGGGCAATTTCAGGGAAGCATGAAGACAAGGGGATCCATGGAAGAGATATTAAGGAAGGAATTTTAAGGTTGGGGTGAAATAAAATGTATTTTGAGAACTTAAAGGCGACCACTTGAGACAGGGAGGGCATGTAAAAACAAGTGGACAGAATCATCTTGCTCTAGAGGGAAATAAGCTTCCAACCAGAGTGGAAGAAATCACAAGCGGAATTCATCCAACATTTTCTACTTAAGTCCTCCCTCTCTCTCCACTAGAAACCTTATATTTATATGTGCAGAATAACATTTCATTCAAAAATATCGTCAAGATTTTCTTGGAATCCTCAGCATACTGCTAACAAACCAGTTTAGGTCCTGTTCTCAGAGAGCTACTTTACCCCACAGAAATGTAAGAACCAATTTGACATTAAAGCATCTTTCAGACTCAAGTTATCCCAAATTCTATCAGAAATGGAATCAGAGACCGTTGTGCTCAGTTGGGCGTAGCGGCCATGATTCAATCTCAGGAGCTCCAGGCTGGGTAGACTTTAGAACCCCTATCACGGAAAGAAGGAATGGCGTGGAAACAAGAAGGGCACAGAAAATTAATTCCAGGGCAGAGATTCAGAAAGAAGAAAGGGCCAACCAGCAAGAATCAAAAGTATAAGATTTCAAAGAGCCTTACAGATAAGTTGGGGTAAAGTGTGATATTTCCATGAAAGAAAAGTGTTGTGTATTCTTTCATCAACAAAGTAGTCCGTGACCTCCCAAGTAGCTACTTATGCAAACAGCAAACCATGACTTATATTAGCTTTTGTAAAGATTACTCCAGTTATAATGAATATGGAAAATGATTATTCCTATTTCTCAGATGTTCTGATAACTACCAGTACACCCCTAATTTTTATGAGGCAATGTCATTGCAAAAAAACCAAAAAAACAAAAAAAAAACCCCACACACCTGTTTAATATCTTTGAAAAACAACAAATGTATCTAATAAAAAAACTGCCATACTAGTCTCATTTAGAGATACGGTTATCAGTTCATACAACTTCACTAAAATCTCATTTTAATACAAATTTAATTTAGCACTCTGGGGTAATGAATTGATAGTGTTTCAAGAATTCTTTAAGCACCATGCGAACTCTGACCAGGTTTTAAATACTAGGCTATTAGTGATATTATTTTAGGGGTCCACCCCACCTCCCAAGGTGGGAAAAAGAACTTTGGAAAGGCAGAAACAATGAATGTGTGTTTGCATATATTTGAATAATTGATAATCTATAAAGAAGAAAAGTTTTTAAAAAGGTTTTGATAAATAATCCTGATAGTTGATACTAGTTTAGAAATATGCTAATCTCCACAAAGCTTCTGGGCTGAACTCACCTCATATGTAATGAATGCTAATACTGGGACAAAGCTCAACTCAAGCCATCAGAGAAACATCATACTAGCACATAAAAGGGAAAAGGCAGCTAAGATCTGTTGAGGTGCTGTTAAAAAGAGGCAGGACTTTCTGACATCTTTTTCTTGGATTATTTTCCATTAGGTGCAATCATTGGGATCAAATGTTGGTGGAATCAATTTTAACCATAAAATTTTACTTAATCTTGAAGTAAACATATTTGTATAGTGCTTTATGGTTTTTAAAGCATTGCCATAAATGCTTTATTTGATTCTGAAACCAGCATTTGAGGAAGGCAAGCAGCTTTGATCATTCCTATTACATTAACTAAGGTTAAATGACAAAAGTCACAGAACCCAGAAGCCAGTGCTCATTACACTCCATTCACACACTCGTGCATTCATTTGTGTACTCATTCATTCATTCGTTTATTCAACCAATTGAATAGACTCAAAGATGAACAAGGCCTAGCCTCTGCCCTCAAGAAGCTCAAAGTTTAGTGAAGGGCAGAAAGAAAACCCCACACCAATTATAACGAGCATGAAAAGTGTAGCGGAAGGGATGTGCAAGGCCCTTAGATGAGGTCAATTCTTAAATCTGGGTTTTGATGGAGAAATAAATGGCTAGGCCCAGAAGGGAGTGGGGGGTACGGGGAAAGACAAGCATAGGTCATCTAATTTTGTTCGAATACAAAAGTGTGTGTGACACCTGGCAAAAGCTGGCAGGATGAGGTCAGCAGCAGCCAAAGCTTGGCCTTGAATGCCTTACCCTGTGGGCCAAGCTGAAGACAGCCAAGGTGCTCGGGCTCAGATGTATGCTAATCTCCAAAAAGCTTTTAAGGGCTGAGCTCACCTCATATGTAAGAAAGCACACTGGTGGCAAGTTTCATTCTTCTTAATACTGTGATGTCTTGAAGCAAGGATGACTCAAGCCCCAGGTTTGAATGAGTAAGTTGTTTGCTGTAGCCTATGTATGTGTGCACACATTTTCATACACCCACATGGATAGAGTTTATATTCATAATACTATACATAATGTACGTATCCACATAGATTATACAAAACCTGCACAGAATTCTGTAAACCTCGCACGCAGAGACATCTGAATAATGTCTATGTCTAGCCTGACCCCTTGGGACATGTTCAAATGGAGACAGGTTACTGAGAGAGGTTACCCGTGCAGGACAACCATCTGTCCCGGATGATTCAGACAGTCATTTGCCTGCAAAGTAGGCATTGGTGGGGGGATGGACAAGATGAATTCCAAAGGTACCTTAAAGCTCTGTGGTTTTATGTATTACAAGCTTATTTGCATGATACAGTTTCCCATTTTTAATACATTTTCAATAAAATCCTATGACCCTGGTGAAATCAGTCCTCTCTGCTGTTTTTTTGTGCTCAGGCAGAAAATGTATTATTGATTTCTGATTCAGCCACAGACAATGTGACTTGAAAAAAAGAGCACTGAATGAGGAGTCAGGAAACATAGACTCTCTCCTCAAACCAGCCTCTCTCCTGGTGGCTATGTGACCTTGGGTAACAGATTTCACTTCTCTGGGCTTCAGTTTCCCATGTGTTAAACGGAAGGAGTCACAGAGTGTTTTACAATACTCTTCCAGCTCTAAATCTTTGAAGCCATCTCTCCCCTGCCCCCACCAAATCCCCCAAGATTTAGTTTTTCTGTGAGCTTTAAAATCAGGACTAAATAAACTGGCTTCAGATTATGTATTTTCTAACCAAAGAAGACCCTGCTTCATCTCACTTTTAAAAACCATCCAAATCTTGCATAATTTAAATGATCAGTGCTGTCACTGGTTGCTCTGGTTTAAATTATGCATTGTTGCTATTTGGGGAAATTTTAGACTGGGTCCAGTCTGGGATCACTGGCTGAGAACAATAAGCCCCCAAAGTGAGAAGAATAAAGGCCTCTCCAGACAGGATCTGCTTTTAATGCATTGAGCCCAGGGTTTACAAAAAGAGCATTGATTGTGTACATTAAAGAGCCACTGAAACAGCAAGGGATTGGTAAGACTGCAGTAAATTCTCCTAGAAGCCACTGACCTTGGCTGCATTTCAGGGGTCAGGCATTCCCCAGGAGGTGCTCAGCAGGCAGGCTTTACTGAGGGCTTAGGAACAAATGAGGCTTCTCCTTTAGATGAGCCCACCTCTCCAAATTTGGGGATGCAGGGATGATCTGCCCTCTGATTTGTGGAGATTACCTGTGTGGCCTCTGGACCCACTCAGACCCGCATGCCTCACCCACAAGACTGGTCAAAGACCCTAGTCCTAAGGATGTAACTGTCCCCACGTACATTTAAGTCTTCCAGCCAGGCTGGCTGTTGCCCTCCCTATTTCCACACCTCCGGGCAGGCAGAAAAACACAGGCAGAGCACTAACCTGGCAGCTCAGGCCACAAAGAGCAATTTCAGTAAATCATGCAAAAATATCTTTTCAAAATACAGTTCACACAAACACAGTCTTCCCAGGTGTGAACCACACTCTGCCCGGTGAGCTTTCATGGTTGCTCCCACAACTGCAGGTTCTTTGCTCAGTATCTCAGAAAACCTTCCCCAGGAAAAGCCCACAAGGGACAAGTCCTGGCCCAACTTAAAATCACATCAGAGCGCTTTCCATTAGAGCAGTGATGTCAAGATTTCAGCTCAGGGAAATCACAAGCCTGGCCCATTGTTCAGATCTCATCTCTCTTTGCCACTCTCTCCCTCTTCCACTCTCTTCCTCCACTCCTTTCAGGTCTGGGCCATCCATCCACCTGATTAACCCGAGGCAGCAACTCCCAGTGCAGAAAGTAGGGCAAATGAATACATACACTTAGTAAAGCAGGAAGCCACAGACTCGGTGAAAGCACCCGCCCTGTTACCAGCTCCACCCCCTGCCCAGGGGGCAGCGGTTTCTGGATGTGGCATTTCCACACCAGGGTCATACCTTACAGTAATAATGTATGAATGGGCCAGACTATCACAACAGCCCGTTTCAAATGGCATCTCTGTTGCTTCTAAACTCCTTGACTGCCTTGCTCAAACCTCACCTCTTGGACCAACAGGGGGAGGGGTTAGAAAAAGATGTTAGAAAAGAAAGGTTTAAGGAGACGAAAGGAAAAGTACCACTTTGACTATAAAGGTAGCTCTTTAAAATATCCGTGGATATGAGGCAATGTCAGGAGAGATTCAGGTAAATGGCCCCAAGATTTAGCTTCAAGCTAACAATGTATTGCTCGGGAGGGCGTGTGAAATTCCATGCTTCATCCATCCTGCGTGTCTGCCTGTCGAGAGCCACCATCAATTCAGTCTCACCCACCTCCATACATCAAGTATAAGCACTTGCTATTTCTTAAATTTTATTTTTGGTGCAAGAGAGGAAGGAGCAGTCCTTAAATTGAAGTCCAATCCTTCTCAAACCCCCGCGGCTGCCACCATCCCCACCCCTCACCCCTTCCCGGCAGGCAGCATCTAATTAAAATGGCAAGAAAGCTCTGCCCCCTTCCCCGAAGGAGTGTGATGGGTTTGGGAGTTGGGGGTGGGGGAGCGCCGAGGCCGCACTGGGATTCCTGGGATTCTGGTCTCAAAACAACAGCAAAATGGATTCTATATCGGTGATGTCTTAGTCAATACAATGAAACCGGGTCTGAGGTAATTCACGTGAAGGTAAACGCAGAGCAGCCGCGCTGCGGGGAGGGAGGTGCTCTACAAAGAACCGGCCACAGACACTGGGACACACACACACACACACACACACACACACACACACACACACGCTCCAGGGAGTTCCGGTCTGCTTGGGAAAAGGCAGAAAACACATCCCTTTCACCTGCTTAAGTTAAGCCATAAAACTGAGATGTTACAGCCCCGAAGTCAGAAGGCACGGGCAGGGCTGGGGTAAAACCGCGAATAAAGGTGAGTGGCAGACTGGCCCTGAAGCGGGTGCAGAAAGGGAGCCGGGCGCGGGAGGCAGGGAAGGGGGAGGGGGCGGCGGCGGCCACCTACAGGACCAGCATAGCAACAACCGCCCCCCTCGGAGCGGCAGGTTCGGCTCCGCGGGGACAGCCGAGCTCACAATGTCATCCTGCAGGTAGCTGTGAAACGTGAGGGGCCAGTGCCTTTATTCACGCTCTTATTCTTTTAGCAGAAAGGGACAGTTGGGTCTCGCGCCTTGGCACCATAAACTGCCCGGGGCGTGCGCACACACACACACACACACACACACATACGCCTTTCGTTTTAATGCTCTTACGCCGGTCTAAGATGAACCTGGCATGCTCCAGGAGCCCTCGGGGAGCCGCGGCCACAGCCGGAGGAGGACGCGTACCGCGCAGCCCTGCCGTAGGGGCTCAGCCGAGAGCGCCTCAGCTACCCGGAATCAGAACGCGAACCCAGGCTCTCTCCCGGGCGCATTCCCGCGCCGCTGCCCACCTGCCCCAGCCCCAGCCCCAGCCCCAGTCCCCGCGCCGAGCCCGACCACCCCGACCCGACCCACGGGAAAGGACCAGAAAACACGTCCTGCTCACCCTCAGAGCCGAGAGATCGATTTCATCCAGGCTGCGAGCCGGGGAGTCGCTCGCCATGTCTACTTCTTCGCTGGAGAAATGGACCAAAACCACCCCGAAGCTTCTCCCTTGGAAATTCCACCTTGGTCTATTTCACTCGCGTCCTCATGCGGGTGTCGCGCCAGAGGCCCGGGGCCCAGCCTCCCCCGCCCACCACAGCCCCGCGGCGCCGGATCCCGCTCCTCCGCGCGTCTGTCCGCCGGGTCCGGGAGCCCAGCCGGCGCGGATCTCCAAGCCCGGAGCCGCGGCGCGTGTGGGCTGAGCGCCCCGATCGGCTAAGGGCGCTGGGGCTGCGTGGGTGTATTTAAATGGGACATGCTTCTTTGCTTGTGCGTGGATGGCGGCTGCATTCGCTGTTATAATGAGACACATCAACTCCTCCACTCAGCAGGGGAGGGTGGGGGTGGAGAACCACACAGAACTGTCTATCACCGCTTCCTGGGAGGAGTAAAGGGGGGGAAAAAAAGAGAGGCGGGGAGGCGTGGTCTCCGACTGGGGAGAGGCCGCGCTTCCTGACCCGGTCCCTCTGCACCAGCGTGGATGGGGGAGGGGCGCGCACCCTTTCCGCCCAGGCTTTTGCGGGCTAATCGGACAGAATCAGAAGGGTTGTTCCTGAACCTTGACGGGCTTATTGTGGGCAATCAAGCTCTATTTTTGTGTGTCCGATTCGTGCACTGCAGCAAAATGGCCCTTCAATCGCATGCATCTTGGGGTTTCTCGGTGAGGTTCAAATGCTCGAGTGCTGAAAAAAAAAAGCCAGAGAAAAAAGAATCTGGCGCTCTCTCCCCCATTAATTATTTGTGGGGCTGGAGTAACGCAGGCTGGTGCAACCGGTGCATATAAGGACTTGTGTGCAAGGAAGGGGATCCGCCTCCAGGCGCGGAACGAGTAGGGAGAAGCGCACACGCATAGTGCGCCCAGCCCGGCGCTTCGCCAGTTTGCAGCGGCCGCGGGGTCTGGTCCGCCCGCTGCCCTGGGATGTCGGATGGCGGGTCCCGGGTGCGGGTCTCTAGCTGCTTCGGGGCTGGAAAGGTTTGCCAGAAACGGGAAAACTGGGAGATCTGAGCTCTTTCATCGCCACACCCAGGACCTGCTGGTGCCGCAATTCCCCACGGAAACAACCGAATTGAAACGAGGAGCTCGTTCTCTGGGTGCAGTAGTTAGAATGCTTCAGGTAACTCCGAGGCCAATATTGGATAAGGCAACACACGCCGTCCCAGGACCCAGCAATACTCTCTCAGGCTGCGCTTCCGCGGCTGGCCTACCCGGGCTGATGGAGAAAGTTTGGCTGGCGGGTTCGATGTAACCTGCAAGATGAACGCGTAGAGCGGTTTCACTTGGCCCGCTTTCTCATTTAAAGGTTGGATGTTTACAGTGGTAAACATGACCCTCTGTAATCCAGCGTGTGAAGTCACTTCCCCCAACCGCCGTGCAGCCCTTCCTCTCCCGCCTTGAACACGCGAAATACTTTGGAAGAAAACGCTAAAACTGAACTTTTTTCCAAATACAGCAGTAGCTTTAAAAGCATTCTTTACACTTCTGTTAAGAGGAGAATTTCCTTCTGGCCAATTGCACTGAGGGTTTGTTAATCATGTAGTGTGAATATCAGCTTCAGAATAAGGGTTTCGAATGAATGAAACCCAATGCAGTTAGTTCATCACGACTGCAGACATTAGAAGACTTTGAAACAGCATTTGGTGTACGCTGTACTGTTTTTGTTAACGACACTATATTTATTCACAGTTGTGGATCATGCTCCATGAAACCTGAAAATTCTTCCAACATCTCAATGGCCACAAGAGTTTCAGAGTTTTTGCCTTTCAACTTTATGTTTAACCGTGTTATTTTTAAAACACTCTATTTGACTTATTTTAATAAAATCATCGAGCTTGAGGCAGTAACATGCAATAAGCCGCCATGTCAAAATGAAGTAAAAAACTATCATTCCCCATCGTTGTCTTAATTTTTCCCTTCCATGTCCTCTTTTTTTTTTAACCCTTCTTCTAGGCAACAGGTTAATGTACTGTCTCAGAGTTGAAAGAAAACAACTTAAGATCAAGTGTTGTGATCTATAAACAGAACTATTTTTTAAAACTTCAAACATGGAAATATGAGATAAATAATTTTTCTGTGGATAGCCTTCATTTTATACCCCAGATTATATTTGAAATATCACAGATTGATTCTTTTAACATTAGTAAATTGTTTAGACCACGAGGGTCTTTAGCTGGCACTAAATTCTACACTTGGATTTAGTATATGTGTGTGTGTGAATGTGTGTGTGTGTGTGTGTGTATATATACATACACACACACACACACACACACATATATACACACACACACACACATAGTAATAGGTGCTAAGTGGAGCAAGGCTTCCTAAGAGCATGAGAGGATGATGAGAGAGCCAGATGAAGGCAGGGGTTCTGGCTGTAGGAAATACCATAAAAGGAGAGATTACAATAGCAAAGGCACCTCCAGCTGGTAAGAGATGGCCAAGAGGAGGAAACTCCAAGCAGTTTGTACAGCTGGAGGTGAAGTAATGATGTTGACTGTTAGGACTAGGGAAGAAAGCAGAGGTCAAACAGGTGGAGCTTTGCATGCTCTATTAAGGACCTTGAACTTCATTCTTTAGGTCAAGTGTGTATTGAGTTTCAGCTATTCCAATACAAACTTTCTGATTTTTTGCTGGTCTGTGTACTGTCTGCAGTATTACTAGTTACTTCACATTTGTCTTTAAATAAACATTTTTCTTTTTTTTATATGTTTAATTTAAAATAATAAATCACTACTGTAAATGGAAAACTAACAACATTTTCTTTAAAAAAAAAGAAAGGAAACAATTAAAATAAATATAATGGAAAATAAAGCAGTATTATTAAATTCTAGCTAGCTGTCATTGCCTGCCCCAGGCTTCTAGCCTAAGGTCTGCTCTTAGTTTGTTGAAAGAGAGAATAGCAAATGCAGGAAAAGGCATTCGAGACTTGACCAAAGTGAGATTTTCTTCTTGGCATAATCTGAAGTATTGAAAGAACTAATACCATCTACGTGCAGTTTGAAAGCCTGCAGAATAATATGATATGTTGTTTTTGTCTGTGTAAATATGTGGTAAACAATAAAAAGCAGGGACACAAGCAAGAATGACATAAATCAATTTGAGAAGAATAAGAAGGGAGGAAGACAAAAAGAAGGCTCCAACAATTATACCTAATTTATTTTTTAAAAAAGATTTCAAGCAAATATTGCTAAATGTTTGGAATTGTTAAATCTAGATGGTTAGTAGTGGGTATCCATTATATTGTTCTCTGTATCACATGCATAGCCATAACTGCTGCAAAGAAAATTTAGTAGGGCAATGAAATTCAGCAGGTGAATGTGACCAATCTCAGTGCCAGTGCACACACTCTATGAGTATGGGTACTTGGGCCAAGGAGGCAGGGAAGTACCCCAGGGAACTGCTCGCCAATTGCCAGGAGAAGTGGGACCACACACACAGAGAAGGCAAACTAGCTGTATCCTGTGCCTCGAACCATGTCCTGTCCTTTCCCCCTTCCACCAGGATTGCAAAGCAAGCACTCAGAATTGGCACCACAGATAGGCAAATGAGAGTTACAAAGGTGGGAATGGATGGACGACCCAGAATCACCAATCATTCTTGGCAATCTATTACTATGAAAGAGAGGCACCAATTTCAATTAACAAACAGAATCAACACACAAAGTTATTGTTAATAAAACAAAAATATTCATAATATACATTTTTTATCCTCAGAGAGATAATATGGGAGCTTACATTCATAAAATAATCAGGTTATTATGAAAACAAATTACTTAGAGGGCTAATTAAGAATATATTAAAATATTAAAAAATGATTGAAATATGTCATTGAAATATGTCAAAATTGAAATATGATTGAAATATGTCAAAATATAAAAAATGATTGAAAAAATGATTGAAATATATCAAATATGAATTATATTTTATATAAAATATAAAAAAATAGATTGAAAATAACTAATACCATACTTCTTCTAAGCATTTGCTATGGTCCAAATGCTTGCATCCTCCCAAAATTCATATGTTGAAACCTAACCCCCATAGTAACTATATGTATTAAGGAGGGTCTTTGGGGATTGATTAGATCGTTAGGGCAGAACCCTCATAAATGGAATAGTGTACTTATAAAAGAGGTTTGAGAAAGCCTGTTTGTTCTTCCTCTACTTGAGGACACATAGAAGGCTCCTTTCTTAGTCTGTGTTGCTATAAAGGTATATCTGAAGCTGGGTATAAATTTATACCCAGCTTTATTTATAAAGAAGAGAAGTTTGTTTGTGTTATGGTTCTGCAAGCTGAACAAAAGCATGGCACCAGCATCTGGTTCTGGTGAGAGTCAGGCTGCTTCCACTCATGGCTGAAGGCATAGGGGAGCTGGCATGTGCAGAAATCACACAGCAAGAGTGAAAGCAAGAGGGGGAGGTGCCAGGCTTTTTCTAACAACCAGCTTTAGTGGTAACTAATACCATTCATGAGGGTTCCACCTCCATGTCTGAAATACCTCCCATTAGGCCCAACCTCCAAAGTTGGGGATCAAATTTCAACATGAAGTTTGGGGGGAAAAACATCTAAATTATAGCAGCTCCATCTGTGAAGAATAGGCCTGCACCAGACTCTAAATCTCTTGACACTTTGATCTTGAACTTTCCAGCTTCCAGAACCATGAGCAATACAGTTCTGTTATTTATAAATTACCTAGTCTAAGGTATTTTGTTATAGCAGCCCACATGGACTAAGACAGCATTCATGTATTAACAATTTAATCTTTATAATGTAATAGACTAGGTAATATTAGCAAATTCATTTTACAGATGGATAGACTGAAGAACAGAAAAGTTAATTAAGTTATCCAAAGTAACAGTAATAAATGGCTGAATCAGGATTTGAATTCATGTTCTTAATCACCATGCTATACTGACTCAGGCTTAACTGAAAGGTGAATTAATAAATAGAAGATGGCTCATTTTTATTCCTAATTACAGGGAAAAGGATAAAGCAATGAGAGAAAATTTAAGTAATACAGAGAATAAATTCAGAAGTTTCGATATTCATCTACTAGGGGATCTAGAGAATGGATGGAAGGAAATATTCAAAAAATGATAGAAAATATTCCAGTATCTTTAGGTTAAAAGCTCTCATTTAGTGCTGAGCCATAAGGAAAAAAATACCACACTTAAACACATCATGATAGAATTTCAGAGCAGGAAAGAATAAAAAGAAAATCCTAACGAGGTTACCTACTCGTCAAGAACAATAGATGCTAATAGAGAATGGAACAAAGTACTATGTATTCCCTTATACTCAAAGTATTCTAGGTTGCCCAACTAAATTAACAAGAGAAAGTACAAAATAATGACAGATATTTTCAGACACATAAGGATTCAAATGGCTGACAGCCTCTAAATTATTAGAAAATATGTTCCACCAAGAAGAAAACTGAATCTGAAAAGAAAGTGTGTGATACAAAAGACAATGGTAAGCAAAGGTAGCAAATTCTGTTACCCATTTTCAAAGCCATTTTCTTTTTTCTTTCTTTACCCATTTTTTCTTTTTCCTTTCTTTACCCTTTTTTCTTTTTTTACCCATTTTCTTTTTTCCTTACTCATAAAACTCTGATTTTAAGAATTTATGCTCCATGTATGTGAAGAATACGGTTCTCCCCAGCTGTCGAGGAAAGAAGGGTGAATGTTAAATGATCTAAAGTCATCATAGCAATTCTATCATCTCTCCTAATGAGTGGCTTAGACATAGGCATATCATCCAACACGGACGAATGAGAAGTGAAGTGAAGTCTTCTAGGGATTATGGGAATGGTTTTCCTCATTGTAAATTGAAAAAACAAAAGAAAAGGAAGGAAGAGGACAGGAGGATGGAAGAATGAAGGAAGAAGGAAGGAAGGAAAGAAGAGAACACAGGACAATACAAGACAGGAGAAACATCCTGTCTATGTTAACCATCCCCTCAGTGGTTCCCAATGAGCCCGACCTGCTGGTATTCACAGCCTTGTGTAGGTCCCTTCAACATAGAATACAGAGGTTTCCAAAGCTGGGTAATAAAAGACATTTCAGCATGTACCTTGCTCTCTTGGTTCATGTGCTGTAGGGCAGAATCAACCTTAGCATTATTGACATTTTGGGCTTCAGAATTCATGTAAGGGCCTGTCCTGTACAGTAAAGGATGTTTAGCAGCATCCCTGATCCCTATCCACTAGATTGTCAATAGCGCCTTCCCAGTGTGACTACCAAAAATGTCTCCAGACATTGCTAAATATCTCTTGGTGAGCAAAATCACCTGCTGTGCTCTAGGAGAAGCCAACCACCATGTCCTACAGATACTCAGGCAACTTGCCAGCCATGTAGGTGAGCCACCTTTCCTCCAGCCTCAGTCAAGCCTTCAGATGAATGCAGTCCCAGCTGACCTTGGCTGAAACCTCATGAAAGACCCTGAGATAAAACCACCCAACCAAGCTGCTCCCAAATCCCTGACCCACAGAAACCATATGAGAGAATAAATTTTATTGTTGTTTTAAGCCACTTGATTTGTTATGCAGCAAGAGATAACTAATACACTAACTTCCAACAGAATTGTGTGAGGATATAATAGCTAGAAATAATGTATAAAGGCCATCTTCCTACCAGGATGGGATGAGCTTGAGCAAAAAAAGCCAAAAGATGAAAAGCACCTGGATCCTTCATGGCATTGTTAAGCCATTACATTAACTAAGCCAGGAACAACTTATCTTTGAATTTCTTTTTATGTGACAGAAGTTTGCCTCACTGTTTAAGTCACCTTTAGTTGCGTATTCTGTGATTTGCAGACAAACACTTTTTAACTGTTATAGAAAATTTAAAAACTTTTGATTGTCTTCATCATTACTAGTTCATAAAATAAAAAGAAATAAGGATAATACAACTAAAATGATCTCATCATGAAGGTAAAAGGAAAGGGGAGAAAAAAAGCATGCTAAGATTTTTGTTCTATTTTGTCTTATCTACAAACACAGAGAAAAATATGTCAATTATGACTAATAAATACAAGGGTCACCAGGATGTTTAAAAGCCACTTGAGTGAAAAACATAGAAAAAGTGTAACTTAATAAATTCAATAAAGTGAAGAAAAGAAAAAACATAAAACCGAATGTGTAGCATAAAGGACATGTTTATAGGGTGTTGGGGCCCACCCAGCATCTATTCTGCTTGTGTATACTATGGTGGGCAAAATAATGGTCCCTCAAAGGTGTCCATGTTCCAGTGTGTGGAACCTGTGATTATGTTACCTTACAAGGCAAGAGGGACTTTGCAGATGTGATTAAATTATGGAATTTGATGGGAGATATCCTGGATTATCAGGGTAGACCCAAAGTAATTACAAGTTTCCTTAAAAGTGCAAGAGGGAGGCAGAAAAGGAGTTAGAGTTAGAGGAAAATGTTAAGGAAACGCCACAGAGAAGTGCAACATTGCTGGCTTTGAAAATGAAGGGTCCTGTATGCCAAGGAATATGGGCTGCCTCTAGAAGCTGAAAAGGGCAAAGAAACCTATTTTCCCCCAGAGCCTCCAGAAAGGAATGTAGTGCCGCTAACACCTTGATTTTAGCCCACTAAGACCCATTTTGGACTTCCATCCTACAGACGATGAGGTAATAAATTTGTGTTGTTTAAAACCGCTAAGTTTGAGATAATTTGTCACAGCAGTGATAAAAAACTAATACAGACTTCCTGAATGTATATTTCCTTTTGAATAATTGTCTCTTTTTCCTTGGTTTCTGTCACTCAGATTTTCTGTTTATTGGTAGCCAAAGGGTGAGGAGCTGTCTGAAAGTAGAACAGCGGAAGATGCCTTCACTGAAACCTGGAACTGAGGAAGAATGACAAGACTGAAAATGGTTATTGTCAATTCATTCCATGTGTGGTACTCTACCCGTAAGGCACCTACTAGAGACCATTCCTCCTTCCTATTCCTTGGAAAAGAAAACCTTGTTTCCTGCTCATTTTCAAGCTTGGTTCTCTGTTTTAGTTATTTATTGCTGTGTAACAAACCACCTCAAAACTCGGTGACTTAAAACAATAGCAATAATTTCTTTATCTTACAAATCTGCATTCTGGGCAGGATTTGGTGGAGAAGGCTCATTTGCTCCACAGAGCATCAGCTAGGGCTGGAGGACTCACTTCCCAAAAGGCTCACTCACATGCCTAGCAAGTTTGGTATTGAGTTGTTAGGAGTACTCAGCCAGGGCTGATGGCTGGGAGCTTCAGTGCCTCTCTAGGTGGGTCTCTCCATGGGCTGCCGGGGCTTCTTCATGACATGGTGCCTGAGTTGCAAGAACAATCATCCCATGACAACTAGTGGAAGCTGTATTACCTTTTATGACTTGGCCTCAGAAGCCATGTAACTTCAATTCCACCATTATAATAAATCTACCTACATTCAAGAGGAGAACACATAGATCCAAGCTTTCAAGGGGAGGAATTTCTGAGTCAAGTTAAAGAAGAGCATGTGAGATGGAAGACGCTGTTGCAATATTTTTGGAAACTAAAACCTATCACATTCTTTTAACCTTGCTATCAATTTTCCCGCCTCAGTATCCTTCCCTTTTGCTCATATTAACCAGAGTTAGTTTCTGCTTTTGCTCACAACTAAAGAATAATGCAGCAGGCATAAGTACAAACACATTAGAATCAGTATAAATATTTAAATTTCCTTATTAAAAGACAGAAGATCTCAGAGTGTGTAAAAACAAAGCAAAACAACCCCAGTTAATTAAGACAAGCTTTTCCAATTTCCCATAGAAAATTGACAATATGTAACCAGGCCATAAAGTATATTTTGATAATTTCTCCCCAAAAAACCAGCAATTGTACATACCATATTCTCAGACCACATTACTGGGAGATTTCAACAATCATGTAACAGATCTATCGAATATGTAATTCTCAGTTCTTGGACCTTCTTCATCAGAATGACCTTTGTTTTTCATTATACTTAAACTTACTCCCAGGAGCCCAACCAGAAATGTGTTATCATCTTAAACAGCTCTGTGGAAAATAAAACTCCAATTTTCCACTGTCCAATTACTGACTGTACCCTTCTAGCTTCCTGGCACCCTTCACTGACGTTGCCACTATTTTCTGTCTCACAGCGGCTCCATTTCTGTCCAATGGCAGCATCCTTTATTATTTCCAACTGGTCTTCCCTCCTACCCTTTCTTCTTTCCATTTCCATGCTGGACCTCAAAGTGTTTGGGAGCCTGACAGTCAACACACTAAAGTTCATATAGTGTAATCTGAGGTAAGAAGCGTGGCTTCTGGAGTTGAAATGTCTGAGGTCAAATCACAAAATAGAAACAGAAAAATAATACTGTTGTTTTATTGTTTTCATTTTTTGTTTCTGATAGATAATAGATGGATTTTTTTTTAAAAGACTAGTTACCCTTGGAATAATAATACCAAGTGACTACACCTCTTTTGTATGAAATGAGTTTGGAGTGATTTTCTTAATTATCTAGCAGCATTTAAGCCCAAAGACAAACACAACACTTTATCTAAAATATCATACTACACTTTTCCTAAATACAGGAAACTATTTTTACTAAAAATTTGGCAAGCACTTTCAAAACAGCACTTTCTGGTTTTATTCTTTGAGAATTTCCTAACAACAAATATGCATAGAAATTTTAATATGCAGCTATAATCCTTCCTTCAATATTTATTGTAAAAATTTAATTGTTTATAATTTTTTTAGAAGTTACTTAATCTCCTTAAATCCTAAAGCAGTTTTCAATTTAATTGTATTCTAGCCAAATAATGGAATTTTCAGCTTGCTTTTCCCTCAGTATTTTTAGGATCTAATCTAGTGTCTTGTAATAATAGTAAGCATTCCATGCATGTCTGGTCAATGACCAAAATACTGTAGAAATGTTGAAAGGACACTGATTCTGACAACCAGGGCCTGTCCAGACCATGTCAAAAGCCTGAGATGCTTTGCTGCCTGCTGACTATCTCAGCTTGTTTCCCTCTTTCCATCTAGCTTTTCTACAGAACTATGTCCTGTTCAATTTTAAGATTCAAAGTTCTCCCTACCCTACCATACACAAAGAACTATTTTCAGTTTTTCATTTCATACCCACATATATGAATGGCATAACCCACAATTTAGCCCAAACTGGAGGAAGGGCTGGGTGGCCCAGCTGGATCTTTCCGTGAAGTCATAGAGTAGATAAAAGTTGTTATCAGACTTTTAGAGCTGGAAGGGAACTTAGAGATAACTGAGTCCAATCCCCTCATTTTACAGATAAGGAAACCAAGGTCCAGAGAAACTATGTGTCTTGCTCAGTGTCACAGAGTGGGCACAGGAAAGAGCTTTGGGGACTGAAGACTTTGTGCTAAAAAAAAAAAAAAAAAAAAAAAAGCAAGGCCAAATTTATGTTTTACACCACATTCCCCATCCACTGTCCCTTCTACTATACCATATTACACCCCAGACAGTACTTTATAAGTGCTGTCCACTTGATTTGAGCTATTTGTCTTGAGGAAACTGTAAAGTATAAAACTAGTCATATTTCCTTTAATGTGTGGAGCTCTGCCTAAGAGCTCCAAGCTAATAAGTTGGTTTGCCATGCCTAGTACTGGCTCTTATGTGGGAAGAGTCAAGAAGCTTGTCTGAGTAGGTTCTTAAAGCCAGAGAACCCAGGGAACAAAGTGAGGAATGGGGAAGTGTTTCCAGCAATTGGCCAAAGATAATGGAGGCCACACCGCTCTAGAGATTTAGTATACTCTCATCTGCAATTACATGGATGAATTTTAAGGTATATATTGGAAAATGCATTCTCTCACTTATAGTACTTAAGACGCTATATTGTAGTTGTTTTTCTTTTCCTTGATTACAAGCATCTTTGTTGTTCAGCTCTTTTTCTCTAGTGCCTAGTGAAATGTATACAATAAAGTGGTGTTTATAAAAAAAAAAAAGTTAATAAATCAGTGTAGTGAAGAAGTTGGTAACAGTAGATGCAACTAGCCACTTCGAAGCCAGAAAATTTTGGACAAGTCTTTTAAGCCTTCTAAGTGTCCACATTTTATATTCATTATAATTTTTCATGACTAGTTGATTCTGAGAAGAAACCAAGAGTCAGATGACTAACACTGTGTCCAAAGCTGATAACAAAAATTGGGTGTAGATCCATCTTTCTCATCCATTCACAAAGAGTATAAACTCATTTACTCATTCACCAGAAACATGTATTGAATGCAGGAATTGTCAGGATGGCTGGCCTCTGCCCTTATAATGTAGGCAGTATTTCTGAAAGTGTGATCCTTGGGGCACTTGCATCCAAAAACAAAGCAGGGCTTGATTAATGTTCAGATTCCAGAATATGGGGGGTCAGAGCTTAGGAATCGTCACTTTTAAAAACGTACCCCCCCCCCGCAAGTGCTGTCTTCCCCCTATTCCCAAATATTTACAGAGTGCCTGGGATGAGCAAGGGCTTTATTTGGTTAGAAGGAAGGAATAATGGGAGTAGATTATAGCTCTGCACAAGGTAATAGCCAATCTTACAAATAAGTGTAATGTAACTTAGTGTAAATGCACAGATGGCAGAAGAGCTGAGAGGGGTGGGAAAAATTCGGGGACAGAGTCTAGTACATGAAGAAAAGGAAATGGCATCCTAAAGCTGATTGGACAGAAGTTCTAGACTTTTGTAGATGTTGTTGATGAGTTCTCAGTGAAGAAGACCCTGAGAAGTTGCTTAGAATTCTTTGCCTTCCACTCTGTCACTATTAATGGGGCAGCCTGGTTGTACCATACAGGACCTCTTGGAAGCTCTCACAGAACCAGACCAAAGACATTTTCTTTTGGACAGTGCTGTGGTCCAAATGTTTGTGTCTTCCAAATTTCCTATGTTGAAATCCTAACCCCTAAGATGTTGGTATTAGGAAGTGGGGCCTTTGGTAGGTGATTAGGTCATGAGAGTGGAGCCCTCCTGAGTGGAATTAGTACCCTTACAAAAGAGGCCAAAAAGACCCTTGTCCTTTCCACCAGGTGAGGACACAGTGAGAAGGCTCTGCCTATTAGGAAGCAGGCCCTCACCAGACATTTGATCTGTACACACCTTGATCTTGGACATCCCAGCCTCCAGAACTGCAAGAAAATACATTTTGGGTTTTTTTTTTTTTCTCTTTTTTGTTTTTCTTTCCTTTCTTTTTTTTTTTGTTTTTTTGTTTGGAGACAGAGTCTCACTCTGTCACCCAGGCTGGAGTGCAGTGGCACTATCATAGCTGACTGTAATCTCAAACTCCTGGACTCAAGCAATCCTCTCAACTCAGCCTCTCAAGTAGCTGCCATTACAGAAATAGCCCACTGCACCCGGTGCCCAGATAACTTTTCCATTTCTTTTGTAGAAACAGAGTCTGGCTATGATGCCCAGGTTGGTCTCAAATTCCTGGCCTCAAGCAATCCTCCCATTCTGGACTCCCAAAGTGCTGGGATTACAGGCATGAGCCACCATGCCTGGCCAAATTTCTGTTGTCTTTAAGCCACCCAGTTTATGGTATTTTTTTATAGCAGCCCAAACACACCAAGACAGTCTCAGCCAAAACAGTAGGTCAGCCTCACTGCAGGGAGGTGGTAGAGCTCTTGGCTCTTCAGCAATCGGGCTGTCCTGTTATTTCATTTTTTTAAAGCAATACCAGACCAGATTGAGAATATGATCTGTGGTCCCATGATATAGTGGAAAAAGCCATAGATTTGGTGGTGAAAGATTCTGTAAGCTACTCTTTCAATACTGTGAGAAAATAATTTCAACCCTTTAGGGAGGCAAAGATAAAGTTAAAGTTAGGAATTGATAGCACAAATTTGGAAACTTAGAATTAGAGAGGATTAGGGATGCATCCAAAGTAATATTGAGCTTATTAATATTCAGTCAGGCTTCAACATCAGGCCTGTCGGAATCTAAAGCTTATGCATTTTTCATATTACACTGTTGGTCTTCAGACTACATAAGAGAACCTCCTGGGAGTGGTTGGTCCCAGCATTTGGGAACAATGAGTACCTTTGTCCCCACTGGTTTTGTATATCTGAGTTTGGTAAGCTGCAAAAATGTTTGAAAACCATTGCATCTGACTCTGCTACTCAGTTTCCACAACGTAAAAGGACTATAAGGATAATATATACTTTATTGTGAGGGATAAGATAGAAGATACATGGGGAACAGCTGTGTAAACTGTTAGGCATTATTCAGATAAGCAGTATTAGTGTAATTATTATATGGCAATAGAACAGAGAATTTTCCCCTTTAAAAATCTTTACTATTAATACAATCAACCCACAACCTTGGCAGCATGTTTCACACACATGAGAAAGCACGTTGGCTTTCAAATGGCTCTTAGATTTTGAAAGCTTTATTTAAAGGGTGGTATCTCAATACATTTTTGAGTGTTTAATTATTAATACACTATTAATGCATAATTGGATTTTAAGCCACCATGAATACAAATCTTCTGAAATGTATTTGAATTGATCCACCTTCCATTTAAGATCTTTGTAAAAAACTATTTTCGAATTTCTGAGAAATTTCAGATATGATTATTAGGTTTACCATAATTAAAAATATTATTATAACTTTAGTTGGGGACCAAACCTTAGTATCTTTGGTTTTGAGACCTGTCTTGTCTATCAGCCACCCTGTTGGTGAGGTGGTGGAGTCATGTGAAACTGCACATCTCAGGGAGTGGCCTCCGGAGGTATTCTGGAACATTCAAAGCCTGGGCACCCAAATGCAAAGAGGAAATCTACTGTTGTTGACAAGCTGACTTGTGGGTAGGAACATCTTCCAAAATTGAAATATATCTTTCATAGGTGGAAAACTGTTCCCATTTCCAATTTTTTTAATCAAACAGTGAAAAAACAACTACAAAAAAATCCCCTTGTATGCTTCGTACTTCAAAAACAATATCACTTTCATTACTGAGTCATCAAAACTTCCCCAGTATTTCTTTTTTAAGTGAAGAAACCAATCACTAACCTATTTTCTTTTCCACACCACCATCTACAGCAAAAGCAGCAATTCAGAAATAGTCTGGTGAAACTGCAGAGTAGGCAAGGTTCTTCTGTGGCTGTTTTCCTTCCACCTGCCTCTCCCTCACAGAACTCCCAGCCCTCCCCCTGTTCTTCTAAGCCCTAGGACTCTTAAGGGATACTTTGTCCCTCCAGGCCACCCTCCTCGAAAGTATCCAAACCAAAATTCCTTTTTTCTTTCCCTTTCTGATGAGCCAAACCCTGTATCTTTTCCTGCTCCTGCCCTCACCTGGGGGCTGCCGTCTAATCTTTCATTTATTGCATTTCCCAGCCACCTGTTCCAATATTTTTCTGCCTTCCAACCCCCACTACTCACACTTACCCTGCAATCTTTTTATAAGCAACTCTGCTGCTACCTACACTGGTATGATGGCGGCAGGCAGCTGCTTTGCCACGACTCACGGCATGTGCACAATGAACACAATGGGTTGAAGCCGGGAGGTGTGCAAGGTCACCGTCCTGGATGAGGGAATCTAAAGGGAATGTCCACAGCTTAACTCATTCCTCAAGATTCATCCTCATTTTCATTCCTTCCGCTTCACTGGCACCTTCCTTTCTTCGCAGAGCACATGCTTTGGATTTAGATAGACCTGAGTTTGGACTGTGACACTGCCACTTCTTAGCTGTAGAACTTTGGAAAAGTTAAGGAAGTCTTTTAAGTATTAGGTTTTTTTGTTTTTTTTTAATTTAGAAAAATGGGGATAATAATGGCACTTACCTCATGGTATTGTCATGTGGACTAAATGAGATAATGTCTGTAAGAGCGCTGGCCCCGTGGGATGCTCAGGAAAAGTCAGCTGTTGAGAAAATCCTTAATTCCAAAGCTGAGGTTTTACCCATATAGTCCACCTTGCAACCTTTAGAAATGATCTTTATGCTCCCCTCAATTCTCCATGCATTTTTTTTAAATCTCTATACTTTTTAAAAATTATATTTTACCATATTGATAGCTTGAATGCAGTTAGAGCAGTTCTCAATGCCTTATAATGATCAAATTATTAACACAGCATGGTCTCTGCACAAAGATTCTGTGCCTACTTTCCACAATGTTTTGGCTTTTGTGTCTCTGATGCTGTGCTAGTCCTCACCCTGTGTTCTTTCTCTGTAATAATAATAATAATAGCAGTAGTAATAATAACTACCATTTTCTATGTGTTTTGTGTCAGACTCCTTATTTACATCACTCTATTTAATCTCTACAGTTGGTTGGCATTATTATTTCCATTGTACAGTTGAGGAAACTGAGGTCCAGAGTTTTTAAATACGTTGTCCAATGTTTCAAAGCTTGTAATGTTGAATCCCCAGGGATGTCTTATCTAAAACCCACTCCCACTCCTAGCCACAGGCAGCCACTCTACTCATGGAATCTTTATGCATGAGATTGTGGATTTGCCTATTCTGGGCATTTCATAAAAATGGAATCATGTCATATGTGACCTTTTGTGACTGGCTTCTTTCACTTAGCATCATGTTTTCAAAATCTATCCATGTTGAAGCACATTTCAGTACTTCATTCCTTTTATGGCTGAATAATATTCTGTTGTATAGGTATATCACATTTTATTTATCCATTCATTGGATGGTAGACATTTGGGATTGTTTTCACTTTTTGCATATTCTGAATAATGCTATTGTGAACATTTGTGTAGAAGGTTTTTGTGTAAAGGTATGTTTCCAATCCCTTTACTAGGAATGGAATTGCTGGGTCATAAGTTTAATTTTTAAAGAAACTGCCAACCTGGTTTGTGAGGTGACTATACCATTTTGCCTTCCCATTAGCAATGTATGAGGGCTCCAGTTTCCCCACATTTTTACCAACACTTGATATTGTCTATGGGTGAGAAGTACAATGTCAAAATTTATTAATAGTGGATGCTGAATTAGGAATTATCTAGACAAATGTTTCTTTCCTCTTTAATTCACATTACAAAATTAATATAATATTTAAAATATTAATTTGCTTTTCTGTACTAGCCGCCCTCAAAAAAGGCTTTGTCCCTGTTGCAGGATTGTGTGTACATGTGTATGTATTTGATTTTGTTTTGTTTTGTTTTTAAATGAAGGAGGTTTTAAGTACAAAAGAAATATGTACAGACACTAGTGGTCCTTGAGACACTGGTTCTCAGCCCACCTGACTTCAGGACAATTTCAATGGATGCTTCCATGTACTTTCTGTGCCCACCCTGAGGTACACTCCTGGCATCTGTTTGCTTTTGGCATCAGGGGTTTCTCCACAGCCATAGAAGCCTGCTCAGCTGGACCCTACAGCCCGGAAGTGCATGAGAAAGAGAGAGTAGGAGGGTAGATTTCATACCAGCCCCCAGGAGGGACCTTCAGTCAATGGAGTTTGGAAGTTGGTGGATAAATGTTCTGGCCTCCTATTACTTAATGGGACAATGCTGGGGTATAGTCTACTCAGTTCCTTATAAATGCCCAGCAGGCATGAGCCACAGTTGTTCACAGTGGAAACCTACTTCTTAACAAGCACTCTATTGGCTTTCTTTCTTTTTCTGTCTCGCTTCCATACTCCCACATTTCTGCTTCCCGGAATGACCTCAGAAATAAGATACCTACTCACAAGTCCTCATCTCAGTCTCTACTTTCAGGAAAACCCAATTAAGCAAAACTATAGAAGTTATAAATGGATAAATGAGTAAAGTCAGCATTAACTGATTGTTAGAAACAACTTTCTTTAAGAATCCCTTTTGTTATTTTCCCACTATGGACCTAATGTTTTGAAGATTTTATTTCCTATGAAATGTTATAAAGTAATAATAAATGTTATTATTTTAAAATCAAAAACAATCTGCTTTCAATACCAGTATTTCTTCCACCAAAATAACATCGTTTTTGGAAAAAAAAAAAAACACACACACACACACATACACAACGATAACTGGAGTTTTAACTAGCTTACTTAACATTTATTTATGCATGTGTTGTTTTAGACTTGTTCACAACAGTTCCCTTAGCTGGGTGTGGTGGCACGTGCCTGTAGACCCAGCCATTTGGGAGGCTGAGGCAAGAGGATCACTTGAGCCCAGGAGTTCAAAGCTGCAGTAAGCTAGGAATCACCCCACTGCACTCCAGCCTGGGAGACAGAGCAAGACACTGCCTCAAAAAATGAAAAGCCAAACTGTTCCCCAAGTCTGATTAATACACTGTATTACTTATTAAATAGGCATATAGTACATGGGTGGACTCCAGAGGTTGAGAATTCCACGCTAGCAAATTCTTCACTTGAAGGACATTTTGGGGATGGGCAGGGAGCAGTGGTGCCAATCCCTAGATATTAACTATAGGCTGCTTTCAGAGTTTGTTTATAGCCTAGACTTCCTCTAGCCTCCCCTTTTTGGATTTGTGATATCCCACTTTGGCCTATTAGGCTATGAGCATTTCACAAGCCCCCTGCCTCTGTCTTAAGTCTGCAGGTATTCCATTTAACTAGGCTTGGCAGCTCTGTGTGGCCATTTCCCCGTAAGTGCCTGTTATTCCCAGATCCTCCATTCTGTCCAAACTGCCACCTTCTGCTAAGCTAAGAAATAACAAGAATGGCTGAGACAAGGTAGAAGAACAATGGTATGGATTTAGTGGCCCTGGGTTCTTGTCCCTACTCTGCCTTTCCTAGTCTTGAGACACTGCACAAACTATAACCTCCCTAAGCTCTCTTTCCTCATCTTTAAAGTGGAGATAGCATGATATCTTTTGAATCTTCACAGGGTTTGAGAAGATAAAAACTGCTTAAAAAATAATAAGGCAAGGAAGTTCAGTATAATATTGTTTTTGAGAGTTAAAAATTAGAATTGGACTTAACCTAAATATCCAAACACAGGAGCCCTGTTAAATAAATTATGATTTAATCAACAGAATGCTTGCAATCATTAAAAATTATTTTGGAAAATGATTAAAAGTATTGAAAATTAAGTGAAGAAAACCAAATAACAAAACAACATGCACAAGTAGATGTTACCAGAAGCTGGTTGAGGGGAATGAAAATGTGGAGTTATTTATTGAATACAGAGTTTCTGTTTGGGCATGATGAAAACATTCTGGAAATGGGTAATAGTGGTGGTTGCATTGTGACTGCACTTAATGCAGTAGGATTGTACACTTAGAAATGGCTAAAATGGAAAATTTTATGTTTCTTTACCAGAGTAAAGAAAAGGTAGCTGGAAGGTTGTAGAAAGTTCTTAGGAAGGTAAAAAAAAAATTCTCATGTGAAGCCATGGTGGTTTCTGACAGTTTGTGACTGTTTTAATTATCATGGGCATATAATTGGATGTTTTAAATTATTTACAGAAATTTTGGCACGAAAATAAGTATGTTTGGTTTTAAAAAATTTGTAGCAAATGACCTTATTGTTTAAATTTACATGTATATAATATATTATATATGCACATATATGTATATACATATATATTATACATAAGCATACTACACACATATCTGCTTTTTCAAAGTTTTCTATGGTGAATATTTATTACTCCTGCAACTAATGAAGCACCACATAAACCATGAGGAATTTTATTACTTATATAAGGGCTTTAGCCTATCGTAGAGTAGAATAAGAAACTATTGCCAAAGAAACATGTCTCAGGTAATCTCCAAGATGGTGAATAACTTGAATTTGCATGCAGACAAAATAGTATTGTGAAGTTTGAACAGTGAGAGACTATGTGGCTCATTTGAAGCTGTGAAGTAAGTTCACTATGAGTGGAGTATTACGCCTGTGAATGGAGATGAATCTGGAGAGGCGTGCAAGTAACAAAGGTACAAGACGTCCACATTAAGGAGTATGGACTTTATCCTAAGGAACAGCAATTAATGGGGTTTAGGCCAGGGAAGTGATTACATTTGCACATTGGAAAGATTAGGGTGTTTGCTCATGGTAAATGGACTAGGGAGGGGCAAGACTGGAAGTGGAGAGGCTGACGGTAAGGCTGTTGCAGTCCCCCAAGCCACCTGGTAGGGGTGCTTTTCATGGGCATAACACCTGTGGATCCAAGATACATCCAGAAAGTGGAAATTTTGTGGCACTTGGCTCTGATTGTATATAGAGAGTGAGGGTGAGAACTATCTAGGATGCCTCCTGGTCCTAGCCTTGGGCAGTCAAGAGGGGGTTGTGTCATGCATTAAGGCAGGAAACAAGTAGGAGCTTGTTTGAGGGGAAAAGTAACAGGTTCTTCTGGAACCTGTTGAGTTTGAGGTGCCTGTGCAGTTGGAAATCCAGGAAATGGGAAACTCAGAAGAAGCATCAGGGTCAGCAGCACATGGAGGGTAACTGAAGCCCTAAGAGTGGACAAGATTTCCCAGGAAAAGGGTATAGAGGTTTTTAGTCTTTCTTAGTGGTAAAGGAGTGAGAATCTGATGCAGTCTATGAACTTTTTCTCTAGAAATATCTTCAAAGGGTTTGGCTATTAAGGTAATGAAAGAAATCAGGACATAGTCAAGGGTTATCATGGGATCAAGAAAGAGTTCTTTTTCAGATGAGGAGACTTGACTGTGTTGAGATAAACAAGTAGCCAAGAGTGAAACAGAAGAGAGGAGGACTATTCATTCAGAAGACCAAGCCCCTGGGAAATGACAAAGAGACAGGCTCCCTAACAAGGCAAAAAGCATGATCTTAGGCAAAATTTAGGGCAGCTTTTTTTAAAATTTCAGAATATTACAAGGGTACAAATGTTTAGGTTACATATATTGCCTTTGAGGAGCCACTTTTTAAAGTCAGGAACAAGGAGGAAAGGCTAAAAGAGAATGCCGGTGCAGTTGTGGGTTACATTCCTAGAAGTTGAAGACTTCCTTATCAGATGGCTTCTATGGACTTAGTGAGTAGGAGGTGAGGTCATCTCAGAGAATGGGCAGAGGGCAGAGTTCTGTGAAATGGCCAGTGTGGAGATTAGGCAAGGGAAACATCATAGGATTTCTAGGCAATAGAAGTCCAGCCAAATATGGGGACCAGGCGTTCATAGTAGCATCAATCTGAATGATTTTCTTCAGCAAATCTTGAGATCCTTGGTGCAAGTGAGATGGTGGCAACAGTTAATTCTTTAAGGGTTATAGAGTTTTGCCAAGAATTATAAGTAAAGGACGGTGGAGCAAAGGAGGTGAGGAGTCAAATAACTGATCATGGAATGATGAACCAGGTACCAAAGCTGTATGGAAATAAAATGAGATCAGGAAGGGAATGTTGACAGGGGACAATTGAAATATCTAGGCATTGAAAGTACCAAAGTGTACAGCCAGACAGCCTATGTGCACAGCAGTTCATTTGTTTCAAAGGCTTTTATTATTTTTTAAAATCACCAAGCGTCTTCATGCAATTATGCTAGAGTTGGGTCATGAATACTTGACCAGGATACTGAAGCTGAGGGAAACCATTTAGAATAAAATTCATTTCCCCAACCTACCAGCAAAGACAATTCATTTGTCTTTCAGATACAAGACCAGAATTAGACAGTAAAATATAACTTCTATTCCCAAACTGGAGGTCAATATGATTTGCACTGTAAAGGCTTCGGACTAAGTATTGGATAATATTGGAGATTTATACTAATCCTATGTACTCTATATAATGATATTATAGTTACGTAGATTGATGTCTCTGTTTTTAGGAGATGTCTGCTGAAGTGTATGGAGGTAAAATGCCAGCTTATCTGCAATTTATTTTCAAATGGTTTGGGGGAAAGCAAGCAAAGCAAATATGGCAAAATGCTTAACAATTATTTATCTGACTCAGTTGGCTCTCAACAAGGAAGGACGGGTGATTGTACTTCCTAGGGGGTATTCAGCAATTTTTTAATACATTTTTGCTTTCTTAAGTTGTAGAGAGGGGTGTGTGTGCGTGTGCAAGCGTGTGTGTATGTGCACGTGCGCACTACTGGCATCTAGTGGGAGGAAGCCAGGGATGCTGCTAAACATCCTACGTTGCACAGGACAGCCCCCAACAGTTAAGCATTATCCATCCCAAAATGTTTCAATGCCAAGGCTGAGAAATCCTGAGCTGGGTGGTAGGTATACAGATGATCATGGAGCTAGTGCTAGTCTTTCAACTGTCCAGAACATTTCAAACTTTTTGTTAAAGGAAATATGAAATGAAAACTAAAATATAGAAAGAAAAGAAGACCATCTGTCTTCCAACAAGTCAGCAATAAATTATTGTTGGTGGTGGGCAAATATTCTGATTGCGGTTGGGGATGCTCTTTAAAACCGTGACGTTTGGGTGGATGGCTAGAAATCATTTCTCATCTTCCTTCAGTCAATCAATCAAAATAGAACATTGTTTTTATTCAGTACTTGAATTTTTGTGCAAAATGTTCTCAAAAGAAGGAAAGGAAGCAAAAGGAAGGAAAATTGACATTTGTAGATCATTTGCTGTGACCTAGGCATCATGCTGGGCACTTTTCACACATAATCCTATCTGGCTTGGAGTCAGCTGATATAGATTTAAGTCTTAGTGAAATCACACAATGATTTCATTCATATATTTCATGGTTCTTTTCTCCATTCAGCAAACCTTTATTAGACATCTACTATGTCCCAGACACTTCTAGACGTTGGGGATACAGACAAATAAGGTATGCTGCTTGACTTCAGGGAGCAAATGGCCTATTGGGGGAGACAGAATAATGAGCAATATGAAGGATTATTTTTAGAGGAATGGACAGTTTTCTCCAGGAACATACAGGAGGGAGACCAAACCAAGGAAGAGTTCTCAGACCTGGAATGGTTAGGAGTAAATCAGCTCAAGAAATGCCAGGGTTGAGGATGAGGGGAGTGAGAGGTGAGGAGTATGGGGTGAATGTGAGGCTTGGAGCGGGAGCTCCCTCTGTGTAGACAGAGCAGCGTGTTAAATGCCTGGAGGTGAGGCAGAGAGCACAACACCTTAGGGTGCTTCTCTAACTTGAGCGTGCACCAGAATCTCCTAGGGGGTTCGTTACAGTGCAGATTACCAGGCCTCACTCCCATCGTGTCTGGTTCAGTGAGTCTGCAAGGGGCCCAAGAATTTGCATTTATAACAAGCTCTCAGGTGATACTGATGCTGCTGGTCTAGGGACGGCTCTTTGAGAACCCCTGTCTTAGAGAAACTATAGGTAGTTCTAGTAGAGTTAAAGCAGAAGACATGACCAAGTGTGGACTAAATTATGGAGCCCCCAGAGAGCTAGCGAAGTATCTTAACCACTTGAGCACTTTACCGCATCATCTCTCCTAGCCCATATTTCTTCTTGTAACACGGGAGACTAATAACTATCAAACTATCTATCAGAATTCTTTTGATAATAAAACAAGCAACATTATGTATGTAAAGTATAAACCACCATATAAGTGTCAGAGATAGTTATTAAAATTAACTCATTTGGGGCTGAAAATATTCTTTTTCCAGATAGCCAAACTGAGGTATAGGAGGCACTGATGGTACCAGCCCAAGCACCTTGGGCCTGGTTGTACATGCTCACCACTATGCCACCCTGCCCCTCCCTGCCACTGCAGTCAAGAGGAAGAATTTTCTTGTGTCATAAAAATCTTCCTCTCTCAATTGTCATGCAACTCCTTCTTGACCAGAACCCATTAAGTGCGGTAGATGGTGAGGCTGATTGTCCCAGGTGGGAATCTAAGAGAATGACTCACCGGAAGGTTAAATACATAGTCCAGTTGAGCAAGGACAGCTGGCAAAGCTGAGATAAGACAGGCTCAGTAACCCACTGCTATGCCCACTAGACCATTCTTGCGGTCTAAGAACGGGCTCAGGATAACCCTTTGCTGGGAGGTAGCTGGACCCTAAGGCTGGCTTAGTCAACAAGCAGAACCCAAAAGAACTTCAAAGATTCATTCCTGGGAATCTCTGTTAAGGAAAATAGTTTGGGGAATTGGAATCTTTTGGGGCTTCCTATTATGAGTGGCAAGAAAACATGCTAATCTTTTTCACCTTTACAATTGCATTTTACTGTACAGTTTAGATTTGCTTTTACTTTCACTTTCTCATTTGATTCTCCTGGGCAGTATAATTGTTCCACTTTATAAATGACAGGTTCAATGGCTTGCTCAGGATAATGCACCCAGCTGGTCTTTGGATTTCAAATCTGATGCGCTCCACCAAAATATTTATGTGAAATAAATGTAACATGTGACAACTGCTTTCAACAAGAGTGGTGATTATATACATAGTATGTGTGTGCATATGTATTAATATGTATGTGTGCAAATATATACGTGTGTGTATATATATATATGCATTATATGCTTTTATTTCCCCATTTTCTTCTGGCAATATTACTTGGTTATTTCATCTACTTTTTTAATTGTTTTGATTTGTTTTTGTTTAATCTTCTATAACATAGAGAAAGAAACTTGAAAGTATTTTTGGTGGAAATAATGTTGAAATATTAGGATTTAAAACAGTGAGAATTTGTCAGTGGGGTGAGTGGCTCGTACCTGTAATCTTAGCACTTTGTGAGGCTGATGTGGGAGGATCACTTGGGTTCCAGACTAGTCTGGGCAATAGTGAGACTTCATCTCTACAAAACATTTTAAAAATTAGCTGGGCAGGGTGTCGCCCACTTATAGTTCCAGCTGCTTGGGAGAATGAAGCAAGAGGATCTATTGAGCCCAGGAGTTTGAGGTTGCAATGAGCTATGATGATGCCACTGCACTCAAGCTCAGGCAATAGAGCAAGAACCCCTCTTGAAAAAAAAAAAAAAGAAAACAGTGATAATTTCTTATATGATGAAAAGAAATAATATTAGGAAAAAATGTAGGTTTGATGGTGTAAACTCTGCCCTGTAAAAAAATATTCAGTTAGTCACAGAATATTTTTTTTTCTTAACCAACTTTTTTTTTCTTAATCACCTTTTTTTTTTTCTTAATTAGGAAACAAATGTTCTAGAGCTCCTTGAAGCATCTTCTACAAATAATGCCCCTAGGACTTCTGCAAGGGTATTCAGAGTGCTAAAGTAAACAAAAGGCAGTCCTCTATCAGCTTCCTTCACAGCCACAATAATGTAGTTCAGTAAGCTATAAAGGCCTTTTGTTGGGTAGAGATCAGAGTTCAAATTCAGCCAGCCACCAGAAGCAGCAACTGAAGAGATTACACCACTGGCAGAGGTCAGCAGTAGGAGAGGCACATACCTCCCTGGAGCATTTCAAGCATTTTTTTCTTCCCTTTCTGAATAATATCTGGCATGCATGGAAGATAATCTAAAGGGTCATTAATTTTCCCCTTTAGATTATATTATACATATATGGGTTTGTGAAAATCTGAACTTCATATAGGGTCTGTCTTTTAAAATCCAGAGTCCATTTGTATTGCTTTGTTCTTCAGTTTTAAAAGATTACTACCTGTTTTGGAATCATAAGCCTTTGAGGCTGGGATGGAATTCGTAGACTGAACAATTTGCCTAGACTCACTCAGCCAGGTGGGACCCAGGTTTCTCGACATCTTGCGATGTTGCTCTGCTAATGGTTGTGAGGAAATAAAAGATACTCAAATAAGAATAAAAATAAATATTTAATGGCATGAAGGAAATGTTTATAATTCGTTGTTGTGTGAAGGAAGCACATACCATAATATGCATCACGTGATTCTATTTTGGGGGGAAAAAAAAGAACATATATGTGTTAGGCATAAAAGGGTTGGTGAGATGTTAGCAGGGCTTCTATCTCTAGGTGGGGCAATTGGCAGGAATTTCTCTTTTCCTCATTGAGTTTTTATGTATTTTCCAGATTTTTAGAATGAATATACAGAACTTTGATAATTAGAGAAAAATTAATATTATAAATGAGGGATTAAGGGCATCCTAAGATGGTCAGATAGGCATATTCTGGGAATACAAAGACAGGTAGAATTAGATTCCTTTTTTTCAAAGGGTGGGGAGCCAGAGGACTGTATGTGTAGAAGTGGGGTATTTGACCAGAGCTGTGCTGCAGCATGGTGAGGGCAGATGGACAAGTCGACACGTGAGACCCAGTGTGTGGGCTACAAGACAGACATCCACAGTGAAGGTAGCAGCAAAAGCCTCCCTTTACTGGGGAAAGTCAGCTCACCTCCTGCTTCTCACTTCCTGTAACGCCTAATGATTGGGGAGTATTGAACTATGAACCCTTGTGCTCACTTCTCTAGAGGAATGGAACTGTGGAAGTGAGGCTTTCTGAAGGAAGCTAATTCTTTACCATGGGGTCTCTCATTGATACTCCATTCCTGCTGTGTGGCTTGACTGAGTAGCTGATACTCAGACCTGGCAAAGAGCAGGAAAAAGAAATTGAAATAATAGGTAGATTGATGGATAGATAGATTAACAACCTTCATTCACGGAGTACCTCCTATTTTTTTTGCTAGGTTCTAATTTACGTTCTATTTTATTTCTAATGTTTGGGATTGTTGCCAATGCTTATGTTATCTCTCATCTCACCAGGAGGCCTTATTATTGCCATTTCAGAGGTGGTGAAACTGAGGCTGAGAGAGGTTGCATTATTGAATGGAGCAGGATTAGAAATCGGGTCCATTTGACTCAAAGGCCCAAGGCCCTTCCAGTGTCACTGCCTCCTTCTCTGTGTCCCGGGAAGGCCCAGGCCTTGCTCAGTGGGCCCAGTAGAGTGCTCTAGGGAAAGAAGTGCACTGGATTAAGAGTCTGTGTCTGGACACACCCTGAAAGTGGATCCCAGGCATGGACAGCTGTCTGAATGACCTCCAAATGGCCCATGGCAGAATCATTCCCATCTTCATGTCATTTGCCAACACTACAGACATTCTTTGCCACAGTTGTTTTTTGTTTGTTTGATATGTTGACTTCACTCAATTTAGGGAATAGAAAATTCCCTGATTAAATCAGATAAGATAGAACTTAGAATGAAATCTGTTTTAGAGACAGAGTTAGGTAGGGATAGATGGTAGGGTAAGTTTTCTGGAATGTGAACTCAAAATGGCAATGCACTGGCTATCAAACTTCATTTCCTTTTCATCTCATTCCACATCTCACAAATGCCCGTCTTTCCTCTGTGAACTGACTGATGTCAGTCACATGGAGAACCTCAAACAACTTGCTCAGAGCTCTTTTAAGAGGACCAACTCTCATGTGGTTTCTGCCTTGTTAACTGCACGGCTCTTATGTAAGTAAACAACCCAACTTTGACACCACAAAGCTTGTGGTAAGATGGGGGGCTGTGGTTGGAGGGGAGGAGAAGCATTGAGGGAAATTTTAAGTAAAAGATTTCTCTTCAAAGAAGAAAATAAAGTCTTGTCTGAAGTTGTTCCCTCTTCTGCCTGTGTTACAGGCTCTCCACAACTGCCCCAGGTTGCACCTGGCCCTCTGCACTTGGCCTTGGGCTACAGGCTACAGCTAGCGAGGTCATAGCAATTCACTGCCCCATTTCCAGGAAGATCATTAAGGATACGGCTCGCTAAACCACACAGGAGAAATTCTTCTCAGGCGACTGAGAAGGCACCTTCTTCAAGTTCTTCACCTTCACCTTTTTCTATTCAGAGAAAGCTGACTTTCTCCTGGAAACTGGTATGTTTTATTGTGTGGCTGATTCTCTATTTTTGTGTTTGCTGCAAGAAAGCTCACAGCCAAATTTGGGATCCACTCTTCTAGCAGAGTGCGCCAGGCCTCAGGGCATAATTTAAAACACTGATCTTACCTCTTTTACACCTGATTCCTTACACCTGATTCCTCCTACAACCTCTTGTTCTTTCCATTAGGTCTCATTTAATGGATTTTTTTTTAAATTTTGCATTGCTTGTGTCTTTGCAAGCTGTCTTAAATTATTCTAAAAAAGTAGAAACAACTCTATATATTTGTCAAACCACATTTTTAGGTGTCTGCCCAACCTAAAATGGCACTCTTTTTTCTTTAAGAACTGCCATAAATACTGTCATAGGAATGGGGCCCCAGCAAGCCCGTCTGTACTATGTGATCTGTCAGACAACTTGACTGGAATGGAGGTAGATTCCTGACCTAAGCTGAGCCATACTGATTCCTTCCTCCAGGAATTTGAAATTGGGACTGGCAAATGCCACAATCTGTGTGGTGGGGTGCTTGACTATGTAAATATCTGCAGCATGGATTCTTAACCATGGCTGCCCCATAGAATCACCTTGTACACTTTAAAAATACTAATCCATCGTGCTTATTCAGGAATTTGAAGATGCATATGCTGTATGTCCTATTAGTTTTGCTTCCAGATATATAGCCAAATAGATGTCCTGATTGAATTTATTTAGTATCATTCCTTTAAAGTGTTTGCGACTGGAGAATATGAGATTGAATCCTCAAATCTTCCTACCTCACGTTGAAATGTGTTACATAGGAACCATGTGAAACCAAAGTATTTTCTACTCACTTAAGTCCCAACCATCTATATGTGGACAGATAAAATTTTGAGTGAATTGAGGGATCTTTCATCACCATTGGATTTTATTTCCAATTGCTTTATTAGGTTTCATTCTCCAGAATAGATTTATTTATTTAACATACATTTGTTGAACATATTCTATGTTTAAGGCTCTCTGTTGGGTGCTATAGATGGTGGACAGAGAGGGGAAGAAAGTAGATACCCAGATGGACCTGACCTTGGAGAGCCAGGCAACAAGAAAATGTAGCAAAGGGAATAATGGTCATATTCTCACTCAGGATATAGCAGTAGGGAGGGCACCAGAAGCTTGCTCCAAGCAGCACTGGTAGGTTCTGCTTATCTTGTTTTATGTACAGTAATCTATTATTCTTTCCATTTGTGGAAATAATCAAAGGTTGGCTAAAATGGCATTCAAATTATGCCCATGAAAAGGCTTAGATGTAACCAGCCTCCAAGACCAGTCTCATTTGAATCCAGATAAAGCCTATCAGATAATCTGTATATTATAATTCCCATTTGAATTCCTCACTCAGCACCAATTTTCTCAACTGGCCTTTCTTGCCCTTTCTTTTCATTGTTTATCTACCTTTGAAAATAACAAAGAAATGGAGTGGGAAATGGAAAATTACTCTTTTGGAAAAACCTACCTTCCTAAATGCAAATTTCTCAGTGCATTTAGCAATATTCTATACAATGTCTGAGTGAACCCAGATATCCTCACAAGCTCGTGTAACTGACAGAGTTCCAGGTTAAACAGAAAAAAGTAACAGTAATACTTAATATTTACTGAGTGTTTACAAGCCTGACAATTGTGCTAAGAGCTTAGATGCAATATCTTATTTAACATTCAGAACAACCTTTGAGTAATTCTATCTTCTCTGTGTTGTAGAAGAACAAACTGAAGCTTAAAGAGGTAAATGAATATGCCCAAGGTCAGGCAGTTCATTAATGATAGAGACTGTATCAGTACCTAGGTCTGTCCAGCAAGATGCAAGGACTTTATTTTTGATATTGCTGTGTCTTTAGCCCTTCAAGTAATGCCTGGCATTGGGAAGCACTCAATAAGTATTTGTTGAATGAGTGGATAAGTGGATGACTATCTGGCTCCAGAAGTAAAGCTCTAGCAGGTGGGTAGAAAGAATCACATGGCTGATAGAAAAAGCCTCGACACCATGGACTCTGGGCTTGAGTTCCACCTGGCACAGAGGTGTCCTCTTTCAGAAATGAATGATGGCACAGATATAGTATCCCAAGACCCAGAAGAGGTAGGTTCTAATCTTGGCTCTCTATTTGTGTGACCTTGAGCCCATCATCCTCATGGCTTTCTGAGCTTCAGATGTCATTTATGCAAGATGAGGACCCTCAGAGTACATCAAAGTTCTCTTCCACCTTTAACAGCCCCATCGTTCACAAGAATTTCACACTAGAGAAATTGATCTTCCAAGGATCAACTGCTCCAAGGACAAACCTCAAATGGTATCCAGAGCTTTTAAAATAGAATCATTCGCAATTTGAATATAGTACCACCTCCTCTATCTCCCCAGACTCCTTGCTGGGATGCCACACTTTGTGTTTATTCTTTTACTTTCTTTTTTCCATTTTTCAAATTTTAATTTTGACCTAATTTTTTTACTTACTACACAAGTTAGAAAAGTAGTGCAAAAAATTCCAGAATACTCTTCTCATAGTTTCCCAAATGACAACACTTTTCGTGCCACAGTAAAATGGTCAAAATCAGAAAGTTAACCTTGATGAAATACTATTATCTGACCTATAATCCTCAAGTTCACCACTAATGTCCTTTTTCTGGTACAGGATCCAGCCAAGTTCACATGTTGCATTTGATTGTCATGTTTTGTCTGTCTCTCTTGATCTGCAACAGATTCTTAGTCTGTCTTTGCATTTCATGACCTTGATACATTTGAAGAGTGCCACCAAGGTATTTTGTTTTTACAATGTCCCTCAATTTGAGTTTGTCTGATAGTGATTGAGTTCAGGTTATGCACTTTTAGTAAGAATACCACAAAAGTGATTTTGTTTCCATCTGAGTGTATCTTGTCAGGAGCTACATGGTGTCAATTTGTCATAGTGCCTATAATGATAACTTTGATTACTTCTGTGTTTTATTATATTCTAGATGCTTTATCTGAGAAATAGCACTTGCCTCACAAGGTTGTTGTGAGGAGTAAATGGATACAATGACATATAAAGCACAATTCCTGGGACCTGGTAGGAGTTAATATATTATCATCATTCTTTTTCTTTTAAAAGTATATTTAACAATTAGGAAACTGTTTTAATAAAAATGGGAGTTGCGGCTGGAACTGGATTTGGGGCATCAGCAGATACACATTTTGCCGTTGCCTTTGCACCTGTGCCCCCTGAAGTGAGGAGAATTCTAGCAGGCCCAGAAGGATCACGGCTCTCAGTGTGTCTCTGTAAGGGCAGCAAATGTAACTAAAGTGTCACTTGAGTGTTTCGCTATTGTACCCTCAGTGGCAGGGGACATTTCTGTTCAGCTCTGGATCTGGCCTACAAGATGTCAGGTAACCTTTTCAAAAGCTTGAGATTTTAATAGACTTGGAAGTGAAGTTACTAGATGTTATGTTTTTGCCTGGGTAAAACATACAATTGATGGATAAATCTGGGTTTTACAAGTGACATCTGCATAGAGTGTTTGTTTAACTAACTGCAGAGTGATTGACATGCAGGCATTCTGTAATATTTTTCTATTGGTCTGTGAATACGCAGTCCAATGAATTATTTATTGGGCTAACACATGCTGGTACTTTTTTTCCCCCCTAAGAACATTCTCTATTAAAAGTCATGGCATTGCTTAGTCAATTAACCTTCTTGTGTGCAGATCTCCTCTCTTGAGGAATAAACCATCAAAATCCAAAACAGCATTTTGGTGTGCAGAGGAAGGGATCAAGCTTACTCAAGAATTTAGTCGCCTCTAATTATAATCTTCCTGAAATCAAATGGAAAGCCTTATTTCCAGATTGATTGTAGAGGGTGTGATGCACAAACACCCAGTCACTATGCTTTTATAGAAATGAGTAAAACTTCTGTGGCAGAGGAAGAAAGAGAGGTAGCAGACCGTTTTTCTTGCCAGATTCCAGTCTCATTTTCCTGAAGATAGCCAAGTGTTCTGGGAGTAGGGGTGATGGCAAGGGATGTTGAATCAGAAGGTATCACTCTAGCTTCTATTTACCTTCCACTCTCTCTGCCATTGTTTCCCGTTCCCTCTCCCCAAACGCTATTGTGGTTGTTCAAGAGAGGCATAATCTTGGCTTGAACTAGGATGGTTCAAGCCAAGATCCAAGATGGTTCAAGCCCTAGGAGGGGGAGTAATGAGTAGTAGGGTCAGAATCAAAAATATGTTTTGAAGTTATTGTTGACAGGACTTGCTGACAGATTGGTTGAGGGGTATCAGAGAAAGAGAGAAAACAATTATAACTCCAGATTTTTGCCTGAACAACTAGGCAGGTGCTGGTGCCATTGACTAAGATAGGGAGCCCAGAGAGAGGGCTCCCCATCTTAGTCATATTATGTCTAAATCGAATCATATTATAATTTGCAAAAATGTCATCTCCTGGTTGTACTTGTGAGCATCTATTTTCCTGCCATTATGGCTCTTCCTGGCGCTCTGCATCCTGTGTGTGTTTCTGCCATTGTGGCCTTGGGAAAGATAATTTAGTTTCTTTCCTTTGACAAGAAAAATAACTTCTTGTTTCAGATCCAAACACAAAGTGCTTCATTCATTGGCAGAACGTTCAAATTGAGGGGTGAGCCCAAGAGTCTCGTTTTGGGCATGTTGTGTTTGAAATACCTATTACAGAGTCAAGGAGACATGTCAAATGACAATCTGTATGTACAAGCCTGGAATTTAGAGGGAGGATGCAATGAAATATGGGATTTTATGTGGTACATTTGAGTTACAATCTTATTATAAAACTTTGACAATGTATTTAGCCTCTCTGATTTCCAATTTATATATTTTTCAATTGTAAATTACTTTACTCATACTTCAGTTGTATGTTGCTATGTAACAAACCATCCCGAAGTATAGTGGCTTAAAACAACAATGATTTATCACTTTTTAATTATTCTGTGGGTTGAGGTTCAGCGGGGTGATTCTTCTGCTGGTTCTTTTATTCAATAACATTCAACTGGGATCTTAGCTGGGGCTGGATTACAAAAGATGGCCTCTCATTCTCCAGAGCCTCTTTCTATGTGGCCTCTCATCATTTAGTAATTTTGTCTGAGCTTTTTACATGACAACAACTAGTTCTTTTTTTTTTTTTTTTTTTTTTTTTTTTTTTTTTTTGAGACAGAGTTTCGCTTTGTTGTCCAGGCTAGAGTGAGTGCCGTGGCGTCAGCCTAGCTCACAGCAACCTCAAACACCTGGGCTCAAGCGATCCTCCTGCCTCAGCCTCCCGAGTAGCTGGGACTACAGGCATGTGCCACCATGCCCGGCTAATTTTTTATATATATATCAGTTGGCCAATTAATTTCTTTCTATTTATAGTAGAGACGGGGTCTCACTCTTGCTCAGGCTGGTTTTGAACTCCTGACCTTGAGCAATCCGCCCGCCTCGGCCTCCCAAGAGCTAGGATTACAGGCGTGAGCCACAGCGCCCGGCCAACAACTAGTTCTTGAGAGGTAAAATCCAATGTTCAAGCACTTATCCAGCCTCTGCTTTTATCATGCTTGCTAATATCCTATTGGCCAAAATAAATCACATGGCCAAGCCCAGAGTCCACGTGGGAGGGGACACATAAGGGTGTGAATACTGAGATGTGTGACTAATTGGGGACAACCACGTAAGAGTCTACCATGGCTGACTTGACCAGGTTTTTGTGAAAATTAAGTAAGGTAGCATATGTATTAATAGATCATCTGCCACAGAGTAGATACTTAATGAATATTAGCTATTATTATTAGGACATACCATCAAAGTCAATCCCCTGAACCCATAGATATTAGTCCTATTTTACTTATATATGTACAGAAGAAGAAAATTAACCTACTTTCCTATTTCTTTATTATATTCCCCAGCAGAAGTGGAGCTAGAGTCCCTTTTCCTTTGCACTCAATTGTACTGCCTAATAGATATTCTGTAATTATATAAAATCTAGCAAAGGAGTGATCTAAGACTCTGATTTTTGAAAAGTAAAAATTCTCATATATTCTTATTAAAAATGGCTTTGAAATCAAAGTTTAAAATCTAAACACACATGTTCTTCCAGTGATTTTCCCAAATGTACAATTTGTGTGTTGCTTTTAAAAAATCCTAACCTAAATATAATTCTCCTACAATTTCTTTGCCATTTGATTTTTTCCCTGTCTTAGCCACATCAAAACCAGTGTAAATTTTTTAATAGTAAAGGAACAAATCACTCATGCTTTACCCATAGCTCTTCACTTCCACAAAAACAACACAAAGCAGTACACTGCTAAGCACAGACATGGTTTTGTGGGTATGTTTATAGCACACTGGGCACCAGAACCTTGACTATAATACTCACATAAAGAATCCATGAGCCCATATATCTTTATATCTCTGCATGGCAATACCCAGAGGAGCCCTGGGACTTCTTAAAGATGGCAAAATAATTTTTGAGAATGATTGTATTTAGGCTATAAATACATATTATGTATATGTGTACACATACACACACACGTTTTATGCACACCAACAAAGAATAGCATGTAGGAAAGAGTTCTGCTATCATTTTTAAAGGTGAGATTGCTTAGCCTTTTGGTATCTTTGCTCCTTACCTTGGACAAGCTCTGTGGGTTACATCTGGATCTGGCCCCCAAACCCAAGCTTATTTGTGCTGAGAAATTTGTGCCCCACTTCTTTGGGGCACTTAATTCCTATGGCAGGACATTTCTGGTCTGTCCAGAAATATTATGATTTGCAAAAATGCCATCTCCTGGTTGTACTTGTGAGCATCTATTTTCCTGCCATCATGGCTCTTCCTGGTGTTCTGCATCCTGTGTGTGTCTCTGCCATTGTGGCCTTGGGAAAGATAATTTAGTTTCTTTCCTTTGACAAGAAAAATAACTTCTTGTTTCAGATCCAAACACAAAGTGCTTCCTTCATTGGCAGAAGGTTCATTGTCATAACATGTCTTGTGTAACACTTCTGAATACCACTCCTCATCAAATGTAGGGGTGCGCCTGATAGATCACATTGCACACAATGTCATCTCGGTAAAAACTGTAGAAGGACACAAAACAAAACAGGAATGAATTGATTTAAAGTCTGAGTTGACTTTTCTCTTTCTTTCTGTATTTTTGATGCCACTTCCATAAAAACCCCATGGTTTACTTTATTCGTATGATTCAAGTAATTTCCTATCTTCGCTTTACTTATAGAAATGCATTACAAAATTATTTTCCAATTGAAAAAAATCACTGGCCATGAAGCCATGTTTTACTTTGTTTCACAATTACATACTCCCAGTACTAATCTATGCATTTTCCTAAGTTGAAAAGACATTGGCCAATTTTTACCTTATTGTCACACAAAAATACATACAACTATATCAGAATAATTCAATTATGCTACAGTAACAACCACCCCTGAGTTTCAGTGATGTAATAAGGTTTATTTCTCACTTGGGCTACCTCCTAGTGTGGGTCAGCTGAGGAACTCTGGCCATCAAGGTCACTCAGGGCCCCAGGCTGGCAAAGGATCCATCACGACTCATGCTTTCATGATCATACAGACGGGAAATAGGGAAATGTGGCAAGTTGTGCACTAGCTCTTAAAGCTTCTAGCCAGAAGTGACATGTCACTTCACTCATATTTCACTGGCCAAAGCAAGTCCCACGGCCAAGCCTAACTTCAAAGGGGGAGAAGCTGTCCAAACCTGTTATGTTCCCCAAGGGAGATGAACTGGAATATGTAGGAACAGCCTCAATGACTGTACTAGCACTTACGAAAGAATCAACCTCACCAGAAATCAGTGTAATCTAAAATATTTAAATAAATAGAAAAAGAAAGCAGTACTTAGTGCTGCCAATGCAGCAGTGATATTGTCACTCTCTTACACTGATTATTCAGTATTTCTGAAAAGCAATTTAGAAATATGTATCCATATCAAGATCCTCAAAAATTATTCATAAAGTTTGAACCTTAATTACACTTTCAGAATCTAACTTTTTTTTTTTTAATTATATTTTATTTTGGCATATTATGGGGGTACAGATTTTAAGGTTTCAATAAATGCCCATTTCCCCCCCTCCCCCCAAAAGTCTGAGTCTCCATCATGACCATCCCCCAGATGGTGCACATCTCACTCACTATGTATGTATATACCCGCCCCCCTTCCCCCTCCCACCTGCCCAATACCCTATTACTGTAGCACCTATGTGTCCACTTAGGTGCTACTCAGTTAATACCAGTTTGCTGGAGAATATATCTGGTGCTTGTTTTTCCATTCTTGGGATACTTCACTTAGTAGTATGGGTTCCAGCTCTAACCAGGAAAATATAAGGTGTGCTATATCACCATTATTTCTTAGAGCTGAATAGTACTCCATGGTGTACATATACCACATTTTATTAATCCATTCTTTGATTGATGGGCACTTGGGCTGTTTCCACAGCCTTGCAATTATGAATTGTGCTGCTATAAACATTCGAGTGCAGGTGTCTTTTTTGTAGAGTGTCACTGGATCATTTGGGTAGATGCCCAGCAATGGGATTGCTGGATCAAATGGTAGATTCACTTGTATCGCTTTAAGGTATCTCCATATTGCTTTCCACAGAGGTTGAACTAGTTTGAAGTCCCACCAGCAGTGTAGGAGTGTTCCTCTCTCTCCGCAACCACGCCAGCATTTATTGTTTGGAGATTTTTTGATAAAGGCCATTCTCACTGGGGTTAAGTGATATCTCATTGTGGTTTTGATTTGCATTTCCCTGATGATTAGAGATGTTGAGCATTTCTTCATATGTTTGTTGGCCATTCTTCTGTCTTCTTTAGAAAAATTTCTGTTCAAGTCCTTTGCCCACTTTTTAATGGGGTTATTTGATTTTTTCTTCCTAATTTTCGTGAGTTCTAAGTATATTCTAGTTATCAGTCCCTTATCGGATGCATAGGATGCAAAAATTTTCTCCCATTCTGTAGGTTGTCTGTTTACTTTCATGACTATCTCTTTGGCTGTGCAGAAGCTTTGTAGTTTGATCATGTCCCATTTATTTATTTTTGTTGCTGCTGTGATTGCCTTTGGGGACTTCTTCATAAACTCTTTGCCCAGGCCGATGTCTAGGAGAGTGTTTCCAACTTTTTCCTCTAGAGTTCTAATAGTTTCATATCTTAGGTTTAAGTCTGTTATCCAGCGTGAGTTGGTTTTTGTGAGAGGTGAAAGGTGTGGGTCCTGTTTTAGCCTTCTACAGGTGGCTATCCAGTTTTCCCAGCACCATTTATTGAAGAGGGATTCTTTTCCCCAGCGTATGTTTTTGTCTGCTTTGTCAAAGATGAGATGGCTATATGAGGATGGTTTTATATCAGGATTCTCACATCTGTTCCACTGGTCAATATTCCTGTTTTTGTGCCAATACCATATTGTTTTAATTACTACAGCTTTGTAGTATAGTTTGATATCTGGCATATTAATGCCTCCCATTTTGTTTTTGTTGCCTAGAATTGCTCTTGATATTCGGGGTCTTCTTTGGTTCCATACGAAGCGTAAAATTATTTTTTCTATATGTGTGAAGAATGCTGATGGGATTTTAATAGGTATTGCATTGAATCTGTAGATCAGTTTGGGTAGTATAGACATTTTGACGATATTGAGTCTGCCGATCCACGAGCATGGTATGGATTTCCATCTGTTTACATCCTCTGCTATTTCCTTCCTCAGTGTTTCATAGTTCTCCCTGTAGAGGTCTTTTACCTCTTTGGTTAAATATATTCCTAGGTACTTTAATTTCTTTGTTGCTATTGTGAAGGGAATTGAGTCTTTGATTTGGTTCTCAATTAGATTGTTGTTGGCGTATATGAATGCCTCTGATTTCTGTGTATTAATTTTGTATCCTGAGACTTTACTAAATTCATTGATCAGTTCCAGGAGTTTCTTGGTTGAATCCTTGGGGTTTTCTAGATACAATATCATATCATCAGCAAACAGTGAAAGTTTGATCTCTTCTGCCCCTATTTGGATACCTTTGATTCCATTTTCCTGTCTGATTGCTGTAGCCAAGACTTCCAGCACTATGTTGAACAGAAGTGGAGATAGTGGGCAGCCTTGTCTGGTTCCAGTTCTAAGTGGGAATGATTTCAATCTTTCCCCATTCAGTATGATGTTGGCTATGGGTCTGTCATATATGGCTTGTATCATTTTTAGGTATGTCCCTTCTATGCCTATTTTCTTAAGTGTTCGTATCATGAAAGGGTGTTGAATTTTGTCAAAAGCTTTTTCTGCATCTATTGAAAGAATCATGTGGTCTTTGTTTTTGCTTCGGTTTATGTGGTGAATTGCATTTATAGATTTACGTATGTTGAACCATCCCTGCATCCCTGGGATGAAGCCCACTTGGTCGTGGTGGATTATTTTTTTGATAAGTGTCTGGATTCGGTTAGCTAAGATTTTGTTGAAAATTTTTGCATCTATATTCATTAGGGATATTGGTCTGTAGTTTTCTTTTTTTGTTGCATCCTTTCCTGGTTTTGGTATCAGAGTAATATTCGCTTCATAAAAGGTGTCGGGGAGGTTTCCGTTCTTCTCAATGTTGTGGAATAGTTTCTGCAAGATAGGTACTAGTTCTTCTTTATAGGTATGGTAAAATTCAGGTGTGAAGCCATCTGGAGAATCTAACTTTTTAAGAATAAAAATTGGAAATATGTAAATGTCTAACAAAGGGAAATCAGTAAATCCACTACTGTAGCACACATAATGTATTAATATTATGTAGCTATCAAAAATTATATATTTGGAGAATTTATAATAATATGGTAAAATTCCCAGGATGTAACATTAGGTAAAATTTATTAGGATATAATAGTGTTTTTAATATTAACTCATTAAAAACATTAATTTTTAAAATATATAATTAATTGAGTAGTTATCTCTGGCTGGTTTTTATTTTCCATTTTTATACTTTTTATACTTTCTAAAATAAGCATGTAAATTTTAAAAGAAAAATATAACTGAATTTAAACAAATACACAACACTTCTGTTTTATAGTTTTATTGAATGTAATTTATAGACCTTGACATTAACCCATTTAAAATGTACAGTTATATGAGTTTTAGCAAATTTATATAGTCATCAACCATCACCATAATTAGAATTTAGAATGCTTTCAACAACTCAAAAAGTTCCTTTATGATCTTTTTGTAGTCCATCCCTGCTCCCTCCCCCAGCCCTTCAATCTGCTGTGTGTTACTGTATCTGTTGCTTTTGTTAGAGATTTTATATGATTGGAACTATACAGTATGTATTCTTTTATATCTGTCTTCTTTCACTTAGTGTGATGTTTTTAAGATTCATTCATGTTACAGGTATCTGTAGTTCATTCCTTTTCATTACTGAGTAGCATTCTATTGTGTGGAAATTCTATTCTGTTCTATTTTGTTTATCCATTCATCAGTTGATGGACATTTGTCTGGACATTTCCAAACTTCAGCTGTTATGCAAAATGATTCAATGAACATTTTCATACAGATCTTTGCATGGACATATATTTTTATTTGCCTTGGGCAGATATCTAGGAATGAAATTGCTGAGTATTGTAGGCAGTCTAATTTTTTTAAAAACTGCCAACCTGTTTCCAAAGCGGCCACATCATTTTGCATTCCTATCAGCATTGTAGGAGAGTTCCAGTTTCCCCACATTCTTGCCAATACTTGATATTGTTGATCTTTTTTAATTTTAGCTATTCTAATCAGTAAAAAATACATAGTACTTAGATAATTTTCTCACAGGCATTTAACTGGTAGCATAGTTATAAGCTGTGTTCACACAGTATCTGAAAGATGAGATCTTGAGTTTCCATGACTATAGGCCTCCAGCTTTCTAATCAAAAGTGAGATAAGTCTTCATCGAAGACCAACGGTTCATCTCCTTGCTACTATGGACTTAAGCCAAGTAAGTTTCTTACAGTAACACAACATATGCAACTCAACCCACATACAAACTGACTAGGATAGACATTTGTGCTTCTTGGAAATGTGTGTGTTAGGGATGTGGGGGGAATGTGGAATTATGTTGTGAAATTTTCTCTTTTTCATGAAAGTTAATTAAGGAAAAGTCATGCCACTGAATTTTTCTTTCTTTTTCTTTTTTTCTTTTTTCGTTTGACAAGACAAAGTGTAGGCAGAGTTTATAATTATTTTTTGATAACTACAAAGACAGGAAGCAACTGCCACAGTACTTATGGAATCTTTTGATGTGAGATGTGCCTACAGAAATGGGATTCTTACATGTAAGAAAGGAAAATGAGAAAATCCCAAGAGAAACTCTGTAGTGTAAAGTTTATATTCAGTGTGTGAAGAGTTGCGCTGTATTGTTGTTAAGAATATTATGCTAGAATAAAAATTGTCTGATTTAGGTCTTCTGCTTATCAGCTGTGTAACCTCAGAGGAGTCATTTAATATCTCTACTGTCCTCATCTGTAAAATGAGTATAATATCCGACCTACCTACTGTGTGGCAGTCTTGAATCCAAACAAAACTTACAGAACCGTATTTGTAGAGCACTTTGCCTTATTTGTACACAGTACATTTGTACTTTTCATTGCATCTTCTATCATATGTGATCTCCAAAAAACCCAGCGAGATAGGAAAGAGCAGATATAACCTCCATTTTATAGGTGACCAAAGTGTGACTGAGAGGATCACATAGTGAATTTGTTGTAAAGACATCTAGTTCCCTGGCCAATAGAATATTATTTTGTGCCATAACTCCTACATGTTATGTTATATTTTGTGCTATAATTCTTAATATTGTAAGTGGAAGAGGGCCATGCTCACTCATGTAGGTATTGACTATGGTTGCTTTTGTGCTACAAGGGCAGAGTTGAGTCATTGCAACAGAGACCACATGTCCTGCAAACCCTAAAATATGTTCTATCTGGCTCTGTAAGAAAACATTTGCTAACTCCTACTTTAAGTACTTTTTATATGTGTTAACTCATTCAGTCCTCCTAACAACCCTATGAAGCAAATTATACTAATGTCCCTATTTTGCGTGTGAAGACACTGAGGCATAGAAAGGTAGAGCAACCAGAGTGAAGTCAAACTGTGAGCAAATGGAGGAGCTGAAGTTTGAACCCAGCTAGTCTGGATGTTCTTACTCCTTTTCTTTACTGGCCCCTCTTACTCCTGTTGGGCAGTATTTCATTTAGACAACAAATATTCACTGAGCAACTGAGCAAGCTGCCAGGTAACATTCTAGGAATTGGGAATAGTCTAGAACAAGCTCTTAAGAGCTTACATTCTAGTTGGGTAGGGGTGGGGATAAAACAAGTAACAAGTAACCAAATGAATGATCAGGACTGTTTCAGAGAATCATGAAGGCTGTGAAGAAGATAAGAGACCTGAGTGACCAAGGACAAGGGAGTGGGTGGAGAAGGAGGATGGGAGAGAATTTTCCAGACACCATTGTATATGTTGAAAATATTTTGCCTGTGCTCTCCCCAAGGGAAGACTCTTATTCTTTGTATTGCTGCTGCTTCTTTGTCATCCCAGCCCCTGACACCAAGTGGGCACTCAAAAACCACATGAGTGTGTAGGATTGATCCCTCCTCCATTTGCTGTCCCACCAGCCCTTTCCTGCCCCTTCATCTACCTCCGTATCTTCATGTTCACATGCCTCCTTCTCCCATATCAAATTATGAGCCTTCAGCAGTCATGGTCTCTGACTGTAAATCCTATAGAATCAGTCCAGAGTCCTGCACAGACAGGGACCTCAAGAATGATTCCTAAATAACTTTTTAGAAACAGCTATCAGCCTGGAGTCTTTCAAAAATTGCCATGTATAAGTTGAAATTTTAGTTAGAACTGCATGTGGTCCATAGTTTTCTTTCCCTTATCTGAGATATTTGCAATAACAGAGCATACACCAGAGCTCTGTGCCTCTCTGTGAGTGGGCACCAGTATCTCCACTCTGCTGTTCCATTTACCTTGCCCTGAGCCCTGGGATTTCATCCCAGGGGTTTGGGCTCCAATCTTAAGATATAAAAGGTAGGGAGGAGGAAACGACCAAGTCTCCATAGGTAGTACACAAAGAGGGTGATGCATTAGTGGGTGATTAAAGGTTGGTTACAGATTGATACTGTAAACTTACACAAAACATAGCTTTCCAGGAATGACTGAGGTAGAAATTCCATCTGCGTGCCAAACTAGCCCTTTTAAAGCATAAGCAAACCCACAGCCCCCATAATGTAGGATGGCGAGAATGAGCAAATGCCTGACAAGAACTGACATGGGCATTTCTAGCCCTGGGTTCTGGCTTGACCTTGTGTGACCCTTGCAATTGTCCAAGACAGGCTGACTTCGGGACACCTGTCCTCTGCGGCAACTGTCAAGCTGGCCCCACCTGGTTCTGCTCAGCTGGAAGCCGGATCTATACAATGCTGCCAGCTGTCGCCCTGCTGGCACCCACATTTGCCCCTCTCGGTTTCCTTTGGCTCTCATCTCCTGAATCGTCTCCTCTTGCTTATCCTCTTTTTACCTTCTTTACTCCCTTGACTACTAATTTTCATGTTTTTGAAAATGTCTTGTTGCCTATAATTTTTTTGTTTAGGACATGAAACTTTTTCTAGAAAAGGCTGGAAACAAATCCTAGAGACTGAAAAAAGAAAACTATTTGTATGTGTATTAGGTTTTGGGGTCTGCCAAAACAAATTACCATAAATTGGGCAGCTTAAAACAATAGGTATTTATTTTCTCACAGTTCTGGTGGCTAGAAGTCTGAAATCAAGTTTCAGCAGGACCTTGATTTCTCCGAGGAATACTTCACTTCTTCTAGCTTCTTATGGTTGCTGGTAGCACTTGGCATTCCTTGGCTTGCAGCTTCGTCACACCAATCTCTGCCTCTATCATCACAGGGTCTTCTTCTTTGTACGTGTCTGTGTGTGCATGTTCAGATCTCCCTCTCCTTTCTCTTACAAAAACACCAGTCACTGAATTTAGAATCACCCTAGTCCAGTATGACCTCATCTTGATCACATCTACAAAGTTCCTATTTCCAAATAAGGTCACATCCACAGGCATCAGGGTTTAGCGTTTGATTATATCTTTTTTGGAGGACACAATTGAACCCACTGCAATATGTGTTAGTTTTATTTAGCAGTGTGAGGCCATGTTTGTTCAACATCATGCTAACATATGGGCTGCATTTTGAAAGCCCACTTCCAGATCAAAAAGAAAATGGATTTAGTGAGATGGTGGAAGCCCAAAAAGGTGAACATAAAGTGGTGAAAACTGGTCTCATGATTCTTTCCTGCCAATTGCAGATAAATAGAATTGGCTTGTTCCATATTTCTTCTTCTACACTCTTTGGCATATAAGATAAACCATCTCTTGCCAGAATCTGGGTATATCTCCTCTTGCTACTTGCCCATTCTCATCTTTTACTTATTAAGCACCTACTATGTTGTAGACCTAACATAGATACTGTCTTCCCTAAAAAGTGAGGTAGAATCTCTTATCCCTACTTTACATATGTTAAATCTGAGACTCAAAGGTTAAGTGATAACCTGTCCATGATAACACAGCTGACAAGCAGCATGGCTGGTAACTGAACTCAGTGCTTTCAGTCTCTATAACCCATTCTCTTAGGCTTAACATTCATTCATATATCCATTCCACTAATTGCCATCAAGCACCAAATGTTAGACTTGATGAAGTCTATCGAGTGATAAAGTGGGGAGCCAGATGGCCATGGCCCTGACTTTACATTGCAGAAGTGGTGCTCTGGAGGACATGCACGAGTAATTACATAAAAATTCAGGAGAAGAACATTTTGTGATTCTAGCTAGCAGAGCTAAACTGTCTGAAACGCTGCCATTTTTAGCATGAGTGATATCTATTTTGTCATTTATGCACACGTTAAGGATCAATGGAGGGAGTTTATCCTTAGAGGGCAAGGACTTTGTCATTTAAGATGGCCTAGGATTCCAACCCATTTACATCCCAGTGAGTCAGCAGCTACTTCTCTGTTGCTGGCCTTTCTTTGCTTGTTAAGTTCCCAAGACTACGAAATATAAACAGAAACACCTGGGTTAGTTCCAGGGCTGTCCAAGGCACATGCTTGGTGTACTTAAAGTTTAAAAGAGAATATGACTGGGCTTTGAAAGTGATTACTTGGTTCTTTTACAAGGTTTAATATTTATGTCCCACAAATATAAGAAATCGCTAATTGCATTCATTTTATTACCAAGATACTTCCAAAAGACAGAAAGAAGTAGCTAAACATTGGCCTGGGCTGGCAAACATGCTGTGCATTGTTGAGAATGTTGTAATCCTTGCTTGTGTGGTGACCTCAGTAAACCTGGGCATGCTGCTGGCTTGGCATTTGGAACGGGTCCAGTTGCTACCTTAGAACTGGGGAAGGAGCCCTCAGACCATGAGGAGAGCCTGCTGCTATATGTACTTTTCTTACGATTGGAGTGAACAACCTACTCCTGAATGACAAGTGCCCAGGGCCTAAAATGAATTTTCCCTGCCCCCCCCCCCAAATTGTTTGGGGTTTCATCTGACTGTGTCAGTTCCCATCTCAAAAGTTTTTGATAGCCACCAGGGAGTAAAAAAGTACTATCCAAACATCATCAGCCTGGTCTTCAAAGCCTTCTGAGGTCTGGCCCCTACGTTCTTACCCAGCTCAGTCTTCTAATATATCTGCTGCCTCCCACCACGCCTGTGCATGAGCCATCACTACCAGTCCATGCCCCACTGGCTGTGCCCAGTGCAGTCCAATCTCCTGGCCCTTGCTCAGTCTCTGCCTTCTGCAAAGGGAGTGGGAGGTTGTAAACATGGCTGCAGTTATTCCCCTCACTGTATCCATACCCCTTTGGAATGTGACTTCATTTTCTCTCATCAAGAGATGGAATTTTCCCCCATCTCTTGAATCAAGTTTTGTGACTTGCCTTAGCCACCAGAATGGAGCAGAAGTGATGTAATGCCAGTTCTGAGCATAAGCCTTCAGAAGCCTTGCTTGCTTTTGTTCATACACTTGGAACTCTGCTGTCACCATGAGGACAGGCCCAGGGCTTACCTGCTAGGTGATAAGACATATGTTGCTCAGTCCCACTGTCCCTCAGCTGGATAGCCATCCAGCCACTAATGAACTCACCAGAGGACTGCAGATGCTCAAGTGAATCAGATGACTGCTGATGCTGAGATCAACCAGTCCTGGCCTGGAGTAGCAGGGCTGTACCTCTAATCTGTAGATAGGCAAGCAAAAATAAATGGCTATTGTTCTAAGTCACTAAGTTTTAGGGTAGGTTAATATGCAGCAAGAGATAACTGGTACACCCAGGAATTTCCTTCCCATTCATCTAGCAAACATGCCCTAAGAGTCTGCTATGTGACTTGATCTGTGCTGGGCATTAGGGATTTAGCACCAACACAGATTATCCCCAAGAATTTCCCATTTCCTTCTTCTGTGCCTTTGAGGTTTGGTTCTTTCAAGGCAGCCAAAGAAAGTCAAATCCTACCTCCCAGATGTCTTCCCAGATCCTCCTAGTCAGAATTAACCTCTCCCTTTCCCAGCCCCAATCAACTATATCTGTATCATAGCACCTCTCTGGAATTCTTTCTCACCTGGACAGTTGCAAGAGCTGCCCCATGGGATTCCCTATGTCTAGCCTGCTCTTGAATTTATCCTCCACGACGTTACTATAGTAGTCAGCTTTCTAAATGCAAATTATATTATATTGTGCCTTTCTGAGTAAATCTCTTCATTGGCTTTCTGTCATCTCCATGGCAAAGTCCACCTTCATCCTCTGACCCTGCACACTTGCCCAGTCTCATCTTCTATCTCACACTTTTTACTGTTAGTTGTCCTCTCTTCCCTGATCTCTCTCCTGGGAATGTTCTCCCCAGCAGAGTCTGACTACATGCTGCTCTTTGCCTTGTGAAGCTTGGCTGATGCCTCTCTTGGGATGTCTTTACTGAAGTCTGCCCTGGCCCTGACCCGCCTCCTCACTCCTGTGCCTGTAATGCCGTTATTGTGCACTATCATAACACCTTAAGTTTACATATTTGGGGACAAATACTTTTACATTCACGGCCTGGGTATTAATTTTATCTGCATATCTAGCTAGCTCTTAGGCAAAATCTTTTCACTTAGGAGATACTCAATAAGTATTTTTGGAATGAATGAGCAAATAAATGAATTAAGGAATGAAGAAGGACTTCCTTTACAGTTACCTGCCCAGCACCCTGAAAGGATAATTATCCATATCTATATCCATGTATACTATCTGTGTACAAATTAGTTGTCCTTATTTCCTAAGAGAAAAGTTCGCTTGGGAGATAAAAGAACACAATGAAAATGTCTTGGAGAAGATGTGCAGAAACGCCAGTTGCAGTGGGAGACTGACAGTCTGAAGGCCAAACATGGTCCGCTGTCCAATTTCATGTGACTTGTGTGAATCCTGGGTCATGAGATCCAGTCTCTCTATTTTTTTAAAAAAGAATTACAATCTTTTTGTTTAATAGTTCCCCAAAATGGTAAAGAGGACCTACTTTAGCCAAGCAAGAGAGTTTATATTCATTCTTGTTATCCCTAAGTCTCTCACACCCCACACTTCCTGGAATCAGTCATTCTCAACACCGCACCCACCCAAAGAAAACTACCCTCAGAACAATGGATGTTTTCCCTTCTTTCTCAATATTCTTCACCCCTCTCCTTCCTAGTTCTTTATCATGTAGATCAACTTAACCTCTTTTAGTAATCCCTTACTGGTCTTTCTCCCAGGGTCTTCCCCATTATCAAATCTCAAAAGCCTAGGAAAACTGTGTTGTTGAGAAATCTTTCTTGGAAAGGAAGAGATAGAGGGGAAATAATTTCACTAGGGAAGTGACAGAACATTTTTGTAGTGAGAGCAAGGTGGATGAGACTAGGAACACTTATGTTTTATTAGCTTTAATACACCTGCCAGACTGAATTATTTTATCATTACTTAGTATGATCTGATTTTGTCCTTCTTGTCCATGAGGGAGTTTTCATTGGCCCATAACAAAATGAGAAAAATTCAACTGGTAAGTTTATAAAAAAACAATTATTAAAACAAATTTTAAAAACTGCCTTTTAGTCTGGTATATATTTTGGGGGGGAGTTGTGTTTTCACTGATAAAGTCATGGTGACACAAGATAGTTTTTTAATGTTTTTATTTGGCAAAATAGAAATCTGACAAACATATGTAAGTGCATCATTTTAACAAAACTTTTTACTAGTCCATAAAATCCTAAAACAGGAACAATCAATTCACTGCTTGTTTTAAGAGGTTTTGCTTTGTTTTGTTTCATTTTGTTTTAAATGCCTTCAGTTGAGGGAGAGGAAAAAGGAAAGAAGATAAGTGTCCTAAACTCTAGCAAAGTATTTCTAGAAGCTGTTTTTACTCTTTGCCATGTTCCCAACCTGGAGTTCTAGATGCCTATGGACTTTCAAACATGCTCTAATGAGAGGACTCAGCTATTGCTGAGATTGAAAGAAGTCTAAAGAAAACTACCATTTGCCAAAAATTAGTTTATATAGATTATATGGCACATTTCTCAGCTTCTGGCCAAAAAGATAAGCATTCAATATAGTAACAACAGTTATCTCATGCTGATCAGAAATGATTATTATCTATAGCCTTATTAGGAAAAAAATTAAAAATTATCTATTACAATGTTTTATTTGAAATAGTTTGGCAGTTTCTCAAAATGTTAAATATAGAGTTACCATAAGTACCAGAAAGTCCACTCTTAGGTATATACTTAAGACGATTGAAGACATACATCCACACTAAAACTTGTATACAAATGTCCATAGTGACATTATTCAGAATAGTTCAAGAGTAGAAACAGCCTGAATGTCTGTCAATTGATGAATGGATAAGCAAGAGTGGTATATCCATATAATGGAATATTATTTGTAAATAAAAAGAATGAAGTACTGATATAGGCTGCAACAGAGATGGACTTGGAAAACACTGTGCTGAGTGAAAGAAGCCAGACAGGCAAGACCACACATTGCATGATTCCATTTATATGCAGTGTCCACAATAGAAACAGAAAGCAGATCAGTGGTTGCTAGGTACTAGAAGGAGAGGGGAATGGAGAGTGACTGCTAATGGGTTTCATTTTGGTGTGATAAAAATCTTACGGAATTAGATAGCGGTGATGATTATAACTTTGTGAATATACTAAAATTCACTAAATTGGACACCATTTTTTTTAAAAAAGCTAAAAAGGTTTATTTATTTCTTGGGCAGTATTATTTACTATCATGGAAAAGGAAAAAAATGAATCCCTGCAGAGAGGTTTGGGAAACATTGCTCTACACAGCTTAAATCTACATTAGGAGCCAGCTGTTCTTTATCCTGAATTTACCCACATCCATGCAAACAACGTGCATTCTCATTACTTCTTAGAGTTCAAAGGTTCACTGCCTCTTCCTAAGTGACACCCTTAGTACCCAAACAGGCCTCTCTATGCCAACCACAAGGAGTTACAAAAAGAAAAGAGAGTGTGGCCAAATCCTGCTTTGTTTCTCTTTGTCACCTGGTACCAAAAGCCGCACTGTTCGTTCACCAGAGCATGACAGAAAATCTTTGTGAGTCTGAGTTCTTGAACTTTCACCTGTGGCTGCTGCAGCCTCTCCCCAGGGTTCAGATCTGGTTGATTGGCCCAGCTCAGGACTTGGCTGGAACTGTCCTCCTTCCTCCCCACCCATCTCCGCCTGCGGGGCTGTGCTCCTGGAGTCTGGTTCCAGTTTATCAGACACAGTCCAATTCAAGCTCAAACTAGTGTTCAGCTACAACTTCCCCTGCACCTACAGCATTTCACCTACAGATCTCAACTGATCTACCACACATCAATCATTTTGAAGCCAAGGTGAAAAAATAAAATTAAGGAGTGGATGTTTTAAGATTCAGCTCCTTGGGACTCTGGTGTCTGATTTAGTCCCTGACAAAATGGTGGTTTGCCATTATATAAAGGAAGGGAGTGCCTCCCACAGTCAAGGATTGTTCAAACTTCCCAGGGAAACATAAGGTGAGAGTACAGAGATGGAAGGAACTGCGCAGGGCGGCGGGTACGGTGCCTCAGTGAGTGCGAGGATCATTTCTAGCACCCTCTTGGCTAACGTCCACCAAGCCTCACCTTGTACACATCTCAGAAAAAGGCATTCTGCTCCTTTATGCTGTTATATAACCTGCCATGGTTCTACAATGTTTTCTCAATTAAAGCCCACTGTTCTTATAATACTCTATCACTAGCAAGATCATGCTCATGTAGCTTGTTTTATTTTATTTTCACATCAATCCTATAGAAAAGACATTTTTATCTCCATTTTACCTTTGAAGAAACTGAGTCTTGAAGAGTTTAAATGAATTGCCCAGAGTTGCAGAGTCAAGACTTGAACTCCGACTTTCTAAGTCCAAGCCTGAAGTTTTTTCACTCTAAACTCCAACCTTCTAGAGATGTTAGAGGACAGAGATTATATGTTCATGCCTTTTTGTACAATGCCTTAATAAACACCATTTTAATAAATTAATTAATTTCCCACAGATAATTTTACTTAGTAGATAGATTATAGCATAGTGGAATCATAGAGAATAGGATTTAAGCTCCACCTTGACTATCTTCAAGGTGTTTGACCTTGGACAAATAGACTGACCTTGCAAAACCTTAATTCTCTCATTTACAACATGATTTCTTATAAAATTTATATTTTTATTTGTTTTATATATATAAAACACACATATACATTTATAAGTGTCTAAAGATAGTCCCCCAATTAGCCACACTTCTTAATATCTACACCTTTGTATAAGCCCCTTCCTTAGGGGCTGGTCCTGTAATTCTCTCTCTCTTTTTTTTTTTTTTTTTGAGACAGGGTCTCACTCTGTTGCCTGGGCTAGGGTGCCCATGGCATTAGCCTGGCTCACAGCAACCTTCAACTCCTGGGCTCAAGCAATCCTTTTGCCTCAGCCTCCCTAGTAGCTGGGACTACAAGCATGAGCCACCATGCCTGGCTAATTTTTTCTATATATTTCTTTAGTTGGAGAATTAATTTCCTTCTATTTTTAGTAGAGATAGGGTCTCGCTCTTGCTCAGGCTGGTTTTGAACTCCTGACCTTGAGCGATCCGCCTGCCTTGGCCTCCCAGAGTGGTAGGATTACAGGCATGAGCCACTGCACCCCGGCCTGTAATTCTCTTTTGACCAATAGAACTAGTGGAGGCAACTCAGCATGACTTTTGAGGCTAGGTCCTAAGAAACCTTACCGCTCCCACCTGGTTCCCTTGGAAAATTCAATCCTGGGGAAGAAAGCTGCTATATAAGAAGTCTGATTAACCTGAGATTGCCATGCATTGAGGAAGCCCATGCTGGTCTCTGGAGAAGACCTGAGAGACAAGAGATACCAAGCCAGTCCCCAGACATTCCAACTATCCCATCTAGGGATGTTTACTCATCCCAGACAGGAGTAAAGAAGCCATTGTGGATGTCAGTTAAATCATCAGATGTCTCTATCCCCACCTACTTCTTACAGCTACTGCCTGAAACCCCAAAAGAGAACTGCACAGCTGAGCTCAGTTAACTCAGAGAATCATGAGACATAATAAGAAATTATTGTTTTAAGCCACCGAGTTTTGGGATGGTTTGCTAAACAGAAATAGATAGACAGAATACAGGAGGGTGATAATTGTACCTGCCATATAAAGAGGGTTTAAAGATTGTATGATAATGTATTTAAATGCCCAGCACATAGTAGGCAGACAGTAAATTGCAAGTTATTGTCATTGCTATATTTAATTCTAGGCTTCCTTGAAGTCCTTATTTAAGGTACCTAACTCCTGCGTTTGTCCCAAACATACATATTTTAATCTCTGAGAACAAAGAGAGTATTTGCCCTATGGAAGGTAAATCTACCTTAGCCAAAAGCCCTAGGGATTTCTGGACTGCCTGCCCCTTCCTTTTAGTCTTTGTCTCTAATTCTTTATATCTGGCTTTGTTGGGCTGATTTCTGCCCACTCCAGTTTCAGCCTGGTACTAGGATCTTATCTACTGTGTTTAGGGCATTCCTTTGATCCACTAATATAAACCACTTAAAATTAATTACCATACACAACCATGCTAGTTGTCTGTTGGCACAAACTCCTTCTCTTGGTTTTGCTCTCTTTCCAAACTGCAACAGAAATTTTTTTCTAATGCATTGTTATTACCAAAGACGCTTAGTAATCAAAGGGCCAGAAGCTCTTATTCTGAAATATTTCAACCCTAATGCAATCTAAGCAGGTGCGTTCCTATGCTTTAAGTGAATACAAAGACATATTCATAAGTTTGCCCAGGTATGGTACTCATCGCTTATTCAATATGGCTGCAGACTGAGAGGACAGGCTTGGCCTAAATGAACTAATGGAGCATGTATTTTTAAAATGAGAAAGAATTTTGTAAAGAACACAACTTGAATGATCATGTGGCTTGGCTTTGATAATCATATCTGATACTTTTTTAGTGTTTTCCCATTTCACAGCACTCTCCCATTTGAGTTTCAAACCTGCCCTGGAAGTAATTCAGGACTGGAATTTTCATTCCCATTTTACAGATGGAGAAATTGAAGCTCAGAGAGGTTAAATTATTTCTTTCAGGCTTTCAAGCTCACTGACTCTAGGACTTGTTCCATGACAACAAAGAGGCTTTTCTTGGGCCAGCAAGCAAGTTCCAACACTGTAAAAGAAAGAAATCGAAATTCATGAACATAGAGATGGGATAAAACCTATCATGAAGTTATTATATTAAGGAGAAATTGTTTTGTTTTTATACCATGGGTCTATAGTTCCCTACCTACAATCTCTCTAGTTATATGTGTTTTGAGATTTAGAATATTTCAGGTAAATACACACACGCACATACACACACACATGTGCACTATATCAGGGAATGCCTTATAATTAAACATATTAATTTTTTGCAGCACAATGTGAATATTCATATTAAATCAGATAAAAATTACAAAGATTATGAATAGCTTCATGCCAGTTCAGGCAGACTTTACCACCAAATGAGCTTGCTACAGATTTATAAGCAAAACAAAACAAAAAGTTTTGTTCTTCAGAGCCTTTTGGACTTTGGCATTGTGGAAAGTAGATTATGGAATTGTATTCAGTTGATGAAAGTGATCATTCTCTCAGTGTTTTCTGCTGTTGGGAACGGCGCTCTCTTTCCTAGCGGGGCTTGTTCTCAAGCTTTGTGCAGGAAGGACGACTTGAACAAACAGTTTGCACCTGCTGGGCCTGCACTTCCATAGCTGGCACGCTCACAAAGAAAGGGCCGCAGCTAAGTTTGAAGTATAGTTTCAGGCTTTGGGGAGACAAGCCAGTGAAGCCAGCTAATAAACTCTTTCATCCAAAATCCCTAAGGGGGAGAAAAGAAAAGAAAAAGAAATTAAAATGGAATAGCAGCCTGCTTTCAACTTCATGAGAGCTGATCGCATGATGAAGCCAGAGGCATCTCATCAAGAAAGTCCAAATTTGATGGAGCAATTTCGCTCTGGAAGCCTTAGACTACTCAGACCCGCAATGACCCTGTTATAAGGTCATCAAGATGGGTTGGTGGAAGTGGAGTCCATGCATTAATATTAATGGCAGTAATAATTAGGGCACCACCACTCCCCATTTCAGTCCCCATTTGGGAGACAAGGCTGGCCCCTTTCCTATGCCAAGTGGAGGCAGAAAATTTCCAAGGACACTTAAGACTTGCTATCTTGTCACAGGTGGACTTTTTTCCAGAACACTTCAAATGGAGTGGTGTAAGTTTTTCTGTCTGGTCCTCCTGAGTCGAATGCCATTTTGTATCCAAGGTGACACCTCTCACTGGGGGTAGGTATATGCCCTGCAGGTGCGTAAGCGAATGGTATGGGAGGTGAGCCCAGGGCCCACAGGGCTCTGAAGGTCATGGCCCGCACCCTGCGGTGGTCTGCTAACGCTCCCTGAAACAGCAGAGCGCTGCTGCAGCTGCTGACTCAATGTATGACTCAGTGTACACGGGGATGTTTGAGCAATTTCCCAGCAAGCAGCAAAAGAGAAAACCTCCACCTCTGATAAAGGAGAGAGGAAATGCATTTTGAACAAACATTTTTTAAATTATTATTATTTTTTTACCTCTCTGCTCTCATTCATTTCCCTCATACTTCATCAACAATGATCTTTGAAATCTAATCAGTTATCTGGTATCTTTCTTGTTACGAAGAGAAAATATCAGGGCCTTTAATCTCCTCAGTTCTAACTTCTTTTGCAGAAAGAGTCCCTTATCTCTCGGTGCACCTGACTCAATGCAATTTTGAAAGGACTGTTGTTTGAGCACTTCCTGTGTGTGCAGCGCTCCAGTGCCACAGATAACCGGATTTGAATTCCAGGCCTACCACTTACTTACCGTGTGAATCTGGACTAGTTACTTTGCTATCATGGGATGCAATTCCCTCAATTGTAAAACGCCAATAGCACACGAGAAGTTTGTTGTGAGAATCAAGTGAGGCAATAAGAGTGCTTATTATAGAACAGACATCCAAGAGAGGTTTATTATAACCAGATGCTAAGGGGAACTTCAAGGTGAATAAAATACATACATGCTTCCTTAGTGTGAAGGAAATATAGAAAGGATTTTTAAAAATCCTTAGAGCACCAAAAGCGGAGAAATTAATTTAAATCGTGCAGTGGAGGGTGTGCATTCAATCTGGAGCAGGGGAGATGCAGGGATTATCAATAGACTGGAGAATGAGAGTGAGGAGAATGACGAAACAAAGGACGGTTCTAGGTAGAAAAAATGGTGACACAGAGTCAGGAAAGAACTGAGAAGGAAAAATTACAGTAGATGATCTAGAATTTCCCAATAATGTATAGACTAAAACAATCCTCTCTCATTATCCTCATAATTCTTATTCTTCTTCGGTTTTTTTTTGTTTTTGTTTGTTTTTTGGGTTTTTTTTGAGACACAATCTTGCTCTTTTGCCCAGGCTCCAGTGCAGTGTTGTCATCATAGCTCACTGCAACCTTAAACTTCTGGGCTCAAGAGATCCTCCCACCTCAGCCTCCTGAGTAGCAAGGACTACAGGTGGCACACAACCATGACTGGTTAATTTTTCTATTTTTTGTAGAGATGGGTCTATGTTGCTCATTCTGACTTCAAATCCCTGGCCTCAAATGATCCTCCCACCTGGTCCTCCCAAAGTGCTAAGATTATAGGTGTGAGCCACCATGCCTGGCCCAATTATTCTTTTACTTATCAAAGGAAGTGTCCTAATTTGGGATTTGATAAATAGTTACTCTGTCACTTATTCTAGCATCCCAACACATATAATTGGTGTGAAATCAGGTGGGAGAAGAGAGTGAGAAGTTCGTTGATTGAGATTGCAGAGGGTCTTGAATGCCAGGAAAGGGAATGAGATTTTCTTAGTATATTGTATAGTGAGGAGTCCTAGTGGGCTTTTGGGCCTGAGTGGCATGGGTTTGAGAAGGTTGTACCATCAATGTACATGATGATTTAGAGGGAAGAGAGACAAGGGCAGAGCAGGTGGGGTAATCAGAGGGTTATTATACAAGAAAGAGACAGATGTTATAGAAAAGATGTTATAGCTGTATGTGATTACTGACTGGATATGAAGAAAAGAAAGATATTGCAAATAACACTAAGATTTCTAGTCTAGGTGACTAAGAGAAGAGGGTCTCCTTTATTTGCATAGTAGAGTTAGGGCATGAGTTGGAGGGTAAGGGTGATAAATTCCATTCTGTGTATACTAATTTTGAACCAACAGAGATACATTAATGGGGTGGCTTGGAGCTCATGAGAGAGTTAGTGGCTAGAGCTGTGGATATAGAAGCCATCTTAACTGAGGGGATAGGAAGAAGTGAAAGATCACCAGATGACTGAGGCAGTGTGGAGAGAAAGTGGCCAGTACTTGGAGGAGATTGTTGAGTCTGAACTCCCCCTTTCATAGCCTACTACCCCCAGAAGTTCTCAACTTCATTTATTCATATCAAAAAGTAAGTGATTACATCCTAGAATGTCATGTCTCTCATGGAGATTTACATTTTAGTAGGGATCAAAGTCTTGAACTAAAGAAATTAAGTTCTCAGACAAGAAATTTAGAAGCAAAAGTGACAAGGTGACCGCCACCGAAGGTCTCTAATATGCAAAGGCTACTAGACCAGTCTGAAACCCCCACAGTCTAAAGAAGAATGCAGTGAACACAAAGGAGGTTTTCCCAAAACACAAAATATAACTCTGCGTATCATTGTCGTTAAGTTTCCATATTATTCCATTTCTCATTATTCACATTACCCTCATCATTCAGTTTCCATATTTGCAAATTCTGACTAAAATTGTTTATAGCCCTCAAATTAATACTCACAGCACCTTTGTAATCATTCTTTGACATGCACAGAGTGGTGAAAAATTCGAGTTGCACGTTCCCAGCTGAGGTCAAACACGGCAACACTGCCTTCTTCTTTTAGCTCAGACTATAAAGAGTGTCCTTTTCTTGGTCTATTTGGTGCCATGTTTTTGGCATTTTTGTGCTTTTTCTTGGTGATTTTCTGTTTAAAATGACCCCCGAAGTGTAGTGCTGAGGTGCTGCCTAGTGTCCCTGAGCACAAGAAGGCTGTGCTTGGCCTTATGGAGAGAATTCATGGGTTAGATGAGCTTCACTCAGTTGTGAGTTATAATGCTGCGGGCTGTGAGTTCGATGTTAATGAATCAATCATATTGTTAATGAATCAAAGAGAAACACACATAAGCAAGGTTGCATATTGATCAGTTGATGAAAATGTTGGGATCAGAGACTCATAGGAACCAAGCCCTCTATTTCCCCTAAAAGCAGTGTTTTAGTATTCACTAATTCAGTTTTGCAGTGACTTTATAATATTAATAGAATATAGCCACTGCGAATAACCAGAATCAACTGCATTTTTATTTGTTTTATGGGGAGAGAGCCATTGGGTTTTTGCCCAGCTTTACTGAGGTATAATTGATCAATAAAAATTATGTATATTTACAGTATACAATGTGATGGGGTTTTTTATTTTCTTTTATTCAGGATATTATGGGGGTACAAATATTTTGGTTACATGAAATGCATTTGCTTCACTCAAGCCAGGGCCATAAGTGTGTCCTTTCCTCATACAGGGCACCCCGTCTCCATTAGCTGTGGGTTTACTCACCCCACCTGCTCTAGCCCCCACCCCCCACCCCCTACCTGACTGGCACCCAGCGAGTGTTACTACCATGTGAGCACCTTAGTATTGATGCCAGAGCATTTGAAGTGATGCAAACTGAAGCAAGTGGGTAAAAGCAACTTGTCAAGCACAGCTGGATACAGAGCTACATGGGCAAATAATTTTGTATGATTAGAGAAGTTCATAGTCAATGTAGATGGTGGGTTTTATTTCTTTATATATATATATCTGTATGTCTGTTTTCTTGCCTGCCCGCCAACCTTTTTCCTTTCCTTTTTCACAAGAGATGGGATCAACACAACTGTTTAATTGTATTGGAGTTTAGTAAAAAATATAAGAAAAATAAAGCCACTTGAATATGGTTTGAAATGTGCTACAATTAGGTGGAAACTCAAATATATCCAAAGGCCTTCCTAAAAGCTAATCATTTTAGGTATGAGAATCTCCCCACTCCCTCTCTTTGCCAATTGTAGCAAAAGAATTTTTTGCTGAACTGACAAAGACTAGCAAAATGTTTCTAAATCCATACGTCAGGGGAACCCCATAACTTTTTTCCCAGGGAAAAACTTTTGCTTCTCTTCTCTCTGAAGATCAACCCTGATTGTGTAGCAAAAATTGCCTGCAGCTGCTGTGCTATGCCCAGAAGCACCCTTCAAAAAGAAATTAAATGCATCCAGAAGATCAGCTATCCTCTTAAATGACACAGCTCAGGACACGAGGCAAACAGAAAAGACACTCCAAGAATTTGTCATACCCTGATTACAAGACAAACCCCTGGCTGCTTGATGGAGGGATGCCATAGAGCTGTGATCTCAAAGGAAAACTGTAGACCTCTCTGGCTCTGTGTAGTCATTGCTATCTGTCCACTCTGGACTTGTCAGGGGCTGTCTCAGGATTTGTTTTACAGGTCAATTCTTGAAAGCAATTGAATTTGGGAAGAATTTTGTATAAGATGCTGAGGTATTTGTTGATATAATTTGTAAATGAAAGCCTATACTGTGCCTTTAACTATATGCATGCATACACATGTGCATACACATTTACACAAACGTGTGTGCACATATGCACGTTTACATGTATGCACACACACAAACACATCATCCAAGCACTCAGATTTCCTCCCATTCCCAGTATTCCCATCCACTTGTCAACTCCCTGCCTTTGTTTGAAAAGCACCTTCAGCCTGGAATACCCTCCCCACCCCCACTTTTTCTGCCTGTTAGCTTTCAATATTCAGTTAAAATCATACTCTTTTTTATCTGCCTTCTTTCACTCAACATAATATTTGTGAGTTTCATTCATATTGTTGCAAGTATCAGTACTTCATTTCTGTTTATTGCTAAGTAGGAATGACTATGCCACGATTTATCTGTTCTCCTGTTGATGGACATAATCTGTTTCAACCTAACAGGTCTGAAAACAACTGGGTGTGCTGTAAATCAACTCTGACACAAACTACCCAGATTTAGCAAAGACACCACCCAAGTCCTCCACATAAGACTGCTCACACTTCAGGTGTCACCTGCACTTCTGACCAGCTGGCTATAAATTTGGGGTTTCCCACAAGAACCTCACATTCGATAATTTGCTAGAGCAGCTGAGAGAATTCAGGACAGCACTATATTTACAGTTACAGTTCTGTTATAAAGGATATGCATAGGGTGAGTCCTGGGAGGAGACACGGAGCTTCTACATCCTGTCCCTGTGGCATCTGAACTGGTCACCTCCTGGCACACCAATGTGTTCATCAACCAAAGCTCCACGGGGCTTCCCTATCCACACTTTCTATTGGAGCTTCATTATGCAGGTTTGATTGATTAAATCATTACCTATGTGCCTGAATTCGATCTCCAACCCTCTACCCTCCCCAGAGGCCAGGCTGGGTCAAAGTTTCAACCTGTAATTATGTGGCTGGTCTTTCTGGTGACCAGCCCCATCCTGAAGCTATCTAGCCATGTCCCCTGACTTCTGCCAGGGAGTACGTCATTAACAACAAAACACTCCTATCATTCAGGAAATTTCAGGGGTTTTTGAAGCTCTGAGCCAGGAACCGGAGACAAAGACCAGATATATTCTTTATTATACCACAGAAATTTGGGTTGTTTCTGGTGTTTGGCTATTATCACTAAAGCAGATATAACATTCTTTGTACTGGGCTATTCGTGAATATACGTTTAATTTCCTTTGAGTAAATAACTAGGAGGGGAGTTGCTGGATTAAATCAAAGCTTTCTTAGGGAGATTCTGAGGAACTCATGTCAACCTGGACCCTGTCTCTTTCAAAATATTTGGTTATTCCCTTTTACTCAGTGTTTGGCTTCTTAAGTAAATGGTCAAAAGCATCTTTAGGGAAAGGATTACAGGAATCACTACTGAATCCCTTGCTTTGCTGTTGTAGGATCCTTTCTCATGAGAAACTGGGCTATTGAGGGATTTTAGCTCTGAGAACTGGCTCAGGTCAGGCAATCAGACAAGAGATTTTGGGTCTTTCCATTGGGCAATTGAGCATAGTCTTCTACTCATTCATTCTTCATCTATTTTGGAGGAAAACTAGAAATATAGTATACTAGTTAGGGCTCTCCAAAGAAACAGAACTGATAGGATAATTAGTTGTCTATTTACTTATTTATTATGAGGAATTGGCTCACATGATCTCAGATGCTGAGAGGTCTCCTGATCTGCCACCTGCAAGCTGGAGACCCAGGAAGGCTGGTGGTATAACTCAGTCCAATCCGAAAGCCTGGGAACCAGGAGAGCTGAATGTGTAAATCTCGGTCTGAGGGCAGAAGATGTCCCAGCTCATGCAGTGAGGCAGAAAAAGAGGAACAGATTCTTTCTTCTGCCTTTTGTTCTATTCAGGCCTTCAACAGATTGGATGGTGCCCACGCACACTGGGAAGGGCCATTTGCTTTATTCAGTTCTATTCAAATTCTAATCTCATACAGAAAAACTCTGACAGACACATTGTTAATGTTTATCTTGGTATCTTGTGACCCGGGCAAGTTGACATGTAAAATAAAACACCACAAGTCCACCTCCTGTCAACTTGGCTCTCATACATCTCCTTAAACCACACTTAATCTCCAAATAAAGATAATTACAAGATCATAATTCTGCCTAACATGATATAACTATCCTGTGTACAATCAAAAATGCACTAACCTCTTCCCCCAGGAAAAGAGATAAAGTCCTTACATGTTTACTCTTCTCCTTGTTACCCTGCAACTTAAATATTATGATGTAAAAGTAATAATATTTAATACAATGATATAAACTCAGCACACCTTATGGTAAGGGAGTAAGAGAGGAAAGAAAACACACACACATGTACATAAACACAAATATGTTTATAACAAAATTAGGAGGAAATACTCATGACAATTACAGTCCTAGTTTCTGAAACTGGTCACATGGTTGCACTTGGTATTTATAGCTACTTCTGCTACCTGTTCTGTATTCCCTTAGCCTTCAGCAAGCACCTCAGCTGGTTGTGGTTCTTTACTTGCTAGGGTGACCCAAAACTTCATTCCTGAAGGGTCTGATCCATTAGTAGTCCTGCCTGGATTGGGTTGTTGTGGTTTTTAACTGACCTTAATCATAGGACATGGAAACACCAAGAGACATCCGAAGCTAGCGACCCAGGGAAGATGTATCCTGTATTCCAGACATACTCATCCTTACCCCTATAGTGAAGTAGTAGTCCATTTTCCCCCTTGGTAGCCAGGATCAATCACCCCAGCCAACTTCATAACTGCCTCTCCTTTGACCTGTTGATTCAGAGGCACAGTGGGTTGGCTGGCATTCTTAACTTTCAGTTCAGTGGAGTCATTGTTGTGATTTCTGACTGGAGCATTTCTCCCTCTGGAACTAAGACCTCTAGACCAGCAGATCATGATGTAGTGAGAACAGGAAGCAAAAATTTTGCTAGTGAGTCACTAGGGCAATAGCGAATGGTGCCACTCCCATTTCTGCTTCTTGATTCCTAGACATGTGAATTTTGGCTATCAGAGAAACAGCACCATATGGTGGATGTTAATTCACAGCATACTCAGCCTTCTAGAGAACCTTGCCCCAGCCCTACCAGGTATTGTCACCTGTAACTGAGGTGTCACTGTAACTGAATCCTAAAAAGACCATTCCACCATTTTATCATACCAGCTGCTTCAGCATGTTGGAGAACATGGTAAGACCAGTGAATTCTATGAGGATGGGCACATTGCTGCACTTACTTTGCTGTGAAATGAATTCTCTGAACAGAAGCAATGCTGTGTGGAATATTATGATGATAGATAAGGTGTTCTGTAAGTCCAAAGACAGTTGTTTGGGCAAAAGCACTGCATTTAGGGAAGGCAAATTCATATTCACCATAAATTTCAAAGATAAAATGCTTCTACTTCCGTGATGGAAGCAATAAGGTGTAATCAATCTGCCACCAGGTATCTGGCGATCACCCTGAGGAATGGTGCCATATCAGAGGCTCAGTGTTGGTCTCTGCTGCTGGTGGATTGGACACTCATTGGTGGCCATAGCCAGGTTGGCCTTGATGAGTGAAAATCCATGTGTCTAAGGTCCTACAAAACCTCTCTTCCTGCCACCATGGCCACTTTGTTTATGAGTCTACTGGGTAATGGCAAGGGTGACTGAGGAAAGAAACTGACTCACATCCATAAAACGCGGGTCATTCTATTCACTTGATTATTAAAATCCTATTTGCTAGTTCACTGTTTAGCCAGGGTTTTCCAGAGAGACAGAACTGATAAGACATATAAAGAGTTATGTAAAGGGATTTATTAGGGGAATTGGCTTACTTGGTTATGAAGACAGAGAAGTCCCACGATAGGTAGTCTGCAAGCTAGAGAACTAGGAAATCTGGTAGCATGGCTTAGTCCAAGTCCTAAGGCCTCAGAACCAAGAAAGGCAATGGTGTAACTCTTAGTCTGAGGCTGAAGGCCTGAGAACCTGGGGGGCCGCTAGTGTGAGTCCTGGAGTCCAAAATCCAGAGGACCAGAGAACCTGACATCTAAGGGCAAGAGAAGAAGGGCATACTGGCTCCAGAAGAGAGAGGAAGAATTCATCCTCTGCCACCATTTTCTTCTACCTTGGCCCCCAGCCTGTTGGATGGTTCCAACCCACATTTAGAGTGAATCTTCCCTACTCAGTCCACCAACTGACATGCAATTCTCCTCCAGAAACACCCTCCCAGACATACCTGGGGCATCCTGATTATTCTAATCAAATTCCAAACCACTTAGGTTTCCCTTTCAGCAGAAGAGGATGGGCTCAGTGCCTGCATAAGTATTGAGAATAATTAATACAATGATTGAGAATAAATAATGCTTTGCCAACTATCTGGGTTTCCCTTAGTTCAGTCAAGTTGATCCCCCAAATCACTCACCATAGTCACCCTTTGCTGAGTCTTCACATGGAACACAAATATCTTCACTTCTTACCAATTAAGAAAGGTCCATTCATATACATGTTCCCCAAATTTCTTTGTCACCAATTATTCAGTTCTGCTCCTTCCAAGTCCCTGATCATCCAGTAAAACCATTGTCCATAGCTCACGAATTTGTATATTATCATGTCTGGCCATTTCTCCTTCCAAGCAAAGTAAACAACCAGGTGCACTGTCTGAAGTTCTGCTCACTGGATTTCCCTTCCAGCGATGGATTTCCTTGTCCTTCAGGGGTATTCCAGAGAAAGGTTGTAGAGCTGCAGTTGTCCACTTTTGGGTGGTACCTTCATATTGTGGAGAACTATCTATAAAGAAGGCCCCAGTTTTCTCTTCTTCTGTCAACTGACTGTAAGCAGTTCTGCATGAGCCCACAGTGCAGACTGGGAAAGAGACAGCAGGAGTGGGGACCATGGGCATTTGGGTCACTTTTTCATGTGACTTATTTGTGTCCCCAGGGCCTGTATGGGCTCAGTCATGTGTATACTACTTCCTTTTGGTGATAGAATGTTGCTGTGCCTGCCTAGATTTGTAGCTTGGTGGGTCAGATATGAACCCAGTTCATAATGGGCACCTCAAGTTGCATGGTAACTTTTGCAGCCATGGTTAAACATTTAGTGCCCACTAAGGCCTAGTAGCAGGCCAAGATCTGTTTCCCAAAAGGAGAGTAGTTATATGTGGAGGATGGCGGGGCCTTGCTACAAAATCTTAAGGGCCTGCACTTCAATTCACCTCTAGGGATCTGCCAAAGGGTCCAAACAGCATTCCTATTTTCTTCTGACCCTTGAAGCAACACTGGATCTGCTGGGTGCTATGGCCCAAGTGGCAGGGCAGCTTGCATAGCAGCCTGGACCTGTCGCAGAGGCTGCTCTTGTTCTGAGGCACAACCAAAAGTAGCAGCTTTTCACATCACTCAGTAAATGGGGCAGAGTAACACATCCAAATGAGAAATATATTGCCTTCAAGATCCAGAGGACCCCACTATGCGTTGTGCCTCTTTTTTGGTTGTAGGAGGGGCCAGATGTGACAAATAGTTCTTTACCTTAGAGAGCTATGTTGACATGTCCCACTCCACTGGATCCCTAGGAATTTCACTGAAGTAGAAGACTCCTGAATTTTAGTCGGATTTATTTCCCACCCCCTGACATGCAAATGTCTTACCAATGGGTCAAGAGTAATTGCACTTCTTGCTCACTAGGTCCCATCAGCCTAATGTCCTCAGTTGTAATGGATCAGTGTGATACCTTGTGGAAAGGAAGAGCAATCAAGATCCCTGTGAGTTAAATTATGACATAGGGCTACAGGGTTGATAAACCTCTGAAGTAAGAGAGTGACAGTGTATTGCCGGTCTTGCCAGCTGAAAGCAAACTGCTTCTGTCTATAAGCAAACTGCTTATAGACAGGTATGGATAAAAAGGCATTTGCCAGATTAATAGCTGCATACCAGGTACCAGGGGATGTGTTAATTTGCTCAAGTAATGAAACTACATCTGGGACAGCAGGTAGAATCGGAGTCCCTACTGGTTAAGTTTACAATAATCCACTGCCATTATCCAAGATCCATCCATCTGTCTTCTGCACAGACCAAATAGACTAGCTGGATGGGGATGTGGTGGGAATCAGCATCTTTCCATCTCTCAAGTCCTTGATACTGGAGCCAATCTTTGCAATCCTTCTAGAAATGCAAGATTGTCTTTGGTCTACTATTTTCCTAGGTAGAAGCAGTTATAATGGCTTCCCCTTGGCTTTTCCCATCTTCACAGCCCTCATTCCCCAGGTCAGGAAACCAATGTGGGGATTCTGTCAGTCACTACATGTGTCTATTCCAATTATGTATTCTGGAACTGGGGAAATATCCACAGGACTGGTTTGGGAAATTGGAAGACCCCAAAGGCAATCACAGCAACAACAAAAATAAACAAATGGGACCTGACCGAATCAAAAAGTTTCTGCACAGCCATGGAAACTATCACGAGAGCACACAGACAACCTACAGAATGGGAGAAAATATTTGCATGTTACACATCCAATAAAGGGCTGATAACTAGAATCTATATGGAACTCATCTGGAAACTCTTTCTTCAGCTCAAAACAGATAGTTTTGCAGTTCACCTATTCTCCTCTGCCAGGAACTCTGATGCACAAAGAAGAGAGGGAGAAGTATACTGCCTTTTGGTTTGTGCAATTAAGTACCCACTGTGGTGTTGCTGGCAATTTGGGATCTGTTTGGCCTCAGACTCCTGGGAGAGTGATTATGTGCTAGCCATGATATTTTTGTCTTTGAAGAAATTTTTCCATGTCTTCCAAGTTATGGAATTTGTTATCATAAATTTATTTATAATATTTCTTTATTGCCTTTTAATGACTGTAAGATCTGCAGCAATGGTCCCTCTTCTATTTCAGATTATTGGTGTTTTGAGTCTTTTCTCTTCTTTTCTTGATCAGTCTGGCTAGAAGTTTGTAATTTCATTAATCTTTTCAAAGAACTAGCTTTTGATTTCATTGATTTTATCTATTATTTTCTGTTTTCCATTTCCCTGAATTCCGTTCTTGTCATTATTTTTTTTTTCCTTCTTCTCCTTTTCTTGGGTTTAATTTACTCTTGTTTTTCTAAATTATTATCATGGACACATGTAGACCATTGACTTGAGACTTTTATTTTCTTCTAATGCAAGTAATTAACGCAATAAATTTCTCTCTAGACACTTTTTTGTTGCATCCCACAGATTTTAATGTGTTATATTTCATCCCATTAAAATATTTTGTAATTTCCTCTTGTGATTTCTTCTTTGAGCCATAGGTTATTTAGAAGTGTGTATTTATTTCCACATATCTGAGGATTTTCCTGATGGCTTGCTGTTTTATTTCTAGAATAATTCCACTGTGGTCAGAAAACATACTCTATGTTATTTGAATTGTTTTAAATTTATTTAGTTCATTGAAACTTCCACTTTTTTTGTTTTTGGCCCAAAATATGATCTATAATTATGAATGGTTCTGCTGTTGTTGCGTCACGGATTCTATAAACATCAATTAGGTCAAGTTGTTTGATGGTGTTGTTCATGTCATTTATATACTTACTCATTTTTGCCAACTTTTTCTATAAATTTCCAAGGGAAAAGTATTAAAATCTCCAAATATAATTGTGAATTTGTCTATTTTTTCAGTTCTGTCAGTTTTTGCTTCATGTATTTTGGAGTTCTATTATTGGATGCATACACATTGAGGATAGTTATGACAACTTAATGAATTGACCTCTTTATAATAATTATGTAGTGTTCCTTTTCATCTTCAGTAATAGTTGTTATTGTAAAGGACTTTGACATTAATATAATATATAGATATAATATATTAATATAGTATGTAGATATAATATATTAATATAAAATATTGATATAATATGTTAATATAGCCAATCTAGTTTTCTTTTTATTAGTGTTTGGATAGTCATCTTTTGTCATTCTCTTTTTTAATCTAGCTGTGTCGTTTTATTTAAAGTTGTTTTCTCATAGATAATATATAGTTGATCTTGCTTCTTTGTCCAAACTGACACTCTCTGTATCTTAATTGGAATGTTTGAACTATATATGTTTGATGTAATAATTGATATGGTTAGATTTAAATATATGATATTGCTATTTGTTTTCTATTTGTCCTGTTCTTTATTTCTTTCTTCCTCTTTTTCTCCCTTTTTTAACTTTATTTTTTATGATCTCATTTTATCTTCACTATTGGTTTTTTAGTTGTACTTCTTTAGTTTTGTTGTTGTTGATATTTGTTTATGTTTAGTGATTGCTCTAGGGTTTCATTATACATCTTTAGCTTATCATAGTCTACCTTCAACTCTACGTATGCTATGAGATTCTTTCACCTGTCTCTCCCTTAGTCTTTGGTGTTATTATTGTCACTTGTTTTATTTCTACGTATGAGACATATGCCACAAAGAATGAGAGAAAATGTTGTTTGTATTTACCTACATATTTTCCATTATTCTTTACTCTGTTAGATCCAAATTCCCTGCTGACATTAGTTTCCTTCTGCCTGATGAGCTTCCTTTAACATTTCATGTGGTGGAGGTCTGCTGACCTTTGTTTAAAAAAGTCTCTTTTTGTTGTTGTTTGTGTAAAAGTCTTTATTTTGTCTTTGTTTTTGAAGGATATTTTCAATGGAAATATAATCCCATATTGATTGTTGTTTTTTCCTTCAGTGCCATGGTCCTCTGGCTTGCAGAATTTCTGACAAGAAATATGCTGTAATTCTATTTCTCAATATGTAAAGGGGATTTTCTTCTCTGGCTGCTCTTTACCACCATTTTCCAGCAATGTAACTATAATGTGCTTTTATGTATTTTTCTTTGTGTTTATTCTGTTTGAAGTTTGTTGAGATTCTTGGGTCTATGGATTTGCCATTTTCATTAAATTTTGGAAATTTCAGCCATTATTTCTTCAAATATTTTGTTTTCCCTCTCTCTCTTCTCCTCTTAGAAATCTATTTACCATGTGTTAGAAAACTTGATATTTCCCCAAATGTCACTGGAACTGTATTCAATTTAATTTTTTTTTCTTCCTGTGCTTCATTTGGAGTAATTTCTGTTCTTAGCTCTTTATGTTCACTAATTTTTTATTTTGTAGTATTAATCTGCTGTTACTCCTATCCAGTGTATTTTTTTATCTAAAAGATTCCATTTTCATCTCATATGTTCCACTTGAGCGTTTATTTATATCTTCCATTTCTCTTATCATTATATTCATGTTTTAATTTATATTCCTGAGCACATAGAGCATATTTCTAATAACTGTTTCATGGTCCTTTCTCTGTAATTCCATCATCTTTATCATTTCCAGTATTGTTTGTACTTTTTGATTATTATCCTGACTATGGATCATATTTTCCTGCTTGTTTTCATGCCTGGTAATTTTTCATTAACTGACGTACATTATGGATTTTTTTGTCTTGTTTTCTTTTGTTTATGGATGCAAGATTTTGTTGTATTCCTTTAAATAATTGTGGGCTTTCTTCTGACATATAGTTAAGTTACTTGGAACTTAAAAAGTTGAAAGTTTAATTTTACTTGAAAGTTCAATTCTTTCAAGCCTTGCTTCTAAGCTTGTGAGGCTGGGTCCAGAGAAGTCTCTGTCTCAGGGTTAATTTAGCCCAACTAGGAAGGCACTACCTTTGAGGACTCTACCCAATGGCCTGTGTATTATGAGGTCTCTCTATTATGACTGATGGGAAAGTGAACATTTCCTAGCCCTGTGTAAACTCCAAGAATTGTTCACCTTACCTATTTCAGGCTCCCCCCTTCCCCCAGCCCCGTGGTTTCACCCCATACACGCACAGGTCAGTATTAGGCAAAGATTGGATGGGGCCCTTCTGTAGAGCTCCAGAGTGTTCTCACTGTGCATCTTCCTCATTTCGAGTACTTTGCCCTGGTCTCCCTGAAGCCTGATCTCCATCACCTCACTCATGAGACTGCTGTACCGGGTTGGGTTTCCCCTTTCCTGCCCTGCAGCCTGGAAACTGCCTCCAGGCAGTAACTAGGGTGATCCTAGGGAGGGCCCATACCAAGTGTTTCCCACTGTCAGAGATTGCGGTCCTGCTTTGCTTTTGTCCAATGTCTGCAAACAGTTGTTTTACGTATTTTGTCTGATTTTCTAGTTGCATATGTCAAAGGGGTAATTCTGTTGCAGTTAATCCTTCAGGAGCAGAATCAGAAATCAACATTTTTTTCAGGTATTTTCTACCACTTCTCTTGTTTTAATGTCCTCAACATAACTTTCAAAATAATTATATGAGGCAAGTGTGTGTGTGTATGTATGTGTGTGCACATGTGTGTCTGTGTGTATGACTATGTGTACAATTATCCTCACTACCCCAAATCAGTTACATCTCTGAGCCTGAGTTCAGATGAAGAGATTCTTGACAAAGAGTTTGGATAACAGAGGATACCTTGTTTTCTGGCTCAGTTTCGTTCTTAACTTTTAGCTAGTGGGTACCAGAGTTGGGAGAAGAGAGAATTCTCAGTCAGGATCTCAGTCAGAAAGACATATTACGTTCAAATGAAAAAAGAAGACATTATTTAGAGAGTGGTGGGCAAGATTAAGGGAACCCAAAAGAACCCAAACACTAGCAGCAATGGGAAGATTAACATCCCTAGACCTAAAAGGATAAGGAGAAATGTTGTTCCCAGGGCCACTCAATGGGGTCTGTGGCTGTAGAGGGATTTAGCCACTGCTAGGTTGTGGCCGAGGTCTGGGGGAGTACATACGGGGGAGGTCATAGTTGTGGTTCTCTAGAAGCAGAAGTGAGACAAGAATTTGTGTGTAAGGGAGTAATTGAGGAAGTGCTTTCCAGAGACACACTGCACAGAATAGGGGAACCAAGATAGGGAAAGGGAGAAAGCTTTGCAAGAGTACAGTCCCAGCTCCAGCCCAAACCCAGAAGTTGCTCTGTAGTGAAATCATGTCACAGTTGTCACACTTCAGAGTTTGTCCCACCTTAAGACACAAGAACTGGGGTTTTATCCTCTCCTACGAGTCATTGGCTAATCTCCAGGAGAGACATAACATTGCAGGCACTCACAACTCTCTGCTTGTATGGGTGAAGTGACTCCAGTGGCCCAGAAGTAGTCTTCTGAGGAAGCTACAGGTGTCAGGAAGCTAACAGGAGAAGCAAAGAACATATAAACTAAGAAATGGACACAGAGACACAGGCATGTGGGTGTAGTACCGAGTGTTCACCACAGCGGAGGAGGGCAGTAGATACCCCAAACACACTCTCCATTGATCTTCCATTGACCAAACCCAAGTAGGAGCTGGAGGGCAAGGCAACCCAGGGGATGCTGTCCTGGGTGTTGGCCTCCTGGGACATAGTGGAGGCACCAGAGAGTGGTAAATGAATCTGGAGAGCAAAGGGGAAATAATTGGAACAGGAGGCATGGGTCAAAAATTTCATACATATCTATTTGGTCCTTGAGTTCGAAGAATGATAGTTTGGAAAGCAAGAGATACTTGAATGTGTATAATATGTATATAACTAAAGTTTACTGAAGAACTAATAACCATAAGATAATACCATGGATTATACCCTTAACATATACAACCACAATGAGTAAGATGTGCAACGTTTGGGGGATGGACTCGCTTGAAGCTCTTACTTGAGGGAGGAGGGGGGCATGGGCAATATATGTAACCTTAACACTTGTACCCCCATAATACGCTAAAATAAAAATAAATAAATAAATATTACTTATGTGACTGTAGAGTAGCCTCTTGGATTAATTATTCATTTATAAAATTAAAAAATGCATTGTTTTTCTATTTCCAGCAGGGACGGTTATAACAAACAACATGCTGAGTGGCTGAGATAAAAAGAACTATCTCCGAATCTTCGCTTGAAAACATCTCACTGAGTTTTTTTGTTTGTTTGTTTAAAATGGTTAGAGCATTTGTGTTCAAGTTCTAGGTACAGATGAGATAGGAATAAAAAAGTACCCTAAAAGTATATTTACGGAGTTTGGATCCTAAAAATGAATTAAACAAAAAGACATTGATAATTTTGTGATATTGAGAAATCCTGAATAAAATCATTGTTACTTGCTTTTTTGAGCATTTTGCTTGCATTTCATTTCTGCTTCTCTGATATTTGACACTAGCTCTGTGGAACAACATGACTGCTTGTGAAAGCTCAGATTCCAAAGGCTCATGGCAAGAGCAATAAGTTTGTACTAGGAGGAGATGGGCCAAATACAAAGTTCTGGGAGATGTCATCCTCATATGCATGGCACTGCAGCACAAAGGTTATGTCTTGTAAACTCCAGTGGACATCATTCCCAATCCTGATACAGCTTATCCAAGACTCCTCTTTAGCCCAAAAATGGTATGTCTATAATCTGGATCCTTTATAAATAGATTTCCATACATGTGTTTATATAGACTTATATAGGCCCAATATCATGTACTTTTTGAGATCCTGTGTGTGTGTGTGTGTGTGTGTGTGTGTGTGTGTGTGTGTGTGTGTGCCAGTAAAAGCACTTAACTCATGTTAGCTTGGCCATAAATGGGGATTTATTAGCTCCATAACTATGCTGGAGAAATGGCAGCAAAGCTACTAGAACTTGGGGGTGTCCAGAACTAGGTCTTTCCTCTGTCAGTTCCCTCTGCTTTAATCTTTATGTTGGTTTCATTCTTGGTGACAGGATTTCTCCACTTACAGGGAAACATATCCTGGCTCCCATCTCTACTTAACAAGGGGCTGAGGCTTGCCTTTTCCCATGCCGAGTGGAAACATCCTAGAGAGGCGCTTGGTGGCCTGACCTGAGTCAAAAACCTACGGCCAAGGAGATAGGAAACTCTGATTTGGCATCTCCAGGTCACGTGCTCATTCTTTGGCCAATCAATTGAGTCAGACATGGGAAAGTGAGATCAATTCCCTTTGAAACTTATGGCTAGACTCAGAGGGAGGAAGAAAAAAGAGGCTGATGTCTGGCTACCCACTCTGAAAGGGGTGTGACTATCCTCATTTAAAAAATAAGATAAACAAGTCCCAGAGAAGTCAAGGGACACAGAGGTAATAGGTGGCAAAGCTGTGATTGATGAGACGAAATACATTATAGAGAGACCTGAGGCCAGATCCCAATGCTGCTCCTTATCAGTGTAATTTGAAGGTAAATTACTTATCTGCTTCTGATTTCTCAACCTAAGTATGTGCATAATATTAGTATCTCCCTCATAAGATGGTTGTGTGGATTAAATGAGATAATGCATGAAAAGTGCTTAGCACAGTGCCCGGTATAATGTACTTGCTGCTCAAATGTTGCTGTAACTATTGGCTAGGATTTGAACCTACATATGTCTGTTTCAAAGTTGCACCTATGTGGTCTGTGAGCCTCAAGGGAATTCCCACAGAATTGCTTTGTTCTGTTCTCCGGCCCAGTAGCTTTGGAATTTTTATACACAGTCCACAAGCAAATGAACTGAGGTTATGAACCCGGTCTCTATCATCACTGAGCAGTGAGGCCACTGCCAGTCGCTACATGAGCTTGAGCAATTGACTGAACATCCAAACAAAGCCTCGGAAGTCAAGGTCTCCAGGCAGGTTCTGTTACCAGAGGACAGTCTGTTCATTTCCCCGAAGAGCCAGTGTGGCCTCCCACTCAGACAGCTGACTTCACCCATGCTCCCAAACTGGACTCAGGCAACTGGGGCTTGTCGCTCACTCAGTCAGCATGCTTATTGGGCATTTATTATGCTTAGACCCTGAGCTCTTCAAGGTGTTTGACATTTATGCACCATAACAGTCCCTCCTAGATGGAAAATCAGAAGGACACTGAGTTCTTAAATGGGGAAAACCTCAAGATTTTTCTTGAAACCAAGCTTGAGGAAATTTGAAAGGGTAAGAAACTATAAAGGAAAATCAAGTACGTGTTATCCATTGTTACTAACTCATGGCATATAAAATCATCAATGATTTTCTCTTAAAAGTACAAAATATACTTTTTTACATGGGACAAAGCTCCCTTGAGCAAATTACAAAGAGAACATTTCTGGCAATATAATTGATGTACTAGTGTGAACAATGCCTCAACTTGATAACCTTTGAAGAATGCCCATTATTCTTAATCACAGTTTATTGATAGGTATGCATGAATTACAATCTTCCTTTGAGGATCCATGGATACTTTCATCTCTAATTTTCTAAGTGCTTTATAACTGGTAATTAATTCCTCAACATCCTAGGGACAAATTTAAAGGTAACTTTCTGCAAAACTTGCACTAATGCTCAGAATACCTTACTGGGAAGTTTTAGGGCCAGATCATTGCTTTGTTGCCTGAAGTCTTGGATTGAGGAGCAAGCAGTTCCCAAATTGTATCCAGAAGGAACCCCATGGAGGAAACTTCTTCATATGCTGTTAAAGGAAGAAATTCAGAGTTTGAGAGAGGCCATAAGTGCTGGTAGCATTTACATCTGGCACGAGCTATTAGGTAAACCAGACTAAAATGCCCAATATCAGCTTTCATAATAGGAGCGAGGTGCTTTTTCCAGTGACCCAAGGTGTAGACTGAGAGCTGGCATGGTGGGGTGGGGGGAGAGCCCTGGCATAAGAGTCTAGGAACTGGGCTGCCATTTCTGGTTCTTCCATTATTTGGCTGTGTGACCTTCAGTGACCTTCACTTCATCTCTTCTCTGAGCCTTTATTTCTTCATTCACAAAATTAGTTTGGATTAGTTGTATGTTACAAATGAGCGACCCACATGACAACATTAGCTAGTAGTTGTGGATTTTTTGGCCCACATGGTGTTTTTTGAAAAGGCATATGCTTTCTGGTTTGCTGTAGTTCCTATCATTTCTTATTATCTTATATCCAGTCTTCACTCATTTATGCCACTTTCCTGGCTCCTGTAGACATCTGAGCTAGTAATTCCTGGGCTAGATAATCTCTGATGCTGCTTTCAACTCTGTTACCCAGAGAGTTGAGGTAGGTCCTAGGAGGTTATTGAACCTCAGCAGTCAGACACGAGAGGAATTACAGGACTGTGAAGTTCTAGAGTTCTTTTTTTATATTTTCCAGACTCTTCCAACTGAGAGCTGATGATGTAATCTCCCAGGCCTCTTCCTATAATCCTGCTGAAGCAGAGGTCTCCATTACAGTCACAAAATGTATGAGGCTATATTTCTCTCAGTCCATACTAAGTGATATCACACAGATTACGTCCCCGATTTATTCTCTGATTCTCTCTCCTTAACTCTTGGAGGCCAGCTAAGAAATATCACCTACAGGACAAAGACTCTCTTACCAGGAGCAAGACTTGATCAGTGGTGGGGGAGAGGTGGGAGAGAAAAGGCAAATGCAATGGGAGAGTCCTCCCTGTCGCCCAAACACAAATTAGAAAGGGATCTTCAAGGCAGACTCATTACTTCTAGGACTATCTTCTGTAGGTTTCCAAACTTCTTGACTCTTCAGAGCAGCTCTCGCCTTCAACGAGCGCTTCCTAGTTGAGCCAGTTTCACTTAGTGATCTGGCAGGGCTCCGATTCTGCAGGGGAATTTGTTCATGTTGATCCGAGGGCACACAGCTGCCGTGGGCCTCTTGGGGACAGGCTTTCCGTACAAAGCAACCCTGTGTTGTAGGAACTTCCTCACACATGTCCACACACAGGCGTTCTGTCATTAACACGGTCTCCCTCAGCCCGTGGAATGCACAGAGGGTGGGGAAAACGGCTCCTTTCTTAAAGGCTTTCTTTTTATAAGTGTCGGCTCCCTGACAACTGGAATTTTCTTTTGTAGCTGAAAAAAACATATTTCTCTTAAACACCACCCAGGCAGTTGTGTGTCCTCAAGGATCTGTTGGCCAAACATAAGTGAGGCAAGAGCAGAAGAGAACCTAACGACAGATCAATTTGCCTACTTGTAGAATTTGTCTGACTATAAAGCTTAAGAAGCTGATTCCATGCGCTATATAATTATTGTGGTTTAGCAATTAACTCTCCTCTCTTAAATAGTTAATTTCCCCCCCAATAATAAAAGTCAATCATATCCACTGTGGGGGAAAAAAGGGAGTAAATAACAGTCATTCTGTAGACTTACCACACAAAGATTTCATTTTAGCACATTTTCTGGAGACTTTTTTCTATGCATAGAAATATCATTTAGAATGTAGTTGAGATCATGTGAGTCTCATCTCTTAAAGTCACACTTTCCTTTTCAGGGCATTATGAAATCTCTCTGAGGGGGAATAAAAGCCTTTTGTAAGTTAATTTATTTGTAATAAAATTTTCAATGGTTTAGGGGAGGTGGCCACATTTGTCCAGGACAACAAAGTTTTAGCCACTGAAAGAGCATATCATTATTTTATTTTTAGATGGTTTTGCTCCATTTTCCAGGCTGGAGTGCAGCAGCAGCATCATAGCTCACTGCAACCTCAAACTCCTGGGCTCAAGCGATTCTCCCACTTCAGCATCCCGTGTAGCTGGGACTACTGGCGTCCCAGTAGTCCCAGTCCACCACCATGCCCAGCTAATTTTTTCTATTTTGTTTTTTGTAGAGATAGGATCTCGCTATATTGCTCAGACTGGTCTCAAACTCCTGGCCTCAAGCAATTCTCCCACCTTGGCCTTCCAAAGTGCTGGAATTACAGACTAAGCCACCACTCCCAGCCTCAGAAAGCATATTCAATACATCCTAAAAAATGTCATGGGTTATAGTTTTACTGTACTTAAGCCATGCAACCCAAATCTCAAATTCTTGCCCACATACATCTTAGGTATTACTTCTTGTCATCTGTTCAGATTCACTATTAATAAAAACATTTAGGAAAATAACTATATTTCTATTCCTATTATTATTATCTCCTAGAAAATCTCTCACATTTGACTTGGAACCACTAAATTTTAAAGTAACCTTGGGAGAAGTCCCAACATGCCCCCACATTTTGCCTTGGGACTTTAAACAAGTGGTCTTTAGTGGGAGGAGTACACACAGGGAAGGAAAAGGTAATAAGTGTTTTCAGTGTTAAAAATAAATGAAAAAAGGGGCCGGGCGCTGTGGCTCACGCCTGTAATCCTAGCTCTTGGGAGGCCGAGGCGGGCAGATTGCTCAAGGTCAGGAGTTCAAAACCAGCCTGAGCAAGAGCGAGACCCCGTCTCTACTATAAATAGAAAGAAATTAATTGGCCAACTGATATATCTATAAAAAATTAGCTGGGCATGGTGGCGCATGCCTGTAGTCCTGGCTACTTGGGAGGCTGAGGCAGGAGGATCACTCGAGCCCAGGAGTTTGAGGTTGCTGTGAGCTAGGCTGACGCCACGGCACTCACTCTAGCCTGGACAACAAAGCGAGACTCTGTCTCAAAAAATAAATAAATAAATAAATAAATAAATAAATAAATAAATGAAAAAGAAGTTCATGCTAAATGACCATATGTTCAGCCTCAAGCTTTAAACAGACTGGGTAGCACCATCTAGAAAATATAAGGTCTAGCAAGAGAGGTAGCACCCTGTAAACATATTTTCCTTGCTGTATTCCATCTTCTAGGTGAAGAGACTCCAAGATGAGCCCTAGTTGGGGAATTCTATAAGACAGAGGGGCAGCTATACTAGGGATACCAGTTCTTGCTCTGTTCCAGCCTGGCCAATTTCAAATTCATGGCGTAGAGATCCCTGATGCTGTGAAACAAGGCAGCTCTTGAGGGTGCACATGTGTTCTGGGCTCTTTGTCCCTGATTAGAACATGCATCAGAACCACCTGTGATTGCCCTTCCATGGATAGTTACAGAGATGAGCATCATTGACCCCCTCAGCACTTAGTGCAACAAAGGAGGCAAGGAAAATGAAATGCAAAGCTGCTTTATCAGGAAAGAAGCAGAGTGCAATTATGCGAACTTTCCCAAACAGCCAGGACAAATGACAGCTTTCACAATGCTTAGCACCTAATTTGCTCAGGCTTTGAAAAGCAAGTGCTTTGTCTGAAACTGGGCATTTACTAAGTGGACATAGTGCCCTGGGGCATGAATGCTTAAGAGCTTTGCTGAAATACAGATAACAGTTATTTTGATTTACTGGGTCCAATTGACATTAAGGCCCCAATTTTTGTTAACCAGAATTCAACTATTTTTAACTCTCTATTAACTAAAACTCTAGTCACTTGCTGATTTTAGACCAGGGGCACATGATAAGAAAACAAAAGTTGCAAATTAAAATATTACATGTACCCTGAGGTTAGTACACACACCACTCTGACTGATCTCCTTACCTTTATTGGTGGCAGTATACAATGGGAATGTCCCTTCATTTATTTTAAGCAACTTGAGTACAGAAACTGAGTACTTTCCTTCTCTTATCTTCTCAGGAACCAAGAATAAACCCTTGTTGATCAAACATGACAGCTTGGGTTTGTCACCTGTTTCACAATTTAGAAAGGAAATCTCTTAACTTACCCAGTGGCCATTAAAATGCATCTCTCAGATCTCAGAGTGCTGGAGCTTAACTAACCTCTCGCCTCAGCTGCTGTGCTCTAAAATGCACCCATCTCAGTGAGGCCACATGCCCCACAGCCTGCTCTAAGCCCACGACTCAGTTAGGCAGAGACGCTAAGGTAGACCTGCTCCTGGGGGGCTGAGGATTCCCTACTGGCCTTGCTGACATTTTCTTAGAACTACAAAGTGTTGTAAGAGTTTCTTCCTACCCAATCTTCCATGCTTTCCTCTCTCCTCCACAGGGCTCAGACCTGCATCTTGGTTTGATGACTTTCCAGCCTCTTCCAGCTTCCTTCTCTTTCCCTCCTGGGTGCTCTTCTTGATAATTCTCTTGCATATCTGATGGTCTTGGGAGACCTGACCTAACGCTTTCTATTTGACAGCTGCCGTCTCAAGTAGATAAGACGGATCCTCATTATACAAAGTGGGAAATGAATTTTGAGAGGGAAATGAATTGTCCATATCACAGAGTTTTTCCCTTCAGCCTATAAGCAGGCTTAAGTCATCTGCACTCTTAAAATTAATATATTTGATTCCACAGTCTCAGTCCTTATCTCACCAGGCTTCTCACATGCATTCGGTGGGTTGACCACACAATGCTCTGTCCTGAACTTCTGTGAACCACTTTATTGGAAACCCTGTCCTCGCCCAGTCCTTACATGCTGACACCACGCAGGGCTTCTACCTTGCCTCGCCTTTCCTTCTTTCCATCCGTCTATGTCCATAGCTGACTTCAGCTATCAACCATGCACTGACCACTCCCTACCCTCTGCCACACCTTCTGTTGGGTTGAAGGAATGAAAGGAGAAAACAAGACTGAAATCCAGATTTGGCTAGGAGACCTTTCCCTTTCTCATGTGGTCATTTGATTGGTTACAATGACCCTTACTCAGTACAAGATGTCCAGATATGAGAGAAATAAAAGTGCTTTTCACCACATAACGTATTACAAGGCAGGAGGGGAGGCTGACACTTTTTAATAAGATTCACCAGGTGATGAAATAAAAGATTTTCTAGTAAGTTATTAATTTTCAAAAATATATATTGAAACTTTACTCTGTATCTGCTGTTCTAGGTGCAGGAAATAGTGTAATGAGGAAGACAGGTAAGATCCGTAGTATCTCATGGAACTTCTACTCCAGGGAGAAAAACAAATGTATATTTAAGATTTTAGAAAGTGATAAGTGCTATGAAGGAAATAGAAAAGGTATATGTAATATTAATAGAAAATGGTGGAAGTCAGATGAGGATTCATTAAATAAGATGTCAGGGGAGGCCTTGCTGAGGAGTATGATTTGAGCTGGGACCTAAATGATGAGAAGTCAAGTATGCAAATATCTGGAAAGAGAGCACTCCAGGGGGGTGGGGAGGGGCAGCAAGTGCAAAGGCCCTGAGGTTGAAACAGCTTGACATTTTAGATTAACAGGAAGTGACCAATGTGACTGAAACATGATAGAAGGGGAGAGTAATGTAAGATATAGTCAGAAAGGTAGAAATATCGTGGGAGTCTTAGAGGCCTATGTAAGAGTTTCAGATTTTATTCTCAGCCACTAGTAGGGTTTAGAATCTGATCTATGTTTGTTTGCTTGTTTGTCACTCTGGCTGCTATTTGGAACAGGAGTGAGGGTGGGAACAGGAAGGTCAGCTACAAGGCTCTGAAGGTTGGTAGTGGCCTGGGCTGGGTGGGAGCTGTGGAGATAGAAAGAATAGACAGCATTAGGATTACATGGTGGGGCTGAGATGATCCAGTATTTTGTGTATGTGGAAATGAGAAAAAGAGAAAAAATAGGTCTGCCCCCTGCATTCCTGGCTTGAGAGACCAGGTGGATGTTGAAGCCATTTGCTGAAATTGGGGAAACTAGGTAAGAACAGTTTTGAGAGGAAACTTGAGAGTTTCATTTCAGACATGCCAAATTTGTGGCGTCTATTAGATATCCCACAGTAGGTGTTGCGTATGATTAGATGTCATCCATGGGATTGGGGTTCAGGAGAAATGTCAGGGCTGGAGATGCACACCTGTCAGTGGTTTTAAAACCACAGGGCTGGATGAGATCACCTTGAGCCAAGAAGAAAGCCCATCACTTAGAGATAAAGCACAGGAGGATTGGAAAGGAGACAGAAGGAGTGGCCACTGACATTGGAGCAGTATTTGGAGTGGTCACAAAATGCCAAGCGCTCCGGAAGTGTTTCAGAAAGACAATAATGGCTTAACTGTGTCAAATGTTGCTTGAGAGGTTGAGTAAGCTGAGGCCAGAGAAGGGACCTTAGGTTTTGGCAACAGAGAGGTTGGAAGTTTTAGCAGTTAAGTGTTTTCAGGTGTAGTCAAAAGAAAATGATTCCAGCTGATTTAGATAGAAAAAAAGTTTACTGTTTAAACCTTGGTTGGTTTTACAGAATTGGGATAAGAACTGTTATACCTGGCTACCAAATTACCCTGACACGAACAGCACCCCTAATCTCATCGCTTAGCAGGTGTGGTGAGGATACCACCTCCGCCACTCGATAGAGTGTCTGCTATGAATCTCGAGAGCAGTGTTCTCAACCTTGGCTGCCCTGTGGAGTTAGCAGGAGGATTGTAAAAATAAATACTAAAGCTCAATCCCTATCCCTAGAGATTAATTAGATTCATTAGTCCTCATGATACATCCTCATTAAGGTTGGTTTAGACCTTTTTAGAAAGAAGTTTATATTTAGAATGGGTCAATTTGGTATAAATATTAATAATGATATGATCAGAGGTGCCCAATTCTGAGAAATGTCTTCCACCATCTCCCTCATAAAAAGTTCATGTTCCTTAGTGCTGCAGGGATCACACTCACTTCTACCTATGTTTCCTAATTTGCCCAGCTGCCCGTCATGCGGTGGAGCTGCCCATTGATTTGGAGCTTCATCAAACCAGCAGTCTCTTTCCTCAGAGCAGGTGGTGCTGACTTTCCATTATTCTGATGCTAAAGGAAGCTTGGGGTAATCCCTTTTCTCTGGGCTGTGGATTCCAGAATTGTTCTATGTAAAGAATGAGAACATCTAAAAATATTCCTTTGTCATCTTTTTTGGGAAGGTTTTCAGAGCATAGTGCTGTAAAGATGAAGCAGGGAGCATCACACTATCTGCGCAACATAACTGGGCTTTCCAGGAGACACTGTTGTGGCTAAAGAGACAGAGAAGGGAAGTCACCATTGCAGAGCTGTTCCCTGAAGAAGAGTGTGCCTAAAAACTCTTCTCACAGTAAGGAGGGGGGAAGGGCAAGGCCCTTCATCAGCTCCTTGGACGCTTCTCCCATTCCTCAGAGTGGGGGCCACTGCTGTTCCTCCCCTGTCATCTGAGTTGCCAAATCTGATTGAGGCAGAAAGCCCGTGCGCCTGGCTCTTGAGGATTGCCTGATGCTCGACTGGCTCCTTGGTGTCCACTGTGGCTGGCATGGGATGGAACCTGGGCCTCACCTGCCTCAGGGGTTGGGCTTGTGCCAAGTCCCAGCAGCCCCTGCTTCCCTGCCCCCTATTGCTAAGAGCAGAGCATCATGCTGTGTGTCTCCCTCAACCCCTAGATATACTAATCCCACTTCCTTTTGGATATACGGATCCAAATTTCTTTTTCCCAATGACTTATTTATTTAGATATTGATTTATTTATAAAATTGAAAATATATTTTGCTTGTCTTTTCTTATCACTAAAATAAGATCTGTTCATTGTAGAAAATTTGGAAAACAAAGATATGTACTGGGAGGATAAAAAATAAAGAAAAAGAGAAAAACCACCCACTTACCAGGGATAACAACTGTTAATACTTAATATTTTATCCTTTCAGCCTTTATGTACACATATTTGTGTGCAAGTATATGAAGTGTAGTATAATGTTATTTTGTAACCTATATTTTATACTTAATATAAAGTGGTCATCGTTCCATGTTTTTAAATATTCATTCCTTCGGAACAGCGCTTTTTGGCACTGCCAGATGGCTGCGTCACAGTGACCCCAACTCCAACGTGGACTGCTCTAATCTTGAGGTGTAGGGAGGACTATTGAGCTTTCTGCTAAGGTGGGGTGCCCAGGCCCCTCCAGACATTCAAAGAAGTTTTCACAGATAGACACAAAGTGAACCACGGACCTAGGAGATGCATGTGCTTCTTATGAGAACCTCCACGCAGCAGAAAATAAAGCAAGAACAGCAGAGGACCACCCAGAGGCTCACCTCGCAAGGCCAGCACATGTGATGGGCAAGTCCCAGGGCTGAGATGACGGCATAAAGGATTTCTCGTTGCCGTGGAGTTGTCCCGCTCAGTGAGGTAGAGCGCCACTTTCACTCAGGTCACGCCGTGGGACCAGCACAACTCTGTGGGGGTTGTGCCATTTCCCTGTCTCTTCCTCTGCCCCAGTGGGGGTTGGGTAGAAGGGGCCCCACTGCCTTCTTGGAAAGCAAATGCTCAGAAAGATGACAACATCTTTAGTAAGAAAAGACAACTGTTGAGTCAGAAAGAAGATGCAAGGCAAGCCCCACAACAGGGCTAGAAGCCCCAGAGCCTGTGGTTGGAGACATTGCATCTTTAGCTTTTGGATTTCTAGGACATTTAAAGCCTGTCACAATCTTGACTGCCTCTTGAGGCACACCAGACAATTCTGCCTCTCCATAGCAACGGGCTTCCTGCTGGGAGGTAAACCCGGCATCTCTGCTCTGGTTTCTGTTCAGTGCTTAACACATGTGCTCTATGACTGAGGGCCTGAGAAATGTGCCTTTGCCATCCTTTCTAGCCCATATGGAGGAAGGTCGTCGATGAATGCAGATGTCAAGATGGAGCAGAGTATTTCAGCATCTACATAACAAATTTTGTCTGAGCAGAAGGTGTCTTTCCCAACTTTGGAATCAAGCCAGGCCAGCAATTGTAACTGGGGACCTCCAAGGTTCTAGCGAGTGTTTCCTTGAGAGTTGTTTCTGCTTTATTCTTACTTTTCTTCCCAAGAGAAACTGCTAGGGCTTGGCTTTCCATTATCTGTTCAAGGTGAAGGTTAGCAACAAAATATGAAATTTCTTTCTCCTGTGTTGTTACTTAAGCCACACATACTGTGGGAACAACTATCTGTTTCTACTGACATTGTCATCTTTGATAACTTTTTATTGTAAACTGTGCCTTCTAACTGGCCTGGTTTTCAGAGGAGATACAATGGGCAATACTCTGGTAGAACAACAACAATAATATCATTGTTTTTGATAGGAATTTTTAGAAAAACAAGGGATGGAAAATTAGTTTTTTAATGTGAATCCAACGTAACTGAGTCCATAACTGGGGATTCAGTATCTTATGTGATCCAATTCATTCATTCATTTATTCAATAACTACACCTTAAGCTTTGCCACTGTGCTCAGTGCTGTAGAAGATGCAAAGATGAAAAGAGACACAGCTCTGTCTCCTATCACCTAGTAGGGAAGGAGAGAAACCATGTTTATAAGTAAACATGTAAGATAATTTAGTAAGAGCCATAAGAGAAGTAAAGACAAATTCTATGAGAGTGTAAGGGGTGGGATTTTGTAGCTAGAAGGATCAAGGAAGACTCATAGAGGAGTCTTTGGGCTGGGGATGAGTGGGGGGCAATTCCAGACAGAGAGGGAACAGCATCAGCAAAGGCACAGAGGGAGAAAGTTTGAATCTGCAGTGAACAGTGAGTAGTTTCGTATGACTTGGGTATAGAGTGCATAAAGGGAAGAGTGAGTAAAAAATAAGATTAAGAATAAAAGTTGGATATGTATTTTGGAGGATCTTGAATATTTAGCTAAGGAGTTAAGATTTTATTTCAACTGCTGTGTGACAACGTCAGAGCAGAGAGTTGACATGGCATCAGAGGGTCACATGGACTGGAAGAAGTGGGATGGTAAGTGGGGAGCAGTGCAGGTGGGAGGAATCAACGGGGCCTGAACTAGGACACTGGTGGGCAATCCAGGAGGCAGAAGCAGAATTTGCAGAGCTTAGAGACTAATTGGATATAGAGGTGGAGCCAAGGATTTATGCCAGTGACATTCTCTTGGTCAGTGGTTCTCAAGGTTTAGTGCATCAGAATCACTTGGAGGGCTTGTTAAAATACAGTTAATGGGCTCCACTCTCAGAATCTCTGATTCAGGTCTGGGGTGGGCCCAAGAAGTTGAGTTCCACCAAGTTTCCAGGAGATGATGATGTTGCTGGTCTGAGGACCACACTTTGAGGACTGCTGCTCTAGATGCTCCAGTTCACCTTTCTGACCATACAGAAGCAATTGCGAAGGGACAAGAAAGGCAGGGGAAACAAAAGTACAATCAAAACAAGTGAACTGGTGGAGACTTTTCTTGTCATTTGAACCTATAGCATCCCAGATGCCTGGGCAAAAGGGCTCAGTTAGAGATATTTACTGTGTGCAAAGACATTTGTATTAACCTACAAGTCAGAGCACAGAAGGACACTAATTAGGGTTTTTTTTTTTCCCTATGAATATTGTAGGTCTTAGTCTTAGGGGAGGTTATGATATAACATTGGAACCAACAGCCCAGGGTTCATCCTGGCTCTGCCCCTTGGGTCAATGCCTTAACTTCTTGAATTCTCTGTTATTCTATATTAAAACTGGGATAACAATGCCTAGTGAACAGTGTTGTAAGAAATAAATGTGGAATCCCACAGAAAACACTAGGCACTGCCCTTGGCACACTGTGGGGCTCAGTGAAGGCTCCAACCCTTCCTGTGGGCACAGCCTCTGCGGAAAGCTGTGGAAGCACCAGATGGTCAAACGGCCCCTCACGGATGCCTGAGGGCCCACGGATACCCAGTCAAGCCTTTGGATCAAGCATTGCTCCTTTCTAGCTTTCTTTACAAATGCCAGTGTGCTAAAACTCTAAAGAATATGGGAAAATTCATTTATCCAGCATTTCCTGCTTTCTGGGAGAGCTTTGGGAAGAGATGGGATGCTGACCCAGAGGGAGGAGTCATGGGAACAAAGGACAGTTTTTTCTCCTGTGGAATTTTGTTCTGGCCAGGTGGGCCTTGACCAGAGCAGTCCTCCTTGTGGGCCTCCAGGTTTTGAATCTGGAGATGACACTTGTGTGAACCATAGAGGATTTTCAGAGTAGCTCTTGGGCCCCAGTAAAGAAATGAGCTGGTGAGCATTTTTTCTTTAACCAGATAAATCTGGTGTCATAATATCCCCAGACAGGAAAGCAGAAGGCAGACTTGGCAGTAAATCACAGAGGGAGGAACGTCTCCGACTGAGCCCGTGTCATGGGAACTTGACTTGTCCCCTTATTCTGGAGAAAGGGTTTGGGAAACAGGCAGCCCCTTCAGTTCAACCAGATGGAGTGGAGAAGTCAGGGGAGGTTGGATGAGAGAGAGCCCCCACACAAGTGAATCTCCTGTTCTGGGGTGATCAAACCAAGTATACAGGTCATAGGTTAGTGGGAAGGTCAGGACCCTACTCAGCCATTTAGTGGGGAGGTGGGGAGAAGGAGGGAGGGGCCCTTTCTTCCACAGTCTGCACCCAACCTTGCCAATGCATGATTCTATGACAGGAGCTAACAAGCCAACATTACCATGTCTCTGCTTCATGAAGATGAGCAATGAGGAGAAGCATCAATAATTCAGGTCCAGCAGATAGCTGGCTGTGAATTGGCATTCTTCACTTGGTTAAAGTTTATTTACTTTCCCCTCAATTAGATCCAGTACAGATAGATACAAAGGAATACTATAATATAAATGCCTTTACAAAGGAGTAAATATAAATGCCTTTACAAAGGAGTATTTAATGACAAGAAAATGAAATGCAGGTTATAAAAACTGTATAGCCCCATTTAAAAAAAAAGAAGAATGAAAAAAGTTTGTAAGATATCTCAGAGGTTAACTTTACTGGTGGAATTACAGAAAATTTCATTTTCCTTTTCTTATCTGAGTTTTTGAAATTATTTATAAATAAGCATGTATTACCTATGAAGTGAGAAAAGAGTGAGAAAAGACAAAATTATTTAAATAAATATGTTCACAATAGGATATGATACTATTTTTTTCTAAATATGAATATATACTATATGCAGTTTTGTGACCTGAATTTAAGCATTTTTCATGTTATTAATAACCTCAGAATTATTATATTTAACAGCTGCATAGTATGTCATCATTTAAATATACCATAATTTATTTGTCTCAATCCCCAATTGTTGGCTATTTGTAGTGTCTCCAATTTTTATTATTATAAATAATGCTTCAATCAATATCATTTTAGCTCATTAAATTTTCCCATAGATTTTAAAAAATATTTTAGCCACCTACATATTTTATCTTACCTGCAATTGCCTTGGCAGGATTGCATTTCCATATATTCACACACTTGCATAAACATCTTTCTCTTTTTCACTGTATAGTAATAAACTCTCAGCCTGCTTTTCTATTGGGTCCCTCTCTCACACTGAGATTTTCTTGTAGGGTTGTTAGTCAATCACAGACATGAGCCATAGAGATCATCTGATGCTATGGCCATCTACAGGGAGGAAGCCCAAGCCCAGAGGTGAAATGACTGACCGGAGGGCACTCAGTAACTAGTGACCGAGCTGGAATGGCAACTCCAAGAATATTTTCCAACGGCCAACAACTTTAAAGGAGGATCACTAAATGCTAAACAACGTTAATGTTTAAAGGAAACACTAAACAATGATGGAGCAGAAGATAAAATGAAAAGAATTTAGTGGTAAGAGGGGGGAGGAGTAGAAAGATGGATAGGAGATAGGAGGGGGAGGGTTGCTGAGGGGGGAGAGGGAGGGACCTGAGAGCAATGTAAAAGGACGACAATATAAAAGGTAACAAAAAGTAAAGGAGAAAGGTTAACATACTATGACCCTTTATAACAGGGTTTCCCAGGCTTGGCTGTGTTGGTGTTTTAGGCCAAATGATCTTTGCTGTGGGAGGCTGTTCTGTGCATTACCAGATGCTTAGCAGCATCCTTTGCTTCTACCCCCCGAGATGCCACTACCATCTTCCTGCTCCTCTACCCCAGATGTGACAAGGTAAAATGTCTCTAGACATTGCCAAATGTCCCCTAGGGGCACAAAATCGCCCGGACTGAGAACCTCTGCTCTATGGTATTGTTTTCTAATGATACTACTGGGGAAATATTTCGCCCATTCCTTGAATTTCCATATATTCACACACGTACATAAACATCTCCCTCTTTCTCACTATGTACCAATAAGCTGTGAATGTGTGTGTGTTTTGTTTTAATAGGGTCCTCCTCTCACACTGGGATTTTCTTATAGGACTCTTAGTCATTCAAATCGTCCAGACAGTTGCCAGTCACAGATTTGAGCTGTGGAGACCATCCAGGGCTGTCCATCTACAGGGAGGAGGCCCAGGATACTGGAAAGGAACCTAAAACGTCTCCTGAAAGAGGAAACCAGAAGCAGATCATGTGAGTGCAGTTCATATAGATTATCATCTCAAAACACCATGGTTGTGCTAAAAGGCCGAGAGGGAAAATGATCAAATAAAGCCCATATTTCAGATGAAGAAAATGAGACAGAAAATACACGATTTGCTTCCGGCACTAAGATGAGTCAAAGAGAAACCAGTGAGAGAGACATGAACTTAGGCTCTGACCTTTAGAAAGAAGAAAAACAATTTTATCATCACCCTTCCCCCACTTCAATCCTGGATCTTTGTGAGAACAAGGAAGGAAATTGTTATTCCCCCTAGAAGCAGAGGAAACATCAGCAACTGGAAGTAACTGTTTAAAAATGTTGCTTTTTGGTGAAGGACAAAAGCACAAGGTGGGAAGAGCCCAACTCTGAAACACGGCAGCACCTCTCACACATTCTCTCCTCTAACCCCCCCTCAGCCCCGCGAGCCAGATCATCACCCCCATTTGTCAGATGAGGACCTGAGGGTCAGAGGTTAGACGGCTTGCCAAGGACATACAGCTAAGTGAGGAGGCCGGAATTTCAAACCGGACCTGCCTGATTCTCAAGGCAGGACGGTGACCTCTTGGCAGCCCTGCCTCTATGCCATCGGCAAAGCCTGCTTCCGTAAGAGTGCCACTCTGTCTCATTTCCGGTGTTTCCTAACAAGCCCCTCAGTGTGCCTCATCATGGATACAGGTGGGAGAACTGGTCTTGGGCTGTGACAGAGGCATCCGACCTGGAGTCTCCCTGGGGGATCCCCTAAGTCCTAACAGTGCTGGAACATGAACAGGATCTTTCTGTGGAGCCGGTCAGTACCTCACAAAGTGCTGTCAAGGTCCTGGTCCTGGTCCTGGTCCTGGTCCTGGTCCTGGTCCTGGTCCTGGGCGTGCACCTACCTCGGCCCTCCCCTGGGCCTCTCATGGAACACAGAGTCTGGCAGTCCCGGCACAGGTGGACGGCCACGGTTCGGACACGATATTTTGGTTTTATTCTTTCACAAACACAACTGGGCAAGGCATCACTGTCAGACTTAAAAAGAAAAATTTAAGAACTTTTTTAGTATTACAATGTTGAATTTAAAAATACTTCTTATGGTGTTGTATCTAAAAAGCCAATTTATTTTCACCAAAGGGAGGCCCTCTGGAGGCAAGAGCTGTTTTTTAAACTCTTCCCCCTGTACAAAAATATTTTGGGAGTTATATGAATATGCAGTACAGATACTACTTGCCTTCCCTCAGTCTAGTATGAGAATTAGCTCTAATAATAATAATATCAAATAGTGTAATCTTCTTGCTCTGAACTATGTGCTCTTACACATGAACCATGTACTTTTACACTTTTATACGTGAGGAAATTGAGGCCCAGAGAAGTGAAGTGACCAATCAAAGGCCACACAACTAAGTGTAAAACTTTAAAAAATAAGGGGTGGAAATCTTTTAATCTGATGAAAAAGGATGTCTGCTTTCAATATCAACGGCGTATGAGCAGTTGTGAGAGTGCAGACTTGCTTCCTTTCACAAATATTTACTGAAACCGTACTGAGAGCCATTCTCAGGAAGATGGTACCTTGGTCAAGGCAAGCTCCTAGTCTGTGGTTTCAGCACTGGAAAGAGGCACGTAGTGCTACAAGAAAATCTTTGCAATATTAAAAAAAAGCCACTCTAATGCCTCCAGGTGGCAATGCCCCTCCCATCTCCCTTCCCTTCACAAGAGACGGCAGTGAGGCCAACACCTGTTTTCTGTTCTTCTCATCACACCACCCCTGCCCACTCTGTGAAACTGCCTCCTGCAGTGAACAGTGTCCCCCTGAAGGCTGGGCCTAATGGTCACAGGGAGTCCTTATCTTACTCACCTTCTGTGTGGTACCTGACAATTTCCCAACTTCCCTTTCCTGGAAACTCCCTTTCCTTAAAAAACTCTGTCGATTTCCAAAGACTTCCTGAGGCCACTGTTTTTCCCATTCTCCTCCCACTCATCCAATGCTCCTTTTCAGGCTCTTTCATTATAATTAATTTCAAAACTTGAAACTTAAAATGTTCTTTGTTCACAATTAACTCACATGGTTCTGATGAACTAAATCAGCATCATGCCCAGTGTGGGGATGGGAAAACTGAGAGAGGACAACCCACTGCAGGGCTTGAGTTTGCCCAGTGATGCAGTGAGAAGCCTGAATCCCAGCTCTGCACAGCGATGAGCTTGGCTGTGTCTCTTCTGGACATTTACTGTCAACCCTCAATTCAGGAGCTCATGGTTTGCTATGGGCTGATTTAGGAAAGACAAGACCCCACGGATGTGGCAAGACTGCAGGTTTGTTCAAGAGGGCGGGACTTAAAGGCCTGGGTCTGTGAACACCTCCTATTTTGTTGGGTGTTAATATTAAGTGTGTGTTTTTCTAACATTATTGCAGGGCCCTATCTTCTGCTGGCCATGAAGGGTTACAGGTTTTCCCTCCTGGTGACAGATTGCTCAGCTACATCCCAGAAGACATAAAACTCCTTCCAGTCATGCTAGAATTAGGTCCATAGATTTCCAGTTATAGAAAAGCCATTCTGGGTAACGTAGCAGATGTAAATTATGTGCCTGAATTGATTTTGCATTAATTTCTCATAGGCTATTTCAATGCTGCTTAAATACCACTTTTTAAAGCCACTATGGTGTTGTATTTTAAAAGCTGATTTGTTTGCACTTCAGAGAGGGCTCCGGGAGGCAAGAGCTGTTTTTTAATCCCATCTCCTTGTGCAAAAAGTACTTTCACCAGTGAGGAATTTCTGGTAACGAGCTGTCTGTTTGCACAACTCCCAAGTGCATGTTATCATACTGTGCCTGTAGTCTTCCTTTTGTAAGATGCATCATGGGACACAAGCTTCAGCTTTCATACTGCCTTGAAGGACCAGCCCTGTCACCCATTGGAACTGAGCCCAGGGGCTCAGATAATGGCACTGTGTGTCCTTGTGGCACAGTGGGGCCCACATGACTTGTCTTGTGGACTCTTGGCTTTCCTACTTGATCCAAATGCTTTTAGAAACTATCAGATGAAGGGCAAAAAGACAATCCATAAACCCATCTTATTATTTTTGTGTGTGTGGTGGAAGACTAGGGCTGGGCTCACATTGAAGTCCTGAACATGATACAGAAGTTCTTACTATAACTTTTGATGCGTGAACCTTCTTATACATAAAGTTGCACAATGCACAGCCAAGTAACAGCACATCAACCGTTTCTACCACCAACAGATGGACAGGCAGGGGTCCTTTAGTTGCATTTTTTTCACTGATGTGGCCAGTGTTTGCTATGTTTGGGTTTATATTCAAGACGTTTAACAAATGATTTGACAAATCACCTCCCTCATCTCCATTTAAGTACTAAAGCACTGAGAGTGTTGAAAATGCAGCCCAAAAGAAGTGCAAATTCTGAAGGAAACTAAAGTTTTCATAAAAGTGGAAAGAAATGGATGATGAATGTGGCTCGACAGGATGAAGAGGAAACCATACATGTAATGTGAAATTAATTTTAAAAATTGTATGTATGGCTAGAAGACTGGAATTGCGGTGGGTTGTCTGTTATCCTGAAGTTAATGCAGGAGTAGGCTCTGGGTTTAAAGAAAATTGGACCGAAAACTCTCTTTACGGACATAACCTCTTGGGGAAAGGTAATTTTGTACCAAGCTGCAATGTTTACCAGGGGGCTGCTCATGTTTAGATTCTAGCACCACCTAGAGGAGAGAATGAGATAATTTCCATTCACTGCTGAGTCTAGGGAATCTCAACCATTTTTCAATTTTCAAAGCACTTTAATTTTAATATCTGATTGGATATTCAGGTAATTGTCTTTGAGGTGGGAATTTCCATTGTCATTTTACTGATGAAGAAATTCATCTCTAAGTAGGTTATTGTGCAAAGAATTTGACCAATTTTTTGCATGACCAAAAAATTGTTTTTTAAATAACTTTACTTAGGTATAATTTACATACTGTAAAATTTACTAATTTTAGATGTAAAATTCAATAATTCTTAATTTATTGAATTTTTACTGAGTTTATTATTGAATTTGTTCTGAATTTTTTAGTGATTTACTGGACAATCACTATTGTCCAGTTTTTGAACATTTCTATTACCCCAACAACATCCTTCTGGTCTCTTTTACAAAAAAATCTCCTTACCCACCTAGCCCCAAGCAGTCATCAGTATGCATTCTGTCTCTGTAGATTTGCCTTTTCTGAGCACTTCATATAAATGGAAACCTATAACATGTGTTCATTTGCATCTGGCTTCTTTCACTTAGCATAATGTTTTTTGGGGTCTATCCAGTTGTATTTCATTCCTTTTGATTGCTGAGTAGTGTTTCATTGCATTGATATTGCATTCATTGCATTGATTCACCAGGTGATGGACATTTGTGTTGGTTCCAGTTTTTTTGCTATTGTGAATAATGCAGCTATGAATATTTGCATGGACATTATCTTTCTAAGCAAGAAAATGTCATTAGTAAACAGGGCAGTGAATAAAACATGTATAGGAAGAGTGATTATATAAATTATGTGTATTGGGAAGAAAAATTAGGATAAACAACCTGGAGATGCCCAAGAGGAAGGCATCTGGCTCCTGGGTTCAATTTGTACCAAAGAGCCAAGGAGATTTTGGAACCACATTCTTGCAGAAGCATAGAAGTATATGGGGGAAATTATTCAGGATTTTCTCTGATGGATTAGCAGCATTCAAAGACAGTTCTTAAGGAATTTATTTTCGTTGTATTAATATAATATGTAGCCAATGCAGACTTTGGTAACACATTTGAGGTTGAGGACTGGAATCCCATTATAAGCCATCTTGTCATGAAGACAGAGGTGACAGGGACCTTTAAAAAGTGAAAAATAAACAATGGGGTTAAATGTATTTGAGTCTAGATCCAGGGGCTGCCAATATTGACAGGTCAGATTTTTCATCAGTGTCCCGGGAGCCAGTGGCATCTATTTCATAAGGCTGCTGTGAGACTTCCTTAGCATAAAGCCTGGCACCCAGTGAGCTCTGATATTATTTTTATAGGATTGAATTTTGCCTGAGATACCCAGAAACAGTGGTTTTGACCTCTGTTATTCCTGAGAAAGTTTTACTTTTTTTCACTGGATGTTTCTGGCCCAAGATCCTGGCAAACAGAGGTATAAATTTCCTTTAGAGGTGATACAATGTTTGTGGAAGTGGAACCTCATAAAAAATATTGCTCATCTCCCAGAATTTATAGGCTGGTAGAAAGATTTAGTGTAAATGTCAAGGGAGCGGTTAGGACTTAGGGGGCTCAACACCAGAACAATTAGCATGATAGGTTAGTAACTCATTTTGCATATAAAATTGTTGCTAGGACTCTCAGCGTTCTCTCTATTTATGGAAGACAGTCAGAGGTCCTTGGGTTTAATCAAAATTTAATACCTTGTGAGGGGAAATATGAAGAATACAAATTTTCAGTAATAGGCAATATGTCAAATGCAGTAATTGCCAGTTTTAAAGAGTCTTTCTTTGTCAGCCTGTGTGCCCTCATTTGTAGTTAGACCATACTAAATCTCTGGGAAAATAAAGGAATATTCTGCTGCAGTAAAATAGTCAAAGACTCAACAAAACCATAATAAGTAAAATGACAAAACAGCATATTCAAACGTATTTAAATCAGGAGATTTTTTTCCCCAGGAAAAGTTGACAACTCCTATTTAATTTGGGGCAGAGCAGACAAGTCTTCTGTGAGCTGCATATATATTCACCCAAACTGTAAATTAAGAAGGCCGAGGTCACGAGTTCCAGAAATCTTTCTGTTGAGGTAAACCAGAATCTGAGGAGGAAGCAGTCATTAACTGTGCTTGTTTGTCACCGGAAGAATGTAGCTCAGTTAGGCAAACAAGGAAATGGAGACGGGTTTAGAGTGCTACAGGCATCTTAGGGCAAACCAAGTATTAATACTATTGACTTAGTGATATAAACTGTAAGTAAAAGGAATAGCAATCCTATTAGGTGTTTTGGTGGTATACGGACTTATTGGCTTCAATTTTTGTAGCCTTATAGCCACAGCCATTGCCACTGGACTTTCAAGTTCCTCTACTGGAGACAATGATGTTGGGTTTGGACATGTGGCATACTGTGGTCAATGGGATGTGAGCAGAGTGACCACTTGCCAGTCATTAAGAGGATTTGTGTTTTCAGTTGTCATCTTGTGATCTGCCATTGTCATGAGAAGAAAGTGCTCCAGTCAGCCCGGTGGTCCAAGGATGAGGAAAAGAGACGCAGGAAGCAGATCTGGGCTCACACTCAGCCTAAATCAGCTGATGTCCAGCCAACCCACAGATACATAAATAAGAATACATGTGTGTTGTTGAAAGCTGCTGGATTTTGAAGTTGGCAAGTAGCATTACTGTGAGAATAGGTAGCTGATATAGATGGCTATTTTATAGGGTCAATTGAAAAGGAGGCTGAGAGAAACTAAATCTAAGTAAGGACTATCAGATCTTCATGTTAATAGAAAGTTAAATTTTCTACAGAAACCGAAGCATATCTTATATCTAAAGTTGATAGTTGTACCACTTGGGAACCAACAAAACAATTTCCCCACTGATTAATGTTGGCGAAGGGCTGGGGAAAAATGTGCTCTGGTTTTTATTTAGATAATTAATTCTACTTGGTGTAAGCTGTTCAGAAGAAATTCCTCCTCGTTTTATGCCCTCCCTCCTCAAATGTCAGAGGACTAGGAGTGAGAATACTTGTAAGTTTTGTGTTTTTTCACTTGAAACACTCCATTTATAAACCTAGCCAGGTTTTGTGTTGCATTAACTCTCATTTGTCAGCCTTATAGACTAAGTCTGTAGTACCCCTAGGAACTGGCAAGGCCTTCTGACTTAAATCAAGAGGGGAGAGAGTATCAGAGAGAGTATCCCTGCAGCAGCCCTGGGAATCCCTGACCGGACACAGGAATTGACAAAGACTGAGGTCAGCTCTGAGCTGGAACTCTAACCATTCCTAATTGCTTGTGAGGCCAGTACTTCTATCACTGTCCCATATATCTTAATTCTGTCATCTAACAAAATTAACAAACCCTATAATTTTGATTCTGAAAGTGTTATAAAAACTTTGGAAAGACAGAAAAGCATAAAGAAGAAAAAATAAAAGCAGAAATAAGACCACCACTGAGAGATAAACTCTACTTTTTGCTGTCTTTAATTCTAATCTTTTTGTTTCTTCTCTGGAAATACATATTTCTTAAACAAAGTTGATTTTTAAATAAAAATCAGCATTCCCTGAGATGTATTTCATGAGACATTAAAAGGCATTCTGTGAGAAAATAGTTCCATGGCCCACTAATTTGAAAAACACTGTATTTTATGTCCTCCTCTTACAGATTAATAATCTCACAATCATATTAAGATTCTGGGTAGATTTACAGGAAAGAAATTCTTGAAGCAAAAATTTTCTACCCACAAAACATTTTTCATGGAAACTTACTAATATCTTATAGGACTCTACAGAGTACCTATTTGGAAACACTGGTTTAGGATACGTATTTCTTTTAATTTATTTTGCCTGGTAGTGGGTCCTTTCAATTTATAGACTCAGATCTTTCTTTGGATTAGGAAAGTTTTCTTCCATTAATTCTTTGGCTATGGCCTCTGCTCTCTTTCCAGAATTCCTGATGTAACTGTTTTGGATCTCCTGAAATGTTTCTGTATAGCTCAGCTTTATTCTCATCATCTTCATCTAATAATTTTTCTCTTATATCTAGTAAAATTTTCAAGATTATTTTCTATTTGACTAATTGACTGATTTAGTCATTACCTGCAATATTCAATCTGTAGAAATTCAAAATTATACATATTTTCAAGAAGTGTCTATTTTCAAAAAAGTGGACACAATTTGGTTTGTTTGAGAGGCCAATTCATTTTCACTTACCTCTTGTTAGAGTTTATATAGAAGTTAAGGCCTAAATGTTTGCTTACTTTTTTTTTCCAGACAGGATCTTGCTTTGTCTCCCTGGCTAGAGTGCAGTGGCATCATCAGAGCTCACCGCAACCTTAAACTCCTGGGCTCAAGCTATCCTCCTACCTCAGCCTCTCAGGTGCCTGAGACTACAGGCATGTGCCACCATGCGTGGCTAATTTTTCTATTTTTTGCAGAGACAGGGTCTCTTGCTCAGGCTGGTCTCAAACTCCTGGCCTCAAGCAATCCTCCCACCTTGGCCTCCCAAAGTGCTAGGATTACAGGTGTGAGTCACCATGCCCAGTCTGCTTACTTATAGCTTAAAACTTGCATTTAAAGTTTGATATTTTGTTTGGAATTTTCCCTTACTGAACTAGAATACGGAGTGAAAACCTAGTTCTGTGGGAGAAAATGAACTCTCTTGGGCATTTGGGTGTATGTGAAGGTGGCACATGGGGACACAAGTAAACCTGGCTGTGACAGCAGCCTTCAAAATGTGTGGAATCTAGTGGAAAAGAAGAACCTGCCACCTGGCATTTACTGATGTGGCCCCAAATAGCTGTCCATCTCATGCTCTTGGACATGCCCTCCCATACATGTAAGTTAAACATATGTAAATAAATAAAATCCCATTGTAGCCTCAACATAGGCATAATATATATAAGCATGCATATAATACACAGAGTTTATACCATATAGAATGTTCCTTCTCTAAAACTTTAGTATGAATCTTTAATCAGGAATGCTTTAGAGAAGTATTCCCATTGTGGGTTCAGTATATTCCCTGTCAAAGAACATTGCTTAGTTCTGTTGACTCATTTCTGTGAGTCTCGTGGTATACTTGACCCAGGCTGCTCTGCCTGGGATGTTGCATCTTTGTATCAGGGCCTTTATTATTCATAGATTTTGCATCTCTTATATTTCAAGTTTACTTGAAGTACTGTTTTTTAATTTGATTTCTAACGTGGCTTTGCTTTCTCAAATCTACTCTGCAAAAGTTGCTGTTGTGAGGCCACTTATTACTCCAAAAATGCATTTTCTCTCCTATGAGTGCTCTTTGCATATCTGCTTTTTCTGTCCTGTCATTATTCCATTTTTTTCTGGCTCTGTTCTCTTCTACAATCATGTTAATTCTGGTAATGCTCAGAGAAGGATTTTGACATAAGGAGTTATTTTTAATAGCCACTAGGCTAAAAAAGCAATTTCTCAAAAATGAAACAATCCCAACAAGGGCTCAAGTGTATAACTATAGCACTACATCGTGTCATACCGGTGTCACATAGGCTTCATGGGCATTAAAAGTTTCTGTGCATAAGAGAATGGAGACAGCTTTGATGAGACTAGCAGACACAGCTCAGGGTTGAACCTTGATACCAAAATATTTTTTTGAAAGCTCAGATTAATGGCACTCATTTTCAAAATGTTTAATTTCTTCTTCAAAGCAACATGATATTTTAAAGTTTAAAATAAAAGAACTTCTAGGAACAAAATAGCTTACTGCAACTTAAGTGTTATAAGCTCTTACAAGCTAAATATTTGCTTTTGTATAGTTCTAATTATCTTTGTTTCACTTCCAGTCCCTGGATACTGAGATGCCCTTCACAGCTCTAGCTGCACATGCTGCATTCTACTCTGGTCACTTTTAAGACGGGGTTGCCATAGGAAATACAGAATGGCCAGTTAAATTTGAATTTCACAGTAACAGCGAATAATTTTTTTGGTATAACTATGTCCCATACTTTAGAATAAGTATACATGAGGAATACTTATACTAAAAAAGTATTTATTGTTAAATTTAACAAAAGAAGTATAAAACTTAAACTCTGAAACTATAAAACATTGTTGAAATAAATTAAAGAAGATCTAAATAAATGGAAAGACATCCTTGTTCATGAGTCAGAAGATTTAATATTATTAAGACAGCTCTCTCTACTCTCTAAACTGATCTATAGATTCAACACAATATATATAAGAATACTAGCTGGTTCTTTGTAGAAATTGAAAAGCTGATCCTAAAATGCATATGGAAACTCAAGGGACACAGAGTAGCCAACACAATCTTGGAAAAAAAGAACAAACTAGAAGACTCACTCCCCAATTTCAAAACTTAATACAAAACAACAGTAGTCAAGGCATTATGGTATTAGCATATAGATAGACATGCAGATTAGTGCAAAAGAAGTAAATTTATGTATCTATGGCAACTGATTTTCAACAAGACTGCAAAAACAATTCAATGTATAGTCTTTTCAGCTAATAGTGCTGAGACAACAGGACAAACCACATGCAAAAGAATCAAGTTGGATTCTTAACTCACACCACATATAAAAATTAACTCAAAATGGACTAAAGACTTAAATGTTAAGAACCAAAACAAGTCTCCTCTTCCCCCCCAAGAAAAAAAGCCAAAATGATAACATTCTTAGAAAAAATATGTAGATAAATCTTTGTGACCTTGAATTTGTCAATGGATTCTCAGATATGACACCAAAGCACAATCAACAACAAAAAAATAAATTGTACTTCATAAAAATTAGAATTTTTTTTTTGCTACAAAAGAGACCATTAAGAAAGTGAAAAGGAGGCCGGGCACGGTGGCTCACGCCTGTAATCCTAGCTCTCTGGGAGGCCGAGGCGGGCGGATTGCTCAAGGTCAGGAGTTCGAAACCAGCCTGAGCAAGAGTGAGACCCCGTCTCTACTATAAATAGAAAGAAATTAATTGGCCAACTAATATATATACAAAAAATTAGCCGGGCATGGTGGCGAATGCCTGTAGTCCCAGCTACTTGGGAGGCTGAGGGAGGAGGATTGCTTGAGCCCAGGAGTTTGAGGTTGCTGTGAGCCAGGCTGACGCCACGGCACTCACTCTAGCCTGGGCAACAAAGTGAGACTCTGTCTCAAAAAAAAAAAAAAAAAAAAAAGTGAAAAGGCAATCCATAGAATAGGAGAAAAAAATTGCAAATCATATATCTGACAAGAGACATGTGTCCAGAATATATAAAGAACTCTTACAACCCCAAAATAAAAAGATTAACCAATTTAAAAAAATGGTCAAAGGATCTGAATAGATATCTTCCAAAGAAGAGAATAAAATGGCTACTAACCATATGAAAATATGCTCAACATCATTAGTCATCAGGAAAATGCAAGTGAAAATACCAGTGAAACAGTACCTCACACCCACTAGGGTAGCTATGATTTAAAAAGTCGGCTAGTAACAAGTGTTGGTGAGATTTGCATTATGCATGCTGATGGGAATGTAAAATGGTGCAGCCACTTTAGAAAACAGTTTGGTAATTCCTTAAAACATTAAAAGTAGAATTACCATATGATCCAGCAATTCTACTTCTAGATCCACACTTAAGAGAATTGAAAATATATGTCTTTGCAAAGTCTTGTATAGAAATGTTCATAGCGGCATTATTTATATTAGCTAAAAGTGTAAACAGCCCAAATATTCATCAGCTGATGAATGGATGAACAAAATTTGGTATATTCACATAATGAAATATTACTAAGCCATAAAAATAAATGAAGTACTGATATATGCTACAATATAGATGAACCTCAAAAACATTATGCTAAAAGAAGCCAATCATATTAATAAAAGAACACAGAGTACATGATTCCATTTATATGAATGCCCAGAAAAGGCAAATCTATAGAGATAGAAAGTAGGTTAGTGGGTGCCAAGGGCTGGGTGGGAGGTTGAGTTGGATGTGTGGAGGATGACTGCTAAAGGGTAAGGGTTTTCTGTTTGAAGTGATGAAAGTGTTTTAAAATTGACTGTGGTGCAATTCATAATTGCAAGGCTGTGGAAACAGCCCAAGTGCCCATCAATCCAAGAATGGATTAATAAAATGTGGTATATGTATACCATGGAGTACTATTCAGCTCTAAGAAACAATGGTGATATAGCACATCTTATATGTTCCTGGTTAGAGCTGGAACCCATACTACTAAGTGAAGTATCCCAAGAATGGAAAAACAAGCACCAGATATATTCTCCAGCAAACTGGTATTAACTGAGTAGCACCTAAGTGGACACATAGATGCTACAGTAATAGGGTATTGGGCAGGTGGGAGGGGGGAGGGGGGCGGGTATATACATACATAATGAGTGAGATGTGCACCATCTGGGGGATGGTCATGACGGAGACTCAGACTTTTGGGGGGAGGGGGGAAATGGGCATTTATTGAAACCTTAAAATCTGTACCCCCATAATATGCCAAAATTAAAAAAAAAAAAAACATTTTCCCTGGGGGAAAAAAAAAAAAATTGACTGTGGTGGCAGTTGCACCTATCTGTGAGTACACTAAATACTATTCAATTGTACACTCTAAGTGGATGAATGGTATGATATGTGAATTACATATCTACAAAACAGTTATAAAATATACTGCTGCATGTTAATATCACACGGTCAGATTTAAAAAATCCAGGTGCTTGCTAGCTCTCACATGTAATCCCAGCACTTTGGGAGGCCAAGGGAGGAGGATCACTTGAGCTCAGGAGCTCAAGAACAGCCTGGGCAACATAGTGAGACTCCTGTCTCTACCAAAAAAAAAAAAAAATTAAAAATCTAGATACCCAGACTACATCCTAAGCCAATTTAATTGGCAGCCCTGGAGGTGGGCCCTAGTATCAGTGAGTTTTGAATTTTTCCACATGATTCCAATGTACTTATTAAAATACAATGTTCATACAAATCACCGAGGAATTGTTAAAGTGCAGATTCTGATTCAGTGGGGCCAAACATCCTGTATTTCTAGCACCTTCCAAGTTGAAGTGAAGCTGCTGGTCCATACTATTCTTTGAATATCAAAACTTTACAGCACTGAAAAAGGATAATAGGATAGGGTAGCAGATGTGGTAAGTGATGGAGGCTCACTCTTAGTAACTCTACTACACCCACCTGAGGCCTGCTGCTTTAAAAGAGGATGAAAAGTGTCTTAATTTATATAGGAAGGACAGTAAGACACCTTTACTTTCTTATCCCAAGGCTAAGTTAATTTTCTCTCTTTGATAAAATATAGTCCAAAGGGTATTAATTTTTTATGTTTGTAGAACATCACGTAGTACTCCACTATAGCAATCACATCAAGTTAACCAGACTTGATGAGCAGAAAATGGTAAGTTCTATGGATGTCCTGTTAGGAGAGACATGTGTCAGAGGGTGTGAGAAAAACCCTACAAAGATCCAAGGGTTTTCCCCATCTGTAAAGTGTTTAGTCTGGAGGATGCTAGGACATCCTTGCTAAGAAAATGGACAAATTACTTCATCTACATTGAGAAAGAGGAGCAGTCTTATTAAGCCCCCTCCGATAGCCTGTCACTAGCAGTACTGTGCCACCTCCTTGGAGGCCTGGGTCCCAGCTTTGTGGGTTACCCTCTTCAAGCTTCTAAGTTTTACAAACTCCATCTTTCTTTTCTTCCTCCAGCCCCAGCTGCTTCCTACAGGTACGATCACTATGTTACATCAGTGTTCCCTTTCTGCCTTTCCAGTCCTCCAATGACTGTTCAGCCAATTCTTATATTAAATGCTCCCTGTTAAATAACCAATATGGTTGGTTCCTTATTTTCTCTCTTCCTGTTAGTCAGGATTCAACCAGAGGAACAGAATTAGTAGGAGATTTTACTGCAAGTAATCAGAGCTGTATTGCTAGACATTGGCTTATGTGATTGTGGGGACTAGCAAGGCAAGTCTGAAATCTGTAGGGCAAGCCACCAGGAACAACAGACTGGAACTCTCTGGCATGAGCTGAAGCTCCTATCCGAATGCTGAATTTGTTTTCTTCAGGGAAATCTCAGTTCTGCTCTTAAATCCTTTCAACCGATTGAATCAGGCCCATTCAGATTATCTAGGATAATATCCCTTACCGAAAGTCAACTGATAATGAACTTTGATCACATCTACAAAATACTTGCACAGCAATGCCCAGATGAGTGATTGAATAACTGGAAACTATAGCCTAGCCACGTTACACATAAAACTGACAACCACAGCCTACCTCTGGGTTCCCCTAAAGCGGTGGTAGACAGTTTCCATACAGACTGAGAGCACCTCACTTCAGGTGTCAAAACATCTCTGTCACTATTCCTGGGGGCTTTGTCAGGCCACGAGAGTTTGTGTTTCACATGATACTTCTGAAGTGGGATTGTGCCCCATTGCCCATAGTGGTAGCCTGCTTACTGATGCACGTTCTCTATTGGCACTTCTCTCTTTCTTGTCTCACTTTCTCCACTCCTCTATTTGGGTTTTCTGAGGTCACTCCCAAATAAATTACCTGCACCCAAGTCCATTCTTCAGGGTCTACTTTTTGAAAAACACCAACTATGACAAGCAAGCATCATTTTCAGCTCCATTATATGCCTTCCTTCCCTCCACACCAGCCAAAACGAGCTCTTAATGATGTAATTATATCAAGTCACTGCCCTACTTAAAATCTCCCATGGGTTCTTAACAATTAGAATAAAATTCAAACTTCTTAATAAGGCTTAAAAATCCTACCTGGCCTGCCCTGGCCCGTGTCCCCAGTGTCATTTCCCATTATTGTCTCTTTTGTCACTTTCAGCTACCCTGGCCTTCTACTTATTCCTTAATCACACCAAGGTCGTCCCTGTCTCCTGGCCTTTGCACTTGCTGTTCTGTCTGCAGCATTTCATTTTTACATGGCTGGCTCCTTCTCAGCACTCAGATCTCTCTGAGATGCCTCTTCCTCAGAGAGACTCTCCTCAACCGCCTTAACTAACATAACACCCTGTCTTCCAGGACTTGAAAACCTTTACTGTTCCACGTTACCGGCATCTTTCTTTTAGGACTTTACACCGTCTGAAATTATCTTCTGCTTTTACTTGTTCATTGTCAGTCTTATCTAACTCTGTGGGTAAGGGATGGTCTGTTTTGACCACCATTTTATCCCATAGAATAGTGCCTGGGACATTGTAGACCCATGTTAAATATTTGATAAATAAAAAGATGATTATAAAGATGCACATAGTTTAAAAATTTTGAACTCACTTTGGACCACACCTGTGAGTCATAGTAGGGATGACTAAGGGAGAGTAGATATGAACTTTATGAGTTTTGGAGTCAGGGGTCAAGATGTGGGGAGGTCAAGGTGTTAGAAGAACTGTGCATACAGATGATGAAATGAACCTAGTTAAGAGTAAAAACCAAACAGATGAAAAATCTGTGTGGTTTGGGTGGGAGTGACCAAAGGATTGATAGATGACAGGTAGTGATGAAATATAAAATTAGAGCATTAGAGTTTTTTTTTTTTAAATAACTCCCCCAAATCCCTCCAGATCTAATATTCATTTAGTTGTTGACTCCAATGGCAATTCAATAATCTCATTGTTCATTGTAGGTTTCCTTAGCAAGTTTCCCTTAATAGTCTATTTCAAACATAGACTAGAGCCTCACACATAGTAGGTACTCAATAAATATTTGTGTATCATGTCTGTTACTTTTATGTGTTAACTGGGTTAAGGAATGCTCAGATAGCTGGTGAAACATTATTTCTGGGTGTGTCTATGAGGGTGTTTCTGGAAGAGATCAGTATTTGAATCAGTAAACAGACTAAAGAAGACCTGCTCTCACCGATGTCAGGGACAGGCATCATGCAGTCCCCTGAGCACCTGGATAGAACAGAAAGACAGAGGAAGAGCAAATTCTTGCTCTCTGTCCTTGAGCTTGGACATCTATTTTCTTCTGCCCTCAGACACTGGAGCTCTTGGTTCTCTGGACATTGGACTCTGGGACTTACACGAGTACCCCCTACCCATATCTTCTGCCCTGGTTCTCAGGACTTTGGCCTTCAGTTGAATTACACCACTGGCTTTTCTCATTCTCCAGCTTGCAGACAGCAGATGGTGGGACTTCCTGGTCTTCATAAACATATGAACCAATTCTCATACTAAATCTCTCTCTATATATATATCTTTATATATCTTATCGGTTCCGTTTCTCTGGAGAACCCTGACTAGTACGTGTAATAAAGGAAACTAAGTTTTAGAGTAATTGCATAACTTGCCCAAAGATACCCAGTAAAATGCTTACAATGCTGGCATTTGGCTTCAGGGTTCTCTTCATTAAACCACACTGCCTTTGTCTAAAGACTGATTTAGCCAACAGACTTATATTTTCTTTCAGACTTGCATTTCTATATGTTTAAAAAATTCTCCAAATACTTTGAGGATAAGATCTGAAAATGAAACAGATCGTTGGAATTTTTGGAAGTGGAATGGAGAAGGTCAGGAAAGGTCAATGAAGCATTTAAACCTGGGCTGCAGTTAATGTCACTTGTAGCCTGATAGCAGGACTGAATAAGAAGGAACTTACAGGCTGCTGTTGCTAGGTTCATTCCCTCAACCTCTCTGGGAGGTGGCAGTGAGGGCTAACTAGAGGTCTGTTCCCTTCTTTCTATTCATTATTCAGACCTTATCCATGTCATCTAATCTTTCAGTTCACTGTTCTATTAAAATGAGAGAAAATAGGGGCTGCTCTGGTCTGCTATAAGCAGCTATCATACTTGGAAGTGCTTGCAGGTCTTTGGGGAAGGGTGGGCTATTTGATGGTATTATATCGGCCTTCTGTAGGCTTACCTGGCCAGTATCTGTGACGTGTCCCTGGCATGCTCTGATGCGTGAAACTTCTGAAGGGGTGAAGGAAAAGCAGGATAGTCTGTGGAGAAAACATCTGCCATACACCACCCCATATCATCAAAGGACCAAACTTTCTCTGGCCCCTATTCCTTGCTATCAGGTAGAAGAAACCTATTTGCCAGAGAAAATTCAGAGTATCTGGGTCTGGTACCTGCTATCTGGAATTGCCAAGCCCAAGGCAGTAGTCCTGAAGCTATTTCTGGCCTTGGGCGCAAGCTTTATATTATATGGGTCTTTGCAATTTTCGGAGCACTTTTCCTTATTGACTCATGCATTCCTAACCACAAGTCCTAGCTCCAGTGTCCACCACAGTAAAATCAGAAGTGTGGCCTTTAATGGATGTTCCATCAATATTATTTCTCTTTGATTGCTCCAAATTTTTATTCCTCACTACAAATCTCTGGAAAGATCAACCAAGGCAAAAAAAAAAAAAAAAAAAAAAATCTTCCTTGAGGTTTACTGGCTTCAGCACGAACTGGGAAGGGAATAAATTAGTGGATCATTGGCACGTGTCTCTCTGCTTTGAGTCATGCACCATGCTTACCTAGAGGCAGGTTTCCCATAGGAGGCTGTTAATGGTCTGTTGTGTGATTATTTAAGCATAAGAGCAAAGAACTTTTTGAGGCCCTCAAACACACTAGGCACCTTCACACAAAAGGAATGAGTAGCCAAGTTAAAATTATGTTGTAGTGGTTTGCTTCTGTGCTGGGGCTCTCAATCATGGCAAATATACAAACCCAGGTGGAGTCTCCAGTAAATAATTTCTGTCTCCGGCCTACGTGATGAGAGAAACAATCAGGTTGAGTGATTTTCCTTTCCCTCTGGATTCTCAGTGTTCATGTACCTCCCACTTCGGATGGTAATGCTGCATTTGTGCTGAAAGATATTTTTGCTTCAATAAATAAAAAATGATAAGGATGAATTTACGTTCATTTTTATTTTACCTAATGAAAAATGAATATTTGGCTCCCCATCATACTGCTATTATTCATGCAGATCTTTTATTCCATGTGCATCAACGTCTTCATGATGCCAGGAGAGCCACAGACTAGCAGAAACTAAATGAATATTTATTGTTTTTGGTTTTTGTGCAGTATCATTTCAGAGTTGTTATAATAACTATTTTCTATTTGTAATAAAACATTTTGTTTAGAAATCATCCTTGTTGTAGTTCTCTCTGACCTATAAAGGGTCGAAGAGGGTGTTTCTCCCTTCTATGTCTCTTTTAACTTCTAGTAAAAGGCCAATTATCTCAGTAATATGTACATGAGGTATATACATGTTATTCGAAATTATATTTCCAAAAAAATAAAATTGATTGAAACAAATCCCCCTACTTACAACAATAGAAAGAAGAGTTGAGGTTAGTTTAAGTGAACAAAAACTAACATGGCTTAATGAAAATTCAGGTTTTTTAATATGATGGCCTTCTCCTCTAGGTGCTGGAAACCTATCATAATTTTCCTTGTTATTAAAAGCATTTGGCAGCCATAAGGCAATTCTTATAATAGAACTCAATGTGAATGAGAAGAAAAAAGACTTCAGAGTTTTGCAAGCACAAGGAGGTAGTGTACAGCTTGAAGCAGAGTTATCACACAAATAATCAACTCATGCAAGGAACACAGGAAAAAATCACACAAATATCTACCTGGGAAAACAAGAATTTGCTGACTCAACCTGCCAATCAAGAACTTCTTATTTTGGCTTCCACCATGGTGTCACTGCATCAGTATCTAGGGAATGCATTACAATATAAAGTTTCTTGAGAATAAAGAAGGGTTATGAAAAAGAAGCCCAGAAATTAGTGTCTTTATTTTCAAAGACTTTAAAAAAGTGCTTGCTCTTTTTTTGTTGTTTCTCATAAATCACCAGTGTTTGCTTACTGAGTTATCTGGTACAATTCTAAACCAGCCCTTTTATCTATTGTCTAGAAAGAGAACAGCCAAGTATCATAGGAAAAAAAGTATTTAATTTTGACTTTCTATAATCTTTCAAATGAGAGTTTGACCTGACATTTAGTTCCATTATAACAGCTTAATCGTACTTTATATTTTATATATAAGAAAAAGATTCTATAAATACCAAAGGAAAATTTAGAAATCCACTTCTTATTGTAACACTCTCATATAAAAACAGCTTTTATGTCTTTGGTTCTTCTCCAAGCTTCATGAATTGGCCTAATGAATCTCACAAGCACAGGAAGCCTTAGAGAAAGAGCATGGAGGTAGCAATTTTTCCATCTAATTTTTGCATAACTTGAAAAATATGCTCAGCATTGTGATAAGTTCAATATGCAGTATGAAAAAAGTTAGAAGATCCTCACTTGCAGGAAAACTGCATGCTTCTAGAATGAATAAAAATTACTATATTATGAAATACTATATCATATTTAAGATATACAATGTGATTTGGTATACATACACATATGTATACATTGTGAAATGATTACCATAATCAAGATAATTACATCCGTCACCTCACATAGTTACCCTTTTTTGTGTATGTGATGAGGACACTTAGAATCTACTCTGTTACCAAATTTAAATTATACTGTACATTAACTACAGTCACCATGTTGTACATTCAATCCCTAGAATTTATTCATCTTATGACTGAAAGTTTGTACCCTTTGAGCAACATTTCCTCATATCCTTCACCCCCTAGCCTCTGGCAACCATCATTCTTCTCTCTGCTTTTATGAGTTTAACTTTTTTAGATTGCACATAAAATTGAGATCATGCAGTATTTGTCTTTCAGTGCCTGGCTTATTTCACTTAGGATAATGTTCTCCAGGTTCATTTATGTTGTCATAAATGAAAGAATTACCTTCTTTATTATAACTGAATAATAGTGTGTGTTATATATATACACACACATACCACATTTTCTTTATTCAATCATTAATGGACACTTAGGTTGATTCCATATCTTGTTTATTGTGAATAGTGCTGTAATGAACATGGGAGTGCAGATATCTCTTCGAGACATTGATTTCATTTCCTTTGGCTATATATCTAAAAATGGGATATATAGCCAGCTGCCATGGTATATCATGGATGCTGGATCTCATGATAGTTTTATTTTTAATTTTTTAAGGAACCTCTATACTATTTTCTATAATGGCTATACCAACTATCATGAAAAATCAGAGGCTCAATCTACGCGGTGGTGTTGATGCTCAATTACATAAACCCTCAGCCTGCCTGTGAGTTCACCTGTAGCTGCAGGGGACAGTTCCCCCATGCAGGCAGCTTCACCCTTAATGGGTTTCTCTCTTCTTTACCAGCTCTCTCTGACCCATGGCAGCTGGCTAAATCTGTGTGCAGGTAAGCTCCAAAAGTGCTGGGATTGACACTACCAGGGGTGACCTTTAACCTCAGTATCCCTACCCCTCACAGGGATGGGGCCCTGTTGCCTTCAGTGGTAACCTGCTCTTTAATGCGCCCTTTACTGGCTTTGCCCTTCCCAGTCTTGCTTTACCCTCTCCCACACATGGGCTTCCTTGGAACGCACCTTCAGTAAGCTACCTCTACTCAAGTCTTTGTCTTGGAGTTTGCTTCGGGGAACACCCAAATAAAACATATCAGGCACAGTATAGTCAAATGCAAAGATGTGTAAAAGCAAAGTTTTTCCTTTACTAGCCCGCAGCCTTTTCCTGCCCTCGAGCTTTGCCACCCCTTCCCAATTCCCTAGTGTTGGAACAAGGCATAAAAATCCATGCAGTCAGCACAGGTCCCCACTTGCCTAACTTCTTGCTGGCTGCCCTTGACCACTTGAGAAACTGGCTGAGAATGAAGTTGCTATGGTAGACAGCCTCCCCACCCCATGTGCCTTCTCCTTTTCATTGCCAATTTAAGTTCGGCCTTTCTAGCGCAGGCAGTGACAAGTCTAAACACTTCTATTCATCCTAGATCTTGGCAGGTGCCCAGCAATCAGCTTTCTCTTTTTTCACTGCCTTTTTCTTCAGATTAATTCATTTTCTCTACCAACTATCTGTCATGCATCTGATATGTCTGGGGTGTACTAGGTCCGGGGTGTCCCAGTGCACAAGATGGCATGGTTCATGCCCTCCTATTGCTTAGATCCCAGGGCGTTACTTTGGCAGGCATCATCTCTGGTATGGGAATGCCATGAAAGGTATAGCATGCAGTGGAGGCACTCAGGGGACCATGACACTAAGCCAGACTTGGGGAGGTCAAAGAAAGCTTCTTAGCAGAGAAATTAACCTCTGTGGAAGTGAAAGGCAAGGGATACGGAAGAGCCAAACTGAGTATTGCTCCACAGAAGAGTAGCATCTGGGAGCGATTCTGCTCAAGAGTTTAGGAAAGACCAGTCTATAAAGCGCCTTGTAAACCTTGTTAGAGCTTTAACTTAAAAAAAAAAAAAAAAAAGTCTCTTAAAGGAATTTAAGCTGGAGGAGACATGACCAGATTTGCATTTAAACATTACCTCTGACTGCAATGAATGGATTTGGGAGGGACCAACTTGAGAGTTAGGCTAGTTAATCCAGATGAGGTGACCGTGAACAAGGTGAACTAGCAAGTAGTATTGGGAGGGAAAATAAGTGAAAGCAACTGGGAGACATTTAGGTAGTGGAAGTGATAGACTTGAGGGCTGATAAGATGGAGAGAGTGAGAGAAAGATGGGAATCAAGAAGGATAATTATTTTCCAGTTTGGCAGTTGGTGGATGGTGGGGCTGTTTCCTAATATGGGGAACAGCAGCAGGAGCTGGGGCCTGGCAGGGAGAGCTGTGAGGCTACCATCCTGGACAGTCTGTGCTGTGGAGTCTGAGGTCTGAGTCTGGGAAAAGCTAGTGCTGATATCTGATCCTCAGGTATGTGTTTGGAGTTCAGGAGCCAGAGCTGTGCTATAGGTGAGCATGTAGATGGCAGTGACACCATGAGGTTACCTGGATGTTGGGTAGAATGAGATGGGAGCATAAGCCAGAACCTAAAGAAATGAAACAGAGACAGGGGAGCCCATGATGGTTACAAAAGGTGACCAGTGATCTAGAAGGCAAGGAAGCTTCAGAGATGTCTGGTGAGATAAAGACTGAATGTGCCCTTTTGAAAGTGTCTGACAAAATAATTATCTTTTTCACAGACGTCTTTGCTCTCTTTAGCTTCCACAATACGATGTGATACATGAGCTTTTTAGTTGCCTGCCACCCTCCGTAGCAGGGGTGAAGAGAACCCTTCATGTCTCCTCATCTCATGTCCACATTCCATGTGATTTTTGCAGAATGCTGCACTATGTAAACTGCTACAGCAAAAGATGCAATTATTGCATTGACTTTTCTAAAAATCCCTCCAAGTAAATTTTATTGCCTCTTTGCAGATGAACATATTGCCTTTGAGAAAATGCAATGGAAAAGAAACTTGCTATAGAAACCAGGAGAAAGATCTCTTTTGTCTGAGACTTAAGTTTTCATTTCATTAGCTCTCTCCTCCACCTTGTTTATTCATTTCACAAACATTATTGACATCTCTTATGTGCCAGGCACTGTTCCAGGCTCTTGGGATACACTTTACAAAATACAGTATAGTCCCTGCCCCGTGGAGCTTACATTCTAGTAGGGGGAGACAGACAAACATATAAATACATAATATCATAGGGTTCCAACTAGCTTAGAGATATCCTTTCTGAAATCTGCCTACCACATATCCCCATTTTTGGACAATGATGAAGAGAGGCCAACAACAGACTGCAGCAAATTTGCTAGTCCCAGTTCTACTATCTATACTGAGTGGATTTAAGTGAGTCCTTCATCTAATCTGAGCCTCCGTTTTCTTATCTATAAAATAGGGAGGGGTTGGATTAAATGACTTATTAAGGGAAAGGGTCCTTTCGGGCTTTTGTTTTTCACAGTTCTATCAGAACATCTTGCACAAAAGCTAGAGCCAGTTTGTTAACTGTTTTAAGGTTTAAAAAATATTTTAAAATAAAATATAAGAAATCCTTAGATACTCCACACAGACTCAACACCCCACATGCCAATCTACACTTCTTTTATAAATAGCAAATGTCTTATTTACAATTGCTACAGAATGAAGTCATTTTGCCATCTTTAGCCATATAAGAAGTTATTTACTCATAAAAATATTCATTTCCATTGCTGGTCTCCAACTCCCAACCTCATTTGTGAAATGTTCCCTAGCTGTGAAATCCTCTCCTGCATGTGACACCATTTCTCTCATTTACTAACCTATGTCACTGATTCCGTGCTCTTGTTTAACCTTTCGGATTGGAATATTACCTCCATGAAAGCAGGAAAGGAGTGCTTGCTTCTTTGGAGAACAACCCAATGAGAGTCTGTCTCGCCAATCCGTATACATGTGTGACTATTGCACCTGCACCATGTTTTACGGGCACAGACCTTTTGGAACCCACATTAGCTCCTGAGGCTGTGCGAGTACTTCTGCTTAGTAGCATTAGAACTTTGGTCTACTAAAGGATATGCTAACATCTGAAGGGGAAAAACATGTTTTCGGAACAATTCACAGACTAGGACAATGTGAATTAGTAAGTATCCTAACTTCTTCAGATGCTTTTGGTGGAATGTTAATGTGTATTTAACAATGCAGGCAGAGTAGCACATTTTACAATCAATTAATTTTTCTTAAAGAAGATAACGTAGCAGGAGAGCTGAATGTCAAACAAGGTTAGACTCATACTTATTAACTTGGTAGGAGTTGTGAAGCTTCTGATTCTCTTGAAAGACAACTTATATTCACTGGTTTGATTTTGAAATGTAGACACTGAAATTTCAATCAATCCAGGAGCTAAGGATGACAGGAAATTTTACAGGACTGGAAGGAGTCTTCTTTTCTTATCTGGATCAGATCCCCGCTGACACCTTGGAGGCTTCTGAGGTTGCATTCTCTGAGTGTTATCTGGTTGCTGTGTAATCAAATATCCTGTGCATGCTTTAAAATTTGATCAGGCGGGTCTAATCACAAGGACACATCTTGTCAGTGCCTTTGGGAGCAAAGTGAAATAAATCTCTGCCTCAATATTGGAATTTAATTCCTTCCTGTTGCTCTGTGGTGTCAAGATACAGTGTCAACATTATCAGAAGTGCCTAATACAGGCTGCTGTGTAGACTGAAGTCTGTCCTATCAGTACAGTGACTGAAAAGGAATAATGACTAAGTCCTTGGTTGGGTGAACACTACTGTAGGATCACATGGGCAGGGGCATTCCGTGTAACCTTGAAGAATCACAATAGCTTCTAGTAATAAACAGTATCTCAAACAATGCCTGTATGGACTACAAGATGAGGGCAGGTCCAGCAGACATTGGCTGCATAAATGAAGATCAGAGAAGAATAAGGAGCTTCAGGCAACTTTTGGCAACCTGGGTCACAGTTACAGGTAAATTATGGTCACAAAGGAAATGGATTTTGGCATACGTCATGGAATTTGAGTATGTGTTCTAAGTTGCTGAGTACATGCTACCAATAAGACTGCAGCCCTTCTTTCATGAGGTTAGGCAGAAGGATTTATAAAGCCTTGCTGATGTTCAGTGTTCATAGTATGACTGCAGCCCTTCCCAGTCATTCCAAAGGGCCCATGGGTTGCATATGGGAGTGCATCAGGCCTGGCTTGGGCTGTGACGTCCCCAGGAAGTCACTGTGTGCAGTATGGTCTTCAGGGTGGAAGTCTTTGAGCTGCAAATGAGTATAACTCTTAGGTCCAAACCTCCATGGGCACTATGGCTTCTTTGGTTCCGACAGAAGGCAGTAGGCTTTCTTCAGACAAGAAATAGAAGGGGAATTGTACCAAGAACCCACGGATCTTTCTTAGTTCCTCCTCAGCTCTAATGGGATCTTCCTTAGCTAATATGGGCTTGCTTATAAAGTCTCTCAGCTGAATTAAGTTGTGTACTTCATCATTTGGAAGGCACCGGAACACCTGATTAGAACATAAATAGAAGATCAAGTGATAATTTAAAAGAAACTTCCAATGTAATGTAAAACAATGTAAAACAATTATTCCAACAGATAAGACTTTTGTTTTATGAAACACATATTGTTAGTTTTATGTTACAGCACAGACCTGATTGAAGAATTGGTTATCTTATATGCTACAAATAGGTAGATCTGCTTCCATTAAAAAAATCATAGCTGGAACCTAATATCTGATCTATATAAGTCATTAACTTCAGGATAAAGTCCAGGTAGTGGTAAAGAATTTCACTGATGTTACCCCACATTAAGGTTATTTTTTTTAGGTAATAATCACCCCCTGAATTTTACTGGAAGTTCTGATCTACAAAGAAAATTGCATATTATATTTTTCATAACTTTTTTTGAAAGCTGTTCATATCTGTACCTTTACTTAGAGGTATCCATTGTTAATATGTAACACAATTTCCTGATTGAAAATGAGTTTTAGACATCATAACACTTGATCCCTGAATACTAAAGCATTTATTTCTTAAGAATAAGGACATGTGCCTATATAATCACAGTACTATTTTCACACTTAAGAAAGTTAATTCCATAATGTCATTTAAGTTATGGTCCATATGCAGATTTATCCTATTATCCTCAAATGTCTTTTATAGATGTTTCCCGCTAACCTGGGGCTCAAACAAGATTGTGCATTGCGTTTTTAAAATTATATATTAAAGACTGACTCTATGCAAATAATCTATTTGACCATAGCCTTGAGTCTTAAGTATGAAATAAGGCCATGTAGATAGTAGTCATGTTTCATTAAGAATGATGAAGTCATGAAAGGGACTCTGGAAATCATGAAGAACAACACACTCTTGCCCAATTTCTCATAGATGGTCAACAAATCTCAGTTTGAATATTTTCCTTGATGGGAAACTGGCTACCTCTTGAGGTAACCTGCTCCACTGTTAGACAACTCTCAACACTTGTACATTCTTTATCATAACCAATGCATAGACTTCACAGGAGATGCATTTGATATGCATCAAATGGAGCTGGTTTTAAAGCATCTTTCTAAAATTAGAGCTATCCAACAAAGGACGTGTCTCATTATTAATACACTTCATCATAAGAATGGATACTGTTTATTCTGTACTATGTGCTACATACATTTAGTAGACTACTCGTTATCCTCATAACCACCCTAGTGATATCCCTTCCAATTTATAAGTGAGGAAAGGGAGACTCAGAAAGTCAAATCACTATACACAGGTTATAACACCAGCAACCGGGTGAGCTGGGTTTAGCTCCAATTCATTTTTTGATCCTATTGTCTTCTCTTCTTTTTGCTACTAGAGATGTACAAAGGCCGGGTGAGTACATGCTGGGGATGTTCATGAGGGATTCCTGCATCAGATGAAAGACCAGCATGACACTAAAGTCTCTCCTACACCAAAGTCCATGATGCTCTTTGACTTTGTTTTTCAGCATCTACAAACAGGTATTTTACTACAACCTGGAAATGTATTGATTTTTTATGTTCATTAAGAATACTCTATAGTAATAATATGAAGAAACAATAATATTTTCTTATTTTTTTGTGTGTGATGAGATTCAATATGAAAAGGGAGGAAATATATGAGCCTCACCTTATCATAAATTGTAGCATTTCGAGCTGCTGTTGAAACCCACACCTCCTTGAAGAATCTGTCACTCACTGGATCCTGAATGTCCTCACTTGGGTCATCAAGATAGCCAAGGACAACCCTGAAACACAAGTGTCCCTCAGACTGAGTAACCAAGATAAAGCAGTTTGTTGCAGGCTACACACACACACACACACACACACACACACACACACACACATTCTAAGTTGCAAAACAAAACAACTGAAGTTGCTTTGATCCTTGAATGTTTTACCTGTTGGACAGACAGAAAGACCTTAATTTTGTCCTAAGAACATCCTGTAGTTTGGCCTAAGGTGGTCAGAACCTTGGAGATAGGACTAGCCCTCAAAACATAAGCCCTTTCCAAGGACTATGTCCTTAAATCCTTAACAACTCTGAAAAAGCAACGATTATTGTCTTCATTTTATGGATAAGGGAACTAAGACAAAGAGCGATTAAATAATACATTCAAGGTCATACAGCTGCTAAGTGGTAGATCTGGGACTCCAACCAGGACCAAATGACTCCCAATCCTGTGCTCCTAATCAGGACCTGGTCTTCTTTTCTTCCTTCCTTCTCTCATTCTCTGCTCCCCCCCCCCCATTTCCCTATCCCTTCCTTCCCCTTTTCTTCCCTTGGGCCAAGCACTATGCTGAACTCCAGGGTACAGAAATGAATAAGACAGACATGGAGCCTCTCTGCCTAGAGTTAAATTTGATGGGTGGGACCAAAAATGAATAAGTGATCACCCACAAATGGAATTAATTACAGTAGTGATAAATAATTCACATGCTTTAAGATCATGAGATGAGAGTGGTCAGGGAGAATTCTCCTTCACCATCTATTTACCTAACCCCACCTGCTATCTTTCAGGATTCAGTACAAGATCAGCTCTGTAGTACTTTTCATGGATCCATCTTCTCATCTATCCCAGTTAATCTTAGGAGATCTGAACGTTCTTCCTTTGTTCCCTACTATACTTTATGTATGCTTTGTTTTTATCAAAGCACTGACAATATTTTACACACTTTTTGTTTTTAATAGGCCCATCTCTCACTTCTAGAATGCAAATTCTTCAAGAGACCATGACATGGCTTCCCTCATATCCGCATACCCTCATGCCTGCCATAGAATAAGCCACATACTAGCTGTTGTCTGATGTTACACATACTAGATGTTACACAGATCATGTGTAAATAGGGGATTAGACAGAACAAAACATTCTCAAGCAAAGCAAGACACGTTTTAGAAGTGATATTTGAAAATTATAATAACCCTGTACTTATAGAAGCCATTAGATTTAAAAAGCACTTCCTGTGAGGTAGGCAAGACAGATGATTCCCCTTGTATAGATGAGAAACTAAGGTTTGGAGACACACCAGTAATTGAGCTTGAACTCAGAGTCCAGAGCTTTTTTCTCACATACCTGGTGGGTTCAAAGAATACTGAAAAGGCCTGTGCATACCGGAAAGAGCAGTGGGAAAACAGGCCTTGCAAGGGCTTTGGTTTTTACACTGAGTGAAATGGAGACTCACTGTGGACATCAGGGCAGAGGAACAACAGGATTTAGCTTATGAACTAAAATAACGGCTGCTATATTGAGAATAGACTGGGTGGGGAGGAGGGTTGAAACAGTGGGGCCAGTTAGCAGTTACTGCAGCCACCTGTGTGAGACACGATGGTGGCTCAGGCCTGAGTGGCAGTGGATATACAGGCAGTGCCAACAAGTTTTACTGACAGAGTGAATGTAGGGAGTGACAAAAAGTGAGGCATCCAAGATGACTGAAAGGTTTCTGTTGTGAGCAACTGGAAGAAGGTACAGCTGCAGTTGCCATTAGCTGAAATGGGGAATTCTGTGGGAAGAGCTGGGTTGTGGGAGAAGACCAGAAATTAATTCTGAGCCTGTTGAGAGTTCTATTAAAGATCCAAGTGATGCTGAGAATGCAGTTGGATAAATGGATCTGGAGTTGGGAGAGAAGGCTCGGTTAGAGATATAAATTTGAGAATTGTCCTCATCCATATGCTCATAAAGCCATATGTTTTTTACTGACTTCATCAAGGAGTGAGTATAGACGGGAAAGAGGATCAGGTGTACCCCAGTTGCAGGGGAGAGGAGGAGCAACCAGCTGCAGGGGGGTGTGGTATCTTGAATCCTACAAGGAGGCATGTCAAAGAGAACTGTATCAAATTCAGATTAGCATCGGCCATTGGATTTAACAACTGGACAGCATCACATCATGGCCCTCTTTGTATTTAAATAAACATAAGCAAATTTACATCATCATTCTTAATGGCTGCAGAGCTTCCTATCACATAAAGTTAATTTAACCAACCATTTTACTATGGACTTTTGGGGTGGTTTCCAATTTTTCATTATTAGGAGCAATGCTACCATGAACAGAATTTATTTATCATATACAATATGTTGTGAATTTCTATGATTATTAGGAGAAATTCTAGAATGAAAATTTTTGTATTGAAGAATATAAAAAATTACTCCAAGAAAGGCTATACCAACACAACAGTATTAACCATGCTTGCTCTTCCAGTCATCTCCAACATTATCAACTCTTTAAAAAGCTCAATTTGATAGAGATAAGAGGGCAACTCATTTTAGTTTTAATCTGCACTTTTTCCACTACATAAAAACGTTTTTTAAAAATGGGTCTGGTACCATGGGCTAACTAAGATTCTTGCATTTTTTAACCTCAAAATTCTATTTCTACTTCAAATAATACCTCCTTTAGACTATATGGGAGTAACTTTTAAAGAAAGATTTAAGGGATGATGATCTCACACAGATCCTGGCTGCTAATTGAGACCGAAAGCAAAATGTTATTGCTACAAATCTGAAAGATAGTGCAAGTGATGAAAATAAGTCAATTATAATAATACCTTTGATTTGGACCAGGTCTAAGGTGATGAAAATTAGGCAAAAAGGGTCTTTTTTGTGACTTGTCTTTTAAATTAGAGCAGGAGGAGAGTCAATGTGTCCACTAAGATATCAGTTAAAGGGCTTGTTTGCAGAAAAAGTATTTAAATTAGTCTATAATATGCAATACTTAACAAAAAAATATTTTCCCTGTCAGTATTTTAATTATAAGAAACTTATATTAAATTGCACAGTAAATAGAATATTTACTTTGGGTACTTTGGGTATTCTTTTAAGGATACTTAAAGTACTTTGGGTATTCTTTTAAGGATTAAAGTTTGAGAGAAAACTAGTTTAATTTTATTTTGATGTGTATAATGGCAATTATTTATATTTGTTTATTCATCACAAAAAGTGGGATACTAGGAAAATCACAAAAAATTATTTCTGTCTTTCCATTCCTCATATCTATCACTTTGAATGACTCTGAGCTCTACTTGTATAGATAATGGTTTCTGTTAAATGATGGTTATATCTGTAAAGTTTGGATAATTTTCTAGGACTTGAACTCATCAGCTCATAGCTGTGACATTCAGTGCAGTACTCTGATGGTTGATTCTGTCTCAATTTAGAATTGATTTCACATTGAGATGTGTCTCTCTATTTCTATTCAAAAATAGCCCAGATGGAAAATGGATTGAAGCTGCATTTTTTTCAACTGAGAAAGTGGCTGTGCTCTAAGCCGTAACATTTATCTCTGGGAACATTTCATAATAAAAAGAGGCTACAATTGACACAAAGTTTTTATGTGCTTTTTAATACATTTTCTGTGTTTGCCACTGGGGCACAGTGAAAATAGTTGTTTAAGAATAACTGCCTATTTAAGACAGTTTGAAAATTGCCAGGAAAAATAAAGTATTTAGGAATAAAATTTGCATGTAGTGTATAGGATCAACATAAAAGAAAAAAAATAAAAAAAGGAATGATTTACTGAAAAACAACCCTCCTCCCCCTCAATAATGAAGACCAAAGCTTTTTTGAAGAACAATAAAATAATTGAATAAATTGAAGTCCACACCTTTGTCTTCAACAGGATGACTCAATATTATAAAGATGTAAATTATTTTTATATTAATCTATAAATCCGCTATAATCCCAATAAAAAATATAATAAGGATTTGAGAGAACTTGGGTAAGTAATTAAAAGTTCATGTGAAGGAATTAATATTTATGAATAGCCAAGATTATTATGAAAAAGAATACTAATGGGGAAGCAGTATGGCAAAAAGAGTATTAAAATGCACAGCCACAGTAATTAAAATAGTATCACACTGGTGTGCAAGTACTCAGACTATCAATATAACAGAATAGAGAGACTAGAGATGGGTCAGAACATGTGGCAATTCAGTGTATCATGAAGAGGTTCTGCAGACTGGAGCTGCCAAGAACCCTACTGCACATCATACAGATCTGGATCAGCCGGTTAGTTGGGGGAACAAGTTACAGCCCCGGCTTCATTTCTTACATTAAAATAAACTACAGATGTTAAATGCAACAAGTAAAATCAAACAAGTACTAGAAGACAATATAAGTAAATGCTTGATCTTGTACTGGGGAAACTATTCTAAATATGCAAGAAAAGAGGAGAAAAACAAAGAATAAACAGATTTGATTAATAAGAATTGAAATATTTCCCCCAAATACTCTAAATATGATTAAAAGGCAAATGACAAAACAAATTTGCAACACATATGACAAATGAATGAGCATCCTACATATTGAAAGCACTTATAAATCATTAAAAGAAAGTTAAACATTCCAACATACTGGGTAAAGGGGGTGGGAGACCCGCAGCCTTCGGAGTTCAAAATTGTTCTTTTTTAAACACCAAAGGAAGCAAGAAAAGCTTCATCTTTCTCTCCTGCATCCCTTTTAATGGAAGGATTTGTTCTGTAAAATTTGGACTCAGTAAAAAGGCTACACTTACGGACCTAGAAGTCCACATGTGCCCTTTAGGCCATAGGTTCCCCACCCCATTTACAAATGAACAACTTACACGTGGCTAATAATAAACACATTCTTTTAAAAAAAACACCTCTAAAAATGCATATTAAAATAATGAAATTCTACTTGAAATCCAACAAATGGGCAAAGATTAAATAAAATAGTAGAACTCAGTAAAGATAGAAGGAATAAACCCTCTAAAACATTGCTAGTGATGTAATAAGAAGTTAGAGCACAGGCAGCTTCCGTAGTCTAAGGAAACAATTAAGAAGGTGAACAAGACAGTATTTACAAACATACCCATTTTTTTATATCAGCAAAAAAGTCTGCAAACAATGAGGTATTAGCTAATGGAATTATTGCATATACACACAATGAAATATGATGTTGCCATTAACATATGGAAGAATACTTAATGACATGGAAAATATGTGTAACATTATTTAAATAATAAAAAACACTATAGACCTGTGAGATTCTAATTTTTTTTAAATACAGTGTATTTATGTATATATGTATAGAGGAAAGTAGAATGATATGTATCAAATGTTTACATTGTTAGCACTGGGTGGTAGTATTATAGATGAATATAATCTTCTTAGTTTTCTGTATTTGCCAAATTTCTACAATAAAAATGTGTTAGAATCAAGAGCCTTCTACCTCTATAATCATTATTCATTTAAAAAGTTATATAGAAGCCCACCGTTTTAAACAGAATACTTAAGTTCTCAGGAAACTGAAAAGATACATGACACATATTTCCAGCTTACAGTAAAAAGGAAATATTTATTTCCATATATATTCTGCAGTAGGCAATCGATGGGCTGATTAGCAGGGTACTAATTTTAAATTCTCCCCTGCTAAATGAAACAAATTAACATTAGATGCTTCTTGAAATGTCAGTGGTTTGAAAATATTCTTACTGGCAAAACAGTTAATAACAAAGGCGGTAAATAAAGCAATAAAAGTTGCTAGAAGGTATTGACAGACAGATTTTGAGGGATGATGGATTTGCTGAGCTCCTTGGGCACAGAGCAGAAGGAATGTCTCTAGAACTGAAGCTTATGTTGGTCTCAGAAGCCAGAGTCTGGACTGGTAGGAATGAGGGAAATGGCCTCCACATTTCTAGCGAATAAAGTGCTCATTATGTGCCTGTCTGCAAGTGAGTCCATTTCCAAAGTGGATCATTAACACATAAAGGATCAAAATAACAGTGCTGCAGTGCCCTTCCCACATGGCATAACGCACTGCCTCCAACTATACCGGGGCCACCTGCTGGGTCTTACTGTAAGGGCCACACGGAATCACATCATGGCGCACATAGTTCTAGAATCATGAAATCGTGGACTTCCTGCAATGGCCTAAGAGTGGGAAAGTGGCCAGCGTGTTCCACAGAGAGTGGGGAGATCAGTGGGTCTGCAGTGAGCAAGGGAAAGAAGGAGAAAAGGTTTTGTTAGGAACAAGGATTTTACTTGTTCCGTGTTTACTTGTGAGCAGAGGAGCGCCATGATCTAGAAGGTTCAAGAAGGATCCCTCTGACTGCTGAGGAGAATAGACAACAGAGGCTGGGGACAATCAGAGTCCCAGCCCTAGAAATAACTAAATAACGCTTTACTGAAGGAAGGACTTATTTAGGGTCACAGAGCCTAAATGAGGCCAGCTTCCTAGCCCAGTGTGCTCTCTGCTTGACCACAGATTTGTTTAAAACTCACATCTTCTTGCCAAAGATCAGGGATCTTCCACATCTGGAGTCATCTTAAACCTGAGAACAGAAGTTCCTACATTTAAATTTGATACCAGTAGTCACTGGCATACTCCTTTAATAATGTTTATTATATTCTTCTATTACTGGAATTATTTTGATTTTTAAGATTGGACTCACTTTTAAAAACTTATATGGACACTAGATGGTTTGACCTGGTCTGGCTCTACATCAACTAATATATTTAAAATGCTAGTGTTTTCTATTGCACCTAAAAATAATAAAAAGCTATCAGAAATGTTCATGTACCACCCAAAGTTATTTCACATACTACTGGTGGTATATGTCACATATTCAGGGGGACACTATTTTAGACAAAGAAGAACCTGGATGGCACGTGTCTAAGGATCAGAGGGCAGGGCTGGGTCCCAGTGCCCGTGGCAGTGGAACTATGCCAAAGAGACACAGCTTTGAAGGGCTCACCTAAAGCACTGTAGTCGAAGAGCTTGGGCAAACCGGCCAGCTTGGTACTCTTCTCCATCCATTACTGAAGGGACCGTCTCTGTGTCCTGCACAATGACAGCCATTTCACTGTCACGCTTTCCCAGCAGGCTTCGATCATTTATGTTGGCAGAACCTATAAGGACAAAACAGTGAAACTAAACAACCTTCTTATTGTGGTAGACACCATTGATTGACCCCTCTACTCAGTTCTTCCTTGCCAACAAAACCCTAATTTTGTTCAGGTTATCTAAGGAAGATGTACTTTAGGGTGGTGGGGCCCTCCCTAACCCAAGGGTGAATCTCCATCAGTCTAAGCCAGCCATGGTAATTTCACTATTTTTCCCAGTGACTCGCTTAAGGATAGGCACTTCATGTGGTTCTAGTGAATGTGACATGAAGGAAAATCTTCGAGTGGCTCCTGAGAAAGTTTCTCCCCTTTGTGTAAAGGGTACACAAGAAATAGATGTTGTCTCTTCCAGTCTTTGGATATTTTGGCTTGAGGGGTTTGATGACATGATGTCCGGAGCTTTTGCAGCCATTTTGCAACCACTAGGGGACAAACAGACAAGCTGAAGATGGCAGAGCAGAAAGAAGGGTCTTCAACCCTTGAACTTTCTGACCTTTTGTTATGTGAAATTATATATTTTCCTTATTGTTTTACACACTTTTAGTTGAATTTTCTACCTTGTGGTGCAAAGGATTCTGATATAATCATCCAGCACTTAAAGAAAAGAGGCATGTTTACCTGTGCAGTAGAGAAGATGGCTTTGCTTTTACAGTTAAGGATCAGATTCCCTGTAGATTTTAACTTATAGTCATATAATTATGAATGCCAACACTCAAGAGTGCCTTCACAATCAATAGAGTGTAATCTCAAATACAGATTGTCGCTTGTGGCTTTGGGCTTTCCACTCTCTTGCCTCACTTGTGTAGCATGACAATAGCCTCTGTACCAACTTCTCTCCATTCTATTTTTAAATCCAAATGAGGAGAGAATGTTGACTTTCACATGTGAAGGGCACATATTTTACTATTAGTTCAACCTGTGCTTTCTGCAATTCTCTGCCGTGGATTCAGAAACCCCGTCACGTTTTCTGTATTAATCAGTGAGGCTTCACGCTTTGAATCCTTCGGGCGTCCTACAAACTACAGAAGAGGCCTGGGTCTTTTCTTCTTGCTCCTCTTGCCCTAGTCACACACTCCGCTGCTTCTGCAGAGGTGGGGCAGAGGGGTCGGGCTGGGCAGGTGTGCTGGTGGCCCTGTGACTCGGGCAGCCAGAGCTGTAGGTGATGGCAGCCCTGCCGTGAGCCCAAGTGGTGAGAGTTTCAGAAAAATCTGCCCTTTCTGGAAGAGACTTTACTTCCATTTGCCCGGATATTATCATATAGCTAACATGCAAATCTATGATGACTACGGATGTGAATGGTGCCTCATGGTGGCCCGGGGTGACAGAGAAAGGAAGGCGCACCCTACAGAAACGTGGGAGGGCTATTGGAGTGCTGTATTGAAATGCTTTGTTTTGTTAGCAAATCATCCCTTATAAAATACACTTACATTTTGGTTATGCTATAAAATTTGCAGCTAAATCTTTGAGCTTGACAGTTGGCCTAGTGTTAACCTGGACAATTCACTTAATCTTTCTCAGCTTTAATATGATCTTTCATAAAGTAAGAAAATAATATAGACCTTGTAGGGTTGTTCTGGCAAATAAGACCACGTGAAAACACTGATCTATAAACTGCTCTACGAATGTTAATTATTGGCATTATTATCACCTACTTATTAACTCTATAGTATCTGCGCCAGAGAACAGTGCCATGGGAAGCAACAATTTGCTGGAATGCAGCATTCGCATCAAAGAAGTCTCCTTTCCGGCTAAATCACGCCAAATGCGCACTGTGAGAACTGTAAGAATCAAGTCCCCATAGCGCTGCTTTAGGGCGTCACTACCCCCTGGCCCCAGCAGAGGCCGCTGTCAGGCGGAGCTGCTGGGCCGGGCGGACGTGGCTGCTCGGTTCACCGGCAGGAGAACTAGGGAAGTGAGCTCGCCTGGAGGAAGGAAGGCTCCTGCACACACACACACACACACACACACACACACACACACACACACACACACACACACACACACACACACACACACGCGCGCGCGCAGGAGCCCCTAACCCCCTCCCACCACGGTGGGCCCCCACACTCCGGAGGGGAGGGATACATTCCTGGCATTCTTGGCAACCTGAGCTGGAATTCTTAGAGAAAGGGTAATCCCCCTTCTTTAGAGGCCAGTCTGTAGTTTCCCAGAGCACTGACTCTCAACCACCCTGGATAAGTGAGTTGGCTACTATTGCATAGGAGTGTGAAGAAAGGGATGAAAAAAAATTTTAGATGAATTGAATAAATGAGACACTGACAATAAGATATTGATGGATATAAATGCTACCTCCATTCTTGTTGTTAAATGTTCCTGTGTTCCGAAAATCAAATTCAGAACAGCAGCTACAGTATTACCCTATCTTTACATAACATATGAGGAAGATGAGAGAGCAAGAGATCTAGAAAGATACACACTGAACTGTTAACAATGGTAGGTGCCTTCCAGTGAAGAGAGAGGGGGAAATGAGGGGAACTTTGAGCTTTTGCTTTATGTACATCCTTAGAGTTAGGATATATTGTTTACAACCAATATATGTATTGTATTCACATATTACTTTTTATAGTAACTGCACAGTACAGTTTACAAAAAAAGTGGTCTGATCATTTAAAACTACTGAGTTTTTAGAAAATGATCTATTCTGACTCTGCTGTTAGGAAACTTTTTAAAAATTGTGAAATGTAGCAAAACACAAAAGAGTGTATAAAAACATATATGCACGATTTCGACAATAATGAAATAAACATCACTGAATTTATGACCTAGGCTGAAGACAATGTTACCACATCCCAGAAGGCCTCCAGCACCTCCCCATGCAGACCATTTCCTGACCCAGAGGGAGACTTTGTGGTGAACGCTGTGTTCACCATGCTCTGCATGTTTTCCTAAACAAAAGATAATTTACTTCTAACTTTTTAATTTATGTAAGTAAATAATATAGCATATAATCTTTTGAGAGTTTTTCATTTAGTATTATGTCTTCGGGATTTATCTGTGCATAATTGTAACACATTTATTTTCCTTGAATAAACACACCAGGGATTTATTTATTCATTCTACTATTGATGGATGTTTGGGTTGCTTCCAGAGTTTTGCTGTGGCGCACATTTCTGCTCTACACACTTGAATATTTGTTTCTTGGCATACACATGTGAGAGTTTACCTCGGCTCCGCATGCAGTAGACTGCTGGTTTACTAGGTAAGGCCAGAATGTTCTCCAAAGTGGTTTCCAACTTATACTCCCACCAGCAGTGGAGGGGAGTCTATTGTTCCACAGCCTTGCTAATACCTAGATTGCCCAATTTTTTAATTTTTGCCAGTCTGGTATTTTTAAAAACTCTTATTTGTCTAATTGTTATATTAACAAGAATTAACATTTTTTTCATATGTTTATGGGCCTTGGGTATGTTTTCCTTGGTAAAGTTTCCATACAATTGCTTTGCCTATTTTTTCTTTGGATATTTGTCTTTTCTTATTGATTTATAGGAGTCCTTTATGTATTCTGAGTATTAAATGTGTTGCAAATATCTGCTTTCAGTTTGTGGTTTATCTTTTTATTCTCTTTATGGTATCTTTTAATGAATAAAGTTCTGAATTTTAATAGTTAGATTTATCTTTCTTTTCCTTTGTGGTTTGTATTCTTTTGATGTGTCTTGTTTAAGAAATTGTGAATGCTTCTGTGGTAGGCAGAATAGTAGCCTCCAAAGATGTCCATGTCCTAATCTCTGAAACCTATGGCCATGGCGTGTGGGCAGCCTCTGGAAGCCGGAAAAGGCAAGGAAATGGACAATCCCTACGGGCCCCTGAAAAGAATGTGTCAGCTCTCCTGACACCCCGATTTTGGCCCAGTGAGAACGCATGTAATCTACAGAAGTGTCAGATAATAAATTTGTATATTTGTAAACCACTAAGTTTGGGGTCATTTGTTACAACAGTAATAGAAAACTAACATACCAACTCTACCCTGTTTTAGTTTATCTATTTTAAAGGAAACTCTCCTGTTGAGTCCACTGGGCTACTCCGCAGTTTCCACTTAACTTGTGTTCCCTGTGCTACCAGAATAGAAGTTCTCAGCTCTGACTACACATTAGCATTACCTAGGAAGCTTTAAAAACTGATAACAAAAACAAAAATCCCCCATTGTCCAGGCCCCAAATGAGACCAATAAGATCAAAACTTCTGGAAGTAGGAACCAGGCATTGGTGTACCACTCTGCCGGTGTATCTACCATTAATTCATCTTTTTGTTTTGATCCAATTAAAAGTAAATTTGCAGACATGAAGAAACTTCCCACTAAATTATAATTAAATATATATTTAAAGCTCCCCAGGAGCCAGAGTTGAAACCCACAGGACTAGAACATTTTAGAATAAACACAATCCTTCTTTACTGGGGCAGCCTCTCAACTATAGACCTTCACGTGCGACACTCAAGCCTGCCCTTTATATACTGACATTCGTGACCTCTACATAGCTTCCCCATCCACACACCCTCCCTGATGGTCTGGGGACCGTCTCCCTCTGTTTGACAATACCCATCCCAGTGTTTCAGGTGTCAGGTGGAGGGAGTAGCTGCCTCTCCTGCAGCCCTTGAGCTCTGGAGGGGGTGGGGGGGCAGTGGCACTGTTTCTTTCATGTTTTGCATCTCCCTGTTGGGCTTTGCTGTGGATTAGTGAACATTAAAAACAACTGCTTCAGTTAGTCAACAAGGTAGACTATAGTTTTATTTAAAGTGTAGTTTTCATTTGTCTAGGATAGCAAATAAATGTTAGTTTGGTTAAGTGCTAAAATTGAGATGAGTTAGAAAACTGGATGTGGTCACAGATTTCATGACCAGCCAGATTACGCAGGGCAACAGGTAATTAAAGCTCCGCACAAAAGAGATCTTCAACGTGAGAAAACAAATATTTCCTCATGAGGAAATGCACGAGGATGAACAATTAGTCATCTTTCTCATGTCAATTACTGAATAATTTGGGCACAAGTTTGCCATGCTAGAAAAAATAATCACAGGTTACGTTAACCTCCTTTAACACCGTAGAAATATTCTCAGCCTAACTACTCAAACTCCTCTCTGAACATTTAATTTAATTTAATTTAATTTAATTTTTTGAGACAGAGTCTTACTTTGTTGCCCAGGCTAGAGTGAGTGCCATGGCATCTGCCTAGCTCACAGCAACCTCAAACTCCTGGGCTCAGGCAGGAGCCCCCTTCCCTTCCCTTCCCTTCCCTTCCCTTCCCTTCCCTTCCCTTCCCTTCCCTTCCCTCTCCTCCCCTCCCCTCCCCTCCCCTCCCCTCCCCTCCCCTCCCCTCCCCTCCCCTCCCCTCCCCTCCCCTCCCCTCCCCATTTTTTTTCCTTTACCAAGGACAATGTGCCTTAAAGAACAGATTTCTCCCAAGAAAAATATAAAGATTCTTTTGTTCTTTTTAATCTCTGTGGAAACTCTAAAAGTAAGCAGGTTTATTGTTGCTTCCCCAACACAACCACCTTGTTTAAGTTCATAACACAGAGAACAATGTTTAAAATTCTCAGAGAGGGCCGGGCGTGGTCCTCCTGCCTCGGCCTCCCAAGTAGCTGGGACTACAGGAATGCACCACCACGCCTGGCTAATTTTTTCTATATTTTTAGTTGGCCAATTAATTTCTATTTTTAGTAGAGACAGGGTCTTGCTTTTGCTCAGGCTGGTTTCTAACTCCTTGACCTTTAGCAATCCACCGCCTCGGCCTACCAGAGTGCTAGGATTACAGGCGTGAGAGACCACACCCGGCCCTCTCTGAGAATTTTAAACATTGTTCTCTGTGTTATGAACTTAAACAAGGGGAGGGGAGGGGAGGGGAGGGGAGGGGAGGGGAGGGGAGGGAAGGACTATAGCCTCTTAATACTAGCAAGTAAGACCTCTTCATATTCCCAGGCCACATCTGCAGTTTCAAGATAGTGGATATGAATAGTGTCTCAAATTGATCAATTATTGCTAGCCAAAATAAACTGTAGCCTTTGAGGGTCCAGAGTTCTTTCTAGAAAATAAGTCCATTAAATAACTGAACAAACCTATTTAACTGTTTGCTCTGTTGCTGAAAACTATTTTGCATTTATACTTTACATAAAGCAGGCTGAAAGTCAAAATGACCTTTCAAAGGAAAATATTTACATCTGTCAATTTTGACTTTGAGTTCTGAAATCTTGTTGAAGAGACCAACTGAATTTTACTTGGCTTTGTTTGTTTATTTTTCCATTTCGGCAAACATCAATATTTTTTCTTTTCTACCATCATTGCCAAATTTAATATAAAAATGTTCTGAGGTTGGCTTTTGAAGAGCAAGGCTGCAGTAGCCTGGGGGAAATAAGAGATACCTTGTACACTGAAGCCCCAAAAAGCTTCAATTCCTGTTTGAGAAAAAAATCAAAGAACAAGATATTTTTCTTAAATGCCTTATTCAAGTATTAAAAGAATGTGTGTGTGTGTGTGCCTTTCTCTTTCACCATTCCGTCGTCTATACATCTTCTGGCTTCAGAATTCTTTTTCTTTTTTTTTTAAAGTCATATTCCAGATAAGGCAATCTCATCACTCCTGGATAGATTTTTTTCTTTTCTCAGTGGAGGATAGAGATCATATATATTGCCAATATATTCAACATGCTCTATAATATTTAGTTTCTTAAAGATTAGGAAAGTATCTTATGATAGCTGAGAAACTACATTTTATTTAAAACAGATGAGCAGAATTCCCAACAGTGGGACACATCCTATCTCTAGGTAACATGCCCCCAACCTGGTTAGCTCATATATCTGGCTGGTTATTAATACTCTGTTTTTCATCTTGGACTTCTAGTGTTCATTTTACCCAATAGTAGAAGGCAAAACAATTCAATGATGAAAATATGAAGTTTTCCATGTGTATAAAAGAATGAAGCTGAGCATCATCTTTCCGGTCAAGTTAATCTAATCTGGATAGAATGTATAACCAGTAACTCTCCCGAATCTGTCAGTGGGGAAAGGCTTTGGAGAAACCTTCTGTGATCCTTGACAATCCTGTGACCTTGTACAGAGCTGCATTCTATCATTAATACACAATTCTCTCAACCACACACGTATCAACAAAGCCGGACTGCTCTACATCCTGATTAACACCCAAAACATAGATGTTAGGAAAAATAACGGTCAGCATAGAGACAGTGTTTTTACCCGCTTCGGTCCGGTGCTCACCGGCCGCGACACCTTGCCCGCAGCCGGCACTCACAGTCCGCATGATAGTTTGTGCTGTGCGTTTTGCTCTTGTGTGATGAGAAAAGCTTTAAAGCACTGAAAGCTTGTTTTACTTTACAGGCAGCTTTACTCGTAATGTAAATCAGAATAGTTAACATATACATACATGTTTTTATTATGTTATTTTTAAGTGTTCACAATTTTATTTTTATAAATGAAAAATTAGAAAAGTCATATCACGGCTGTTGGCTACAGTCGACATGAGCGTTCATCTGTGGCTGTTGACTATAGTCAATGCTGGCACCAAAGTGGTTAATATCCTTCTGATTTGACTTTTGCACACCTTCAGGTTTGCGGTAATGTTTAGGTGGTTAGGTGGACATGGTGTAAACACATACAAATGGCCACAAGATACTTGCTTATGACACATTTTCCCTCTCCATCTCTGCCCCCTCCTCAATCCCTGAAACCTAGCCACTTGGATTCAAAATGAAAATACAGGAACAAGAAAGAATTGCTGAGATCAGGCAAATCACTGCACTGCTGGGTTAACTTGCTGCCTCTAGATCCTGTGATTTGCAGAGTCCATTTAATGCCTCTGTCTTCTTCATAGGTAAAAACGGGTTAGAAATGAAGTAAGAGAAAATGATGCTTCAGGAGTGGTTTAGATACTGTGTTATTGTCTCTCTCAGCTGCAAAGGAAGCTTGGGAGGAACTGCAGCAGAGATTTTTGCATGGGGTGAGTCAGCTGGCAAGGAATACAATTATGGACCATATACTGTACTTACCAATAATAACTGTGTTGTCATCAGCAATTAACAACTTGCTGTGGACATAGATAAGCTCCGTGACAAGGTTTCCTTCAAGCTCTGCATGTGTTCTGAGACCACAGAATGATATGTAATTTATCCACTGATTACCAACTGTAAATTAATAAAGAAATTACTAAAATTAATATGGCTGAGCTCAATAAAGGCACATTAAATTTTGTTTGTTCAAAACAAATATACTACTTAAACAGGCTATTCAGAATAAATTGCGTATTATAGATATACATTTTTAATTTCAGAATTTACCCAGGATATAATTTTGCTAGCCAAATTTTATATTGTTAATCTGGATGGCTATACATTTTTTAAAAAAATCACATTAAAGTGCTTTGTATCTTCTCTTTGCTGAGGAAATCCCAAAAGGTATTCAAATATGAACATTTTATTTTAATGATTTGGTGAGTAACTGCAGAGTGAGGGGTAAAGCTCAGCCAGAATGGATAAACGAAGACTTCAGTGTGATACTTGCTTCTTAGTTGACACCTGCTCAGGTTTCATTCAGATGCAAGGTGTGTGCCAAAGCCACCTGATGCATACATAATTTGTAGCACATTCAGTCCTAAGCAGCAATAAATTGTACAGCTTTGGGTAAATAAAAATGTTGGCAATTAAAAACCCCTCTTCCTTCTAGATTATTAAAATTAGGAAATGAAAAAATCCTTACTACATTTGACTTGGGAGAATTGTATTCAGAGCGAAGCAGCACCAGGTTTGTACTTTAAAATATTGCCTTCTCATCTCATCATGTGAAGGCCATTCATATGATGAGAAGAAATGCATTCCATACCAAGCCAATCCAAAATCATTTCCCTGGTGTGAGTGTTAGTCACAGGATTTTATGGTCCCATACCCACACAGCAGTTGTCCCAGACAAGCAAAGTCTGATACTAAGAATAAATGGAGTGGAACCAAACCATCACAAATTCTAATGGAAAGAGTATATATCTTTTTTTTTTCTTTAAGAGAATTTGAAGCATACTAATAGAAGCAATGGTATTTCATGTTCCATTTACTGAAGTTTCCATTTATTACCGATGTTTTCTATTTTGCTATTGATGTTATTCAGTGTTTCTATTAAGTTTGGATATCTTGGAAAGAAATTTGTTCATAGGTTATATAAAGAGATTCCTCCTTTTAAACTCTTCCCTTATATAGATTAGTGATCTTATATAGTTCTATTTAACCAGAGTTGATATGCTGGTGTACTAAAGCACCATGTGTAAGAGATGCACTTCTAAAATGTTTCATGTAAGTGAGATTTTTGCAATAAATTTCTTCCCCCATTTGTTAATGTTACATTGGAAAGATGCTTCATCTAAAGCAGCACCTCCTTTTAAAAATCTTTTCTGGTCCATTCCCTCTTTTAAGCCTCTCAAGTGCATATAATTCCTGGAAAATATTTCTAATGTAATGCCTAATATTTTACAAATATTTATGTAATTCTCAATTTCTCCTACTGTTGTACAGAAACTGTGTCTTACACATCTTGGTATCCTCATCCTTGCATAATGCTAAAAAAAGTTGAATAAATGAGTGAATGGATCAATGGACAACTATTTAAGTAGCAGATAATATTTTAGCTTTTAGTTTCTTCATATCATCTACTTTCCTACAGCTGGCTCTTGATCTAGAATCTATAATTTTAAGACACAAAGCAGCTTTTTAAAGGAATCATGGAGCAAACCCTGTACTAACATAAACAGGCTCTGCAGTAATTTCCCACTAAAAATTCACACTGAATATAGTAGACCACTGGTTCTCAGTGTGCATAAGGACCACCTCTACGGGACTTGTTAAAAGCAGATTCCTATGACCCCTCCCAGAATTCTGATTTAGCAGAAATCAATTTGATAAATACCTTAGAGGATATTGTTTTTGAATGACACTGCCAAAGACCTTTGGTATTTGTAGATTTAAGATTAGTAATATACATTAAGAAAACTAATGTATCATGATCAAGTGAGATGCATTCCAGGGGTGCAAGTCTACTCAATATGAGGAAATATATTATAAGACATCATATTGATCAATCTAAGGAGAAAAATCATATGATTATCTCAACAGATGCTAAAAAGCTTTTGACACAATTTAGTATCCATTCCTGATAAAAGCAATAAAGAAACTAGGAAATGATGAATACATGCTTAAAATATATAATACATGTATTATATATGTGTATGATATAAGAATATGTGTGTGTGCATGTATTTAATATCTTCAATACTATTTTATATTGCCTTGGAGGTATCAACCAATACTGTTAGACAAGAGAAATTATATAAGTGAAACCACCTCCATTTGTAAATATTATGATAGTATAACCTAGAGAATCAATGATAAAATTATATCAAACAATACAAGAATTAAGTACAGTAACAGGATATAAATTAACATTTATAGCCTTCATACACACAAATAACCACTTAGAGAATATAAACACAGACAAAGACCCATTTACAATGGCAACTAAGAAGATAAAATGCTTAAACTTAATAGCATATGTGCAAAACTTTTATAAAGAAACATTTAAAACACTATCAAGATACAAGAATAGACTTGAACAAATGGAAAAGAAATCTCATGTTCTAGGATAGGACAATTCAACATTAAAAAGATGTCAACTCTTCCTAGGTTAATTTATAAATTTAATGTGATCTCAGTAAAAATACCAACAAGGTTTTATAGAGTTATACTCCATAGTGATATTATAGTTCATATGGAAAAGTAAACATGCAAGAATAACTAGGAAGGGGAAAGTTATAAGGGGGTATTAGCCATATCAGATATTAATACATACTATAAAGTCTGTAAAATGAGAGCAGTGCAGATATGGCACATATATAGACAAATAAACCAGAGAATGGAATAGAAAGTCCAAAAAGGGACTCAAGTGCATGTAGAAATTTTGTATGTGATAAAGACAGCATATGAATGGCTAGGACAAGGATTTTTAAATAAAATGTGCTAGTACAATTGCATCGACACTTGAAAAAGACAAAACTCCAAGAGCTTTATCAATAATAAACTCCAAATGAATCAGAGATAGAAATGCATACATATGACATCAGACAAATGTTGGAAGGAAATAATGTGAATTTCTGTGTATCCTAAATGTAGGGAAGACTTTGTAACTATCCAGAAGCAACAATAGAAAAGATTGATAATATTGGCTAGATTGAAACAAAAACAATTTGTTTGCATGACACAAAACACTGTAAACAAAAGCAAAAGGCAAGAGACAAACTGGCTGAAAGTATGTGCAGTATATATCACAGTTAAAAAGGTAAGAGTCCTAACATATAAAGAAATCAATAATTGAAGGGAAAAAGAGATAAATAGCTTGATAGAAAAATGGGCAAAAGACATAAACAGACAATTCACACACACAAAAGATACATTTGAAAAGATATTCGTCCTTGTAATAATAAAATACAAATTAAAACTACACTGAGAAACGACTTCTTACCTATGAGACTGGCAAAATAGTAAATATAAACAGTAGAACAACGTACCCTGTTAGTGAGATTGTGAAGTAAGCTTTCTCATAAATTGGTGATGAAAATGTAAATTGGTACGAATTATTTAGATGGTCAGTTGGCAACCTAACAAAGCTCCTTATGTGTTTACCTCTTAACTCAGCAATCCCATTCTATAAATTTATCCTAAATATACAACTCCACCCCCTTGATACGAAGCAGGATATTTATATAGACTCAACATGTTTTCCAGCAAAATACTTATTAATTACAAAGGGAAAATAGAAGCTTTACAGTGAGGAACTCTAGCAGACATCACCTTTGCCAAGTGAATCAAAGTTAATATAACCAGTAATATTAACAAATCAACATTATATTCCTCCTGATATGATGTACTAAGAAGAACACAACATCACTTTTTTGATATTCCTGCCCAAAATACATAACCTGAATCTATTCAGTTACTCTGTAGAATATACTTCAATTTGGGTGTGTCCAATTGAGACAGAGTAGTCAGAGGGCCTCTCAGTCCATACCTACTTCCCACTCATCCTTGGCTATGCAGAAACTCTTATGAAGTGATACCATCTTTATTTCTTTGTGAAAAAATGGCCCTGGGAAGAAAACTAACAGTTAGTACCAATAACAGATGTGAAAGAAAGATGATAACAGTTCCTGGCCAGAAAGTGAACATTTTGGATGAATTCACAAGTGTGGTATGTCAAATGCAATGTGGATACCCATTTATGACATGAAAGAACCACCATGTGCTTTACAAGGAAAGAAGAAAAAGCAAATTAAGAAAATATTATATTTTGGCCAGTACTTTATTCTGTGAAGAAAACTAGCTCAACATGTAATTGGTACAAAGTTGGTGATGTGAATTTATGTTGAGGATATTCTGGGGAAACAAGTGCCTTTTGTAGAAAGTGTGAGAAAGCCAGGAGCATGTTCAAGCATTAATATAAAGCAATAGATGAGTAAATAGCAGAGAGAGTTCCAATGTCATGGAGTTATCTTGAGAATCTGGAGATTTACTCGGGTCCCAGGACATATCTGTTGTGAGACTGGTGTATGTGTACCTCAGAAGAAGAGAAATTCAATACAATAGACTCGATGTTAATAAGGAGATTTTGTGGAAGGACATTCAAGAGTTTTTACAGTTGTTACTTGGAAACTTTTAACACTTGGTGTAGGTACATTCCTAATCCTGATTAAAGACCTCTGGCCCTTATCTTAAATTATACTAAATTGGTTGCTAAAGTGCTATAATTCACAAAAATTATAAAAACAATAAAGAAATGCTTTAATCATGAAATCTCTGACACCTGGAGCATCAGATAATTATACATTAATAGCTGCTGTCTTTCTTTTCAGGAATTTTAACATATTCATAGCAGTAGTTTTGTTATTATAAATAATTAAAACAGTAGAGCACTATATTTTTCTATCCAATTAGAGATTAGTTAGTTCATGTATTTAAAACCCACTACATATACAAAAACAAAACAATACAACCTTGTACTTCAGAAAAGGGCATTATGTCATTAATCTGTTTTGACCATGTTTAGAATGTGAACATTTTCCCCACTGAGATGCCTTATTTTGACTTGTTCCCAGGGTACTGGGAAATCTTTTCATAAATGGACTTAACGCTGAAATTACTTCTTGCATTAAAATCCATTTTTCCCCCTGAATAGGCAAAGGCTTGGAACAGAGTCTAGAGCCAAAGGAAATGCTTTGTATCCAGCCAGTACTTTTTTGCTGTTAAGAAACTAAATAATAAGCTTGTTTTGACTTTTTATTCTCCTATAACCTCACTTTTACATTTTTACAAGCCACTGCCAGCATTTAATGACTTTCACAATTTTGTTTTATCAATATGTCTTTTATAGACTTACTCATTCACTGCCATCTTCATTTTAACCCATTAGGAAATATAGATAGAGAGAATAAGATGGTAATCTTCTCTGTCCTGGATAAAATTAGATACAACTTTTGAAAGCATTTGTTATTGGTGATGTACATGTATTATGTTTAAAGTGGTTTTCTGAAGTTTTATAGATTGAGCAAACCATCAGTAGAAAATTACTGAACACATAGCACCAATGTGTATGTGTATATATATGTATATTTTTAAATTATATACATGTACTAAAAGTTTGTCATTATTCTTAAAACCTCCAAATAACTTAAAAATTTAAAAATAATTTAAAAATAATTTAAATAATAATTTAAATAATTTAAAAATTCTTAAAATTCTTAAAATTCATAAATTTTAGCATAAAATTCTTTCCTTTACAATTCAATAGGTTTTTAAAAATGGTGTATTCATAAAGCTGTATAACCATCACCACTACCTAATTTTAAAACATTTTATCATCAAAGAAATCCCATACTCAACAGTCACTCCCCATTCCACTCCCCCAGACCCTAGCAACCACTAATCCTTACTATCTCTACAGATGTGCCTACTAAAGGCATTTCATAAAAATGGAATCAGACAATACATGGATTTTCGCACTTGTTTTTTTTTTTTTTACTTAGTATAATGTTTTCAATGTTCATACATGTTGTAGCATGTATCAGTACATTCCTTTTTATGTCTAAATAATACACCACTATATGGATATGCCACATTTTGCTTATATATTCATTGGTTAATAACACAGGGTTGTTTCTATTTTTTGGCTATTCTAAACAATGCTGCTATGAACATTCATGTACAAGTTCTTATGTGGGCATATGTTTTTAATACTCTTAAGTATATACTAAAAAGTAGAATTGTTGAGTTACAAGATATCTATGTTTAACTTCTGAGGAGCTACCAAACTGTTTTTCCAAAGAAGCTGCACCATTTTGTATTCCTAACAGTTATGTATGTGGTTCCACTATTTTCACATCCTTGCCAATACTTTATATTATTATTAGTATAGCCATCCTGGTGGATGTGAAGGTGTGAAGTTGTATCTCATTATGGTTTTGATTTGAATTTTCCTATTACTGGTGATGTTGACTGTTTTTGTCATGTGCTTATTGGCCATGTGTGTATCTTTGAAAAAATGTCTAATCTGATCTTTTGTCCATTTTTTAATTGGGTTATTTTTCTTTTTATTATTGAATTGTAAGAATTATTATTATTATTATTGACACAGAGTATCACTCTGTTGCCTGGGCTAGAGTGAGTGCCGTGGCATCAGCCTAGCTCACAGCAACCTCAAACTCCTGGGCTCAAGCAATCCTACTGCCTCAGCCTCCCGAGTAGCTGGGACTATAGGCATGCGCCACCATGCCCAGCTAATTTTTTAAATATATTTTTAGCTGTCCAGCTAATTTCTTTCTATTTTCTTAGTAGAGATGGGGTCTTGCTCTTGCTCAGGCTGGTCTCGAACTCCTGAGCTCAAGCGATCTGACTGCTTCAGCCTCCCAGAGTGCTAGGATTACAGGCATGAGCCCGGCCTGAATCGTAAGAATTATTTATATATTCTGGATACTAGTCCCATATTATATAAGTGATTTGCAAACATTTTCTCCTATTCTGTGTTTTTTTTTCCACTTTCTTGGCTATGTTCGTTGAAGCACAAAATCTTTCATGTTTTATGAAATCCAATTTATCTATTTTTATATGTTTGCTTGTGCTTTTGATATAAAAACCAAGAAATCATTGCTTAATCCTCCAAGGTCATTGATTTATGCCTATGTTTTATTCTAGGAGATTTATAGTTTTAGCTCTTACATTTAGGCTTTTGATCTATGTTGAGTTAATTTTTGTATATGGTATGAGATAGGCGTTCACTTCAATTTTGTTTTGCATGTGGATTTCTAGTTGTATCCAGAACTATTTGTTGAAAAGATTTCTTTCTCCATTGAATTTTCATGGCACTTTTGCTGAAATCTAATTGACTGTAGTCATAAAGGTTCTTTCTGAATTCTCAATTCTACTCCATTGATCTGTTATTGTAGGTTTGTTGCAAGTTTTGAAATCAGGAGTGTAAGTCCTCCAATTTGTTCTTCTTATTCAAGATTGTTTTGAAAATGCTAAATACCTTGAAATTCCACATGAATTTTAGGATTATCTTGTCAATTTCTGCAAAAAAGGCTGTGGCTGTGGAGATTTTGAAAGGGATTGTGTTGAATCTATAGATCAATTTGGGAAATATTGCCATCTTAATAATGTTAAGTTTTCCAGTCCCTTAACTCAGAATATCATTCCATTTCTTTAGCTTTGCCTTAATTTCTTTCAATGATATTTTGCTCTGGGTGAGTAAGTGAGTGAGTGAGTAGTAAATGAATTTGAAGGCCTAAAACATTACTGTACACTTCTGTAGACTAGGTAATAGGAATTTTTCAGCTCCATTATAATCTTATGGAACCACCATTGTATATGCAGTCTGTTGTTTACCTAAACATCATTTATGTGGCACATAACTGTATTCCTCTCTCTTGTATTTTTTTGGAAAAGTTTGTGAAGGATTGGAGTTAATTCTTTTAGATGGTAGAAGTAACTAGCATAGTCATCTGGGCCTGAGCTTTTCTTTGTAAGAAGACTGTTGATTGTTAAATTCATCTCTTTATTATTGGTCTATTCAGAGTTTTTTATTTTTTTCTGGAATCAGTTCTGAAAGTTTGTGTCTGTGATGGTTAATTGTATGTAGGGAATTGACTGGGCCAAGGAGTGCCCAGATTAAACATTCCTGAGTGTGTCTGTGAGGAAGTTTCTGGATGAGATTAGCATTTCATGCGGCCCTACCCCAAGTGGGTAGGCATTATCCAACCCATTAAGAGGTTGAATAGAACAAAAGGGAGATGAAGGAAGAATTCACCCTTTGTATTTCCTGCCTTCTTGCTTGAACTGGAATATTGATCTTTTCTGACCCTTTTACTGGGATTGACACCATTGGCTCCCCCATTCTCAAGCCTTCAGACTTGGACTGGAATTATACCACCACCTTTCCTGGGTTTCTGGCTTGCAGACTGTGGGACTTCCCAGCTTCTAAAATCATGCCAGCCAATTCCTCATAATATATTAATATCTCTTCTTATACATACCCTACTGATTCTGTTTCTCTGGAGAACTCTGACCAATAGGTGTCTTTATAGGAATTTGCCCATCAATCTAGGTTAACTAATTTGTTGGCACACAATAGTTGATAGTATTCTCTCATACTCCTTTTTATTTCTGTAAGGTCAGTAGTAATGTTTCCTCTTATTTCATGATTTTGGTCATTTGAATCTTCTCTATTTTTTACTTAGTCAGCCCAGCTAAAAGGTTTGTCAATTTTGTTGATCTCTTCAAAGATCCATCTTTTGGTTCCTCTGATTTTCCCTGTTGTTTTTCTATTATCTAATTTCTTTCCCCTTCAATCTCCATTATTTCTTTCATTCTGCTTGCTTTGGGTTTAGTTTGCCCTTCTTTTTCTAGTTACTTAAGATTTAAGGTTAGGTTATTGATTTAAGATCTTTCCTCTTTCTTAATATAAATGTTTATAGCTATAAATTTTCCTCTAAGCATTGCTTTAGCTGTCTCTCATAAGTTTTGATATGATGTTTTTTATTTCATCCATCTCAAAATATTTTCTACTGTCTTTTGAAGTATTTTCTTTGATTCTATGATTATTTAGAAGTGTGTTGTTTAGTTTTCACCTATTTGTAAATTTCCAAAATTTCCTTTGTTATAATTTCGTTCCATTGCAGCTGGAGACCTACTTTATATGATTTCTTCAATGCTTGGAACAAATGAGTCTCTCACACTTTTACTGAGTGTCTCTGTGTGTGGGGGGGGAGGTGTGCCTTAAAAATGCTCAGGCATCAGTTGATAATTCTGCCTTAGGCTTCACTTTCTGCTTGCACGATGCCTCAAGGTCAGCCAGAGGTGTGAGTTTAGGGCCTTCTCAAGTTTTTCCTGAGCATGTGCATAGCCCTGTGCATACACAAAGCCCTACCCTTACTCATAGCCTTTTACATTCCCGGGAATATGTTGGAGCTTTCTAATGCCCCCTGTGATTCTCTTGCCCCAGCTTTTCCTTTTAAGTTGTTTTAGTCAGCTTCTTGTTTGCTCAATTGTTGTCACTGCCTCAGGCAGCTGTGATGTTAAATAATTGTTGCTGATTACTTTTGATAAATACCCAGGTAAAAGGCTATTTATACTAAGCAAGTTCTGAGTCAAGTGAAACAAATATGAATTCTTTGAATAGTGGTTTAAAGAGAATTGCCAGACAGGTCAAATAATGACAATACTCTGAGAATTACCATGGGATGGGAGCTTCCAGACTCCTCTGCTTTCTCCGATGGTGGCCAGGCACTTCTGGGTGGCTGATTTTCACCATGATTGAGGAGTTCTGGGTTTTTAAGACTATTATGGAGTTGAGGAGAAGGGGTGTGGGTCTATGGCAAGTTAAAAATGCCACAAAGCCTGCTGTTTTTTACCAAGATTCCGTTGCTTTTCTTGAATTAACTCCTTGGATTATTACAAATACTTGGTTAATTTCCAGAATCAACTGAAAATTGAAAACTGGAAATGTTGCTTTGACAATTTTTCTCAATGTTTTTGTTGCTTTTATGGAGGGTTGTATTTTTGGAGATCCTTACACTGCCATTCCTGCTAATGGCCCAATTCCTTATTTTCAAGTTAAAAATATACATACTTGGAAGGTCTAATATTTTCTCTCGACATTCAATACATTATCTAGTGTACCCCATTTAGGGGGCTACCAGTATAAAACAAAATATTTCTTCCAAAAATTCAATTGGGGTTTATATTATATCTGAAGGCCGTACCACATGGCATCACGTGATTATGACGGCTCCCTCTGGCTTCTCCAGACCTCCTTGCAGAACTCCACTTTCTTGGTCAATTGGATTGAAATTCTTAGAATCCTCTGAGACTTCCCTTACTCTCCTGTTCCCACGTCCCCTCAGAGTCTCAGAGTCTTCCTTCACAGTCTTATCCACACATGATCCCCCTTTTCCATTACCAACGCACCATTATCTCTTGCCTGCCACCAGCCTCTCTCCACCCTGCTTACCAACAATAAGTGAATCTTCATATAAACACCACTTTGATGAGTTCACTCCAGGGGCTCAGAGGCTTCCACCAGCCTCCTCTTGTCTTCTAGATAAAATCTAGTCTTTTTAATGCAAGGGTCCAAGTTTTCATAATCTGGATCCAAGTTGAACTGGCAGTCATACAACTTGGGTTCTGACTCCAGCTATGTTTGTACCTACTGCACAGAATTGTAGACTATTATTGAGCATCTACTATTTGCTCAACTCAGTTAACTCAGGAAGATATAGATAAGTAAACCTATAGTTACAATATATTGTAGCCAAGACTTAGGTAGGAGGATCAGTTAAGAAGATATCTGAGACATTTCCATTTGAAAAGTATGAAGAACTACGGAAGCGAAAGGTATTTCTGTTGTTTTTTTCTTCTCTATCTACTTCTAGTACAATACTCTTAAAGGTCAGTCAACTGTGAGTGGCAGCAGAATAGGTGTATGATAGGCTTTCTTCCCTAAATATAAAAAAGGGTTGTAAGAACTCTGGAAATTCTGCATATATAGGGAGCCACATAAATACCTGTGACCACATAGCATTTCTTTCCTCATCTTTAAAGCAGGGATGACACCTGTCCCGCCTACTCTCCAGGACTATGTTGTAGGATCAGTGGAGAATACACATGCAGGGTCTCTGTTAAATGCCTTACAAATCTCAGTTATCTGCAACAGAATTACTATAAATAAATAATAAAAAATAAGTAAAAATTATGAAGACACTTATTTCTTACTACCTATGTATGCACCTCAAGTCTTGGTGTCTTCATTTGAAAATTAGTTTGGGCAACTTAATGAGAATAAATACTTTACCTCAGTTGATTATTTTTTGGGGTACCTTTTATGAGCTGAATTCTATAATCACACTGAAAATATTAATGGTTACTGATACCTCACTTTCATACTGAAAAACAACCATGTGAGGGAAAAAAAGCAGTTACTTACGCTCTTCTTTTAACTGTCCAAGGATGGAATTTTCTCCTCTGCACATGGTTCTGGAAATATGGAAAGAAATAATTATCTCTCTAGGTTTAATCCTGAGACAAGTAAAAACAGAACAAGTACTTCCATGAGAAGATGTTACATATATTTTTAAAAGCTAAAAAAATAATATATGAATATCACTTTTGTAATGTAACTAATGGGAGAATACAGTTGTTCTGAGATGGGTAAATGGAAAAGTTACAAAATTGATGTTAGATTTCAGAAAGAGAAGCTATTAGAAAAAAAGATAGGTTATGAATGAACTTTCTTTCTTACAAAATTTGGTGACAGCAAAGATAAATTTAGAATGTATCAGTAGATAAGGATACTTTCAGAATCACACTACTTTCAGAGGTAAAAAGGGCAAACACTTAGCAGAATAATTTAGGAATTAAACTATTATAATGGGTTGTCTCTGTAAAGTCAGCAAAATCCCTTAAAAGTGAAAAATACAGCCTGAACTCACTCTGCTAATGATTTTGTTTCTTAAGACTTTGATAATAGTTAATGAATTATAAAGACTGACAAAACCAAAAAATTATATGTTCCATCTGCTTGCTCTATAAAAGTAATGAAAAATATAGTTATGTCTGGGATATGATGACATTATTAAAGATGATGCTAGCAAATAGAGATGTTTTTTGCATAATTAAAGGTTATAGTTTTGGTTGCTGAACAAAAGCCAAACATGTTATTTCATTCAGCTGGTTCAAACTCAAGAAAATAGTCATAGAATATAATTGCAATTGACAATATTCCAAAATTAATATTAGAATGGCAAATGAAGTGGATGCAATTCAATTAAACATTATGTCAGTGCCTTAAATACTTGGAAAGCTTTGTCATGTTGTAAATCAGATAACATTAGTAATGGGCAAATCTTTTACCAAAGCACAGTTAAAGTAACTAGGCAAACTGCAATTAGGCAAAATTATTCTAGAGGAAACAAACAAACAAAAAAACTTTACTTGCAACCCAGGCAGATAGATAAATACAAACTTGAAACGTTGGTGAGAAACAAGAGGATTAAAATAAAAAATTCCACTACAGTGGTGTACTCAAACTGTGCACAGATTCTGCAGGAGGCATTTTTAGTAAAGGGTCCCAAGCAGGAGGGCATCTAAGCCACCACCCCCAATTTGACCAGGGCCCTGAGTCCTTATCTGCTTTGCACACCGAGTGTTTTTTTTGTAAGGTCTCATTTTTTCTCTGCCACCTTTGAAAAGGATGTGATTAGAAAGGTGAGAAACTACAAGTCATTCAGAAAAACAAGTGATATTAAAAGAAAACCTCCAGGATCTAGTCTTTGCTCTGACTTACTGAGAGTGTGCTACTGAGTTGAGCTCTCTTGTATCTCAGGATCCAGGGCTTCTAACTGGGAGCTGGACTCATGCCCAGGCCTTGCCCACTCACCTCATTGCTTCTGTTCTCTTTCCAGTGCCTTTTCGTGCCTTTCCACACTGCTACTCTACCCCTGCTGCCCTGCTGGCACCTCCCAACCCTCTTCACAGTGCTCCACTGGCCACATCTGAAGCCTCAGGGGAACCCAAGTGTGCCTTTTTTTTTTATTGAATATGAGAACTCGGCTTCTTAAAATATCAAGCACAGGATTTTCTCTAAAATCTTAATAAAGATGTGGTAGTGAAGACAGAATGAAAATGCCGAGACAGGAAAGACTCTTCAGGCTTCATTTACTAACAGAGGCTATCATTACCAACCTTGTCAGAGGACTTGCTGTCTAAACCATCATAACCAAACAGGTGCATATCATACCATTTTAGGCATTTAATTTTTTTCTTTTCTCTACCTATTGCAAAGAATATGTAAAGCTCAGTAACTACATAACCACTTAAAGATAATTTAAAATCAGCATTATATTAAATACATAGACAATGAACATAAGAGAGACTACTATTTTAGCTCTTTTATATTTGTATTTGCCATGTGTACTAGGCCTACTATTTTATACTTTTAGGTTTTATGTTAATTTTACCACCTGGGAAACAGGACAAGATTTGAGAGTAAAATAAAAGGTGTTCATCTGTTCACCACTCCACTGAATGGATGTGAAGAAACATTGCCGTTGCCTTTACCCACTTATATGCATGACTGATTGAAAGCTCAAAACAGACAATTTAGAATTTTGGTACCTGTAGTTGAAGTGCATTATTGCCTGTAGGGCATTTCCTCCGCCAGTTGAAATGTCTCCTTCAAACCCTGGCAGAAGTGGTATCACCACATACACCCGGTATTTCTGGCTTTCCCTAAGAAATTAAGATGCAGAGAAATTCACCAAAAAAAGATAAAGCATTAGGTTAAAATGACTGCCAAGCAGTTCACACTGTTTTAGGGATTGAGTGAATGGCTTCCTATAATACATTCCGTCACATTTCAGGGCTTGGTGTAGGACGAGGGTGCTGTTGGATTGGAGGCCAGAAATCCAGGCTATCAATTCATAGCCTGAACAATAATCTGAACCTGACAGTAAAGTAGAAACTTTACCCATTAACTCTCTACAGCATAATCCTTTGTAGGACAAAATTCAGTGTAAGGAAGCCTTACTTGGATCTCATGGAAAGGGGAGGGAGATTATAACAAAGTTTTCAAAACAGATGGTATCATAATAGTTATATGTGTAACAAGTTGGACCCACAGTACCAAAATCAGTCTGGCAAACAGTGTGCATTCAGTTAATAATTGTTGAGTAAATCAGTTCTCACAGCTTAGATCTCATAGGCAAAAGGACATACTGGATCCAGTATATTTTCCAATACAGAAGTTATCATACATATTTAGAAACTCTGAGGTTTCAGCTGTAAAATATTACCCTTAGCTCTTTAAGAATTCTGAGTGACTAATGTTTATTTTTAAATCCCTCGCACATATAACACAGTATTTCATGGCCCACTCTCCCAACTGATTACTGACAATCTTTGAAGGAAAAGGAATTCTATCTAATGATATAACAACAGGAGAAGAAAGTATAGCTCCCCACTTTGACCTGCATTCAGAAATTCAGAAATTTGAAAAATTATGTTCAAATAGGTACTGGTAATTTGGAGTCAGAAACTATCAAAAGTCTTTGTCTCCATTTGTAAGATATGCAGGAAGAAGAAAAAGCCTGGAAAAGAATGTGCTATCCACTGTGGTTAGCGAATCTTGCCAGTATATCTGAGAGGTGTATACTCACACAAAGGTGTTCCTACTAGTTAAGTTTTAAATCTGAGCCTCCTTAAACTTTTCATAATCTTTAATTTTTAAAGCTCATTTTCTCCTAAACAGCTAAATATTTTCTTCATGTGAATATTATTACGACTCTCTGAGGGATCAGATTTTTATGACTGATGTCTCTGAATGTCAGTGTACATATAACAGCATGTGGAAAATGAAGTTCAGGGCAGAAGCGATTGCCAAAGGAATGGAAAATTGGAGGGCCGTGAGCTTGGCTGCAGTGCTAAGAAACAAGGAATTTTAAGTAGGTCGTTGTAATGACATGGATTAATCACTAGATGGCAAACATAGTTTGAGTCGGAAAGAAAACATTCAAAACATGTCAGCTGTTAAAGGTTGCTGCTTGATTAGGGTAAAAGGCTTACATCTCTAAGTGGTAAATAAGATAGTGGAAAAGAACAGAAAGAATACCTAAGCTATTTCCCCATAGCCAGGATTTAAAAGCCCGGACGCTTCAAAATTGACAGCATTTGGCTTCAACTCCCTTTCCAGAGTCATCTTACAGAGAGATCCTCACCTACATCAGCGACAGGAGACTACCGCTGCCCTTTGCTCAGAGGTGGACCTCCAGGCCAGTGCAACTCGGCTCATCAGCTCTCTGAGCCTCGAATGAATCCGTGTCTTCCAGGTCACCTTCAAGGCTACTTCCTGGATCTTCCAGTAAGACTTGGCTTACTCCCACCTCTGTACTCATAGCACACGGCCGGAACGTCTGCTCGGTACTCTTTCTGCTTTGCCTCTGTCTGCTGCCTAGTCTATGTGATAAGCTCCTTTGAAACACTGGCCATCTGTCCACGTAGCTTTCTGTTTTAGCACTGCCCAGTAGAGCACCCTTGCACAACCATGCACTCGGTACTACTTGTTTTGGGAGTATGGGGTCAGGTTGGAAGAATGTTTCTGGGAAAATCTGTGGTAGAGAAGAGGTTAAGCTGCACAGGACTTTTTTTCTTTTTTTTGAGACAGATTCTCACTTTGTCGCCCAGGCTAGAGTGAGTGCCGTGGCGTCAGCCTGGCTCACAGCAACCTCAAACTCCTGGGCTCAAGCAATCCTGCTGCCTCAGCCTCCCGAGTAGCTGGGACTACAGGCATGCGCCACCATGCCCAGCTTATTTTTTCTATATATATTAGTTGGCCAATTAATTTCTTTCTATTTATGGTAGAGACAGGGTCTCGCTCATGCTCTCAGGCTGGTCGAACTCCTGACCTCGAGCAATCCGCCTGCCTCGGCCTCCCAGAGTGCTAGGATTACAGGCGTGAGCCATCTCGCCCGGCCCACTTTTTTTCTTTAAGTTACATTTTATTCGGATTTTTATTGTGGTAAAATATATAATATAAAACTTGCCATTTTACCCATTTTGTTAAGCATACAGTTCAGTGGCATTCGTTACATTCACAATGTTGTGCAACCATCACAGCTATATCTATTCCCGAAACTTTTTCACCATCCCAAACAGAAGCTCTGTAACTATTAAGTGATAGCTACCCCATCTCCCTTCCCCACAGCTCCTCGCAACCTCTAATCTACTTTCTGTCTCCATGAATTTACTTATTCTGAATTTTTTATGTTGAGTGGACTCATACAATACTCGTCCTTTTATGTCTGACTTATTTCACTCGACATAACATCCTCAAGGGTTGACGATGGGGCAGCACATGTCAGAATGCCCTCTTTTTTATGGCTGAAATACAGGGTATGTATATACCACATTCACCTGTTGATGGACACGTGGGTTGTTTCTACTTTTGGCTATCACGATAATAGTAATTATTACTATAATATATATAATACTATAATTATTATAATATAATAATAATAATGCTATCGATATCAATGCACTGTTTCTGCTGGAGTCTTTGTTTTCAGTTCTTTGGGGCATATACTCAGAAATGGAATCGCTGGGTCATATGGTTATTTTACGTTTAGCATTTTGAGGAGCAGCCAAATAAATTATTTTCTAATGGATAACATATGCTTATAGTAAAAAATTTAAGAGTTAGAAGATTATATGGTGCAAAAAAAGTTCTCTTTGACTCTTTTGTCCCCAGGCCCTGTTTCCCCTCCCTGAAGGCAACTCCTGTTACCAGTTTCTTCAATGTTCTTAAAGAAATAATCTATGAATATATAAGCATATATAGATACTCCTTCCTCCTACACAAATGTTAGGACACTATAAACATTTTTCTGAACATTATTTTTATCATTTAACAGGATGTCTTGGAAATCCTTCCACAGCAAAAATAAAGACTTACTTATTTTTTAACAACAGGGATATAGTATTCTACCATATCTGTACCTTAATATTTAAACCAGTTCTCTATTGATAGGCACCTAAATTGTTTCCAATTTTTTTGCTATTTTGAATTAACTATTTTGATATTTATGTTGACTCATGTAAGCCATTTTTTACATTTGTTGGAAAAATCTTAGAAGTGGTATTGCTGGTCTTGAACACCAAATCTTTGTGGTGTTGTTTGTAAGAGATGGTTCCACTTTATCTCTGTTTTTTTTTTTTTTTTTTTGAAGCAAAAATGACTACAAAATGGAGATCTCATATGTGGGATATTGAGAAATGTCCTATAAAAATCTTATAAAACATTCTTGCAAATTTTAGTTTGTAGGAATAAGAATATTCATATTTTCTTGTTTTTAGGACTTCTCAGTTCCATATCAAGGCCTTTGCTATTTTGCAATGCAGTAGTTCATGAATTTCCTGAATGATGAAAATTTTAAACTGTGTTCAGCGAACTAGCAGAAACTCCTTAGATTTTTCATTGCTGTAGAAAAAGGGCTCTGGAATTTCAAACCATAAAGTTGTGGTTGCATACAAGCCAATAAAGAGAAAATTCTATGAGACAGTATGTCCAATCTGCTTCCTTGATCCAACCCAGAGAAGACAACAATCCCAGCTGCTGAGGATTCTAATCTCCTTCTGAAACACTGTATCCTCATACCACAGGGGCTGTGCAAATGACAGCAGTCAGCTTCGGGTGAGAACCTGAGCCCCCAATGTGCAAAATTATTTACAATCTTGCTTTTAAGATCATGAATAATCACTACGCCACAGATAAATACCATCGTGCAGGCAGTTCCTTCATCCACATTGACTGAGAGCAATTTTATAAAATTGAATTTTCAGGCTTCTTGTTAATATAAGTTTTGCTTTTAAGTTTCACTAATTCTTATGCAGTGCTATGTATAATAGCTAAAAATTGGAAACAAATGTCCAGTAATAGAAGGATGGTTAAGTAAATTATGTTATAGCTATTCAGTGGAATGAGCATTTTACAACCAAGAAGGACCACTATGATGGCTCAGTTGCAAAATACTTCTGGTACTGTGTTAAAATGGCCCCAGTGCAAAGTTACAATTATAAGACAACACAACTGTAACAGGCTGATACTGTGAACTATTAAATCATTTTCCCCTTAAATGTGTTAACATCCCCATGCTGTGCCTGGACATATGAAGCAGGCATTACTCCTTGTGTGGCCTCCTCACAAAAGAACCAGGGCACAAAGATGTTGACTTCTTAGATTTGGAGAACTAGAGAGAGATTCTCTAAGCTGAGGCAGGTGTGTAAAGAAATCAGAGCAATACTCAGTGTAGGGACTCTGGCCTTTGGTCTCAAGCAGAATTCCAGGGAAAATAAGAAAGATCCCACTCCCCTTCAAATGGGAGGCTATGAGAGCCATGAAGGTCTGAGCCTTGCTTCCAGGTGAACCCCAGAGAAACATGGAGGGTATAGTCCAGCAGCACATGATTGCAGCAGGAACACAGGAGAAATGGCAGAGAAGCAGGTCTGAAAGGAGAAGTCTATGTCCCCAAGTTACATTAAGCAGATGGGTGAACAGGCTGAGGAAAGCAATGCTAAGATCTGGAAGCCCCTTTCCAAAGACACTGGGCCCCTTAGCATCTAGCCCAAGGATGGGGATGTGGAAGGAGGGGAGGCAAAGGTAGCACCCTGACCCTGAATACCAAGAAGAAATAATGAGAAATCACTGAATTTGGCCACATTGATCAGGAAGTGCCTTAACTAAATCTCCTCCTATTGTGTGGAAATGAGGCTTGAGCCAGAAATTCAGGTGAGTTTATAGGAAAAGAAAATAAGTTACAATTCAAAAGAAGAGAGAAATATGTACATGGCCAGAAAAGGAAATAAAAAATCAAAAGAGTGAATTTTTTGGGGTGCTGAGAGTGTGGGCTTTTTAAAATTAATATTTTTAATGCTGCTTGTACCTTTAAAAGCAGAGAACTAATTCACCACGTAGATGGGTCACAGTGTAACATGTCTCTGCAACCCTCTTCTTGTTCTCTCCTGCAAGCCCCTGCCTCCTTCACCCCTTCGTTCCTCCCGAGCATGGAGGGCAGTTAGGAGAAGCACAGTCCACTCACGACTGGGTCTCAGGATCTGTAAGGTCTCAAAGAAGCTCAACGTGCTTCTCTCGTGACAAGGCACTTTATTTTTTGAGAATTTGAGATTTATAGGTCACATTTCATTACCATAAACTTCAAGAGCTGCTATAAATCTTCTCATTGTAGATTTTGCAGCAGTGAATACTGTCAGAAATAAGAATTGTGGTCAGGGCTTAGTGGGTTTTTTTTTTGTGTGTGTGTGTGAAGAGAACTTTATGCTATGGTGGTATCAATTGTGTTCGAATTGGATCTGTAGCTTCTTAGGGTTTGCGACATACCTCTTTTTGTTTTGTGTTTGGCAAATCTTTTAAATGCAGAGATCTTTTAGGGCTTCAGTTTCCCTGCCTGTATTGCTAGTCCACTAGGATTGCAGGCTCTCTTTAGCACCGAATTATTATTTGTGTGATTTTATAGATTATGACATATTATATATGCTATAAGAACACACATATAATGTTTTCACTGGCTAGCTTTTGAAAATAGCTAGCTTTCAAATGTGAGAGTGCTAACGGTTAGCCCGGCATGTTTGACTTAGACTTCACCCTGGACCCGATAACCTTTGGCAGACATATACATCCCTTGGTGGCCCCTAAATAAGATAATACAAAACCTAGCCAGTTTCAGTCTCATTTTTCTTTCTGAATCTCTCTCCCCCTTCCTCTCTCTGCCAGGGCACATGCTCAGGCTCAAGATGATTGCTGGCCCCTGCCCTGTGCTAATCTTTACATTCTCTATCCGTTGAGATTACCATTGATACAATTTTTGGAACAGATTAAAAGCAATTAAATGATATAAATCAAGAGTTCTCCTGCCATGATCCATTGTCATCTGTGGCCCAATGTAACCTCTTCTCCAGGAATTTCATAGACCTTGGAAGTTATCCCATAAGAAAAAATGTGAAACCAGTAATTGATATACTTTGTTAAAAGGTTTTTTATTCTTTTTTTTATAACTGGAGTTTAAATTTTTTTTAAGATAATGCTGCTGAAACATGCCCAGCATGTCTTTTCAGCTTGGTACAAAATTATGGATACATAGATTTTTTTTCTTGAAACCTAAGAAATTTTTATTTACCAACCAATTATTTAAAAAAATAAAACATTCACCTGATTTTCTAAATTTTAAAATAAAGTATCATCTATAGATTTCTAGGAGGCTTAATGTTAGAAAATTTCTACTTCTCTTGAAGTGAGGGAAGCTTTGTAGCTTAGCAAGAAAAAACACATGTTGAAGTCCTAAAGACATGGTTTGAGCCCATTTTACCCATCAGTAGCCATGTGACTTGGCTAAGCTACTTAACCTCACTAGTCCTCAGCCACCTCATCTGTAGAATGGGGTAATTATGGATCCAACTCCATAAGATTGATATGAAGATTGAATGAAGTAACATAGGTAAAGCACCTATTATGTGGAAAGACTCAAAAACTATCTGGTAACATTTTTATTCGATTAACAATCAGTGATTTCAATTAGAAAACTTGTATACATTCAAAGAACAACAAAGTAAATAGTGCTGAAAATTAAAACAAAACAAAATAACACTGAAATTAGAATACCTTTTATTTTGTTTTCTATTTTGGGGGGAGATGGTTATCAGATCAATAATGGGGAATCTAAAATTTGATTCCTTGCAGGAGTCAGCTATAGGTTTCTGGCAGGACATCTCTAGATAGCAGTGTTTTTATCATGTGCCTGTACCTGTCACAGGATGCACAAGAGCCAGTGGTAAGAAACCAAAGCAAGTTTTCTTATCTAGCAGTAGCCATCTAGTAATTTAAAATAAGGAATATGTACATGTATTTTGAATTAAAACATTTCCATTTAGTATCTCAAGAATGGAAAAACAAGCACCACATGTACTCACCAGCAAATTGGTATTAACGTTATCAACACCTCAGTGGACATACAGGAATAACATTTATCGGGTGTCAGGCAGGTGGGGGTGGAGGGGATGGGTCTATACAAACAATGAGTGAGATGTGCAACGTTTGGGGGACAGACACGCTTGAGGCTCTGACTCGAAGGGGGAGCGGGGCATGCGCAATATAGTAACCTTAACACTTGTACCCCCATAATACACTAAAAAAAATTTCCATTTATAGTATAAATATTCTGAAACAGTTGATTCGAATATTGTGCTTCTTTTTAAATCTTGCTTACATTTACAATGAGCAGCATATTCCCAGATGATGAATATCCTCAAAATGCTATAATAATTTCTTACATGAACTGGTGCTTTATAATTTACAGACTGCTTTCACATATATCCATATGAGTAAGGTAGGGCAGTTATTATTATTCTTTTCGATGGTGATGAAACAGAGTGTCAGAAAAGCAAATTCATATACTCAGAAGGTCACATATCTGTGGCTAACAGAGCTGCAGAGACCCACATCTCCAGACATCTGGCCCTTCTATAATTTCAGATTTCCCAGTAGGGTAGTCCCCATACCACCCACTTATGGTCAAACTGTAGCTCTTCTACAGTGATAAGAAGCATAAGCAATTTGCAAAATTGTGCTATTTTTAATGCAATTCAGTAGTACATTTTTCAATGTAGTTTAATATTAAAACCCACAGACATTAAGTCAACTGCCTACTTTCATTATATGTGTCAACTTTTTGGTGACAATGCTGCATAAAATGTACTTTCTCACTTCCTGACTTTCTACCAAGGGAGAAAAATGATGCATGTCAAGTTTCCATAAGCAAAGACCTGAGATCATCTTCAGAAACCATTCATTGATAGCAAACAGTGTTTTAAAATGTTCTACCTAAATCAGTTGGTCCTATTTTTCAGCTTATTCAAACATGGTATAAAACAGTCCGTTTTAGATTGCAGCTTGTGATTTTTTTTCCTCCCTGATCTATTCTGTTCGAGTTGTCAAAGACAAGTTTCAAGTGGGTTGGGAACTGGTCTCAACTCTAAGACAGTTTTACTTATTAGAGCAAAGATTTTGTTTTCTGCAGTGATTCCCCTGGCTGCTGTGAGTTCAGCACAGGATGAACATCTGTCTGGGGCTTTAGGTCATGGACCAGAATATGGAGAACTTGTGAAAACCTGTTTTTGTAAGGAATTATGACTGCTGAGATGGAACTAGAGGAGGAAGTAAAGGGAATAGAAAAATTGCTCAGGGGAATTAGTGTGAGGCTGGACTCCAGTGCTGGTGGAAAAATAAAGACAGCCCAGTTGAGGGAGTTGGCAGCATAAAGACTCAGATGCCTCCAGGGTGGGGCAGGACCTGGAAGACAGCCTGTGTTCTTTGGTCTGTCCTGCTGGCTGCTGCCATTTCTCTCCATCTGCTTTGTGCTGTGTTCTATTCTTTTTTCTCCAGCAGCCAAATTATATTTGTTGCTAAGAATATGACTTTGGCAGCGAAGTTCTCAGTCTCAGAAGAGTAGAGAACAGAGAAAAATATGAAGGGAGATAGGGGTTAGTTTGGGGATGACCTATTGTGACACCAAATTAGTGAAAAGGAAGTGTACCTTACAGGCAATTACAAAACGAGCTTTTTTAAAATTCATCCTTCATCTTGCCTGGGAACACAAGCTCACAGATTTGAAACCAGTGAAGATATATTTTACAGCTTCAATTAACATAAGAGATGAACAATAATGTATAGATGCAGAGAAGGGGAAAAACATAAAATATGTTTTCAGGATGTGTGTGTACTGATAAAAGTCTGAAGATGTGATGTATGTACCACTTTGAAATGTGACTGTCAAAAAAAGTGAGACTATTGAGAGAGCAGAGTTGAATGACATGCAGTTAATCTGAAATTTGGTGGCCTCATTACCCATTTTCTACAAAGTAAGCTTGAAATTGCCAGGGCCTTTAATGTGCTCTGTGAACCTCCAAGCATGAGATGCCATCTTCCACAGGTGCTACCTCACCATACTCTTTTATCAAAGATCCCTTGTAATTCAGAAGTAGCTCATAGAACCACTGGGGAATGTTCAATCAGAAAATATTTTGAAGTGCCTTTCAGCTAGAAAATGCTATGATTTTATGATTTTTTAGGAAAAGTCCAGATTTTTAAAGACAAATTAATATGATAAGGAAAAATATCTTTCAGGCTCCCAAATACATTAAGAACAAATCTCACAGGTACTTATTAAGCACTAAAGGGAACTAATAACTGGGATAGGTGAAGTTGAGGTTCATCCTATTCCATGTATGAGCTGATCACAGCTCCAAAACTCATGATTCACTCCTCAGCCCAAAGAGTTCATTTGTCAACTTAATGTATTTCTGTGACTTACTTAAATTTCATAAAAAATTATTTTTTCTCTTTTGCCAAATGTACTTTATAGATAAAGTAGATACAACTGCATAAATGAAAATGGAGGATTTGACAGGAAGATAATGTAATCTTGTAAATCAGACACAATTTTGTAAATTAAACATAAATTACCCCATAGAATTAGGAGACTAGCCAGCATTTGAGAAATCTATGTGTACATATATGTTTAGCTGTAAACAAGACTGTTTTTAAGTTATCTTAGAAACAGATTCTATGTTGATTTCCTTGAAAAAGATGTGAAGTCAGAAAGAAATAGAAATCCTGAACAAAGCAATAATGAGCAGCAAGACTGAAGCATATAATAAAAAAAATTTCCCAACAACAGAAAAAAGGCCCAGACCAGATGAATTCACAGCTGAATTCTACCAGATCTACAAAGAACTGTCACCTATTCTATAGAATTATTCCATAACATCAAGAAGAAGGAAATCCCCTTTAACTCATTCTGTGAAGCCAGAATCACCTGATACCAAATCCAGGAAAGGACACAATAACAACAAAAACTATAGACCAAAATCCCTTATGAACATAGATACAAAAATTCTCAAGAAAATACTAGCAAACCAAATTCAACAGCACATCAAAGAGAGAATTCACCATGGTCAAGTGGGTTTCATCTCAAGGATGCAGGGATTGTTCAACATATGCAATTCAATAAACATGATTCACCATATAAACAGAAGCAAAACAAAGACCACATGATCATCTCAATTGCTACAAGAAAGCATTTGATAAAATCCACCACCCTTTCATGTAAAACCCTTAGCAAACTAAACACAGAAGAAACATACCTCAAAATTATAAAAGCTATATATGACAAACTCACAGCCAGCATCATACTGAATAGGAAAAAGTTGAAAACATTCCCTCTAAGAACTGGAAGAAGACAAAGATGCCCATTGTCCCCACCTCTATTCAACTAGTACTGGAAGTCCTAGCCAGAGCAATCAGGCAATAGAAAGAAATAAAGGGTATCCAAATTGGGAAAGAGGAGGTCAGACTAGCCCCGTTTGCTGATGTTATTATCTTGTATTTAGAAAATCCCCAAAACTCCTCCAAAAGACTCCTAGAATTGATAAATAAATCCAACAAAGTCTCAGATTATGAAATCAATGTACTTAAATCAGTAGCATTTCTATATACTAAAAACAATCAAACTGAGAATTCAATCAAGGACTCAATAACATTTACAAGAGCTACAAAGAAAATGAAATACCTAGGAATATACTTAACCAAGGAGGTGCAAGATCTCTAGGAGAGCTACAAAACACTGATTGGTTGGTAAAATCAACATTGTTAAAATATCCATACTGCTCAAAGTGATTTGCAGATTCAAAGAAATCCCTCTCAAAATACCAATGTCATATTTCACAGATCTAGAAAAATATTTCTAGGCTTCATTTGGAACCAAAAAAGAGCCTGAGCAGCCAGAGCAATCTCAAGCAGAAAGAACAAATCTGGAGATATCACATTACTGGACTTCAAATTATATTACAAGGCTGTAGTAATCAAAGCAGCATGGTTTTGGTATAAAAGTAGAGACATGGACCAATGGGACAAAGGACAGAACCCAGAAATAAAACCATCTACCAATAACCAACAGATCTTTGACAAAGAAGACAACAACATACACTGGAGAATGGAAGCCCTATTCAATAAATGGTACTGAGGAAATTGGATAGCCACATGCAGAAGAATGAAACAGGGTCCCCATCTCTTGCCATATACAAAAATTAATTCAAGATGGATAAAAGACTTAAATTTAAGGCAAAAAACCATAAAAGTTCTAGAAGAATACATAGGAAAAACTCTTTTAGACATTAGCTTAGGCAAAGAATTTATGACTAAGACCCCAAAGGCAATTATATCAATAACAAAAATATATAAAAGGGCCTTAATTAAATTCAAAAGCTTCTGAACAGCAAAGGAAATAATCAACAGAGTAAATAGACCACCCACACAATGGGAGAAAATATTCACAACCTATATATCTGATAAAGGGCTAATATCCAGAATCTACAAAAATGCAAATGAATCAACAAGAAAAAAACAAACAACCCCATTAAAAAGTAGGCAAAGACATGAACAGAAGTTTTTCAAAAGAAGATAGACAAATGGCCAATGAATATATGAAAAAATGCTCAATATCATTAATCTTCAAGGAAATGCAAATTAAAACCACAATGAGATACCACCTTGCCCCCTATCAGAATGGCCATTAAAAAGTCAAAAAACAAACAATAGATGCTGGTGTGAATGCAGAGAGAGAGGCACGCTTATACACTATTGGTGGGAGTGCAAATTAGTACAACCACTATGGAAAACAGTATGGAGATTTCTCAAAGAAATAAATGTAGAATTACCATTCGGTCCAGCAGTCCCACTATTGGGTATCTACCCAATGGAAAAGAAGTCATTTTATAAAAAAGACACCTGTACTTGAATCTTTATTGCAACACAATTCAAAACTGCAAAGATGAGAAATCAAACTTAGTGCCTATCAACCCATGAACAGACAAAGAAAGTGTGGTACATATAGCACTACTTAGCCATAAAAATGAATGATATGATGTCTTTTGCAGTAACTTGGATGGAACTTCACTTATCCTAAGTAAAGTATCTCAGGAAGTGGGAGCTAAATTATGGGCACATACAGGCACAAAGAGATGCAAGGGACATTGGAAACCAGGAAGTGGGAAGGTTAAGAGGGGAGTGAAGGATAAAAACTTACCTATCAGGTACAATAAACACTATTCTTGTGATGGGCACACTAAATGCCCCCCCAACTTAAGCATTATACAAGGTATCTATGTAACAAAAACATTTACACTCCCTTAATATTAATATTTTGAAATTAAAAAAATATATATAAGCAGGCAAAGGATAAGAGTCACTTATAAAATCACAGACCACCATTAATATTTATGGCCATATACATACACTGTTCTAGATGAGGACTATGCAATTTTAGCTGTGTTCTGGAGTCAATTGTGGAGCATTATAAAATACAGGTGCCTGGGTGCCATCCAGAAAATTATAATCCAGTAAGCCTGGAGTTGAGTCAAACTATCTGTAATTCTGTAAAGGTCTAACAGAGATTTTGATGTGTAGTCAAGGTGACACCCACTATACACCATGAAGAATGTGGTGGATAGTGTGGTGTGCTGCTTGAGCTCCTTATCACAGGGTCAAGACAGCCATCCTTTCAGCTGCTGAGAGTGTTGGCTGCTGATGACTCACTCACAGTGAAGTCCTCCAGGTATTGCTCTCCATAGGCCAGAGGGACTTGCCCACTCAAGGCCATTCCCACTCCCAGGGGTCAGCCTGCATCTAAAGACTGGTCAGGGGAGGAAGGCCCAACACACTTGCCTCAACCTGGGGAAATGCTGAATAAATCTTTAATTCTAACCATCAATGAATTGGAGTTACGTGGTGTGAGAAGAGGCACTGAGTCAAAAATCCAAAGACTTGGGCTCAAAGCTGGTTTTCCCTATTTCTGTTAGTGGCCTAGACAAGTCACATAACCTCTTAAATCTCAGTGTTAAATTCTAAAAATGTGGACAGCAACAACAGTAATAACTACTTTCAAGAGTAGTTGTGAAGATTCAGGGAGATAATGTAGATATAAACTATGAATCATATAAAATGCTGATAGTTACTTTTATAAAATGTCCTTAAGTCCAAAAATCCCCACATATGTGAAAGAAAGATATCAAAATGCCACATAACACTGGAAGTAAAAAAATGTTTTAATTCCCAAATGCGTATGTATTTATTCTTCACTGTGTGTGTTCAATAACTTAAAATGATGAAACATAATAATGCACTTGTTTCTTTGTGTATTTTGCTACTTTTACAGCCATCAAAAGGTGCTAAGGCAATTCTATGGGGAAAGAATAGTCTTTTTAATAAATGGTGCTAGGATGACTCTATATCCACATGTGAAAGAATGAAGTTGGGCCTCTAACTCACATCATACACAAAAAGCAACAAAAATCTATCAAAGACTTAAGTATGAAAGCTAAAACTATAAAATTCTTAGAAGCATAAATCTTGATAATCCTGGAGTAATCAGTAGTTTGTTAGATATGACACCAAAAGCACAAGTGATTAAAAAATAAATAAATTGGATTTGATCAAAATAAAAATCTTTTGTGTTTCAAATTATATCATCAAGAAAGTTAAAAGACAACCCACTGAATGGGAAAAAATATTTTCAAATCATATATATTATATGAGACTGGCATCCAGAGTATGTAAAGAACTCTTACAATTCAACAATAAAAAGTCAAACAACCCAGTGAACAAATGAGCAATGGATTTAAAGAGACATTTCTCTATAGATAATATGTACACAAAAAGATGCTCAATAGGAAAATTGAAATCAAAATCACAGTGAGATACCATTTAAGACCTACTATGTTGACTATGATCAAAGAGAACAATAATAATAAGAATTGGCAGTGACAGAGAGAAATTGGAGCATGTATACACTATGAGAATGTAAAATGGTATATCCACTTTGGAAGACAGTCTGGGAGTTACTCAAAATGTTAAACATGGAAATACTGGTAATTCTATCCCTAAAGAAATGAAAACATACATCTGCAGAAAAACTAGTACAGAAAGTTTGTAACCACATTATTCATAATAGCCAAAAAAGTGGAAGCAACCCAAATGTCCACCATTGAATGGATAAATAAAATGTGGTATATCCACATAATGGAATATTATCTGGTAATAAAAAGGAAAGAAATACTGATACATGCTATAGCATAGCTGAACCTTGAGAACATTATGCTAAGTGAAAGAAGTCAATGCTAAAACACCACATATTACATGATTTCATTTATGCGAAATATCCACACTAGGTAAATCTATAGAAAAAGATAGTAGATTAGTGGTTTCCAAGGGCTAAAGGAAGGAGGGAAGGGGTAATGACAGCTAATGGAGTTTTTTTTCTAGGTTGATGGAAATATATGAAAATTGATTAGGTGATGGTTATGCAACTCTGTGAATATACTAAAAAATCATTGAATTATACAGTTTAAGTTGGTGGATTGTATATTATGTGAATTCAATCTCAATAAAGCTGTTATTAAGGAAATAATACCATGAGCTGAAGAAATAAGACAGATGGTAACAAGAATTTAAATATAACCCACAGCAAAATATTATGTCTGTTTCACTTTGTTTTTTAAGTGAACACAGTTCACTGTCTGCCATTACATAAATCAAATCAAAAATCTCCTGCATGGGCAAGAGACCGGCCAGGAAAAAATGACTGTGTACTGAAAGAATTTAAATTCCTCAAAAAGGGACTCAAAAATTCTTAGTAACTGACTTGAATTAAAGGAATCAATAACATACTGCTAGCTGAACCAAATTCAACCCAGCTAGGAAATGGCAGCACTTTAAAAGTGGACTTTCGAAAGGCCTTTTAGAAGTAAACACAAGAGCACCTGTAGCAACAACTCCTAATCAAGGGCCAAACACGTTACCTGTGAGCCTTCAGGATCCTCTGGGCGATGGCATCGCCTACCTTGTTGAACACGACTTTGTCATCAGCACAGCTTATGAAAAATTGGTTCTATCAGAAATAAATAGGACAATCGTGTAAGTTTTTTCTTAGTAGTATATATATATAAGGAAAATGTGATAAATAAAAAAATACATTGATATTTTGAAAAAATGTTTTACACAGCAAACATGTTCTGACCACTGAAAACATGTCAGGAAAATAAATGCCAGAATAAGAGCAGCTGTATCTCACTCTGGGTCTCGTGCATTTCCAGGTCATGTCACTTATAACATCTTAGTCAAGTGGAAGTCTACACTATTATTTCACTAAGGGAATACCTTATAGAATGACATTCTCAGAATGCTTGGGAACATTCCAAATTTAATCAACAGCGAAATTACATTTGTTTAGATTCACACATTGTATAAATACTTATAATTAAAAATTATATATTGGCAAACATTCTATCTCTATGCTAAGTTTTCTTTTTTAACAGGGAAGATGGCAGAAGACTGGTCTAATTTTCTCCACTGTTTATCCATTATTTCCTAGTATGTGCTTTAACCTTTTCATGTTTGTTTGGATCTCTTATTATTATCCCTGAACTTCGATTTTAAGTAGCCTCAAATCTCTTTTGTATGTTGCACATACATGTATAAATATATGTGGACATTTCACATAAATGAAATTATGCAATATGTGGTCTTTTGTGCATGGTTATAATATACGTAAACCGATAAAGTAGAAAAGAAATAATATTTTTATTAATTTTTTTCTCTAAGTACTGCTACTATTCATGTACCTATGAACACATGTTTTCTAGTAACTGTTTCAAAGAATGTTTTACAGATACATGAATAGTAGCAGTACTTAGAGAATCATGTATCTATGATCAATTCTTCAAAAACTGCTATTATTAATAGAAAACCAGGTATGACATTATCATAATCGTGTAAAAGATTTTGTTGCTGCATACAGGAATGTTAGAAATGGGTATGAATATTATAAATATTATGTGTTCAAATGGAATAGATCATTACAATATTAATACATCAGTTATTTATAAGGATAATCAGCACAAGTAATATTTGCTAATTATCTCAAGGTAAAGGGATATATAAACAATAACTCCAAATATGAGTATCACTTCCCTTTGCAGCATTACCATTTTTATGATTATACAGGTTTTTATATGTCAGTGCATAAATCTGTAAAATGCCTCCAGAAGACAAACTTACAAGAAGACAGTGCAGAAACTCATTTGAGAATGTGGTTCTCCTCAGGGCATCAAACAATCAAAATCTCAGTGGTAACCAAACCATGAATGTTTTTCTGAATTGATATTACAAAGAAGCTTAGCATTCCTCAGCGTCTGTAAACACAGACTGTCCTTTACTTCTCCTTTTTTGGAAGAATGGGGTGAATGCTGAACATTTACATTGGCTAGAGGAGTGTCAACCAAGTCTATGACCCCAACCATGTGTGGGGACATGGTACATGGCAATTCTGTCCTCATTTAATATTATGATCACATTAAAAAGAAAATCTGATATTAATGCTACTAAAAAGAGATAGAGCAAAATGATTCCGGATTATGGGGGAGCCAGCCTTAGCATCTTACATTACTATGGTATAATTGCCAAAATAATTAATACTAATAGTATTACTAAACTCCAGACTTTATACAGAGTTCGCTATTTTTCACTAATATCCTATATCTATTGCACGATCCTATCTTGGATACCATATTGCATTGAACCTGCTTATATTTTTAATTAACTTCTTGGCTCCAGGCCCATGAAATAAACAAAGCTTCAATTCAGTGAATTGTCACTGCTTAGAGGGGGAGAGGGCCAGGACTCGGGGGAAGGAAAATAGGACTAGAATGATTTTCTCCAGGCTAACCCATCTCCCCTATACATTTTTTATAATTCAATAGGAAAGAAAAGACTGGAATATAGAAAGGATATGTGCTCTGTTCTATTTTTTCCATTATTGTGACTTTTATTTTCCCAGGGTTTTCTGAGTGTTCTGAACTATTTTTATATCTGCTTTGAAGCATAATTTAAGTTCCCAAATTAAATTCAGTGTCCCCGGATTTTCTCACATGCTCTGAACACAAACTCTGGGATCTGAAAAAGCTTTATCATGAATAGTAGTACACACAGGATTAAAGAAGGTGGTACCTACCTTTAATGTTCTCACATTCTTCCCCTCCCTCCCTCCCTCCCTCCCTCCCTCCCTCCCTCCCTCCCTCCCTCCCTCCCTCCCTCCCTCCCTCCCTCCTTCCCTTCCTTCCTTCCTTCCTTCCTTCCTTCCTTCCTTCCTTCCTTCCTTCCTTCCTTCCTTCCTTCCTTCCTTCCTTCCTTCCCTCCTTCCTTCCTTCCTTTGTCACCCAAGTTTAAACACTGCAGCCTTGAACTGCTCTTTAGTAGCTAAGACTATAGATGCGTGTACCACCATGCCTGGCCCCTTTTCCATGTTTTTTCCCCTGGACTCTCCCTACTCTACCATCCCCAAATTAGAATCTTCCAGTGGTCTCTATTTTAGCAACTCCTGTGTGTGCTCTCCTGAAATAGTACATGCCCCACACTTAACATATTGACTGCCACACTAGAAAAATTTTTTCCTTGGGGTCATGGTGTTTTATTATGAAAATAGAAGAAAAACTTTGAAAATAAAATGATCCTTTCTAATTTAATGAAAAATTCGTTATTTTTTATTATTTTCTGTGCATGAATTATATGCAACTTGAAAATTATTTCACATGGTTCCCAAAGTGAAGAGACATGTAAGTTACATGTGTTTCACAATGTCCCGGGCTCAAAACTAGCATGAGTTAAATACAGTTTACATGGTAGCTAATGTGTTAAACTCTCCAACTCAAGCCAAATCAAAATTTAAGCATACATTTTGAGGTATTTCTGGCTAATAATATTACAATGAGTTGCATTTTAATAGTGAGGATTTGGGAGACTCCCATTATAGTCTAGTTAATGACAATGCAGAGCAGATTTCAGGAATGCTGGGGAGGCCAGAATTCAGGTGATATGAATGAGTCAGCACTTCTGCAGCACTCTTCACATCTCAGCATATGCTTATTAATATGGCAGGTCCTGAGTTTAGGGAACCTGTGGTCTCATTGTGATATACATGGGAAGGCAGTTTCTCACATGAATTTACGTGAGTCGGACTTACTTCAATGTAGATATAGTGCTTGCTGTTCTCTATCACATGGATGTAAGCAGTGTGGATGGACTCTTCATGGTACTTTATACCAGCAGACCAATCAGCAGCAGAACGGAGCAACTACAAGGCAGCAATCAGAAATGAACAACCATAAGACAATGAAGATGACACCAGACATCTTAATGCAATAAAGTCACTCTTTTTCTTCCAGACACAACCAAATGATTACAGTGGCTTGAGTGTGATGTGTGAACCAAGGGAGAGGAGGGGTGTGAAGAATGCTGCTGAAGAAGAGGTGGGAAAGGAACTTGTCCTTGGATGTAGTCCATAAGGAAGTAGACCAATGGAAATCACATCCTGAATATACCCTCTTCCACCAGGATTATTTTCATTCGAAATTGGAAACCACAGGGTGTGGTTTCCACAAAGAATACTTCAGAAGTACCTCTTCTGGTGGCTATTAGTAGGGTGACCATTTGTATTCTTTTCCTATGACAATCCTACAATGACACCAGAATGCCTGATGTATTTATTAATAGTACTTTCACTCTCAACAGCGTCCTGGTCTGGATCATGTGGTATTGTCATCTTAGCTCTGACTTAATAATGTGATTATTCGTTTTTTTCCCCAATAGATATTATTCAGATTAATACATACTAAAAGATAGTTCATTTAGGCATGTAATCTTATTCTGCCTTTAATTAGCTGTCTGTTCCCTGGCATGTCTCTCTAACCTAAACTTTCTCATGGTGATAACAGTAGGAATCCAATCGCAAGAAAGAATACTGAGGCTCAGCGAAGTGAAGTAACTTGCATGGTGTCACGAGGTACTAACAGAGGCATCAGACTTTGAATTTGTCTCTTCTCATTCCATATCCTATGTCTATCCACCATGCCACACTGTTTTGCCATTTCATCACATCTGTGTGTCATACCAATCAATTTGGAGTTGACCCTATCACCTCAGATTAAATGGATCAAAGCCGAGCTCATAACTGTTTTCCCTATGCCATGTCCCATCTCAAATACCCAGTGGGCCAGGTACCATCATTTTATCAGTCTTTAAAGTAAGCGACCTTTGGGGGCTGTGTGGTATGCCTCTTCTCCCAGAGTCTACATCCAGTCTCACATATGATTCTGTTTATTCTTTGGAGGATTTGTCAGATTTGCCCCTTTCTCAGCACTTGTACTGTATCCCTCCATTCAGACATTCATCCACTCACCTGGATTACACGAGTTTCTAGCTCAGACACCTGAATACAGGTTAAAGACACTGATGCAGAGCAGGACTGCCTAGGTTCAAAGCTGAGCTCAACTACCTACCGGATATTGATCATGGTCATGTTTCTTAACCTCTTTGTGCCTCACATATTTGCTCTATAAACCAGAGTTCTACTTTATAGGGCTGTAGAGACAATTAAATGAATTACTGTGAAATGTGTAGCAGGAGGCCTGAAATCTGTTAAGCATTGCATATATGTTATAATTAATGAGAGCAATAGAAGATTCATTTGAACTGTGGCGGGTCATGTCAGAGCAGACCATGGCCGAGCACGGGAGTGAGGGCTAGAGGAGGTGGAAGGAAGGCTTTCCCAACACTAAGCAACCATTCGGTGTCATTTTTTTTTCTGATAATCTAACTAGTACTGCAGTATGATGTTGGCAGATAGTAGGTCCTTAAACAATAACATGACGTCACAGAAGAATCACTATAGGAATAGATTTGCTAGTCCTAATTTGAAATGAATATTGAAAGTGTCCCTAATGAGGTCAACTGAAGTTTGAAAACAAAAACAATGGCCCCACACTTATTATGAATATACAAAGTAATCCAATACATAATCAGCTCCATGTCTGCTATATATAAAAGGTCAGGTAAAATTCTTGCTCTAATCAATAAGTTTAAAATTACATTAGTAAGGCTCCTGAAATTCTAACCTAGTACTTACTAAAAATCATTCATCGTGCCATCCTCAATTATGTTATTCCTTTATCCAGTATGAGGTTTTTATTACAAAGTATCTCCCCTCAAAGCATTTTGATTTTATCATATGAATATGTGCAATATTTCAAAATTTAATCATGAACCTGAATAGTTAAATATCACAGAATACTAACAAGGAAAATTTAGATAAATATGATCCATACTGGGAAAATACCTTGATTTTACACATCTCCAAGGAACTGCATTATGATTCATCAGTAGAAATAACAAAGATTGAACAAATAGAATTTTGAATGCTCAGTCCATTCAAATTAATGTTGAGTTTCGTTGCTAAGGAGCAGGGCTCTGAAAATGCAAGTCACCTGGAGAAGATTTTTATGCCATGACCCCCACGCATCCTGATCTAATTCAGATCTAATTCTACATAACTCTGGAAACAATGTATAAAATTGCTGAGTATACTGGAAAGATAGAAACTCTGGAGAAGCTGTGTTAACAGCTCTGCATTTACTAGCTCTTTCATTTTGGAAAAGTCTTTTTAACATCATGGAGGCTCAGTTTCCTCCACTGTATAACTGAAACCCTTCTCGCTCTCTCTCCCTCTCGCTCTCTCTGCTCCCTCCCTCCAAGCTGCTGTGAAGAGAAATGTCATAACAAACACAAAATGCTAACAATGGTATGTGGCACTTAGTACTAGATATTCCATCCATGGTATGTCTACCTCTGTAAAGTTATAGGCAAAGTTTATGTTACCACCCTTAGTGGTAACATTTGGGTCTTTGCCTCAAATCGAAAACCCTTATACTTCCTTTCCTTTCCCACTCTCAAAATGTGCTCTGATTCAGAGATTCAATAAGCTCATTCACATAAGATATAAATTAGGAGTGTCAAGCAGGTGTTGACTCGCACGTCAAGTCCAATAGATTCAGAGTGGCTTCCTGGATGGCCATGTTGCAGAGGATTCTTAGAACCTGGCAGACTGGGGAAGGAACCTGAGGTTGATTACCAATGGCTGCATGAAAGCAGAAGTGTGAAGGTCATGGATTTGCCATTTTCCCTGTGAACGTTTCCCTTTCTGGAAGCATTTAAATGTTTAAGCAAAGCAGTAAGCCAAAAGAAGACCATTTTATGTACCAGCCTGTGGGACAGCATAAGAGAAAGTGGAGGGGCCTCCTCGACGCCTGTAAAGCCGTCTGTGAGAGGTGGTCCACCTCCTGAGGGGCTTCAGCAGCATCCATCCCACTGTCTGAGTCCGAACCCATATCCTTTAGTCACAGGGAAACTCATTTAATTTTAAAAAGTCATCATTTTTGGCTAAACTTGAAACATACCTTTTAAGCAACACAGAAAAAAAATCACTTGGGATTATTATTCACTATTATTCTAATTAGTTAAAATTCCCTATCACCACAAGATAAACTGAAAATATAAATTTCCTTCTTGCTCTGCCTGCACTCTTGAACCACGCAACCCTGAGGTTATGTCAAAATCAACTGAACTGCTTGGAATGCTTGATGGTCTAGAAAGTTTTATCAACAGTCCAATAAGTCAAACACACTTTGATTGATTTTTTTGTTTGTTTTAAATATTAAGATTTACTCTCTTCTTTTTCTTCACTGACCTGACCAACTAATCTTGCATTTCTGTTTTAAACCAATGTGACTTAGATAAGCCTCAAACTCCTTCCTCACATACAAAAATGTGGCTTATCTTACTGTCCCAAATGTGCTGGGAAGCAAATCTAACCCAAACTTTTCAAACCTCAAGTTTGAATACATAATTTTAAAGTAAAAAAAAAAAAAATAGCATATTTCAGACTTTATGGTTTAGCCTCCAAATTGTAACTTGGACCAGTCATTTTCCTTTGTACTATATCCTATTTTTTAACTTAAAACATAGCCTTCTCTTTAACCACAAGTCCTAATCCCTTTTTATACTAGAGGCTGAGGTTATATTTATGGGCTACATAACAGAAATGTCTTACTGAAGAGGAACTTTCAGAACTTTCTTAGTATTTGTCCCAAGTTCTTTTCTTTTCTTTTACCATGATGCTTTTATTCCCTATAAATCCAGCACATTCCTTGTTATTCCTCTAAGAGTCCAAGTCCATCATGGAACAAAGCCTGTTTAGCACCAAAGCACTTTTTTATATGCCCCTGAAGCAGAGCCTGGCTTCTGTATAGACACTCACAGGTGGGTTGGGGAGAGAAGGGAAGTACTTAGATCATTGGGCCTTATTCTCCCAGTCTGTATTGAGGAGAACAGCAGGCAAGGAACATTGTGAACTTGACCTAGTTCACGAATCTGCCTCATCCAATCAAGCTCTTTCTTCAATAACCACTTTTCTGTAGTTGAGCGTCAGCCATTGATACCATGGTGTGCAGTTATTCACACAAGATGATCCTTTTGCCTGGACAAAAGGGAGAAGTGCTTGTGGCTGAAGGAGAGAAAGAAAAATTTTGAAGACAAGTACTTAAGGAGAAAGAAAACCTGGTACACTTGGAGGCTCTTGGGAGCCAGAAAAAAGCAAAGGGGGATTTGGGGCTGTGGCAACAGAAGATGATACCAAAAGTCAAACACGACATGCAGCTTTGTGAGAGCCTGAGCAGTTACAACCATCCTGGTCTAACTGAAAGCTGCCTCCGTAGTCATAGTTACCGCCTCGGGCACTGAAGCCCAGCTGCTTAGAGTCGCATCCCATCCCCACCACTTCTGCTATTTTACCCTCTCAAAGTCTTGGTTTCCTCGTCTGTAAAAAACTGGGGTTGCACAGGAGTACAGCTCACAGACTGGCGAATATAAACGAGATAATCCACAGACAACTTAGCGCAGCGCTGGGCGCAGAGTAAGCGCTCTCTGTCTGTATCAGCTTCCCAGCCGGGACCCACGGTGACACTCACGCAAGTGCTAGTGCATGAAGACCTGGTTCCATGTGGAAAACACCTCCCATGGTAAGTCACTTCCATGGAAATGAGTAAAGTGGATTCCTTTTCCCCACCTACTCACTTTATTCTCTCTATAGTCAAAACATTCTACAGTTAAAACATTTTTCTCTCCTTTGAAATCTAATGAATCCTTTGGAGTGCCATTTGGACATTTATCCCAAGCGTCAGAACAGATTTTTCCAGTAGTATAATTTGGATGCCATTTACATTTGCTCACAAATTTTCTCTTCCTTTTTTTTTTTTCCTTCTTCCCTCTCTCCCTTTCTTCCTTTCATATATACAGGATTGAACACATGACTCCAGTGGAGTTATTTCTCTCAGTATAGGTAGGAATTCTCAGCATGATTATCTAAGGAATGGTGCCTACTGTAAGGCACCCAATTTTTTTTTTTTTTTTTTTTTTGAGACAGAGTCTCGCTTTGTTGTCCAGGCTAGAGTGAGTGCCATGGTGTCAGCCTAGCTCACAGCAACCTCAAACTCCTGGGCTCGAGCGATCCTTCTGCCTCAGCCTCCCGAGTAGCTGGGACTACAGGCATGCGCCACCATGCCCGGCTAATTTTTTTTTTATATATATATATCAGTTGGCCGATTAATTTCTTTCTATTTATAGTAGAGACGGGGGTCTCACTCTTACTCAGGCTGGTTTTGAACTCCTGACCTTGAGCAATCCGCCCGCCTCGGCCTCCCAGAGAGCTAGGATTACAGGCGTGAGCCACCGCGTCCGGCAGGCACCCAATTTAATAAAAACGATTGTTCCCATGTATTGATTCCATGTGGTGCTGACATGGCATCAGGCATTTTCTTTCACCTTAGTAGACATGTCTGACTTGGTAATACATCTCAAATGGCAATGACAGCATTTGGAATCCTAGTTTATTCTTATTAGAGAGAAAACAAGTTTCTTTTTGTACTCTGCAGTTTCACAACCACCTCTCCCACTTCCTCTTTTACTCCAGCTTTTTCCTGCTGTGTCTTCTCTAGTGCTCTTGGCAGGCTTCTGAGAATGCCCAGCATTGAGGGGAAACAGCCGAGATTATTTTAAAAGTACAGCAGAAGCTGCTGAAGTCAGCTCTCAGGCCTGGATGACCTTTTCAGAAGCAGCAATTCGTGCTGGTGAGAGCAGGCACCCATTCTGCCTGGCTCCCCTCTCCCTGGCTGGCTGTGGAACCACCAGCAGTGTGCGCTCCATGAATTTATATTAAAAAATTCTGCATATGAAAGAAGAACTTGAATTTTATCTATTATGTACTTTATTATGTCAAATACCTTCTCTCTCCATTTCAATAAATATGTGGCATAAAAATATTTATCCAGAACTAGCCTGGTGACCTACCCAGAGAAATGTCAACTTCTTTGTTGCAAACTTTTGAAACACTAGGGAAAATTTGAAGGCTGTTTTTTGGCAGAACGCAAACTAGTGTATTCTTCTAAATGCTTTGCATGTATTAGTTTATTTAACCATCACCACAATCCTAAGAGGCAGATACTATTATTATCCTTGTTTTATAGATGAATGAAACACATACTGAAAAGTGAAATACTTTTCATAAGGTAACACAGCCAGTATGTAGCAGAGCTGGGGTTTTATAGCACAGTATGGCTTTAGAATCTACCTCTTAATTGCTGTATCATACTGCTCCTTTACAATTAAATTAGCCTTGGCCTCTAAGTTACGTTATGAATAATAAACTATGTTAAAAACTATGTTAAACTCTTATTCTCATTCATATGTGGAAGATAAAAAAAAGTTGATCTCATGGAAGTAGAGAGCAAAATGACAGATACCAGAGGCTGGGAAGGGTGTGTGAGTGGGGGCAAGGGATACAGACAGGTTGGTTAATGGGTACAGACATCCAGTTAAATAGAAGGAATAAGCTCTAATGTTTGATAGCAGAGTAGGGTGACTATAGTTAACAACAATATATCGTATATTTCAAAATAGCTAGAAAAGAGGACCTGGAATGTTCTCAACATACAGAAATGATAAATACGTGAGGTGATGTGTACCCCAAATACCCTGACTGGATCTATGCACGTAACAAATATCACATGTACCCCATAAATGTGAACAAATATTATGTATGAATAAAAGGTAAATAAAAAAACTTATCTCTTAGTACTGCTTTAAAAACTATGTTAAAATCAATGTTAAAGAACAATAAACCTAAGGAAGAATTTTATTAAATTTCTTAATTGAGTGTATAACAATCATTTAGTTATTGCCATGTGATAGCTAAGAGTGAAACATTTGAAAACGTGACAACAAACCCTTTAAAAATTAAGTAGCCTGTGCCCTGAAAGAAGAATGTCGTTTCTATGCAGACCATACAGGAGTTGTTAGAGAATCTATAGCTAAGGTCAGGGAAGGGCTTGCCCGGCGCAAACGAGAATATGAACAGCAAGCAGGTTGGTTTGAGTCTTTGGTTTAACAGTTCCCCCTGGTTAACAATGCTACTATCCACCCTACTAGGCCCACTGATTATGCTAATCTTAGTCCTTACTTTTGCGCCATGTGTAATTAATAGACTAGTAGCTTTTGTGAAAGAACGGATAAACACTGTCCAGCTACTAGTATCGCAACAACAATATCAGCAGCTATGGTCAAGTGCTATAGAACTAGAGCACCTAAGAGACCTTGAGGACGAGCAAGAGTGCTCGACTGCTACCTAGAGAAAGGGGGGAATGTAGGGCAGAGGAATTTGTAGGACAGAGGAAGGGCAGAGGAATTCTTCCAATTGTCGGGAATTTACTTGGGTGGGGCAATGAGCTAACCGCAAACCTTTGCTTCTGGTCATTGCTTGCTTGCTGTACCGCTGTAAGGGGAATTATGGGATGAGGTCATTGAAGCACGGGCAACTGGCCTATCAGGCAACAGAGGGCAACCAACCCACCAATTATTTCAAAAGGCAATAGTGGGCAACCAATCATTTTAAAGGTCAACGCATGATCCATGCGTAGTCGGCTTGTGCGCAGTTTGTGCACCATGGGGATAAAAGGCATGCTGTTGTTCCGGTTGGGGTCCTTGCCTGTGAGAGTGGCCACTGCGTTGGTGCTCTGGGGCTTGGACCCTGGCTAGCCAGAAAATAAACCTCCTCTTGTGTGAAAAAAAAAAAAAAAAAAAAAAATTAAGTAGCCTGCCACATAGCCAGGTCCCTATCCCCCTACACACTTTTGGATTTTTTTGAAAACCAGAGATTGGACGAGATTACTGCTCTTACCCTCTAAGCAACGTACATTCATGACATACAGACTGAAATAACATAAATAATATTCGGAGCTAGTAAATAATATGAAAAAAGTAAAATAATACTGTGGTCAACACTTTACAGAAAAGAAGAAATGCAGCAGGGTAATTTTTTTTTTTTTTAAGCTTCTAGCCATCTGTGTCCACCATTTTCACAGCTAGATTATTTCAGTATTTCTGAAAAACATATGCTGAAAACTCCAGGGTTTGCTAGGAGTAACATTTTTAAAATTTAGGGAGGCCTTTGTAAGAAAAAAATTCTTTGATTTACAAATACCAAATTAGGTCAAGTTCTTGAAGGGTCCTAGACATGGGAGGGTCCTAAAGCTAAGCTACAGCCTAGTGTGGGCAACAAATGTCGGCTCCTGAAAATGTGCAACTCATTCCTTACGTCGTAGCCTTAACCTCAGTCAGTCTGGAGGTAGGTTTTACTTTATGAACTGAGATGATAAAAAGTTAATTATAGAAATATTAGGTTTGAGTACCAGAGGGATAAAATAAATTATAATCTTATACTCTTGGAATTTAAGTGTTCATCCATGATGTCCTATTTTCTTAACTCTTACCCTGCCTTCTAATTTTTGTCTTATCATTGCCATATGACTAAATGTAGCTATTACATTTTAATTTACTTAGATATTTTTCCTTTCTCTCAAAGATCCACAGAAATAAGCTTAATTGTCAAGGTATAAATTCTGAGCAATGGTTTCTATTTCCATTTAGTAATAAACATCACCATAACTACTTAAAATATTAAGAGGTGTACCTCTGGTGGGCATTTGAGTTTTATTTTTTGAGGGATTATAATTATATCAGTAGGCCTAACTAAGAGGTAATTAATACTTACAATGTTAATAACACCTCATTTATTAAAATTCTGAATGGCAAACTTCCCTTGAAATACTGAAGGGACCTCAGATCTGATTCCCACCAACATAGAGCTTTCAGATTAGAAGATGAAGCTCGGGGAGCGGAAATGACTTGCTGAGGCCACATGTTGCTGTAGAATCTTCATACCACACACACCACTGTGCTGTGCTGACTTCAGAGTTTACAATGTATTTTATTATATTTAGCTGGACAATTTTCCTACATTTCCAGAAGCTCTGCATAGAGACACTTTCAGCTTTCTTTATTATACACATTATCATGCTGCAAAATTTATATACCCATAACTAGACATACTACAGGAGCTACCTGAGTTCCTTTGTGGTGTCAGTTAGTGTCCTGGCCGGGCAGTTATGACCCAGGTGCTGCGCTTCCCTGGAGACTCCATCAGTGACACTGAACTAATTATCTTTACACTCTTTCCTCTGCCCAAATTTCAGTTTCTAGTCTGCTAGAAACTGCTTTGTCTCTTTCCTCAGAAATCCCTCCGTATGTCCCTCCCTTTCATTTCTAGGGTCGGCCTTAGCTATAAGCCAGCATCACTGTCACAGCCTCTTCACTCGTCCCCGAGCTCTCATTCTCTCTCTGGTCTAAGAAGTTCTTCATCTGTGTACGCTTTTGATCCCAGAATGTTTGTTCAGAGAGATGGAAACAGATGACAAGAAATAAAATGAGAGAGCCTGTGTCAAATAAGCCTGGGAAATGCTCACACCACATTCCCTCCTAGTGGTTTTATAGACTCATTAGCATAAGAAAAACACCAAGGAGTCCTGTATCAAAGAACTTTGCGAAAACTTATCTGTCCATGGAAATCTTTTTTGTGGAATAGTTATCATTATTTCACAGGCAAAATCCAGTTTGGAAAACTCTGCCCTAGGTTAGTCTTCATAAAACAGACCAGGCGTAGCCCCAAATTCACCTGGCTAGCACTCCGGGCACCCCCATCTGGCCTCTGCTGCCTAACGTCATGGACCACCTCTCGCAGAGCACATGGTTTGCTGCAGTCGATCCTCCTGTCTTCTGAGCAGGTGGGATTATTCCTTACAGTGTACACCCAGATCTGCCCCTTGGGTTTGCCAAACTCTCACAGCATGGGGGTCCATACCTTCAAAATGGCATTGAGTCAGAGACTGCACCTTGTCATAGTAACTTAACTATTCACATCACAGCTTTCTCTCCTCAGCTAAGTTTCCAGAGGCAGAGAACTACTTTTCTGCCTGCCCCCTCAGCACCCAAATGTGCTTGATGACTTCACTGTGCAAACGGATGGCACTTAATAAACGTGTTGCCTGAATGAATGAACAAATGAGTGACTGAGTCTTGGTAAATGTCCTTTTAAATAAATTGGCTTTGTAGATTCCTGAGTCCAGGCCACCTGGACATATCAGGGATGAACATATTAGTTTATCAGAAGAGATCGTCTGATCTAGTCCCATTTCTGACATGACATCCAGTGACACAGAGATGAATGAAGAGAAGCATTTTATAGAGTATCTATCTGCCTTAGGAGGAAAGCAGGATGAGAATATGTAAGTACTGGCTTTACCAGCAGTGGAGTGGAAAATGTATGCATATGCAGCACTAGGCTAAAACATCTTTCATCGATCATAAAATACACAATTCCCCGCAATATGTTTTCAACAGATACTTAATTAACATCAGCTAACTTTGATAACTTGACTACCTCATCAATTTTAATGCAAATTCAAATCTTAAATTCTCTTATTAATATTTTCCTAATACCAAAATTCTTATTTTATCTTCCAGCATGGGTAATTTTTCCTCCTGCACGTAGAATAAAATTAAACAGGTTCATAAAATATTCATCAACTTACACATAAATCATAGCTATCTGTGCCTCCAAGTTTAAATTAGTTTTCTTCTTAGACTGGGATGACTAAATATTTGCTACGGGTACTTCTCTTGGTTTATCACTCTTTTCTTAATGTCCTATTATTTGATTTATAGTCTGGAATGTCTGTATTTCTTATATATGCACAACTTTACTTACACACTGTGCAAAGTAACTGATGTAAGCACTTCATTTATATAATTATATTCACTAAGGTACATAACTGCATTTCATAAGTCCATATTGGTGATGTGCAGCAGTAGCAGACTGCTAGATCTTCAGTTACACAATGCTTTGGATGCTGGGAGTGATGACTCTGAACAAAAGGCAACGCCAAAGTTTACCCATCCTAGTCTGTCCCCACACGATCTCAAGATATTTGAACTGTAGTTGGTAAAGGGAGCAGATTGGATAACACTGGACTAGACTAGGATTTCAAGCTCTAACTCTATTGATAATTACCTGGATAAGCCTCAGAGCTCCACTGGGTTTGACTGTTCTTTTTTGTAGTTTGAGATGGTTAAACTGGATGTGGTAAAATGTTGTGACTCTATTAAGTAAAATCCTTATTCCATTAAAAGAGCCTCTAAAAGGCATTTGGTTAATTAGGAACTAAAATTAGATTGAACTATAACTAGCTTCCTAGCTGCTAAGGTTCAGCCACATTCTTGGTGCTTAAGCAGTATGAGGCCCAAGTTTACTGTGTATCATGTTGCCAGGGTCACTTCAGAAGGAATTAGAGGAACAGCTTTTCCTTGACTATGGCCTTTTCTGAGGATGTGAATTTATTATATTTACAAAAGAGCTTTTTAAAGAGAGTGAATTGAATCCAATTTGCACAGGAAATCTAATACTGAATACTAAAAGGTCCATCTAGATTTGCTTTGGAAAAGTTGTCATTGAAAAACCTGAAGCCAATGTAATAGGCACTTAGTCCAATGAGAGTAATTTTACCCAGTGGCACTTTGTCAAAAAAAGCCAGACTTACCTGTACATTAGCGTGGACAGATCCTGGCACCTGATATCTCAAGTCATGGGCTGTTGTTTGAGACTTTGGAAGCAGAAAAGGATAAGAAAGGGACCGATATTTTGATTTCATAATCTAAAATAAAGAAAAAGAGATAAAAAATTCAAATGAGGCTCGTCCAAAAATAGTGAGTTATCTCACTTGATTGTTCACAGTTACAGATTGCACTCCTTGTTCTACTATTTTCCCCCTTCCTCACTACTGCACTTGACTAGTCTTAAAAAAAATTCAAATGAGAAAAGAGATCCATTCTTCCCTATTTTGTGATTATAAGAGAAATTCGGGCCTGCTATGGTGGCTCATGCTTGTAATCCTAGCACTCTGGGAGGCCAAGACAGGAAGATCACTTGAGGTCAGGAGTTTGAGGTTGCAGTGAGTTATGATGATGCCACTGCATTCTAGCTGGGGTGACAGAATGAGACTCTGTCTCAAAAAAAAAAAAAAAAAAAAAAAAAGAAAAAGAAAAGAAAAGAAAAAGAAAAGAAGAAATTTGTTTCATTTGAAAAAGAATAAGAAAATTATTAACACTGGATGTTTGTAAGTAAAGGGCTATAGATTATTTATATTTGTTTTCTATTTCCCATATTTTCTTCTTTTACCTTTGTAGCAAGTGTGTATTATTCTACATTAGTAAAGAAGGATTAAAGATAATCTCTACTTATAGAGGCATATAGTTGCAAATGTGGGATTATTGTTTTATAAACTAATTTTTGCTATATTGTAGATATCTTGCCACATCAATATAGCACTATATCATTTTTTTAAATAGCTTCATAGTAAAATGGTATAAAAGAATCATTTATTTAATAAATTCCTATTAATGTACACTTCACTTATTTTAATTTCATTGAATTATTAGAAACCATATAAAAATAAGTTACTTTATTGGTTTACTTCTTTAGCTTGAATACCTGGAGATGTTTTTCTGGATCAAAGGTTCCATACTTTTAAAAAAACTTAGTAGTGCTGTACCAATTTATCTTCCCAGGAGCCGGGTAAAAGATCACAAAAATCCCCAAACCCAACTGTAATAGAAATTCTTTTTTATCTTTGCCAGTACAATAGGTTAAAAGTAACATCCCTTTTATTCATTCATCTCCCCTAAATTTTTGTTTAAAATATTTCCATTAGGGCTTCTGCTAAATCTTTATACTGTTTACAAGAATGAAAAATAAAATGAGACTCTAAATTGTTGACAGAACTAAACCATTTTCCAAATTATCAGGGGGAAAACGCCTCATAGTCATTTCAAATAAATAAAGTGAAACCTTAACAGGTTAATACCCAGATGATGTTTACTCAACTAGGAATGTTAAAGTTAGGTTAAGTTCTGACTAGTAATGAAGACACAATCTGGAGAAAAGAAAAACGGCTCCATCTTCCTTTACTGTTTGCTTTGCTCAGAACCAATTCTCAGAATCCTGGACCAGTAAGAACCCAGAGCAATTCCAGGATTGGGAGGGACTTTAAGGCTTGAGCCTTCTCCTCTAAACCAGGCTCCCTGGAATAGCCGTCTACATGACTGCAGAGCCCAGGCCACTAAATGCTTAATCAACACTAAGAGTTAAGATGTTAAAAGGATTAAACCCCTGATATCTATCCCTCTGTACTCTGAATTGTCTGTGATGTGAAAGTTCAGGAATGTGTCCTTTTTTGTTTAGGGGCCCAGCCACTGTGACAGTGATGCCCACAACGGTAGATGGTGGCATAGCTGTGGGCACAGCAGCCCCTTCTTCCACCCTTCTGGACTTCTCTGGCTAGACCTGCCTCTCTTCGTGCAGACTGAATCATGACCACACCATCCAAGTACCTTGGTGAAGTTCCAGCGCTGGATGAAGTGGCGTGCCACGTCACGTGCCGCCTTCCCGTGGACCACGGAGGCAATGTCATGCCAAGGCATCCGGGGAGTGGAGTACCTGTCAATGAAATCTGCCCAGGTGTACCAGGCAAGGGTCAGCCATTAACTCCTGTGCTGGGGACAGAAGCCCTCTGGTTCCAACTATGATACATAACAGGAAACGTGTTAATGCCTAGTATGTGTATATTTCTTAGCTTGGGTTGAACAATTTTTACATAGTCTCCCAGGCACCCCCTCCAATATGTTTCCATGTCACTTAGTATTAGATAATCACTAAACATAGCAAGGTGTGAGTTGGTACAAATTATCCAAGGCTGTGTACTTGATATTATATATGTCTATTTCTTATCCTGTTGAAACAGTGGCAGGCAGTGCCATCTCTATCTTCTCTTAGACACATTAAGCACAGTAATAATCTGGAAATATGCCCTTTTAATGCTGGAGAATGGAGAGGATAAGCAGAAAATAAGATGATTAAAGGAAGGCTTCCATGTCTTGGAGAATTATAGATTATTACCCCCAAAATATGCCTATAGGAAATCTGGAGGTTTCAGAAAGGTCAGCTCTATTTTGTGTTCTTGTCTTATTGCAACTACAAGGGAAAGTCCTTAAGTTTATGACTAATGACTAAATCATGTCTCCAAAGTTCTACAAAATTTTCAAAAATAAAAACAAAGTAAAACAAAAGGCATTTAGATCATATGCATGCATACTTGTTGAGATGCTCAAAAGAAAAAGACAAAATACAACCAGTACCCCACCACCATCATACTCACCAGCAAAAGGCTTATCAAGTTGAACCCAGTCTTTGAAGACAAAATTGCAGTAGTCCTTTCCATGCCAGAATCTGGTCTCCCCATGTAGCTCTCCCACACCCGTCTGTAAACTGCGGATGGAGCTGGTGTCTGTGAATGCAGCAAGATCCCCTCAGACACTGTGGTTCAGGCCGGCCCCAGACAGCAAGGCTCAACTCCCATCTATTAAACATCTAAAAACTTCTTAACTTCCTAAGACTCAGAACTAAGGCAGCATCCCTCCATTCTAATAGAGGTTATGGGCTAACAAGGTTTTACAACTCTCACAAGTTTATTTTTAGTGGGCGGTTGGGGCTATAACAAGGTTTCTCATTAGACAATGAAATTTAACCTTCTCAGGCAGTTGAGCAGCTTATTCTCACCACCTACCAGATCACTGGGAGAACCAATCACGGGGTTAACTGTGAATAAAGGACTCATGAGACAGGACTGAGAGAGCAGTAAAGCCGGGTGAGGGTGGAGAAACCTGAGATGTAGAGGCAAGAAAGATGTCATGCCAATTCTCTTTCCTCAGCCAACATGATGCACACGCAATGCTATCATAATTCTTGTCTTTTACATCTCATAAAGCAAGAACCTCAAATTTACAGATAGCCCATATTCTAGCCCTGGAATTAACTAGCTAAGTGAGACTGAGCTTCAACCTTCTGGGTCAGAAATTCCTTTTGTGTAAAAGAAAGAATTCGGCCTAGATAACAGCTAAGATCTTTGGGGCTCAAATATTCTATATTTCCCTCATTATAAATGGAATTCATAAAAATTATGACAAGCAGAAGCTTATGATATAGGTGCAAAAGCAGCAGTCTATTGTAGCATTTCTATTGTAAAGAACTTGCAGAGACCATTTTATTTAAGGGTAAATACTTTGAATAAAATAAATTTTAAGTTTAGGGAATCTGTTGACCATAAAAACAATGAAGTAGGAAGACTAGCAGAAATACAAATCACAAAGGCAGCACTTGGCACAAAAGAGGCGCTTAACAAATAGACATTGGATGCAAAAACATTTGTTGAATGAATGACTGACTGGTATTGCTTGCACTAGCCAATAAGAGGACTGCATTGATATCCCCTCCCCACAGCACTGTCCCAGAACTGTCTTTATAAAATGCAAACTCATTACTTAAAAGCCTCCTAGGATCACCTACTGCCTATAGAAGAAGGTTCAAGTCCTAGGGGCTTAGTATGCATAGGAAGCACTTCCTAAACTGGCACCAATCCATCTTTCTGGGTTTTGCTTTCCTCCACTCAGCCCCAGGCCCCATGCATTGTACATTTTCACTGTATTTTGACAGGCTTGCTCTGCCATGCCTCCATGCAGCTGGCACATTATTCCTTCTGCCTGGAATGCTCTTCTTCCCTCTGTGCCTGATCTCCCAATGATCCTCCAAGAGCCAAATTAGCTATCACCTGCCCTAGAGAGACCTCTCAGATCCCTGTAGGGACAGGCAGTCACTAGCACGGCTGTTGTCCCATTAGCAACTGCACACCCCAAGGCCTCTGACTCTGGGATGCAATTGTGTAAGGATGCTCCCCCGCCCCCATTAGTCTATAAAATCCCCAGGAATGGGGACTGTATCCCCTCACTGCCTGGTGTAACTCCTGGCATCAAGTTAATCAATAAACATTTGCAGAACAAAAAAAAATTTTTTTTTTAATTTCAGCATATTATGGAGGTACAAATTTTAAGGTTATGTATAATGCTCTTGTCCTCCCTCCCCACCTCAAGTCAGAGCTTCAAGTGTGACCATCCCCCAGATAGTGCACATCTCACTCATTATGTATGTGTATACCCGTCCCCCCTCCCCCCTCCCACCTGCCGAATATCCAATAAATGTAATTCCTATGTGTCCACTTAGGTGCTGATCAATTAATACCAATTTGCTGGTGAGTGTATGTGGTGCTTGTTTTTCCATTCTTGGGATACTTCACTTAGTAGTATGGGTTCCAGCTCTATCCAGGAAAATACAAGATGTGCTATATCACCATTGTTTCTTAAAGCTGAGTAGTACTCCATGGTATACATATACCACATTTTATTAATCCACTCATGAATTGATGGGCACTTGGGTTGTTTCCATAGCTTTGCAATTGTGAATTGTGCTGCTATAAACATTCGAGTGCAGATGTCTTTATTGTAAAGTGTCCTTTGTTCTTTTGGGTAGATGCCCAGTAGTGGGATTGCTGGATCAAACGGTAGATCTACTTGTATCGCTTTAAGGTATCTCCATATTGCTTTCCACAGAGGTTGAACTAGTTTGCAGTCCCACCAGCAGTGTAGGACTGTTCCTATCTCTCTGCATCTATGCCAACATTTATTGTTTGGGAACTTTTTGATAAAGGCCATTCTTACTGGAGATAAGTGATATCTCATTGTGGTTTTGATTTGCATTTCTCCGATGATTAGAGATGTTGAGCATTTTTTCATATGTTTATTAGCCATTATTCTGTCTTCTTTTTTTTTTATTTCAGCATATATGGGGGTATAGATTTTAAGGTTTCAATAAATGCCCTTCCCCCCCCCATAAGTCTGAGTTTCCAGCATGACCATTCCCCAGATGGTGCACATCTCACTCATTAACTATGTATATACTCACCCCCCTCCCCCTGCCCAATACCCTATTACCATAGTACCTATGTGTCCACTTAGGTGCTGCTCCGTTAATACCAGTTTGCTGGAGATTATATGTGGTGCTTGTTTTTCCATTCTTGGGATACTTCACTTAGTAGCATGGGTTCCAGCTCTAACCAGGAAAATATAAGATGTGCTATATCACCATTGTTTCTTAGAGCTGAATAGTACTCCATGGTATACATATACCACATTTTATTAATCCATTCTTGGATTGATGGGCACTTGGGCTGTTTCCACAGCCTTGCAATTATGAATTGTGCTACTATAAACATTCGAGTGCAGGTGTCTTTTTTGTAGAGTGTCATTGGATCTTTTGGGTAGATGCCCAGCAATGGGATTGCTGGATCAAATGGTAGATTCACTTGTATCACTTTAAGGTATCTCTATATTGCTTTCCACAGAGGTTGAACTAGTTTGCAGTCCCACCAGCAGTGTACATGTGTTCCTCTCTCTCCGCATCCATGCTAGCATTTGTTATTTGGAGACTTTTTGATAAAGGCCATTCTCACTGGAGTTAAGTGATATCCCATTGTGGTTTTGATTTGCATTTTCCTGATGATTAGAGATGTTGAGCATTTTTTCATATGTTTGTTGGCCATTCTTCTGTCTTCTTTAGAAAAGTTTCTGTTCAAGTCCTTTGCCCACTTTTTAATAGGGTAATTTGATTTTTTCTTGCTGATTTTCGTGAGTTCTAAGTATATTCTAGTTATCAGCCCCTTACTGGATGCATAGGATTCAAAAATTTTCTCCCATTCTGTGGGTTGTTTGTTTGCTCTCTTGACAGTTTCTTTGGCTGTGCAGAAGCTTTTTAGTTTGATCAGGTCCCATTTATCTATTTTTGTTGCTGCTATGATTGCCTTTGGGGTCTTCTTCATAAATTCCTTACGTAGGCCAATGTCTAGGAGAGTGTTTCCAACGTTTTCCTCTAGAATTCTAATAGTTTCACACCTTAGGTTTAAGACTGTTACCCAGCGTGAGTTGATTTTTGTGAGAGGTGAAAGGTGTGGAACCTGCTTCAGCCTTTTACATGTGGCTATCCAGTTTTCCCAGCACCATTTATTGAATAAGGATTGTTTTCCCCAGTGAATGTTTTTGTCTGCTTTGTCGAAGATTAGATGGCTATATGAGCATGGTTTTATGTCAGGGTTCTCAGTTTTGTTCCACTGATCAATGTCCCTGTTTTTGTGCCAATACCAAGCTGATTTAATTACTACAGCTTTGTATTATAGTTTAAAATCTGGCATATTAATATCTCCCATTTTGTTTTTATTGCCTAGAATTGCTTTTCATATATGGAGTCTTCTCTGGTTCCAAATGAAATGTAAAATTATTTTTTATATATCTGTGAAAAATGATGTTGGGCTTTTAATAGGGATTGCATTGAATCTGTAGATCAGTTTGGGTAGTATAGACATTTTAACAATGTTGAGTCTGCTGATCCACGAGCATGGTATGGATTTCCATCTGTTTATGTCCTCTGCTATTTCCTTTGAAACACTGAAGAAGGAAATAGCAGAAGGAAAGAATGTTTTTATGCAATCATCACACACGATGCTAATATTCTACCTCAAACTTAATAACTAACCTTTAAAAGGTTATTGAAATTTTCTCTAAAAAAAAAAGGCTTAAAGTGCCAAAGATTAGCAAAATTAAATAATGTTAAAAATAGACTTCTGTTGACTTCTCCCAGTGATTTATTTTCCTGCTGTGTAAGATTGAAAGACCAAAGTACAGGTAGGTCTGTTTGTTCACCTGTAGGCTCTTTAGAGTAAGCATGGAAGTTTGTTAAAAGAAAGAGAGAGAAGAAGAAGAAGAAGAAGAAGAAGAAGAAGAAGAAGAAGAAGAAGAAGAAGAAGAAGAAGAAGAAGAAGAAGAAGAAGAAGAATGAAATAAATAATGGATCAAATTCCAAATTAAGAAAAAATGTATATATAAAATTTGTTTTCATCAGTTGAGAAACTCTAAGCTAAGGCTTTACATAAATATACCTACACTTGTTTAAAAATTAACTTTCACTTAATGACTGGTTATGAGAAGGAAAAGAGAAAAAAGCAAATTCTTAGTGTCAGAAAATTATCTTGGTACTAATTAAATTCAAACTGCTCATAATTCAAATTTGTCTTTGTTTTTAGCCATGCCCTAACAACTCTTCCAAATAAATCAGAGTCCTCTTGAGAACAAATTAACTATTAAGGCAACAGAGTCAAATACTAGTTCCTGGATGACTGCTCAGTACTGTATGAGTACCTGTGAGCAGGTCCAGAGGACTTCTGGCCTCTGCAATTGGGATCCAAGGGTCTCTTCTTAGGCTGTATTTGGCTCCTGGATGATTTCACAATTGCATCTGCCTTGTCTTTTTGCACAGGTTTGTTATGCCAATTTTCTGCATCCTTCTCTTTCAGGGGCCCAGATTCTGGCTGATAAAGTTTATGACAAGGGTCCCCTCCCACTCCTTGCCTGGTGTCTTCTGGCCTTGCCATGTCCTCCTCCTTTTCTCCTCTCTTGGCTTCCAACATTCCATTCTTCTAACCATTTATCCAGCCCACCTTTCTTGTTCTTCCTTCCTAGAGCCTCCTCACTAATAAAGTTTCCTCTTTCTCCTGACTTTCTCTATATCATCTGAAAGGTGGCCTTGTTAATAAACTATTTCACATCCTAACACAATCCCTAAATGTACACCTCTAGGCCTGGCTTGTTTGGGGCTCCAGATCTGCAGTCACATCCACTTTCCCCCTTGACATTGTTTACCTAGATTTCCTACCAGTAATTTTAAAATTACATCTAATGTGAAAATCATTATCATCCCCACAAAATCATGTCCCTCCTTGAGATTTCTGCTTTCCACTCACAGTAAACTCAAGCCCAAGCCTCTGCATCACCTTTGGCCCCTCCCTTCTGCACTGACTTCTCCACTCACCTCCCCAGCACCATGACCCAAATCATATTGAAGTTCTGCTGATTCTTCTTGTAGAGAAAGTTTCTCCCATTCCCTTCAGTCTTGGGCCCACTGGCACAAGCTGGTCAGACTCCCGGTGTCTCTAGTGCAACCTTTGTAAAACCTCACCCTTAAACCCCAACTCCCAGGGGATTCTCCAACAATTAGTAGATGAAGTAGAATGTCTCAGTCTGATTTTCAAGGCCCTCCATAAATTGGTATGGATATACCCTACCAGCTTGGTCTACACAATTAACTAACCCTTAACAAACAATTCCAAAACTCCAAAAGCTCTGAAAATCCAAATTTTTTTTCATAGCTCATGTGTTAGCAAAACTTGACCTGAACTGACAAGAGATTATTGATTATCTTTATTGATCTCACTTGGTGTTGCACAAATATAAATGGTCTCCTTGCATTCCAGGTGTTTCCTGGACCCTGATGGGAGTATAAAATAATATGGGGTTTGGGTCTTGTATTACCTTTCTAAAATCCAAAACCTTCTGAAGTTTCTGAAGTGCATCTGAATCCAAGGATTTTGTGTAAGAGATCGTAGACCTCTATGTACTCACCACATTCCACTCAGGTCTGAGGTGCTGGAATAAATACTTTTGGCATTTCCTGTATCTGTGCCTTGAGATATAACATCTGCCTGAAATGTCTGTTTTTCTCCCTTCTTAGTCTCTACTTGCTGCATTTCTACTTATGTTCAAGGTCAGTTCCAATACAGGTCCTCAATGAGTCATATTAAGAAACTTTTTGGTTTTCAAAAGTTTTTGGATATTAGAATTGTGGATAAGGTTTTATAGACCTGTATTATATCTGTGGAGAGGCTTTACTGATGACTCTTGGCAGCAACAGAATCTTCCCTTGATGAATTACTAAGGTACTAGGTTAGTAAAATATTTAAAACTAATATTCACCTGTTAGATAATAAGATTTCTGACAGCACAAAATGAGTCCTATACATCCCATATATTGCCTCCCTGAGAACAGAGTTTAGAAATGGCTTAACTTACAATTCCTTATCCCTTATGATTAGATATTCAAATTTGAAAAACCTGTCTCAACTAAATTGCAAAAATAATTTTCCCTCACTTATCTATTTAAATTGCTTAAAAGGAAAAGATTAGCAAACAGTTGCTGAATATAAAGGAGTAAAATTCAACCCTTTAAAAATAGATAGTACCAAAGCAATTACAATCCAAAATTCTCCCTCTTCGTACATAATTCTGCAAAGAAAAAAAAAATTTGATGGTGGCTGAGTATTTTGAATTAAAATATATATTACAAAAATCTACTATGGTTACTAAACACATGTTTAGTGCAGTTCTTCTATTTAGAGACCTACAGTGATTTTGTATGCACACTCTGCACTCATTTCTGTATAATTCCAAGAAGGTTTATTAGGAGCCCAGTTCCACATGGTCTTTTGCAGTCAAGTGAAATGGACACTGCAAAGAGGCTACCCTGTTCAGATTCATAGGAAAAGGAAGTCATTAACTGAAGATAATATTCAGCCTTAGATTTCTAATGAAGAGTTACTCCATGCTTGATGTGGGCTTCAAGTTTTATAAGGCAACATGAGTTTAAGTCATGACAAGATTTAAATGTAGAGCCTTGTTCTTTAAACTTCCTTCATTATTTTTAGTAGAACCTTATACTTTTTTCCAAAACAAATTCCCGAGGAACTACAGTGTACAAAGAGGATATAAATGGGATTGTTCTGTTTGAAGCATGTACCGGTAGCAGTGGGAGAATCCTGAAGTCCATCTGTTTCAGTGTCCTCAGAGCCTTCTAGAAAGTCCAGGGGCCAAGGAGTAGACTCTGGAAAGCACTGCTCTAGAAGGTCCTGTCATTATTTGGCTTTTCAAGTAAATTAATTTTTATATTAAAAAAATAAGTTTGTATTTATATTTGATTATAAAAGTAATATGAAAATAGTAGCAACAATATGGGAAAAAAAACACATCAAAGTCCATCTTCCTAACACAGCATCATTTAGCGTCCTTTGTCAGTCTCTTTCAGGTGAGTATTTTGACAGTGGTAATCACCCTCAAGCTCTTGATCTGTCCTAGTTCTTATTGCAGCCTTCCCATTTCAGCTCATGAAAATTCCACCTTTCCAATGGGGCCAAGGACTTGGAATCTTCTCCTTCTTTCACATCCCATAGCCAGGGCATCAGCAAATGTGGTCAGCTTGACCCTCAAAATACATTCAGTATCTGCAGGGTCACTATTTGCCACCCTGGTCTGCTCTGAAGAACGATCTTATTGAAATGTAAGTCAGACTTCGTCTGCCCTTTGCTCAAGACCATCTGGTGACTTCCTGTCTCACTCAGAACCAACATTCTTACACGCCCACAAGACCTCACATAATCCCCCAGCCCCACCTCCCTGAGTTCACTCTGTCACTCTCCCCCAGCCCACCCTGCTGCAGCTGCATTTCTGGAACACACAGCCCCCTGCCTCAGGGCCCTTTACATTTGCTGTTCCTTCATCCGCAATGTTCTCCCCCAGACAGTTTCTTATTCTCTCTTCCTTTAGTCTCTATTGAAAACTCACCCCATTAGAGAAGCATCCTCTGACCACCCTTTATAAAATAGTAACTCCTCCCCTCTGCCTTCCTCCCTGATCCTGATCTATTGTTCTCCATGATGATTATCACCAAACGATATATTGTGTTTGACCTTCTGTTTATATAAACAGTTCCCATCTTTACCCACAGCTAGTTACCTGCATTTCTTCCATTTTGTTTGCTACATCTCTAGCACCTAGAACAGTGATCGGCATATTCTAGGAGCTCAACAAATACTTAAATAAATGAATCTTCTACATTTATTTTTGTATCCCTAATTAAAGATTTTAATGGTTGCCCAATTCTATCAGAGGGATTAACCATTCAAAGTGTTCTTCACCATTCCACTACTCACTGAGATTTAGGCTGTTTTCTGACTCTGTCTCTATCTCTAACAATGCTGCACTAGATATGTATACAGTTTATTAGTGAGGGGATTGTGAGTAGATGTCAAGGATACTTTCCATCAACCATACACGTCCGTGTCCTCTGATCACTGTGTATCACCCCTCTGAGCCTGATGTTGGCCTGATTTACCTACTGTATTCAGCACCTGACTCACATCCTTTCACTTGTGCCTAATCCTATTGTCAGCAACACTAACACTCAGCCATAATTCGGACCCCTCGGGTTCATGGGTTGACAACCTCAATTCTTCATTTCATTTTTAATTTCAATTCTAAGGCAGCAAAGCCACACACTGGAATGACAAGGCACCATCTGGACCTGTTCATAACCCTTTATCTTTAATGTCTGCAACTGCGTGCACCCTTCACCTGGCTGCCTGGACTCTCCAGAGGTTTCCTGGTTCCCAGGACAGTGAAACTCTGTTGAGCACAGGAATTACTGGGAGTTGTCCCTGAATCCACATATGTAGCAAGTACTAGCTGTTGTTCTCAATAAATAAAACATTTCCTCATATATGTTTTCCATTTTAAAATGTATATCAATATTGTTATGATTCACAAAATACAGATTTATGTAACAATTACATTAGAGCTTTGGTTTATTGTAAGTATTAATTGATGTACTTTTTAAAACACAGGGTCCCTAGACTAAAGAATTCTGGGAACCACTACTCAGGGTCCAGCTTAACTTATCAAGTTTATTAGCACCTGCTAGCCACAAGTGACTCACATCCAGGCACGTCATTTGGGCTCTAACTGCCTCTCTCCTAAACAGTACATGAGAAACTTGGCCTTGGCTTCTAGCCAAAAGGTCAAGACACAGTAATCTGTATTTCTCTTAAATCACAAATCTGAATCGTGAGCACTGGGAGACTGAAGAATGGGAATGTCACTGGGCAAGTAACTTATTATCTCTAACCTTGAGTTTCCTCATGTGTAAAAAGGAGATAATATTACTTCAGGCACTGCAAGTACTCAGGCAATGATAGGCAGAGTCTGCACATGGTAAAAGTTAGCTTATAAATTTTACTATAGTTGTTTACGATGATGATTACCTATTCCTGTGTCTGATCAGTTGCCAAATCCTTCTTCATTCCCACCACCACAATTTGGGCTCTGATTAATTCACTCCCTGAGTATCTGGTTCTTCTTACAAAAGACTTTTCAGATTATAATTTCTGAAAATTCACAGAGCATGCAGGACACCACCATTCAAAGGTCTTCCAGATTTTTAACCAAATAAAGTTCTAACTCCCCAACGTGACTGTTGTATAACATATCTTTAGTCTTACATCAAAAACCGTGTCTTAGCTGGGTGATGTATTTTCTCATCTGTGAAAGCAGTTGGTGCCTTCCCATTCCAGCACCTTTGCTCAACTCATCTCCTTCACCTGCAATGTTTTCCTATCGTCACCTACCCCAATCAAATAACTTCCAGGCCTAATGTCCTTCCTTAAAAAGTCTTTCTGGGTCGTCTCAGAGGAAGCCCTCCCACCTTCTGCAGAACTTGCACAACACTACTGAATTGCATGTGCCATGCACTGTTCAGTTACTAGGTATGTTTTGCCTTCGCTGCTGGAGTGCGGGTTCTTAGGAAGTAGGATCTTGTGGACTACCCAATACTTTGCACAGAGCAGGCTCTCAATAATATACATGGCAAGAAAACTGTGCAAACACAAAGCCAATCCGTAAACACACTCACTATGCCCATGCAGCAGACAATGCAACAAAAGCTCAAGCCTAAGGAGGTTCTGCCACCTCACACAGCACTTACCAACGCTGGGTCTAGTGAGCCCCTGCTCAGACTCACTGGAAGGGCGAAAGAGTTTGAAGTGGGGTTTTAAACCATGGATTAAATTCTGATGACTTCTATAGTGATTAAAATAACCTGGAGAAATTGAGAAGTTCTTTTTTTTTTTACCAAGAAATATATACATATCTGCATATATATCAAGTTTTCTAAACTGAAAAACATTCTTGATCATTTTTACAACTAGGCAGAGCTATAAAATCAGTCATAAAATTCCTTGCAACAGAAAGTTGCAGGGCTTTAAGACAGATTATAAAAAGACTGGTAAATTTATAAGATTTAGAAAATCTTATGTTTGATGATAGAAGCTTGATGTATTTCTGGATGGGAAGAGAAATGAAATTTCTTCTAAGAAAAGTTTGTAAAGTACATCTAATACCTTTCTTTTTCCTTTACAGCTTGGCATATTTTAGAAACCCTTAGTCATTCTGCTACCATCAGAAGCATGAATTGTACTTGCTATGACTATTTTGTGTGACTAAAACAATATATCTGTTCTAAAACGAGGCAAACAAAGCCATAAATGGCATGATATTGAATAGGATGACACAGTGACCTTTCAACATTGCTCATTCTAATCAGTTATAGAAAAAGAGACTTTAAAACCAGATATATAGTGTCTGGCTATGGAGGAACAGAGTGTAGTTGAGATAAATTCTGGCAAAGACCATGACTTACTGGAGGTGCTTTCAATGCTGCTGATGCTGTCTGCGTCGTGCAGGTGGTGCTTGTAGAGCTGCCTGTAGAGGCTAAATTTGGAGAACCTCCTTGGCTTTCCAATTCCTTTCAGTTTTGAATCCATATCATCAACAGTGTTCAGGATGGGCAGATTTTTATCAGGTTCATTTTTATCTTTCAGGTGTAAGGATTCCGTAGACTCTGTTGTTGCAGCCTGAGAAAATTATTTATTTTTTTTTAAAAAAAGGATACTGCATAAGATATGCTGCAATGTGGTTCTGTAATGCAAGTAGAGCTGAGGTATAAAGTTTACAAATGATGGAGACTCTATAACAGACATGCAATAATGTCTGAGGCCAGCTATGGAAAAGTGGTGAATTCTTGTGAGCTATTTAAGCACTATCAAAAGAATACCAGGAGTTGTACTGTGGTCTTTTCAGTAGGGCAAATTATTAAAATTTTATTCCAATTAACCTTTTTATCTCAAATACAATTACATGAGTTGCAGTCACTATTGAGCTCCTGAATGTCTTCCTCTGATAAACATCAAGTAAACAATGTTTCTTCTGTTGATCATTTTCCCTATTACCTACTAACTATTAATAAATTGCTATTTTCCCAGAAAAGTCACCAACATATCCAGCAGTAAGTAAGATGGACCATTAAAATTTGTAATAAGTGTATTCATATTTTGGCAGCAAGCAGATTGATATACACATATAGATATTTTGGCAAGCTTTTGATTTAAAAGGTACTTTGAAAAGTTACTCACTTTTTGCTTAAATAGAATTTCCTCTAAACGACCCCACATTGACCTATGCTGATTTTTCATGTCTTTAAATCAAAAGTCTCCAAAAACCCTGGCAGCTACTTTTAATAAGGCTTTTTACTGTTATTTAACCTGAAACTTGATATTGCTGTACATTTTTGCTATGAACCTTTTTCCAAATAGAAAAATCTTTAATTTAAATGGAAAACAACGGAGCTGAGTATGAGATAGCAAGCATCCTGTTGAATCCGTTTTCTCTTCTTACAATAGAAGAAACAGACTAAGAGATGCTGACCCACAGTTAGCTGGGTGGTGAGGCTAGTACTGGACACCAGGTCTGTCTCACCTTTGACTCAATGTCTTTTCCCCTCCAGGAAGATGCCACCGCTTATTCCAATTAATCAATCAGTCACGCTGTTATACATACTTATACAAATTATGTTCATTTTATGCAGTCCCATAGACGTGAAGTTTACTTACTGGGGGGGAACCCTGACACGGTCCCGAGGTGACTCGCTTCACGCTGCCCACGTCTGTGAGTCGGTGCTCATTGTCGTCCCACCTTCCATATGCCAGGTCAATCCCTCCCACAAAGGCCACCGATTGGTCGATGATGATGAGCTTCTCATGATGAGCCCACAGATAGACGCTGGACGACACGTGATCCGGGTGCCTCATCACCTTGAGAAGGAAAAACCTCCCTGTAACATGCTTTTAAAAGGCCTTTCCTCTCATAATAAAATAGGTCTGCTTTCTTCCTGAATGCATTTTCTACAATTCAAATACCAAAATGTGCAAGGTATACACCAAAGAAAATCCCCCAAACTTCTCATTTCATTCTCAGTGTTTAGCACAGGAAGACTCCTGTTTACTTTTTAAGACCCCTGCCCAGACACCGTATTTGGGGGGTGGCTGCCACTTAGCTTGAAGTGTAGCTACACACTGCATACAAGTCAGCTCAATCTGATAGCTGGTTCCCTTTTCCTCCTATAAGGATTATATTATATTTGGTATTTTTTTTAAAAAAACTTTAAAAATATTTAACCGTAATTTATCTGTAGGAAATTGTTAAATTATATTGATATTTTGGGGCAGCCATGGGGTTGAAATACTAAACATACAAATACAGGCACATAGATATTTTGGCAGCTCTCTATTTAAAAGGTACTTTGAGAGGCTAGTAACCTCCTGCATTTAAACAGAATTCCCTTAATGACCCTAATCGGACCTATTCTATCACATGCCTTTAACTAGAAAGATTACAAAAACTTTGGCAACTACTATTTTTTTAAAAAAAATAACACTTTTTAAAAATCGTGGTAAAATACACATAACATAAACTTACCACCTTAACTATTTTTAAGAATATACTTAATGAGTTAGAGAGTCTTTCCTCCTCTTCAGTTTTTAAAGTTTGAGAACCATTGGTGTTAGTTCTCCTTTAAATGATCAGTAGAATTAATTGGTGACGCCATCAGGTACTGGACTTTTCTTTTATGGGAGATTTTTGATTACTTATCAATCTTCTTACTAGTTATACGTCAATTTAGATTTTATATTTCTTCATGGTTTAGTCTTGGTAGGTTTCATGTTTCTAGGTATTTGAATATTTCATCTAGGTTATCCAATTTGTTGGTGTATATTTGTTTATAGTAATCTATTAGGATCCTTTTTATTTCTGTAGAATTGGTAGTAATTGTCCCCACTTTCATTCCTAATTTTAGTAAGTGGGGCTTTTGTTTTTTTAGTCCATCTAGCTAAAGGTTTGTCAATTGTTGATCTTTTCAAAGAACCAACTTTTGGTTTTATTGATTTTCTATTTCTCCATTTTGTTTACCTCTGCTCTAACCTTGATTTCCTTCCTTGTGCTAGTTTTGGGTTTAGTCTGTTCTTCTTTTTCTAGTTCCTTAAGTTGTAAAGTTATTTATATCTATAAATGCCCCCCTTTGCACTGTTTTTGCTGTGTGCTAAGTTTTGGTATGTTATTTCATTTTCGTTTGTCTCTAAGTATTTTCTATTTCCCTTATGATTTCTCTTGGATCCATTGTTTAACAGTGTGTTATTTAATTTCCACAAATTTGTGAATTTTCTAGTTTTTTTTCTGTTATTTATTTTTAACTTCATCCTCTTGTGATCAAATAGATGTTGTATGATATCTACCTTTTAAAGTCTATTAGAACTTATTTTATGGCCTAACAGATGGTCTTTCCTGGAAAACATCCCATGTGCAATTGAGAAGAATGTGTACTTTGTTATCACTGGGTAGGGCGTCCTGTGTATGTCCATTGGATCTAGTTTGTTTACTCTGTTGTTCAAATTCTCTGTTTCCTTACTTATCTTCTGTCTAGTTGTTCTATCCATTATTGGGAATGGGGCGTTGCAGTCTCCAACTGTTGTTGTAGAACTGTCTTTTTTATCCCTTCAATTCTATCAATTTTTGCTTCATATATTTTGATGGTCCCTTCCTTATTAGGTACATAAATGTTTGTAATTTTATATCTTCTTCCTGTATATAACCCTTTATTAATATATAATGTCCTTCTTTGTCTCTCTTAATTTTTTTTTTTTAATTTAAAATCTACTTTGTCTGATATTAGTTTAGCTACCCCTACTCTCTTTTGGTTACTATCTGTATGGCATGCCCTTTCTGTCTTTCCTTTTCAACCTATTTGTGTGTCTGCATCTAGAGTAAGTCTCTGATAGATACCACATAGTGGGATCATGTATTTTATCAATCCATTCTACCAATCTCCATGTTTTGCTTAGAGTTCATTCCATTTACATTTAAAGTAATTATTGATAGGAAGGGACTTATTTCTATCATTTTGCTATTTGTTTTCTATAAGCCTTATAGCTTTCTTGGTCCCCAGTTTCCTGTACTACTGTCTCTTCTGTGTTTAGTTAATTTTTTTGGAATGAAACATTTACATTCCTTTCTCATTTCCTTTTGTGTATGTTCTATAGCTATTTTCTTTGTGGATACCATGGGGATTCCATTTAACATCCTAAAATCGTAACACTCCAATTCAAATTTAAGCTAGCTTAACTTTAATAGCATACAAAAACTTGGCTCCTGTAATAGCTCCATCCTTACCCCTTTTAGTTGTGGATGTCACAAAATTACATCCTTAGTAGGTGCTTGATAGAAATCTGGTGAATGAATAATGTTTAGAAATTATACAATTCAATAACTCATTCTCTGGAGGAAAAACACTTTCATTTTTTTTAACCAAGTGAAATACACAATTGTTATATATTTTAAGTTTGCTATAGATTTATTAATTCATTAATTAATGAATTAATGAATCCATTAATTAATGAATTAATAAATGAATTCTATCTCAATGACTGGGTGATATCTATTGATAAGTTTTAGGTCTTTGATAAAATATCAAAGTTTTTAAAAATTGCTTATCATGTTTATTTACTTTATTAATATTTTACACTAAGTTCTATTGATTTCTTAAAAAAAAAGATCAAGCACTTTAAATCTTAGAGCTCTCTTTGCTGCTATCAGTGATTAGGGGATGTCACAGGGAGATCACATCTAAGAGGTTCCAGGATAATCCTAATGAGGAGTGTGAGAACTTGATAGGTCTCTTGAATATTAAAACAACTGCAAAAAGTATGTTCTTGGCTAAACTGTCGCTTTCAATTATCAGGGGTCAGAGAAATAAAAATGTGACTGCTGACTCCCCTATCAATGTACGGAGTATAAGAAAGTATATTTTATTTGATTTCTGAGGACTCAATGCCATTTACTCAAACATACATTAGGGAATTCTACAGATTACCACTGTCAGAGCAAAACATATCTGAAAAAGTCCTGCAGAATAATAAAAGAAAAAACACTGGTCACCAGGATTAACCCGAGTACCTTTATGTTAGGGTGTAGACGCATTAAGGTTCTCTTGCTGTATTCGCTGTTGATTCCAAGAGCAAGTTCCACCTCTTTGTAGAGCATGATGAAGATCCTCACCCCTTGTTGCTGTCACGAGGAAAACACATGGAGGATTGAGTATCTGTGGAAGGAAGCTATGATTTTCATTTTCTTTTTCCCTTCTCTGCACTGTACTTTCTAACTTTCTTTTATAAACAAGTATAATAAAGTATTTAATAAATTAGGCCATACAAGGAGTAGACACATAAGTGGGCAATGAAACACAAATATCAAAAATTAAAATTTACCTCTCTTTCATTCTTACAACTTGTCATATCAAGAAAGAGTGTCACTATTTGACTAATTATAGATCCAGAATGTTGAAATTGTAATCTCAGCTGCTAAAAGTGTCCGATACTCTTATAACTTTTAACATTCCCTAACACTTGTCATTGGGGAAAGTTTTCAGATTCATGTTACAGGATTAGAGTTTGTACCTCAACTAGTTGAAATAACAGTAATATGAAATTTTTTTTTTTTTTTTTTTTTTTGAGACAGAGTCTCACTTTGTTGCCCAGGCTAGAGTGAGTGCCGTGGCCTCAGCCTGGCTCACAGCAACCTCAATCTCCTGGGCTCAGCGATCCTACTGCCTCAGCCTCCCGAGTAGCTGGGACTACAGGCATGCGCCACCATGCCCAGCTAATTTTTTGTATATATATATTTTTAGTTGGTCAATTAATTTCTTTCTGTTTTTGGTAGAGACGGGGTCTCGCTCAGGCTGGTTTCGAACTCCTGACCTTGAGCGATCCGCCTGCCTCGGCCTCCCAAAGTGCTAGGATTACAGGCGTGAGCCACCGCGCCCGGCCTAATATGAAATTTTGATGCAGTAAATTATGCTAAATATCCCTTAAATGTTTCAGGCGGTATTGTTCATAGAATTTTTCTTTATTGAAAAAAACTTATTTAAGTGGAAAAAAACATTTCATACTTTTCAAAGATGAATGTGCTGGTTCATCCTCTTAACCCAAAATGAGATCATTAATTTCTGTTTCACTAGGGAAAGGACCTTTTCAAAAGTAAGCTTGTCTAATATTAAAAAATCCCTGAGTTTTAGCAGTATAAAATGGACACACAAATTAACATTGATCCATCCTTAGACGTTGGACTGAAAAGAAAATAGACAAGGCCATTGTGACCCATTCAATGGGGTCAAATTAAATCAAAAGTACCTGGTGGACTCTCACATGCTATACAAAAACATTATTAATATTCATCATTAATATTAATCAGTAGCTGGTAGTATAGAAAAGCACTAGTATTTTCCACACTAGCTCTGGTTAGTGATAGGCTCTTAGCCTTCACTAAACTGTCCCACACCAGAATGCTCCTCCCCTTCTCCCTGCTCACTTATATGGACTCCCCCAGCACACCAACATACAGTTCAGAGCATATTTCCTTTAGGAAACTGTCTTATTTACCCCCATTCTGTGGCTTGATTTTTTACTTTTCAGTTTGAATCCTCAGTATTTCTGTGCAGCTTGAACCATTTTAATTTGCATTCATTTTACTCAGCAGCTCTGAAAGCATTCTGAAACGTATAGCATACATATTGGATTATGTATCTAAATTACACCTAGAAATTTAATATTCCAGGGATTAGAGGCAAGAATTTTTCCATAATAGTTTCTAGATATTACAGATGCAAGAGTATCCACTAAACTAAAATGACAATTTTAGTTACAGTTTAAGCTAATAATGTATGGTAATTACTCATTGTTCATAATGGAAATCTGAGTCAAAATTTAAGAAGTCTTATGGGGTTAAACTGAAAAATTTTGCAGTGCTATACAATGTGAAATAACATAGGAGTTAATATTTTTAGGGTTTAGAATCTAGATCACAGGATATAAGATCTTGGAGCAAACCAAACACATCTGTACAGTTCCGCAATACTGTTCTGCTAATACTAATAAGCATGTTTTGGCTTTTAAAATCCTTATAACAACACATCACTTCAAAATACTAACACTATCTTTCTTGGTGTTAGTAAATCTGAAAAATGCATACATTTTTAGAGGGACACACAAGATTTACATTCTGGTGTGCATTGAGGGGATTTGAGTAGTTGGAGAAAATCCATTCTTGCTCTGAATAATATAGGATCAAAAAGAATTTATATGTCATTCTATTTCTCTAGTTAACAGCTGGCCTTTGAAACGTATTACTTATGATAATTATGCCACTACTATTGCAATCAAGTATGTAAGTACAGCTTTGAGTAAAGAAATAAGAAAGTGAAAATGTAAGCGAGGAGTGAAAAGATTAATTTTAATGGTCTAGCCAGTGAGTACTCTAAAATGAACCACTGATGTAGGGCTCTAAAGGAAAACTATTATAGAAGATTCTTTTAGTTTTTGCCTCTATGGTTCAGATCTATTTTGCTATCTGAATATTTTAGGATTCAGCATGGCATAATAGTTACAAAAAAAAAAAAAAAACAGCCTCCCATTAAACGATATGATATAAAATGTAAAACCTAAAATTTCAACCTAAATTATAGAACATTACACCTGACATCTTTCATCATGATTCATTTGTTTTAAATGGATGAAATTCTGCTTAAGATATTGTTATTCGTGAAGGGCAGTAGTTGCAAATTAGGAACTTAGTCTGAATCCTACAGTTTTCCATTCACCTGGATAACTGATGGAGTTTTGAAATAATAGCGATGTTAACACTAATGGATTATATTATTACTCTCCACATATTAATATCTGACATATTCCTCTATACTATGTCTTTTCTCATTGAAATAAATTAACTCTAAAGGAAATAGGGTAGAGACTTTTTAAGTCTTTTTAGTTTCAATACAAATGATTAATAAGGAAGCAATTAAATATAAAAAGTGCATCTTTGTGTGGTTTACAGGTATTTACCTATACCTATAGTCACAATAAATAATTAGTGACAAGATTTCTGTGATGCTGAAACAATAAATTTCTCTTCTTTTGGTCAAGGTATCATAATACTATGGTAAACTAACTATAAAGGGCAAAGGAAAATCATTCCTTAGGAATGAAGGCATTTGCCAGGTTATCATAGCATAGTTTTATATAAAATGTGGGAAATATTTCTGCATAATGAAAGCCAAATTGAAAAAAAAGGACCAATGTTAATTCTGTAATTTTAAAAATATGCTTTTGAAACATCCCATGTTTTACTAGTGCCTTTTAGTGTCTCTGGGGAAATTACTTTTTTCTTAGAGAAAGGGAAGTAAAATATCAATAGGAGAAGGAGGAAAACAGATGGCCTGGAGCTGCCTGTGCAATGCCATGTTTCTTATCTCTGCTGAACTCAACTGCCTCAAAGGTTCCAGACAATAAACTTCATGAAACATGAGTTTTAAAAGATGAAGTTCTGTCCTCTTTTCTAATTAGTTTCTCATCAAGTACAGCAGACGTAACACTATCAACCATAGGAATTTTTAGTTACCTTTGATATACAAAATGCACGGGAAGATAATGAAAAATAAATTTTTTTGTAGTGGAAATCAAAGAGACTTTGTTTCTTAGCCAGGTTTTTCTCTGATTGTTCCAAGTAGTGTGGAAAAATATTTTCTAAATGCAGCCAAATTTGTCCACTGCCTGAGGATAGCTCACCACCCTCCCCCCGCCATTATAACCACTAATTTTATAACTTGCCGAGGACTTCCCCAGAGGGTGCAATATATTAGGAAAATTAAAAGCAAAATATAAAAAGAAATAGTATCCTTACTATTTAAAATCAGGCACCATCTAAGAGTACTAAAGCTCATGTGCACAGGGTGTGGTGGCTCACTTCTACAATCCTCGAACTATGGGAGGCTGGGGATTGCTTGGGGTCAGGAGTTTGAGACCAGCCTGAGCAAGAGTGAGACCCTGTCTCTACACATAAAGGAAAAGTTAGCCCAACGTGGTTGGCACATTCCTGTAGTCCCAACCACTTAGAAGGTGAGTCAAGAGAATCACTCAAGCCCAGGAGTTTGAGGTTGCAGTGAGCTATGATGATGCCACTGCACTCTAGACAGGGAGACAGAGCAAGACCCTATCAAAACAACAAAAAAAAGCTCATCTGCCTTTTTTAAAATACCAATTTTGTTTAATGCATATTCCTGAAAGATTGAAGATACCTTCTCCTCTTCTCTGAAAGCCATTCTAGCTCATCATTTTGATAAGATTCGGTTTGGTTTTCTGTTCAGGGATGTGATTATTTGTCTTGTTTCTCAAACATGGACATCTTTCCCTTTTATTGGTCATCAACTGCAACTCTAGTGTATGGCTTGTGGTCATGGACAGAAAGAACAACCTAAAGACAAATCCCCCTGAGGACCTAAACATTTTTCTGTTAGTCTCCAGATTACTGCACTTGAAGATCCCTTCAGTCTAAATTTCATAAGAAATATTACATATTTCCAGGGTTGAAATATACACAACTGGGGTGCAAGGATACAGTTACCATAACTATGATGCAACTTACCTCACCTCCTAGAGTAGTAAGTACAGAACTGTGCAAAACCCTGGGATGCTGATTTCTTTGAGTTGTAAACAATCTGCCTCTAAAACTGGCTTAGTATTTTAAATAGTGACATCATATATCAGAAGGTCAAAGAAATAGGAAAATATCAACATAGTTATTACCAGAGTAACCAAATGTATTTTTTCTTAAGAAATAGCCATTATGTATGCCTCTATGTTGGCTATGAGGCAGAGATTCTTCCTAAACTCCTCTCAGGCTGGGTGTGTGTGGTGGCTCACACCTGTAATCCTAGCACTCTGGGAGGCCGAGGCAGGTGGATCGCTTGAGGTCAGGAGTTTGAAACCAGCCTGAGCAAGAGTGAGACCCCGTCTCTACAATAAATAGAAATTAATTAGCCAACTAATATATATAGAAAAAATTAGCCGAGCATGGTGGTGCATGCCTGTAGTCCCAGCTACTCGGGAGGCTGAGGCAGAGGGATTGCTTGAGCCTAGGAGTTTGAGGTTGCTGTGAGCCAGGCTGATGCCACGGCACTCACTCTAGCCTGAGCAACAAAGCGAGACTCTGTCTCAAAAATAAATAAATAAATAAACTCCTCTCAAAAAATATGCACAATCAGAAAGAAAAAACATTTTAATCAATTAAAAAAATTTTAATCAATCTTGTGGACCTCTGGGATCCACCAATGCAAAAAATGAATATTATGTTTCAACACCATACTTTGCGAAGCTAGTGCATGGCTTTCAGAAACTAAATTATTTATGTGATGCACTGCTTATGTGCATATGAAATGTCAATTTGGAATGATCTGAGTATTAAGAAATTTATGACCAAAGTAATAATATGGTGTAGTGAGATTAAGGAACAGCAATTCCGCTAAATGTACCACCAAGAAATTAATCTTTAATAGTATTACTATTTCTTTAGGAAATTTTAAAAATCATTACCCACTACTTAAAAGTGACAAGCTTCAGGAAGTGGATGAAATGGAAACGAAGCACTGTCATCAAGCAGTAATGTCTACTTGGCCATGGTGTTCACCAGGGACCTCACCAGGGTTCATGAGCCATAAAAGCAAAGAGAAGCCACACTAGTGATAGAAAGGCAGACCAGATAGATATGCCGACAGGAGATGAACACAGCTAACAAGAGGTGGAAGACCTGGCAGGATCTTCTTATACCTACTGAGCTCTGCTTATGCGTTTACCAGCTTTCTCAAGTTTACTTATATGACCTGTAGACAACTCATATTCAAGCAATCCAAAATGTAGCTTTCCAAATCTGAGTTCTTCCCACTTGTACTCACTACCAGATTCAACTTCCCAATGCACCATCTTGATCAGGTCACCCCTCCTTCACCAGAACCCCCACCACACACACACAGTATTTCCCCACTGTCTGCCCTAAAGATCAAACCACTGGCTTGACTCATGAAGCCCCCACATCCCAGCTACCACCAACCAGCTGCTCCAACTTGACCCCCAGTCCTGCCTATGCTCGCACTCAGGTTTAATTAACCTTGTCATCTTCCTGTTTCCTTATAACATTTACCACACCTAAAAATTTCTTCCTTCCCTTTTAAACATGTTTGCCCATCCTAAATGCCATATACCTGCCTCATGCTGTGAGGGGATCCCCAACCAGACCTTCCTAGTGCTCTCCCTCCTGCCTTTGAATTATGGCACTATCTCTGTACCCAGTTGACACTTGTGTGGACTTTTAAGCTCCTTCCACGTAAGAATCATGGCTTTTATTTATGTACATCCCCACATGATTAGCCAAATGCCCTGCACATAGTAGACATTCAATGCGTGCATTTTGATTGAAATCTAAAACAGTGAAGTATTGGCTAAATATTATGAGAAGAGAATTTTCTAGTATGAGTGAAGATTTCTAGGCAAGGCTGGAAAAACTTACTAAAATGGAATCTCAAGGGAAAATGGAAAAGGTACCATTCCACAGAGAGAAACATGGAGAAAGTTGAAGCCCATTCAATAGGTAGAAAGAAGTTTGGCAAGGTTAGGACTGAGCCCAGGACATGAGTCTTTCAGCAAGCTCTCCACAGGCTGGGCTGGAATCCTAGTCACTGTGGCATCTTTAGTGATTAATGTAGTACTTGGTCCATAAGAGATAGTATTAATCACTGTGTAATGAATTATCTAATGAATATATAAACAATGTTTTCAGAATCACAATTTCCAATTTTGTGACTGGAATTCCATTGATACAACAAATTAGACTATCTGTCAAAATGATGCTCTTCAGCAGAACATGTATCTGAAATAAAGGTTATCAACTTCTTTTGCCCTCAATATTAGCAGGGGGATCTGACTATATTTACGGTCATCCCCAGAAATCCTAAAGTAAAGGCATGGGACAAACACATTGAAAGAGAAGGGGAAAGTGAGTAGTGAAAGGGGTAGTAGCATGTAGAGGATAGGAAAGAAGAAATGAGTGAAGAATGTGAGAAACAGAAAAATGCTACTACTCCGAATTATTCAGGATCTACAAGTTTGGCTAGCATGTTTAATGATAGAATTTTAAAAAGGTTAAGATAGTTTCAAATAACATTAATAGTAAAATGTTTAGCACTACCTAATTTGGACATGCCAAATAATAAATCCACATCTATTTCTAATTTAACCTAATTTACTTTGGTTGAGGGCCCATTACATTAGGAAAAATCACTAGAACTATGAATGTAGTCATTGGTGACTATATATTGCTCAGTTATTTACTTTTTATAATTAAAAAAGCACACTCAATGCTCACCCAGAACGTACAGGGTCAACTGCACCGAAAACAGTTCCACATTATTACCATGAACTTCCTGAAAACTGGAACCAAATCATCACCAATTGCTACAATCCACCCCTCTTCTACACCAGCTTGGCCCCATATGACTGAAACCATTCTCCAGATGACTTTATCTTTTGCTTAAATGACAAAATAATGAATAAAATGAAATGCTATGTTTAATTTTATCATTTATTATTCACTGATGGGTTTTTATTACAACTTTTTTGCCTATAAAATTAACTTCCCATAACTCATTAAGAAACAAATATTAGAGATGCTAATATAATGCATACTGTGAATTAAGCTAAAATATTTATCATTCAAAAGTAATAAGAAAAAATAGAACCAAATGAACTGGAAAACATTATTTATCCAATTTTTTGTCTAACTCTAAGATAAAAAGTTTCTTTTCAAAATGCTTTAAGAAGAAAAGGAATTGCAGAGGCAATAAACATTTAAAAACTATATAAGCATTTGTTGGGAAAGTACATACTGCTTTTCGTTTAAGAATGCAGTCCAACCTCCAGCGATTTCCTTCAACCACTGGGCGTTTCAGGAAGATTTCTGGACTCAGCCTGAAATCACAAAACCAAGATTTCAAGTAACTAAAACAGAATATAAAGTTCTGATTGTGTCATAGGAAGCAAAGGCAATTTTTTCCCAAATGCCATTACCATCCTCCACTCTCCACTGTGGTGGGTCAAAGTTTTGCTACAGATCCAAGTACAACTTCATATGGGAAACAGTCTTTATCCATACAAAGAGTCAATCTCTATTTCTCCTCTCTTTCTCTGTCTCTCTCTCTCTCTCTCTCTCTTTCCTCCACCCACACATGCACTCATATACACACATGCAGATACTGTGGACTACCCACTCAATAGCCATTCTCCATCTTCTCTTCCTTGCTGTCTGTCAGAGCCCATCTCCTACTACAGTCTGAATATTCTAAATATTGGCTTTCTCCTGTGCAAGTAGAGTATGATGTGACACAACCCTGGACCATGAGATACATGAGGAGGTACACATGAGGTTAATGGGAAAGCTATTCCTCCTTGATGAAACACACACACACACACACACACACACACACACACACGCGCACACACACACACTCACACTCACACTCACAAGGAGAAAGCCCTGCCATACTTCCAGCTTTAGGATGGACGTTATATGGGAGCATGATGTTTAGAGAGGTGCAGTAATATTGAATTTCTAAGAAGACCATAAGCCCAGAATCACTAGACCACTCTACCAACCTTAGGATTGCCTAACTTTGTATTTTTCATTAAATGAGAAAAACAAATCCTAGGTGTTTAAGCCCGCTTAGTTGAGCATTCTGGTACTCCAAACTGAAAGCATTCTAATTGATACACATACATACTATCTTTCTATACCAAGGAGCCATGTCCATGGGAACTTGAGACTTTCTGAGCAGGGAAGAAGGAAGGTATGCTGATATATAAAGTTTTTCTGGTGCAAGAATGAACCCTTGGGGTCTTCTCCTTTTAGTAGTGCCATAAGGCAGCTAAGAGTACAGTGAAGTCACTTTTTCCCCTAGGGTTGGCTTCTAAGGTCAGTGTCTGAGTTAAATCTCTATGTGATGTAACTCCCCTGTAATGAAGAAAAATGAATAGTGAAAAAAAGACCTTCCTCTGTTGATCTGCTATAGCTGGGGGAGCAGGGGCAGACTCTGTATGGATTAAAGCCTTACAGGATTCTAGGCTGGAATATCACCTTGCCAGGAAGTCCTCTAGCATGTGAAAACAACAAGGTTATAGGAGCTAAAGAGATGAAAGGCAGTCATTTTTATGCTCTATTTAATTCATTAAAAAAATAAAAACCAAGAGATTAAGTTTCTAATGGAAATACATATTGGGAAGATAAATAAGGAAACAGACAAATGGAGTGCATACAGTGAAGGTACTTGCATATTTAATTTAGAGTAGGAAACAAACTCAAAGGTAATCTATGTCTAAACAAACAAATAAATAAAACACAGCAATTGATAGGAAAAGTTCAAAGAACAATTAAAAAGAGGCCTGTTTGAAGTAGAAAAGTGTATCATTGTGCACTGCTAATCCACTGAAGGTAGGAGATATCCAATAACACATGCATACTTAAAATTTTTTGATGTACATATCAATTATAAACTCTGAGAGCCTCCGTTTTAGGGGCACTCTTAATACTATATTGTGCAATTAAGTCTTTTTCATCATTTATTGTATTTAATCTATACGCCTTGTGTACCATGTATGCAGAGCATTCTACTAGATTTTGAGGATAATGACTGATAAAAAACCCTGATATTCATGCTATTGAACAAACCATAAACAATGGCCATGTGGCAAAGAGAAAGCAGCTATAACTCATCAAGCATGATTATATCAGGATCTTTACTAAGCAATTATTAGATAAAGTGCAAAAGAACATTTCACTGAGTCTAGGACACCAATGACATGTACAACTAAGAAAGGAAAAATTATGCCAATTAGAACTGTAAGATGTTGTTGAGTATAAGATACATCTTGGTTTCAGAGATATTAAAATGTACCTCTAAATAAATGTACTATTTAGAAGATTCTATGACTTTAAGTGCTCATAAGGAAAAGATGAAAAATGTTTAAAATTAATGATCAAAGCTTCCATCTTAAAAAGATAGAAAAAGAAGAATAAATTAAACTCAAAGTAAAAAGAAAGGGAATAATAAAGGTAAGAGTGCAAATCAATGAAAGGTAAACTGAAAAACAACAGAAAATTTCAATGAAACCAGAAGTTAGCTCTTTGAAATATCAATGAAACTGGTAAACTTCTAGGAAGATTAAGAAAAACAAACAAAAAAAAATGAAAATATGAGTAAAAGACAGGATATTACTATAGGGCCTACAGACATTAAAAGGATATTAAGTGGATAATAAGGAATATTATAAATAACTTTCAGCCAATGTTTGTGCTACTTTAGATGAAATGAACAAATGTCTTGAATAAAATGTTTCCAAAATGAAAATAAAATGAAATTATTACATATAGAGTCTATCTGACCCTAAAAAATGGAATTCATAATTTAAAGCTTTCCCACAGGGAAAACTACAGATTCTGACAATTTAATAAGGTGAGTTTTGTCAAATATTTAAGGAAGAAATAATGTCAATCCTACCAAAATTCTTTCAGGAAATGAAGGAGGAGGGAACCCTTACTATATTATTTAATGAGGCCAGCATTCTTATGATACCAAAACTCAACAAAGGCAATGCAAAAAAAGAAAACTACAGAATAATATCCCTTATGATCACAGAAATAAAAATATTTACCAAAAACTCAACAGCTTATAAAAAGGATACTAGATTATGATCAAGTGGGGTTACTCAAGGAAAATAAGGTTGGTTTAAAAATTGAAAATCAATCAATGTGATGGACCACATTAACTAAAAAGGAGAAAAATGATCATTTCACTAAATGCAGAAAATATTTGATAAAATTCAATATTTATCCACAAAAAAAAACTCTCAACAAATTATAAATAGAAACAAACTCCCTAAATGTATTAAAGGGCATCTATAAAAAATTCTACCTCTAACATCACACATAATGGAAAAAACTGAATGCTTCTCTCCTAAGATTGAAAATAAGACATAGATGTCCATTTTCACCACTTTTATTTAACATTTTACTGGTGATATTAGCTAATGCAATAAGATAAGAAAAAAAATATAAGGAATAAATATTAGAATAGAAGAAGTAAGACTGTCTTTATTCATAGATTGCATGATCATCTATAGATAAAATTCTAAGGAATCCACAAACAGGTACTAGCACTCATAAGTGAATTTAGCAAGGTCACAAGATATAGTGTCAACACACAAAAATCAACTGCATTTCTAGCTCTGTATAATGGCAATAAACACCTGGAAAATGAATTTTAAAAATATCATTTACAATAATATCAAAAAATATAAGGTATTCAGTGATAAATTTAACAAAATATGTGTAAGACTTATACACAAAAAGTACATAACATTGCCAAGAAAAATTAAATAAGATCCAAATAGATGGAAAGATATATAGTATTCGTGAATTGGAAGATGTAATATTGAAGAACAGAATTTGAAGTACTGCATAACCACTGATGAGTTTACCATTTTTCTTTCTTTGCTTCTTTGGCCTAGAGGGAAAATCTGGAATTGGGCATTGGCACATAGAAAACTCTGAAAGTTCTCTAGGTCAGGCTTGAGGAGGAAGAAAAGGATCTTCTGGCAGCGCCAGGGGTTGCTAGTGGAGAGCTTACAGGCACCAAGAACTCTGAGAGAGAGGAGCTTTCCTCTCCAAGTGGAAGTGCTGTGATTCCCAAGGGAGTGATGTAAGTACCCTTGGCTTGGCTCTGGACATGGTTACCAACACAGAAAACATGTGGCAGAGCAGAATAAATAAAACCCCACTGTTCCAGCTAGAAGACTAAAGAAGAAAGCCACAGGAAACTAGAAAGAAGAGGGAGGAGCTTGGGAAAGCAAACTCATAAAGTTGTTTATGATGCCACTCCGTAGCTGGATTTGATCCTAAACATCATATTAAAGAGGTTGAGAACTGAACTAAGAAATAGAGCCCCACTTATGTCCCAGATTGGCCATTAGGTGACACAGCTATGGGACAGATCTGAATAGCACTACTTTTAAAAAAAAACCCAAACTGACATTAAAACACTACCCACAGAAGGCTGGTTGATTGAACATAAATGGGTAAACTGCCTGCTAAAACAAAAATTGCAACATTTTCCATAGGATTTAAACAGGACTCAGACTCTTATAACATAGTATTAAAATTTTCTAGAATACAATTAAAAAGTACTTGGTACACAAAGAACCAGAAAAATCTCATCTTGCATGGAAAAGAGAATCGACAGATGCCAATGCAAGATGACATGGATATTTAGAATATCCATATTTAAATAATTATTAGATATTATTAAAATGCCCCCCAAAATAAGGGTGAACATTCTTGAAATAAACAGAAAGACAGAAAGTCTGATGAAAGAAATGAAAGATATAAAGAAGAACCAAACTGAAATTTTCTAGTAAAAAAACACAAATATAAAAAAAAAAAAAGAAAGAAAGAAAGAAAAGAAAAACAAGCAAATCTCACTGGGTGGGTTCAATACCAGAAGGGAAATGACAAAGGAAAGAGTTAGTGAATTTAAAGAAAGATGAATAGAAATTATCCAATCTGAACAACAAAGAGAAAAAAGGTTGGAAAAAAAGAAACAGCCTCAGAAACTGGAGGACAATACCAAAAGGCACTGTTTATGTTACTGTAGACTCAGAAGGAAAGGAGAAAGAGAAAAGTTCAGGAAAAAATGTCTGAAGAAATAATGGCCATCTGGCTGTTCTCTATACCTATGGCTAAAAAAAAAAAAAAAAAAAAAAGAAGAAGAAGAAAGAAAGAAAGAACGGCTGAGAATTTCTCAAATTTGGCAAAAGTTATAAAGCTATGAATTCAGGAAGCTTAGAGATCCAAACAGGATAAATCCAAACATCATAACCAAAAAGACAGAGGAATAATATGGAAAGCACTCAGAAGAAAATAACATGTTACTTATATGGGAATAATCATTCAAGTGACGGAAAATTTCTTAACAGAAATCATGAAGGCCCAAATGAAATGGAACAAGTACTTTAACTAGAATGTAAAAAGATCTCTTACAACTGAGTAAGAGGACAAACAACCCAATAATGAAAGAAGGAAAAGATTTGAGTATATATGTCCAAAAAAGTTAGACAAATGTCCAAACACCACATGAAAATATGCTCAACATGGAAAGATGCTGCTGATACAAATTTAAATCACAATGATATATACTACTGTATACCCTTTGGAATGAAGACTGACAATACCAAGTGCTAACAATTATGCAGAAGAATTGTAATTCTCATACATTGTTGGTGGAAATGAAAAATGGTACAACAACTTTGGAAAACACATTAGGAGTTTCTTAAAAAGTTAAACATACATTTATCTCTTAGCATTGATAAAATATAGTAAATTAAATCTACATTCTAAGATAAGTGCCAGCAAACTATAGTTCACAAGCCAAATGTTCCCCATTTACTGTTTTAGTAGAACCTGCAAGCTAAGACTGGTTTTTATATTTTTAAAGGGTTGCAACAAAACAAAGAATGCTTTTTGGAGACTATTCATGACTTGAAAAGTTTAAAATATTTACTTTCTGGTCCTTTACAAAAAACCTTTTCAAATTTTTGAAAGTCAGTGGCTTTCAAACTTTTTGGGCCATGACTCACAGAAAGAAATACAATATACACCCAAACCAACACCCTGTCTATCTATCTATCACTGAAATAAAAGTTTCGAAAACTTGTAACCCTTACTCATGCTTACATTACACCCTTCCTTTCTCTTCCCTTCCATTCTCTTTTCTATCGTATGCCAGTCTTTAAAAAAGTGCTGGTCAAACCCCACAACATTATTTTAATAAATAATTACTAAAGAGGCTAAAACTCCATTTGAGAAACACTAATAACATCAACTTAAAGTTTCATTTAAAAAGTTCATTAATAAAATCAACTTAAAGTTTCATTTAAAACCAACTTAAATACATTCAGAAGATGTATTCTTTCACCTAGAATTGTCTGCTTGTGAGCCAGTCAATAATACAATGCTGATTTTTTCTTTATAATCTGTCTCCAGCCCAACTTTTCTGTCTTCTGTTTTTCTTCCTTTATCAACTCCCTCTTTTAAATATCATTATTTTTCTTCTTTATTCTTCTGTTTTATTAATCCTGTTTATTTCGGCCACATTTAACATACAGACTCAGTACAGAAGCTATGGTAGATACGCCCGCACTGTCGTATCTAAACATAACAGGGTTTGGTTAAGTTTCTGAATACTCCCTTTTGCACTTTTGTCTTTGCATGACAAGAATTGTCTTCACTTGTTATGAGGGAACTTACTCTGAAGGCTTTATTTCAAAGGGTATGTTGTAATAAGATGTTATCCTAGCTCAGTCATGGAAAAGAAATAACCCCCTGCCTGATTGATTCTCTTGCTGAAAGTAGGAGAGAAAACATTCAGAGTTCCATCTCTTTAGCTCTTTAAATGAGAGGCCCTATTTTAGTGTTGAGAACCTTGAAAAGAGATATTATTGTCTTGCATAAAGCATGAAAATATGTGCTCAATGGAAAAGCTATTTTTAGTCTCTCTCATGTCTTCACCAAACTTTCAGATATATTTTTAAAAGAATATAATACTACATTAAGCCCGATTTATTCTCATAAGTGTTTACAAAATATGTGCTCACAGAAATAGCTCTTAAGTATGAATATTTTTCCTTCCTGGTAACTGACTGAAAAGATAAAAGTTGGCAAGAGTATAAAGACCAGGATTAAGCTTCTCCACAAATAGGAGCATGCTGAAAACCACGTACTTTATCTATTGACTCCAGATCAGTGATTCTCAAGCAAGAGAGATTTGGTCCCCAACCCCAGCTCCAACCAGGGGACATCTGGCAATGTCTGAAGACATTTTGGTTGTCACAGTAGGAGCCTGCTACTGGCATCTAATGGGTAAAGGCCAGAGATGCTGCTAAACATCCTACAATGCACAGGAAGCTCCCCTCCCCCCAACAAATAATTATCTGGCTAAAAATGTCAATTTTGCCAAGGTTGAGTAAGCATGTCCTAGAATTACAGATTTCCATATCAGTGAAGCAAAACAGTGGAAGAAAATAGGTTCATATTCCTATTACTATCCCCTGCCTCCAAAATCTAGAATTAAAAAGAATTATGATGATCTATACACAGTTTATATATATGGTATATAAACTCTGGAAAGAAACAGGACAGAAAAAAATGGGGGGCATTTCAGGCAACTGAGTTCCTAGAAGGAAAGCACATTTTAGACATTTTCATTTCCACTGTAGTCAATGTTAGCATCTGCAATGGGTTTTAACTGTCTAAGCAGATGGGTAATTGGAACTGAAGTAAGACTACAAAGCCTACACCAACTCCAGGATTAAAATTTCCTGAGAGCTAAATGAATTTTAGACACAAGACTTCCAGTAATTTTAATAAGCATCATAACAATCATGGACGTTTATTAAGGGGGTCAGAAAGTTGCAACCTGATGTATCTCTAGAAGAACTGATCAAGCCTAGCCTTTACAGAGGACATTTTAACAGTAAAAGGCAAATGGAATTATTTCAACATCAAAGGGACAATTCAGAAGACGTATTCACTAGGTCTGGTCACGGACATACCTAAATGAGAAAAAGATACCTATGGAAGTAATTTTCCATTACTTGTACAGCTATATTTGCATTACAGCATAACCTTTACTAAAGTGAATATTTGGATGTCTGCTTCCAAATGCAAGGGCAAAAACAAAATTGTTCAAGCTAAATATTTTAAGAATATATTTGGAGGTCAAGTTTTTTGAAAAAGCTTTCCATTGAAGGCTATTAGTTAATTGCTTGAGATTTGGGGCAAACCACCCATATGTACTGCTGGTTTTAATACTGCATGACTCTTGAACAACACTACCCCATTGCACATTTCTAAACATAGAAACTCCAGACAAAATTCCCATGGGCAAATACTAACCACCAATCTGTGATAAAAATCTCTTCTTCTGCCTCTTCCATTGCATTTGCCACATCTTCAAAGTATCCTTTGGCATTAACATACCTGAAAAACAAATTTGTTGTTCCATTTTTTTTTCACAAAGAAAAAGAAAAGAAATATATCCTATGGTAAAGCAGAATGTGGAAGCTACTGCCTAGAGTCTGTACAAAACCAGTTACTGCATGTAACTGGTAAGCAAGGATTGAAAATAACAACTCCTCTCTGCTACCTAGGAAGGGCAGTAACTAGACAGATGTACTGATTCTTCTCTGCTTAGAGAACAAGGAATTAATTGAACCCGTCATCATAGAGGCCTGATGAATTCTCCTATCCTGTTGAACTCACACACGGTTTTTCTTCTGAGAATGAAACAAACCAGTTTCCAATCAATGGGTAGAAAAACTTGCTAAGCACAGTTATATTTAAAAGAAATACCTAGTAAGTAAATGCTTTTTCCTAAAATTATGGCTAATAACTTAAATAAACTTTCCATTTGCATCATTAAAAAATGTATGAAGTTAGCTGTAAAAATCAAACTTCAAAATCTAAAGCTAGTTAAGCTCACTGTGGAAATAAAAATAAACTTGGAAAACTAATCTATGATAGGGTAGTACCACAATTGCCTCAAAAAGAAAGGTTCTTGTTAAGTATAATGCATAGTATCTTTTCACAGTTTTGAAAATTGATTCCAGGTGAATTTAGACCACTACAGTATTAGATGTTATGACTACCTTGACAAGTTTAGAGCAAAAATATCTTACCATTTAGCTAAAATGTTCTCTTGGATAGCAGCATACGACCCAAATCGATGATCTTTAAGAAAGTTGGTCCCGTGTTTCTGGATGAATTCTTCTATAGCCCCTGCCCACCACCGAGCATGCCTATAGCTGTTGCATTTTAAAATAAGTGTCCTTTAAAGAAAAGCAAAATGTGGATAAGAATGGTCACTCTGTGTCCTCCCAAAACAAATTTAAGGATTAAATGTTCCCTATTTTATTTGGTACTGTAGCAACACAAATTGAAAAATTTAGGCAAAAAACATCAAAAAAGCAGGCTTCTAAAAATTTTTGGCAGGATTTCTAAAAATATTCAATATAACAAAAATAAATGTTCAAATTATCTATTCACTCACTCATCCAAACATGCGTAAAGGTACTTGCTATAGCCCTAGAGCCGTGCCAGGCACAAGGAAGACAACGACAGAGGTGTACGGTGAGATCCTACTTGTAAGTGTTAGTTAGAGTTGTTGGCTCCTCCTGAGGACATTTCCCCTTGTGCTGTCTAGTGTGCATTCCCTTGGCTTCCGGAAATATCATCCTGATGTGCTGTAAGAGAGTATCCCTTCCCTTCTCTGAGTCCACCAAAGCTAAGCAAAATGGCATATTCCACCCCTCAGATCCCAGAGAGTGGTTCGGGCATGATGCATAAGCCAATTCCACCCAATGAGTGAGAGTGAATCCAAGGACTCGTTCAGGAATGCCAGGAAGAGACTCTCCCCCCTCCGCTGAACTTGGTGTGAGTGTGGGAGGCAGCCATCTCACTGCCACGACGGACCAGTTTGAGGATAGAGCACATCCCCAGAAGACAGGGCTGAGAATGGCAGGGACATGTCTCAATGACATAGCTTGAGCATCAGAATCAGCTGTGCCCAACGTGGTTGATTCACTCTCTTTGGTATAAGCCAGTTTGCATTGGATTTTTCTGTCACTAGTGAATAAACTATTCTAAACTGTTACAGATTTACAAATGCTGAAAAAACAAAAAACAAAAACCTCAGAGTAGATTACAGAAAGTTTTCTTGATACCCAATGTCAGAGTTGGTGACTACAACCAACAGGGGAAAATCAGTTATCCACAGTTGAAGTTCAAAGGAAAACGGGTTGTCAGAGCTGTATCACCGCTCTGTAGAGATTTCTATACTCAGAAATCTACTCCATTGAGATAAGAAGAGGACTTCGGGTGAGGAGGGAGAGTTTGGTTTTTCCAGGACACCTGCAGTGATCCTGTTGAGAAGCAGGGAAGGGGCTGTGTTCACAGATCCTAAAATAATCATGTATAAAGATTAGGGATGTCCAGACTGCTTTCCTCCATATGTCAGAGATGGATGCTGGCCTTTGTCCAAAGCTGATGCTGCTGGGGTGTGCAGCCAGGGAGGTGAGACATGTTGGAGCTGAGAGGGGAGAAGTGTCCCCCATCTGGTGTTGTGAAGGCCGTGCGAATTTCTGGGGCTGAGGCAGGAGGGCGCGGAAGGGGCCTGGGCTTGACCCACCTTGCAAACACTACTCCAACTGAGTGGAAATGCCTCTGAAAGTCAGTTTTGAGAAGAAGACTTTGTGGAGGAGATAAGTGACAAGCAGAGGCCCTATCACAGGATATGAATCAGAGTCAAGGGGGGGGGGGGAAGAACTATTCCAAATATGGAGATAGAAAGAGCAAACGGGGAGAGGAAAGAAAAAAATACATGAGAAGGGATGGTAATGAGAATTGCCTCCATGGAACCGGAAAGGCTGCATTAGGGAGGGTTTGAAAATAAAGGTAAAGAAATAAATGCCATTAAATTACAAATGTAGGAATTTGGGCTTATTTGATAAAATGACAGGGAGCCCTTATACCAGGAAGGATGCTGGTGAAACCTGGATTTGAACAGATTCATTTGGCAATGGTGCACAAGTGAGTGAGGGTGGGAAATGCAGAGAAGGGGGCCAATGAAGGAACTGCCATAGGGACCATTGAGAAGTGTGGCCTGACTTCTGTGGCTCGTGGGGAAACAGGAATGCAGTACCAGGAGGAGGGTTTAATGGTAGTACCATTGCATTTCCAATAACAATCTACTCTTAGAGAATATCAGGAAGTTGAGCACCTTTTTACAACACACACACGCACACACACACACATTAGTAGGGGTGTGTGTGTATATATATATATATACACACACACACAAATATATACACATGTATATATATACACATATATATGTTAGTAACTATGTATAAAAAATCTGTATGTAAACAGAATTTTTGGAAATCAAATCACTTTTTAGGTGCTTTTTTAGTTACAGGATATGATTTATAAGGTAAAATTGTATTTCATTTTTTAAAAATGCAAACCAGCACTCTAATTTATCTGTTTGGTAACTCAGCAAATTGAGTAGTAATTTTGTTACTGTAGGCATCCATCTACACATGAGATTGCTTATTCTGACTCTGTTGCACATAGGATATTCTATTCTTTAAAATTTATACAGGGAAAAAGTAGTTCCATCACTTTTGATTGAGGATGAGTTATAAATTATGATTTTCTAACATTTAAATTATGTTACCTCTTTCTTCACTTAAGGTTTAGAGAAAAACTTTGTCTTTAAGAGATTTTTGTAGAAATCCTTTTTAAATATTTGAAATTTCTACCTTGAAAGGTTATCAATTCGGAGTCCATATTTTGTTTCTGTCTCCTTCTTCCCCACCTTAATTCTGAATTCTTTATCCACCAGTAGGACGAAGGCAATGGCACCGCTGTCTGGTTTCATATACAGTAAAAAGGAATCTTTCACTATTAACCATCTGTAAGAAAGCAAGAAGTACTTTTAAAATTGTATTGAATAACTGAAACAAAAAAGACCTAATTATAATGACAAGTCTTAAGTAATCACTCTAGCAGACCGTAGACATAAATTCACTTTTTACATGGGGGATTTATTTTTTAAAAATCACTATGAAACAAAAAAAACAAACCAAAACTTTTCTCTTATGTGTTTCTAAGAAGTACTGGCAGTAGTTCTTTAAACACTAATGGCAACACTTGGAAGAATGTCCCCAGGACTGGCAAGCAGTGCTCGAAGTATGTATAAAAGGAGCCCCTGCTGTTGGAAGAACAGAATGGGTTGATATTTACTAACAAACTATTATGAAAGAGGCAAATAAGTCTACTGGTAAGTAAAACCCCCCTTTGAAAAATCCAGTTAGCATCCAATATTCCACATGTCCTGTTGTTCATTTCAAAATTTTTGTGGATTTAAGGACATTTAATTGGACATGAACATCTCTCAAAAATATTCCATTTTTGTTTCCATGTTTCCATTCGATTTAATACATACTGAAGAGCTTCATAATGGAAATGTACAGTGATAAGCTGAGAGTTAGGGTAAAGTTTGGAATAGCACAAAGACAAATCAGCCCTGGAATTACATTTTCAAAGTAGCTTACAAGGCTAGTGAGGGCATAAACAATAACTCTATGCTGAAGGGGATAAGTACTAAAAGAGAAAAGCAAAAAAGTGGTGGGTGCAAGGAGGAGGGAGTCTTTAGTTCTAAAAGGATGAGCTAGTGGCATTGTCCTGAAGAGGTGGTGTCTGAAGGAGCCTAATAATTACAGCCCAAAGCCGGGGAGGGCCAAGATGTCCATCCCACAAGGGAGGGAAGAGTTGGCACAGGAACTAAGATGTGGAAATGTTGCATGTGTCAAGGGAACAGTTTGGTGTGGCCAGGCTCTCAGGGAGCACAGTAAGAGAAGAGGGGGGGGCGGGGAATGGGCAAAGGCCACACTGAGGGAGTCTGAAAGCCATACAAAGGAGGCTGATTTCGTATCATGGAACCAGTGTTTCCTAAACTTGCCTACTAGAATCTCTTGAGATGCTTCTTAAAAATAACAGATTCCCAAGCCCCACCCTACATCCTTTGAAAAGGCTTGATAATCTGTGTGGTTTTTTTAAAAAAAAAAACAAAAAAAAACAACACCAAGGTGCTTATTCAATAAAGGACTCCTCATGCCCTGACTAGGCAATAGGACAATAATGGTATTGAAACTATGTTTTAGAATAAAAGGTACAGCAAGAAAGAGGGACAGAGTGTGGCAGGTGAGCAATTTGCTGCAATAATACACAACAGCTATGCTCACACTTTAATGTACATATGCATCACCTGGGGATCCTGTTAAAATGTAGGTTCTGATTCAGTAGGGCGGGCCTGAGACTGCGTTTCTAACAAGCTCATAGGTGATGGCTATGCAAGGGCCACACTTTGATTAGTAGGGATGTATTATAGATGACGGGCATGACATTGACAAGGACAAGAGCAAGAGAACAGAGATAGGATCCATTTAAAGTGAATGCAAATGGTAACTTTATCATGTTGCACATAACGCCATGTATTCATATTTACCTGCAATTATAGAGTGATCACATGAATCAATCGATAACTAAATAAAGTAACAGTGGGCATAAGTAATATCACACTCTAAAGTAAAGCACTCTATGTGTTTCCATATTATGGAAGAGTAAGGTTGGAACACCTGAATATAAATTAAGTCATATTGTAAATAAAGCATGGGAACTCAGTATTTAAAATAAATCTATGATAAATCTACAAATGAGTGAAATCATGTGATATTTGTCTTTCTGTGCTTGGTTTTTCACTTAACATAGTGATCTCCAGTTCCACCCATGTTGCTGCAAATGTCAGGATCTGATTATTTTTATGGCTGAATAATATTCCATTGTGTATATACACCACATTTTCTTTATACTTTCATCCGTTATGGACATTTAGGTTGATTCTGTATCTTGGTTATTGTGAATAGTGCTGCTAAACATGGGGGTGCAGGTATCCCTTTGATATACCAATTTCCTTTCCTTTTAATAAATACCCAGTAGTGGGATTGCTGAATGATACAGTATTAATAGTTCTAGTTTTACTTTTTTGAGAAACTTCCATATGTTTTTTATAATGGTTGAACTAGTTTACACTCCCATTAACAGCATATAAGACTTCCCTTTTCTCTGCGTCCTAACCAGCATTTGTTATTTTTTGTCTTTTTGATAATAGCCATCCTAACTGGGGTGAGATGATATCTCATTGTGGTTTTGATTTGAATTTCCCTGATGATTAGTGATGTTGAGCAATTTTTATATGCCTGTTTGCCATTGTCTTCTTTTCAAAAACATCTGTTCAGATCCTTTGCCTACTTTTTAATGTGATTATTTGTTTTTTGCTATTGTTTGAGTTCCTTGTATATTTTAGATATTAGTCCCTTGTTGGATGAATAATTTGCAAACATTTTCTACTATTCTACAGGTTGTCTCTTCACTCTATTATTTCCTTTGCTGTTCAGAAGCTTTTTAGCTTAAGATAGTCCCATTTGTCTATTTTTGTTTCTGTTGCTTGTGCTTTTGAAGCCTTAGCCACAAAATCCCTACCTAGACCAATGTCTGGAAGCATCTCCCCTGGAAGTTTCTTCTAGCAGTTTTCTAGGTTTGGGTCTTATTATTAAGTCTTTAATCCATTTTGATTTGATTTATGTATATGTTGAGAGACGGGCCTAGTTTTATTCTTCTGTAAATGGATATCTAGTTTTCCCAGCTAGATATTGAAAAGAATGTCCTTTCCCCAATGTATGTTCTTGGGTCCTTTGTCACATATGAGTTGGCTGTAAATGCATGGATTTAATTCTGGGTTCTACATTCTGTTCCATTGGTCTATGTGTTTGTTTTTATGTGAATATGATGCTGTTTTGTTTACTATAGTTTTGTAGCATATTTTGAAATCATGTAATGTGATGCCTCCAGCTTTGTTCTTTTTCCTCAGGATTGCTTTGGCTATTCAGGATCTTTTGTGGTTCCATGCAAATTTTAGGATTTTTTTTCTATTTCTACAAAATTATAAAGGATTAAGTGAGGTGATTCATGCACATTGCTTAGCACAGTGCCTGGCCCCGATAAATGTGAGCTATTATGACTACCCTTGTTATAAAACATGTGTGATTATGGTATGTTCCAGGCATCCTCAAACTACGGCCTGCGGGCCACATGTGGGTGTTTTTGCCCGTTTGTTTTTTTACTTCAAAATAAGATATGTGCAGTGTGCATAGGAATTTGTTCATAATTTTTTTTAAACTATAGTCCGGCCCTCCAACAGTCTGAGGGACAGTGAACTGGCCCCCTGTTTAAAAAGTCTGAGGACCCCTGGTCTGTTCTAACAAGATGCTTCCGGCCTTTGCTACTACTTGCCATGACATTAAAATGCAGATGGGCCCACGTGAACCAGCCCTCCCCTTCCTAGACTCATATCCTGCTGTTCTCTCTCACCGTGTTGGTTTGACTGTTCTTCAGGTTTGCCAAGCTTGTTCTTTGGGGCTCTGCATTTGTTGGTCTTCTGCTTAGAAACTCTTTCTTCTGGATCCTCAACTGTTCCCCATCCCAACTTTACTCCATCATGTTGTCCTGCATTAGCTTCTTTGTAGCACATATGGAAGTATTTGCTTGTCTACTTGTTTATTGTCTCTCTCCTCCACTAGAGGGTTAGATCCAGGGGAACAGAGAATGTGGCTGTCATGCTACCACTATCCACCTAGTGTCTAGAATAGTATTTTAGCAGCCCAGAGCAAATGTTCAGGCAAAGCCATCATGCCACCCAAATAATGGTTGCATGAATCAGTCTTGAGAGTAAATGAAACCATTTAGACATTGCCACTGTCTAAAAATTTTAATTATTGGTATAGCTTATAGTTCAGTAAATTCTAAATTTATTTCTTAACATGTATAAACCTTTTTCTCTTAAGACATTATTTGAGATGAGAAACTTAACATCTAGCCCACTACCAGGTAGAGAGAATTTTCTCAATAAATTTGCTGTTTCAGCAGATGTTTTACATTTAGGAAAAAATGTTTCCTGTGTGTGTCTTATTTTCTTTTTCCTTCTTTTTACTCATCTCTGAGATAAGGTTATCATGAGACTTGATGGGAAGTTTAATCACCCTGTTTCCCTTATCTAAATTGGTCAAAATAGAATAGACTAAAAAATGATCAGGATGTTTTTTATGGGGGCAAAAGAAGAAAAAGGGAGTTATGAACAGGTGTCGCTTTTAAAAGTAACTCCCATTTATACATTAATACAATAGTTGTCTATGGTGAGAAACTTCCTAAACTAATTTTGTCGGCTATATTTTATCATCTATATATATGATTTCTGATACTTTAAATCCCATAAATGTGATTCAGGAAATACTTGTCATATGGAACCAACCAAGGCTTTAATCTTCACAGAAAGATTTACACAATTTAAAATGATGACACGTTTCATTCCAGGGAGGATCATATCTTTTTAGATTGTCCTGTTGAACCATGATTTAATCTAAAGTTAAAAAAGGAGGAGGCATATTTCTGTGATGTAACAAAGTTTTCCTCCCGTCTTTCCTGGCTGCTGCTGCTTATAGAGGTTAGACTCTAAAGTCAGTCCTCAAAGAGCCTTTCCTTGACCTTGGGGGCGAAGTCACCCTCTCCAATCTTGTATCCCTTATGATTCCTTTTTTTTTTCTTCAAAGCTCTTATTGCTACCTGAATTTAACAACTTACATTGCTTGTCTGCTTAGTGTCTGCCTTTCCTCTCTAATAGTATTCTATGAGGGCAGGGACTGTCTTTATAGTACCTGGAACACAATCTGGCATACATTAGACAATAAATGACCGAATGAATCAGACCAAGGTTTCCATTCCTTGAGTAGATGCCTTAGGTTGGGTTGTCCCAGAATAAACTCTCAGATAAGGAAGTATGTGTATAAAGTAGTTTATAAAGGATCTTAATAGGGAGATGGTGCCAAGAAGCACCAGTAGGGATCAGAAGAAAGACAGGAATAACAAAGGAAGGGAGCCACAAATGGAGTTTTTTCATGCATTTTATTATAGGCAACTGGGCTATAGGCCAGCTGGGGAGCTCTGAGAGACAGTGCCGAACATGCTGCAGCATCCTCTCAGCTGAGGGTGGAGGGGGCTGGGCTCCTATCAGCTCTTGGCTGAGGGCTGTTGTCCTGGGGTTGTTGACATTTCCAGTTTGCTCTTCACACATGCAGGAGAGCTTTGGCAGCCCAGAGAGTTTTTGGTCAAAGAACCACAGGTGCTTAAAGTCTGAAACGCTGTGGTTGGCACATTGCAGCTACCTTGGGCAGTTAATGACTGGGGAGCGGTGGTCAGAAGGAATCTGCACCAGGGCCCCAGTGGGCTGGAATGACCTGCCTCCAAGACAGGCACCCTGCAGGGCAAGAACCAGTGGCAGGAGCAGGCTGGCTTATACTCCATCCTCTCCCTGCCTGGCATTTGGTCTGGGTATTCCCCAGGGCTCTGTACAATTTGTGGTGAGAAGATGCCTCAAGTGGGACTCTCTGGATCGCTTGTGATGTTACTTATACCCAGAGTTTATACAAGTTAGAGAAGTTTATTTGAAAGCAAATACTTCTTCTAGTGTATCATTTCCCTTTTTATTTTAGTAAAATTGTTTTCTGTAACAAAAATTTTCATTTTCTTGAGACTAATCTTCTGATCTTTTCCTTGTAATTTCTTCTATCCTTTCAAAATCCAGAAAGTAAAAGCCCAATTTAATGGTATTTTTTGTCCGTAGCATATTTCTTTTCAAGCTCTCTAGACATGGAATAGTAGCATATTTTAAATCAGTATGTTTAAAGTTAGATCCCACTATTAATTTTATTTTGTGTATGTACATAGCTCAATTCCATTTTTACACATAAACTCACTTCTTTTCAAGTTGGGGGAAATATTACATATAGATATAAAATATTTATATCTGATTTGTTAATAGTGTTTTAATACTTTTTCCAAATCCCAGTACATTATTCTTGCAACAAATAGTTGCTGTCTATTATGTATAAGACTTGGAGGACATACATAAGAATCAGATGAGATAGTACTCCTCAAGGAGGCTTCAATTGGTTAAGACATAAGATATAAAATAAAGTTTCCTGTCTATATCACACTTACCATGATATACATTTTTCAAAAATGTAACTCTAAAATTATCCCTGAAATCTGCCTAATTTTAATTGCTTTTTAGGTTTTTTAAGTGTGTTCATTGGTTTTTAGCATATTCATAAAGTTGTATAACCATTACCACTATCTAACTCCAGAATATTTTCCTCACCGCAAAAAAGAAATCCCATGCCCATTAGCAGAATTAAATTAATAAAAGGAAACCTCCTTTTAGCCCCTAAAAACCCATTATCTGCTTCTGTCTCCACAGATTTGCCCATTCTGGACATTCAATATAAATGGAATCATATAATATGTCGCTTTTTGTACCTGACTTTTTTCTTACTTATCATAATGTTTTCAAATATTATCCATATTGTAGCACGTAACAGTGCTTCATTTGCTTTTTAATTTAAATTTTAAAATTTTATTCAGATATAATTCACATACCATAAAACTTGCTTTTAAAAGTATACAATCCAATGGTTTTTAGCATATTCACAGAGATGTATAACCATCACTACTATCTAATTTCAGAACCCTTTCATCATCCCAAAAAGAAACCCCACCCATCAAGTCTTCATTAATTTTTCTGGATGAATAAGATTGCACTGTATGGAAGTAACACATTTTGTTTATCCATTCATCGATTGATGAACATTTTAGTTATTTCCTTTTAGGGGGGGCTATTATGAATAATTTGGCTAAGAACAAGTTTTGGGTTGGTGTGGACATATTGTTTTCAATTCTCCTGGATGAGTGCCTAGGAGTAGATTTGCTGGGGCATATGGTAACTCCATGTTTAACATTTTAAAGAACTGCCAGACTATTTTTCAAAGTGGCTACACCATTTTATATTTCCCCAGCAATATCTGAGGTTCCAATTTCCAATTTCCAACATTTGTTATTGTTCATCTTTTTTATTATAGCCATCCTAGTGAGTGTAAAATTGTATCTTACTGTGGATTTGATCTACATATTTCTAATTACAACTGATGTTGAACATCTTTTTCTTTTTTAATGTATAGTTATTTTTTAATTTCAGCATATTATGGGGGTATAAATGTTAAGATTACCTATATTGCCCATGCCCCCCTCCTCCCTCCCACCCTCCTCACCCCACCCCTGATAAATGTTATTCCTATATGTCCACTTAAGTGAGGATCCGTTAATACCAATTTGCTGGTGAGTACATGTGGTGCTTGTTTTTCCATTCTTGAGATACATCACTTAGTAGAATGGCTTCCAGCTCTATCCAGGAAAATACAAGAGGTGCTATATCACCATTGTTTCCTAAAGCTGGATAGTAATCCATTGTATACATATACCACATTTTATTAATCCACTCATGTATTGATGGGCATCTGGGTTGTTTCCACACCTTTGCAATTGTGAACTGTGCTGCTATAAACATTCGAGTGCAGGTGTCTTTTTGTAGAGTGTCATTTGATCTTTTGGGTAGATGCCCAGTAGTAGAATTGCTGGATCAAATGGTAGATCTACTTGTATCACTTTAAGGTATCTCCATATTGCTTTCCACAGAGGCTGAACGTATCCTTATCGGCCATTTGTACATCTTTTTTGGCTGACCAATTTTTGAGTTCTGTGTCCACTGGGTTTTTATGTAAATAATTCATGCACTTTCCTTATAAGTCCAGTTTTAGATAGAATATTCAAATGAATACTGGGACTTAGATTTTAAAATAGAATTAAAAATTTGCTCACCATGGATTTCAAAGGATTTATAACTTAGAACTGGTACGTAAAACTCTCCCAAAGACCCAGTTTATCAAAACAAGCAAGCACACAAACTCATTAAGTCCTACCTTTTTGACCATCTGTAGCAGGCTCTTCCCTGGCCACAGCAATTCAAACCTGGTATTCTGTGTCCCCCGGATCTTTTCATTATCATACCTTCTCTGAAAGAGACGTCAAATTAACCTATCATCTTCAAATCTCCAACTCTCACTTGGCTTGTACAGCCTCACAAGTTGTGACTAAAGAAACCATTTCATTCTCACATGACTTTTCTCCCCACAGTCTCCTCCTTCACCCTCAGCTAACTTACTGTCATATCTATTAGGCTGTGTACTCTGTCAACTAATCTTAAAACATCTTGGTCAGAAATAGCTTTTTTGGCATTTGGGGCAGCATAATTCTGTTGTGCACAATGCAGGACCTTAAGCATCCTGGCTCATGGCTCTGAATGCTGTGTTCCCTCCAGTCACCATGGCAACTTGAAAAAGACCCCAGGCCTTTCCACATGTCTGCGCAGGCATGGTTCAGCAGCTGGCTCAGCAGAGTCCATGGTGGGGCACTGCTGCACCCCTCCATGTATACTTCTAGCAAAAGGGCATAGAACAAAGCTACTAGCCTTAAAGGTAGTAACATCTTGCTGTCGAAAGATGTGACAAGGAAAAGCAATAACAACGGCTAAACAAAAGAAAAAAATTTTTTGAAACAACTACTAATAATGCTCTTAAAGAACAAAAAGAACAAAACTGTAAAAGTTGAGCTCTATTATCAAGCTCTAATATTGTGAAGGAAAATAATTATTAAATATATTTCCATCTGGTTACTCAACATATATGTTACACAGTATTATTTTTAAATAGTCATCAAAATGAGTGATAAACAGTTAATTTTCATGAGTCATTGGAAGAGAGATCTTATATATTCGATTTTGAATGCCTTCTCCCATATAGCACATTTGCTATGGATATGGGGTTAGAGGGAATCTGTGCTGTAAGCACACGAGAAAGATGGAGAAGCAGTTGCTACCCTTGTTTATTGTAGAAGATGCTCTATTTTGTATGAACAGATCCGCTCAGTTGCTCTAACTCTATTGGGGAGAAAAGAAGCCGGCAGCAAAGCCAGGGAGGCCCACGGCATGCCGCCAAATCACATGCTAATGCTGATCAGCTTTTCACATTTCTCTTTAAAGGTTTCTTGCAACTTACATGCCCTTTGGTCCCAAATCACGGATAAAAGACAGCTGGCTTATATCAAGGAATTCTGTCTGAAAACAGGAAAAAAATCCAACTTGAGAAAGCAAAAAAATAAAATATATGCATAAAAAAATCGATTCGGTACTGTTATGTGTCAACAATATTTGGCATACTTTACAGACTACACTTACCAGTAATAATAGTATTGCCCTGAAAGAGTGCATAGTAGAAGTATATAAATAATTAAGACATCAAATAAAGTGATGTGTGCCCTACGATACAGAGATAAGAAGGTTGTGGAGAGAGACTGGGTTTAGTCCCAATATTCTTTTGTGTCTGTTTTTGTTGTGAGGGAGGGGGTTGTGTGGCACGGTGTACACACAGATAGTAAAAGAATTCCAGGAGGGAGTGATATTGGTGCAGGTTCTGGAAGATGGACTGAACTTGGGCATGTAGAAATGAGAGATGAAAGGAGGAATAGAACAGAAGGTCTAAGAAGGTGACAGGATGTACAGTTGGGCTACAGTGAATAGGATGAGGAGGGTAATGGAGAATTAAGCAGCAATGCAGGCTGAAAAGAGACTGGAGAGATCTCTGAGCAACAAGTGTAACCTAAAGAATTATTTTTAATGAGTTGAAAATGAAGAGAATTTTAGGCCAACCTTCACTGCATAAATTAGTAGAAGATAAAAAACTATAAATGTTATAATAACAACAGCTATGGCTATATTTACTGAGTGTTTATTATGTATTGGCACTGTGCTAAACATTTTTCATGCATTATCTTAAACCCCTTTGAAACACATGCTATTTTATTTATTGTACAAAAGAGGAAACTGAGGTTTACAGCAGGAGTAGGCTACTTTTTTTCTGCAAAGAGTCAGACTGTAAATATTTTTGGCTTTGTAGTCCATATAGTCTCTTGCAACTACTCAACCCTCAAGTCCCTAGCATGAATGCAGCCATGAGTGTGGCTGAGCTCCAATGAAACCATATTTATAGATATAAAATATGAATGTATTCTAATTATCATGTATCAGAAAATATTATTATGATTTTTCCACCACTTAAAGACATAAAAACTATTCTTAGCTTACAGAACATACAGGCAATGGGCTAGATCTGGTCCATGGGCCCTAATTTGCCAATCCCTGGTTTAGACAAGTTAAGTAAATTTTCCAAGATGACATAATTAACAAGGGATGAATTCAGTCTGAAGTTAGACCAAAGTCAGTACCTCAAAGCTAAGCTGCAAAACCAAAAAGATATTTAACATATCTTACTCAAATTAAATTCCTTGAATATTCTAACTAGTGAGGGCACAGAGGTAAAAAACAAACAAACAAACAAAAACAACATTATGTAATGCTTAGCATATGCAGGGGATTTACCTCAAATAATCCTTGAAACAACTAGAGTTAAATACTATATTGTTCCCAATATACAGATTTTTGTTTTAAAGCAGCTCTCAGTAAGTTTGGATCTTCCAATGGTCCCTACACTATGTCAGTAACGGCCTTGACAGAAAAACAAAGACAAACAAGATATTCTCCCAGCCTCAGGAAGCAGACAGAGGGGAGGCTGAACATGGAAAACACTCTGCCTCCACAAAGGTATGTGGGAAGAAGCACACCAGTTCCATGTGAAAGGAGTTATAGAGTTATAGAGTAGCAGGATGGTGAGCATTTGCTAGCTGATATGACGTCACAGAGGAAGGGATATTTGATCCAGGCTTATAAATGGGATTAACAAAATGAAAGTTTCCCTTCAAAGTTTTATATTTGATTGGACATATCTAATATTATATTAACCTTGTAAAAAAATTACAAATATCTCAGAGCTCTCAGTCCTTGGGAGATTCAATTAAATGCTTGCTTTTTTTTTTTTTTTTTTAAGGTTATTTGCAGAAAGTAGGCCATTAAAATTCAAAAGGGGGCCGGGAGCGGTGGCTCACGCCTGTAATCCTAGCACTCTGGGAGGCCGAGGCTGGTGGATTGCTCGAGGTCAGGAGTTTGAAACCAGCCTGAGCAAGAGCAAGACCCCGTCTCTACTATAAATAGAAAGAAATTAATTGGCCAACTAATATACATAGAAAAAATTAGCCGGGCATGGTGGCACATGCCTGTAGTCCCAGCTATTTGGGAGGCTGAGGCAGGAGGATTGCTTGAGCCCAGGAGTTTGAGGTTGCTGTGAGCTAGGCTGACGCCATGGCACTCACTCTAGCCTGGGCAACAAAGTGAGACTCTGTCTCAAAAAAAAAAAAAAAAAAATTCAGAAGGACTTAAATATATTTAAAATTCCTAAATCATCAAACATATTTTCACAAGGCATTTTTTAAAATAAGGATTTTAAAAGTCAGGGTCTTTAAATTTCATTTCTTATACAAAACATGATGATTCATGTATTTTTTTATCTGATTTGTGAAAATGCTTTCTAATCAGAAAATGTAACCCGTGAGTTATTAGAAATGATGCTCAGACTGTCAGCCATAGAATCCAAAATGTTTTAAAATCCTAAACCATAGCTTCTCATTTTATCTCTAGGGAGCAGACAGATAATGTCAATCCTAGTTAACAGCTGAAGAAACTACTACAGAGGTATAACTAATTTATGCAAAGTCACAGAATAATTGGGGAAGAATAGGAAATGAAAACAAAAATCAAGGAAACCACTTATCTAATATCTGGATATTTTCTTATTCACATAGCTCTTATCATCAAATAGTTGACAACAAAAATAGTATCTGAAATCATTTAGAAATCATAACTTTAGAATATCATAACAAAATTGCTAAGTGTAAAGAATTTCATCTACATAAAAATTATACATTACTAATATAGAAAATTTTAAATTGCACATCAATATGAAATTTAATTTATCCTAATGTCTTAGTAAATTTTGACTAAAGAGAGATTTCAAGAAGGAACTAGCCCTATCATAGAAAAAAACATCTCTGGCAGGCCAGACATGGTGGCTCACACCTGTAATCCTAGCACTCTGGGAGGCGGAGGCGAGTGGATTGCTCAAGGTCAGGAGTTCGAAACCAGCCTGAACAAGAGCGAGACCCCATCTCTACTATAAATAGAAAGAAATTAATTGGCCAACTAATATATATAGAAAAAAATTAGCCGGGCTTAGTGGTGTATGCCTGTAATCCCAGCTACTCGGGAGGCTGAAGCAGAAGGATTGCTTGAGCCCAGGAGTTTGAGGTTGCTGTGAGCTAGGCTGATACCACGGCACTCACTCTAGTCTGAGCAACAAAGTGAGACTCTGTCTCAAAAACAAAACAAAACAAAATCTCTGGCAATAAATGTTGTTCTAAAACATATTCATCAAATTGAAAGTGAATGTATCAAAATCAACTGAGAGGCAAAATCAATTTAAAATTTTGAAATTTAACTAAGATTATGTCCAAACTTCTCAGGGTTAAGAGTTCCATTCTCCATTTGGCAGGCGATTCTCAGGAATAAGAATTTAATGATCGATTTAGTCTAAGAGTATTTGATAGGGCTTATTCCACTGATGTCTTGAGTAATGTGCTAATCAATACTGTTTTGTCTTTATTTTTTGGCAAAGCAATTTGTGAAAAATGCAATTTAATAATGTTCTTGGCATTAGGTGGAAAGTGGTCTCAAGTAAAAAATTACAGTGTGACTTACCAATTGGATGCTAAAAAAGTTAGAGAAACAGAGAAGCAAAAAAGTTTTCATGCCAAGAGACAAGCAAGAAACTCTGCAGTAACACCAAACCCTAGCAATTACTTGGCAATCCTGTACACACTGCCCTTCCACTCATCTTTGTACTATAAAGGGAGAGTGAATTTCAAAGGCTCCTTTTATTTCTCAGGTAGCTAAAGTTAAAGTGAGTGGCCAAGTTGGAAATTATCCAAATTATCTTCCAATGAGGAAGACAAGAGTATTGGGTTGGGCAATTCCCTTGTAGTGAGGGTGGAAGGTGGATTCTGGTATTCCAGGAAAGGCAGGAAACAAAAAAGATATCTAATCTATGGAGGAAATTGGAGGCTGGACAAAGGCCCAAGGTCACTCCCTATAGCTTTTCTCTGCTGGAATGGAAACACTGTGTGCATCTTTATTCTTTACCTACTCTTTCCTCTGTTAAAGTTATTCATCCTACAAAACAAGGATGAGGTGAACTCAGTATGATTGATCTGTGGGATGTTGTATTAAGATTTCAAGCTAATCACCATTTTGGAAAGAAGGAATCTGAGTCATAGGAGGAAATTAAATTATTTACTTCAAGTTAGGGATATGATCCTATCAGTTTAGGGCCCTTCTCTTGGAAATTGTGCATTTTGCTCCATTTCTAGATTTTAATGTTAAGTAAGGAAAAAAAGCATATCTTCTATTTTTTTTTCCTCCTCCTATTAATGCCCTGGAAGATAGCATTTTCCAGTTACTAATTAAAATGCCTAGCTAGTGAGCTCTTCACTGCAGCCAGCCCTAATACAATTTCAGAACACAAAAGGAATTCCTGTTTGAGATTTTTTTAAATGTCATCATACAACTCAGATATTGCTATATTTTTTACATATTTATGCTTATAGAAAAGGTGAAATACATTTGTCCTAATTTTACAAATGAGCAAAGAAAACTGAATGAATTACAGATAATCTCTGAGGAAACTGTCTGATGCTCAATTTACTAAAACACCTGGATACTCTCACAAGAAGGAAAAAAGGAATTAAAAACAAAGGAAGTCCTCATAATCCTGGAAGAAAAGGTAGTTGTCTGGGTACAAACCAAACCAATGTCTATATAAAAGTGGAGAGGAAAGAACTGTTCATGTCTAATTTCAAAGGCCATTTAAGAAAAATAAACAGTCAGTGCTTTGAAGTCTAAACTCAATTCCTTTTGAGAAAATCCTATTAAACAAATACTGTAATAATAAATCTATCTCTACTTCTTAAAGTGGTCCGACTTTACCACGACATTTCTAAGCTGACCATAACATTTTAGTTTCATTCTCGAACTCTCCTGATGATAAGAATCACCTGAGCTATTTGGTAAAAGTACATATTCCAAGTACAGATCTGGATGGTCCTATAGAGATTAAGGACATATCCTATCCAGGCCCTTGACCTGTGATCAATGATTCTGTCTGTTTCAGGACTTGAATGAATTTTAAATAGGTTCATTTTATACTTATAAAGTATAAATTTATTATATGTGTATATGTAAAATAAATGTAAATAACTTTTTAATGTGCTTTTGCAGATGGGATTTTTAATAGTTCTCACAATTATTGAGGAAAATCCATAGATGGCAATCTAATTTCACAAATATGAGGTCAGGTTGCATTTAGTGTGAAAAGAAACTAATTTTAGAGAAATAATGTATATCAAATTGTATCCTATGCTTCAATCATTTGGAGAACTCAGCTCTGGAAAGAATAATCTCAGTAAGCATCAAAACCCAGGAGGAAATCTATTCAGCCAGGAGGCTTTCCTGTCCAAAGGAAATGTCCATAAGGCACTTAGGGATTTCTACATACAATATGGCTTCACTCTGAAAAGATTTTTATGACTGGAAAAGTAATTAAAATGAACATTTTAACAATGTAAACATTCTTTAGTCAGTATTAGAATCCAAAATGTAGTAACATACATGGAAAGAGAAGAGCGAACTCACCAAGTCCTGTTCTAAAGCCAAAAGAAATAGTAAAAGTAAAGTCACAGGAAGGCAGAAAAGTAAAAGAAAAGGAAAATTATTGCATATGGGTACTAAAACACATTTAAATAATTCTCTATTAAAGAAAACAGCATGTCGGATTTCAGAGAACACAACAGGAGGCAGCATTTTAAAAAACAATAGCAGTAGTATCCTTATTCATTATATTATTTCAATGATGCAAGTTCCTATTAATAGAAGGGGAGAAACACCTCATATTGTCCTTCTCTTGAGATCCTTTGGTTGAACTCAAATTCCTATTTTTCTGAGAAAACTCTTTTCTGGGATTATGAAGCCACAGAAGCTCCTTCAAGTCCATGGAACATTCCAGGCCAGTTGCTGCAGAAGGCAGGCGGTGGCTGGACCCAGTTCAGCTGTGTATGAAGGGAACCAGCCTGAGCAGCCTCCAAATTAAATGCTGCAGTGGGGCAGCAGAAGGGCAACTCCTGTTCGAGAAACTCAGCAGAGCCAGGGCACTCTCCCTTTCTCTCCAAAAATACACGGATGTCTTCCTTCTTTCTGTCTATGTGTTCATGCGGTGCCATTCTCTACATTAGAGGTCAAATCATAACTGCACCAACTCCTGAGTTCTGCACATACACAGTTTGCACACATACAACCCCCACGGCCACACAAGCTATATATATGCAGACATAAATAAAATAATCTAGTGCATTCTCAGTTATCCAGACCTCTGGATAATTGAAGACTAACCCTTTAAAAACATCCCCCCACCCCCATTCAAAGGCCTCTAAGAGGGCAGAGCTCACTGTTTGCTGACACTGCAAAGTCCACTCCCTCCTGCTCGCCCTCTGTGTGCCTCCCGAGCTTAATCTCTGTGGCTGCTTCTAAGCCCCTCCACCTCTTTTCTCTCTTCTCAAATTTCTCAAAAGTTTTTCCTTTCCCCAGCTTTTCCCATGCTTCTCGCTTTCACATGAAAAGACGGGCCTTAGGAGGATGGCTGGAGCCCAGGAATTTGAGGTTGCAGTGAGGAGCTGTGAGCATGCCTCTGCACGCTAGCCCAGGCAACAGAGCAAGACCCTGTCTCAAAAAGAAAAAAGAAAAAAAAGACAGGCCTTTCACAGGCATCACAGGCCAATCAGATGGCAAGCGCCCTGTGCCACATAATCTTTGGGCATTCAACTCTGCCCAACTGTTTTCATCACTCACTGCTCAACATGTGTTCTTTGGAGCTAGAAATGCTTTTTGGCCTTATTCTCGAAGCCTAAGGAGAGACGAGGGTTGATTTCTAGATAATCTAGCCTATAGTAGCATTTCAAGTTCATTTAAATTTACCGTTATAGACATATTAAGTTCTATTCAAAATTTTTAAAATAGCATTATATCACTGTAGACTGAATCCTTGCTGTCAAATCAATTTTGTATTCATTTAAATTTATTTTAATTCAAGGAATAATGTAGATGTGGATACAAGCACTTGTGTTAAAAAAATGATCCAAACTTTAGCTGTCAATTTACTACATTACAGATTTTTTCAAACTTAAACCACTCACTAGTACTTACTGTGGCATGATAGTTTCTGTACATGGGCATTTTTAGTAGCTTTGTCAAGTAATCTTCCAGTTGTTTCTGTAATGCAAATATTTTAGGTAATAATTAACAGGGTCATATTTATTAAAAAACCAAACAACAGTGACAATAATGAGATCATCATTTCATCTTAACTTCTGTAAGTTATTCAGTTATTGACTAATATAATCACTGGAAAAGGAATCCTAAATACCTTAAGGTGTGATTTCCATAGTTTTCTTGAACAATTATTTAAACCTCTTCTTGCTATTTAACTTTCTACACACTTAGGTCTTCTATGAACTGCTGACCAGCCCTGAGGTACGGTATATATTCTTTTAATCCTCCATAGCTATTAGAACAGAACCTGCCCATACCTAGTAGTTTTAAAGCATTTGTTGATTTTACTAAAAACTTGTATTTTTTTCTACTCTAACATTAAATTTACTGGAGGATACACTATAAACAGCTTTTCAGAAAAAAAAGGGGAAAGGTTAAAAGAAAATTTCCAGTAAAATGTACTTAATTTTATATATTTTTAAATATGTTAAAATGTGTGTGTATGGGGAAGGGAGAAATAAGACTTGGAGGCGGGGCCTGTAGAGCAACATATGTCAATCATATTGACCACCATACAAAATCCAGCATTTTTTTGTGGAGTCACTAAGTGTTAACAGCCATAGTCATTTTCAGTTGAACTCACATACATGCACACACTAAACCAAAACTGTGTAATTTTATATGTCTAGGTAGCTTGGAAAATATTTGGTCCAGACTTCTGAAAAGATTTTAAACAAGATGACAACCACAAAGAGAAATCAAACATCCTGTCTAAAACATGAAAGTTTCAGATTCCAAAACAGAGCTGACAGAAATTAACAGATTACTTGTTAATTTTCTAGTGAAAAAAAGAAAAATCTTCCACCTCATGCAGTGTGGAAGTCACTGCAGGGCCAGTCACTGAAGCAGAGCAGGCAGAAGTGTCCCTCCTCCTGTGCCTTCTGTCCTGGTGCTGTGTATGTCCGTACTCTAACATGCCCTTCTCAGACCCAAACTGCCCCATCCACAGTTCAGGAATGAGGTTTCACATACACTTAAGATGAGTTACTACAAATACTGTAGCAAATGTATGGAAATAGATGATTTTAAAAGGTAGATCTCAAAACCCACAATGATGAGTTCAATCTTTGACTCACAACAAGCCTGGGAGGTTCCTGCAAAGAGGGCAGCTTCTTCATGACCTAAGTCCTAACAAAGAACACTCTTCCTCTTCTAGACAAATGCAATATCTCCATGGCTTAGGGAAGAAGGAGATATCTAAGCAGTACCAGCAAAACCAAACCAAGCTGGGTGATTGATGATTGACTAGTGACAGAAGTTGCAGCCAGACCTACTCCACCCCTCGGTAGATGACGAATTTCTACAGCTTTGCAAAATTATGTTCAAAACAACAGAACAGTGAAAGGACTTACCCTTCTACCAAAGAATTGTTCTTCTCTAATCTGGTTTTCAGATGAACGAGGTAAACTGGGCATCTCTCGGGGCTCCTCCCCTTTAACATTTTGTCTTCTAAATGTGTGTCTAAAACACACACACAATGCAAACATTTATTAGATTATTCTTGGACTATGATTCTTGTAATATCTTTCATGATATGGCTTATTTTTAAAAGAGCCTATTTAATTAAAAATATCTACCAACGATGGACTAGTTAGACTATAATATGAATGAAACACACTTTCCATTCAACTTGTATACCAGGATAACTTTATAATTGATTCTGAAATGGTTACCTTCTGGTGGGAATGGGGATTCGGATAAAGGCTTTGTACTTAAGCAGCTCTCTGTGAAATTCTTGAAAGTGCTTGAATTTCCTCTTAACTTGCCATTTAAATTCCCCATGTGTTAATTCAATAGTATAAAGATTGATACTTGGTACCTACAGTGATAAATAAAAATGGTTGGTATTTTAAATAACAACAAAAATTCCAAAGCTCTCAATGGACAACAGTTAATTAATAAGTAACATGGAAGTATACTTAAGTCTAGCTTACTTATTTTACGTAAGTACTTAAGCAATTTTTTTCAAAAACAACTGATTACATAAATAATATTCTCTTAAATGTCCACCTGATAAATTACCTAAGACAATTTTTGAATCATAGCAAAGACAAAGACAAACTACTGCAAAGCCTATCCCTAATACACACACACACACACACACACACACACAGAGACACATACACACCTGAAACCAGAAACCAGGTAAAGGAGACAATGAGTGAAGACCTTAATTAGCCTTCAGGGGTCTAGTCCACAAATGCAAAGAGTGGACAGGCAATCAGTGGGGGTGACAGAGGAGCAGAAGATAATGGATGCTAGGAACAATATATTGGCCTTTTTTGTCCTTCACAAATGGCATGACATGCCTCCTCCCCTTCTACTTCTGAAACACATTTCAAAGTCCAGTCTTGCCCCCCTACCCTGAGGCACCACTGTGTTCAGGAAGGGTAGGTGGAAAAACGTGCTGTAGCAATGAGTATATATGCCATGCTTGTACAATATAATACTACATATTATTATTATTAAATCCTCATAACAAACCTATAAGATAAGCAATACTATACCCATTATTCAGATGAGGAAACTGAGAAACAGAGGTTGAATAACTTTCTCAAGATCACAAAGCAAAGACAGGAATTAAACCATGCAGTCTTGCTGGAGTCTGTGCCTTTAACCCCACATGTTATTGCCTCTCAGTTTAAAAGCTGGTAGGCAAAGTAAGAAGACAAAGGTCATCTTAGAGAACTTTCGGGCTGGGTTGTGCTCAGTGGTGTATCAGGGAGACATGACACAACTCGTAAGAAAAGCCTAAGGCAAAGGCTGGACGCTACCATGGGAGTAACTGGGAGTTTGCATGTACAGGTAAGTCAGGACAGAGTATCCAGCAAAACTATCAGGAAAACAGGGCAGCACGAGACACCCTCCAAATGGCAAAGAGGAAAGGAAGGCAAAGCCTGCCCCCGACAGGAGGTTATTATTATTGGCTGAGGCAGCAGCCAATAGCGGCCTTACTCTATCAGGGTTAGAGCTTAACCTACGGGGACTACGGGGACAAAGGCCACCACCCTGCAGCGACATTCCCGCCTCCAGACTTGACAAGTACAATCCAGGCAGGAACTGAGCACACATAACTACCCAGTAGCTTCTCCAATTCCAATCCATTTCCAAGGGCATAGCTGTGCCTGCTGAGGACATTTTACCCAGTGCCTTTTTAGTGTCCAATGAAAGAAACATTTGAATGAGGACTAAAGGCTGGGGTTCTGGGAACAAGTTACAGAGGCAGCGTATGCCAGCAGAATTCTCTCAGCAGTACTTTTGGGTAACGGCACTGGCCGATCCAGCATCTTGGCTTTTTTCCCCCTTTATTTTAAGAGCCAGATAACACCAACATTTCTTTGCTAAACAAGCATTAGCAACACTAAACTTTTCCTTGACTTAACTCCTGCCATTCTAGGTGGACTGAACATGCCTCAAGAATCCAAATGAAACACAAAATTGGGGAGAGAAGAGGATTAGGAGAGGCACTTTGCAACTTATTAAACCAATAAGCTGCCTTAAATGTCTTTTAAAAAGAAAGAGTATTGTCCAGAATGGAAGAAGAGTAGTATGAGAATAAAGATAAAATAGGAAGGAAGCAAAACTTGGGAGGTGATAAAAACTTAGAAGTGATAGAAAAACAAACAAAAACCTAAAACTATGGTCATAGCTAGAAGAAGGAAAATGAAGGCAATGTACTAATCCACATATATTGACAAATAAAACGGGAGTCTATGGACACTGACCCTTGTTGTAGATGTGAAGCGTTCCACTTCCAGAACTTGTGCTTTTATTGGACAGCCGGAGAGATACGTCTGTATATTAGGCTCCTTGAATCCTTGAGTGTTATAAATAGCAGAGAAAGGGATATACACTAAAAAAATAAGTAAATGAAGTTATTGCAATATGTAATATCAGCACAACTTGCTTTTTAGAGGCATTCCTTTAAGACTCATAATGTGTTAAAACCAGTAAGCCTTTTATAAAACTATCTCACCCCAGTGTTATGATATGATATCTGCAAGGAATACCAATCATTTGCTGGTTATTTCAAGTTTGTGCTCTGCCAGCCAGCCCTGAGAACTGTTTTCTTCCTCCTCAGATCATCAGTCTTTACCTTCCTGTGTTTTGGGATCGCCGGGAGACACATCGTAGTCCACCTCCTCTCCTTCAAAGTGGAGTTCCCGCGTGTCCAGATTTTCTATCAGATTACTCATGTCAGCAGCAATTTTCTGCAGTGCAGAGGTATTTACCCTTGGCTCATTTTTCAGCGACATGTTAGCTTTGGACAGAGTAAATGCAGAGGGACTAGGAAAGAAGAAAAGGGTTACAAAGGCTTTTTATTTTGGTCAAATAAAACCCTACTACCCACTTTGAATCTAGGCTTAAGTACAGCAGATGGAAGCCAATCAACTAACTCTGGGTGAGCCTCAGTTATCACAAATAATCTTTTTTTTTTTTTTTTTTTTTTTAAGACAGGGTCTTGCTCTGTCACCTGGGCTAGAGTGCAGTGGCATCATAATAGCTCACTGCAACCTCAAACTCCTGGGCTTATGTGATCCTCCTGCCTCAGCCTCCCAAGTAGTTTGGACTACAAGCCTGTGACACCCTCCTGGCTATTTTTTCTATTTTTCATAGAGACAGTGTCTCAATCTTGCTCAGGCTGGTCTTGAACTCCCGGCCTCAAGCAATCCTCCTGCCTCGACCTCCCGAAGTGCCAGGATTACAGGCATGAGACACCATTCCCAGTCCAATCTTTTAATTGATGTTCCTGTTCAACATTTAAAGGATTCCTAGCTTATAAATTAAAATGGAATAAAGCACTTAACTGCAAACAAGAAAGAAAAAGAAACACCATAGTGAATAAATGCCAACATTTCTCTCATCCAATTTTATTAATGTGGATAAGTGAGGAGAGATTCAAGGAAGATTGGTTTGGGAAGGCTTATTCAGAGAAAAAAATTGATTCTTACCTGTAATAAATACAGATAAAGGCAAAATATCATGTAAAATAAGCAACTCTAAATATTTCCTAAAGAAAATTTAGGGTATTTCATATATCTCAACATGCAGATTTGAAAATATTTTTATGAAAGCATAACCTTTCTACATTTTCTCTGTAGATAATATTCCAAGCAAAGTGTATATTACCTCTTTGAGATATGAGATTTCAGCCACAACTTTACATGAGGTACACGGACGTACGTGTCTTGAAAGGAAAATGATTAATATACCTGTTCTTAAAGATACCTGAGGTGCTAGAATTATACTTCTCTCCTATTTTAAAGAAAACTGGTTCTATTTCATTTTGACATTTAATAACACAAGTCGTTGCACATCAGTACCCAGGGCAGAAGAGTTCATATAGATTTTATTTTTCGTGTAAAATACTGAGATTTAAGCTTTGCCCACTGTCATCAGAGTTGGATGAAAAGTCTGTATTGCCTGATGTAGAAATAATCTCTCTGTTACAATCAGGCCCTAAAACGAAAGGACTCTCAGACCAGTAACTCTTCGGCACATGTCCATTTATGACTACGAATCACAAATATTTCCTGAGCGTCCACCTTGTGTGAGATGCAATGGACGAGAATGTGAAGACAAACGAGGCAGGTGGGATTCTGTGATTAAGGAGCGCCTGATGTGGGTGAGGGAAATAAACTACATGACCCTACGTTCATCCCTGGCCTCTTCCCAGGTCTTGAGCTTCCTGAGAATGGAATAAGCTGAGGGAAAACACTTAGCTGGGTTCTCTCCCACAGGTGCTATGGGAAAGCTGGGTGGCTATGTGGGAAATGCTAACTAAGAAAGAGTCTTAGGCAAACACAGTCAGCCTTTACTATAACTCAACAGGTCTCTAAAACCTGTCCTATGTCTGGTAAGAAAAGACCTTGTTTGTAAATTCAAAGATAGAAGTGAAGGAGGCCAGTCCTGGCTGGCTATATATATATATATATATATATATATATATCAATCACAAAGGCAAGCATTATTGCCTTGTCATCAACGTTGGTAGATTCATCAACCTAGATTGTGCACCACGGTGATTCAGTAATTCTCTGTAACAAGTGTGCCTCAATATCCTCTATTTCATCAATTCGTCTAGTTATGGTGCTAGTGGAAAGGGGAACATGTGCCACCTTTTGAACTGCAACCTCTCCTAAAAGTTCACAGCAAATGTCCTTAGCAGCAGGCAGGACCAACTCTTCACCAGTAGTAAAGGGCTCCTTAGCTTTAGCAACATGGTTAGCCACTAAGCATGATGTTCTCAGTGCAGACACATCTGATGAAGTGGTGGCTTTCAACAATTGCTTCTGTTCTTTGTGTCCACTTTTTACCTTTTGAAAAACTTGAAAGACTCGTATTTTAACGCAAGGTGCTTGGTATCCATGTGGCAACGCAGTTTTAAAGGTTTCATGGCTTTATTGGACAGTGGGCCACCACGTATTATCAAAACTGGACTTAGAGAATGTGAATCACCTGTTGCAATGAACCTGTAATTTAAGTAAGACTCTTGGTATTTTCTTTTAAATGCAGCTTTCATTTTGTTGGCTCTTAGGGTCTTTTGCTGTCTCATCATTGGCTCTTTCCCCTTTTTCAAAGAAGCTCTCAAGTGACGTTTGTTTTTTACTCATTTTGCTAGGGTTAGTTTGTGGGCTCACCAAAACTGTGACTGAGACAAGAGCGCAGTGCAGGAAAGAGGCGTGGGTGGAAGTGGTAAATAAAATAATGGACGGGCCGCGCATGGACTAAAATAAGTGTTGGATTCTGACTTAAAGCCTGCCACCAGATGCAGCTGTACAATTGCAGTACATCAACTCACTTGCCACTATGAACTCTGCCACCAGATGCAGCTTACTTGTCACTTGCCACTCACTAATAGAGCTTTGATATGAGTCTGCAAGCAATTTATTATGGTCTCTGCACAGTCAAACCTCTCTGCTAAAGATAATCTGTATTTGCAGCCACTGCCCAGAGCCAGGATCACTGCCTTGGCTCTACTTCAGATCATTAGGCTTAGATTCTTACATGGAACGTGCAACCTAGATCCCTCCCATGTGCAGCGCACAGTAGGGCTCATGCTTCCATGAGAATCTAATGCCACCAGTGATGTGACAGCAGGCGGAGCTCAGGCGGCGATGCCAGCAATCGGGAGCAGCTGTAAACACAGGTGAAGCTTTGCTTGCTGCTCACCTTCACTGCTCACCTCCTGCTGTGTGGCCCAGTTCCTAACAGGCCACGGATTGGTACCAGCCCGTGGGGCCTGGGGGTTGGGGACCACAGCTGTACAAGGCCACACAGTTAATAAGTGGTGGAGAAGCAGTCTGAATTCAGGTTTCTCTGACCCAAAGGCCAGGTGTTCTCGACCACAGGCTTTATCTTACTGTCTATTTTTTGTAGATACATAAGTACCCTGGAATAGACAGAAGTGTTAAGATTAACAAGTACCCCGGGACAAGACCCTTTAGGAGCTAACTCTACTGCAAAGAAATGGACTCCTGCAGCTCAGACACCACAGGATGAAGCCGTGTACACTTCCCGTGTCTTGGTTTCCTTGTCCGTAAATTAAGGAGTTTGTGCCATTTCATCTTTAAGGTCCCTTTAACACTAAAATCCTAATTGTAGATAAAAGATGCTATAAAATTGTTCAGCCTCCCCTTATAATTTAATTTCTTTAACTCTTCCTCTATCCCAAGAAATTAATCCAAATAATTTTGCATTTGAGTAAGAAAAGCAGGCGGAAGAATGTTTTTTCTAACCTGGGTAATTTAATTAAGGTCTCTTTTCAGCCTCCATGGAGGAGCCATTGACTCTGGTCACAATTAAAATATTTATTTCTTTTCCTCTTATTCAACAAACATGTATTAGATGCCAACCGTGAGTCATATTTTGCTTTATTTAAAATATAAGGTAATGAAAAATTTAGAGGAAATGAGATAAGGAAAAGCAAGTAAGAAATTATATCATATCATGCTGCTTGTTAATTTTTAAAGACTTTAGGTATTTTCTTATTGATTAAATAGACTTATGGTTAACGTTGCCAACCTTCTTAGGTTATTGAAGAAAAACAAGGGTTACTTGAAATGACCTTCCTTTTGGACAAAGTGCTATTGTTAAAAATGCATGTTAATTTTAAGATAAACAGAGACCAACCTAAACATTGTAAGATAAACGGGGATAAATAGCGCAGAGCCAGTGGGTCAAGCTTAAATAAATAGCTTATTTCAGATAGAAAAGAACTATGTTAACTTGTGTTAAACTTAAGGAAGAGTGAGAAAAGAAACAAAGAAAGATTCTTATCATTTATCATCAAGTGTTCGTTATTTGCTAAATACAATTTTAGTACCATTACGTTGTTTAGTACTCACCACGACCCTATCTGGTGGTATGATTATTCAGAGAGATTTAGCTAAGTACCTTCGCCAAGGTCACTCAACTTGCATCAGTGTGGAGTTAATAAAGCAGATTTGTCTGGCTCTAAAATCTTATGGACTTGGTTATACAGGCTCATAATTATTGATTTTATTTGATGGGCTTGTATGTCTATAGATTTAAATTAATCTTTTTTTATAAAGTTTAGGTTTTGTAACAATAAAAGATTTAATCACCTCGATTATCTAATCACTATACTTTGGAAGGGATCATATTAATTGCACAGTTATTACAATTATGAAAACAACATATCTCAATGGTGTCCTGAATTTCTTCTTAGCCTTTTTTAATGGTTCATAATATTGTATAAGGTCACATAAAACTTCATGGACCCAAAGGGTTTGCAGATTTGTTCATGCTTTCGTGAAGACTTTACCACTTAATTATAGAAAATGAATTAAGTGATTTGTCCATCTCTACCTTCCCTTGCATCCCTGGCTGTTTTGTGCTGACTTTTCATCCAACAATTGTATTGCTGGTTTCATTCTTCAGTATCAAGCTGTAAGACCGTCTACACTCCTACATTGTCAAATCTTCATTTATTAGTCAATGTTTTCTTTCATCTAAAATAATCTATAATGGGAGTGAGCAGCTGCCACAGTTACAGCCTATCTTAAGCAGCAGTGGGATAAGGCCTGCAGTGTTTACACTTGAGATAATGTAATTGATTTTGTTACCTCCTTATAAAATTACACTGCAAGATCATTATCTCTCTCGGTACCAAGAAGAGATGGTGCCATGGAGAGATAAGAGCAGCTGTGCTTTATTTCTGTTTGCATCTGTATCTGGGAAGAAAATAAGGTTATTTTTTTCTGATTTTGAATACTGGAATTAAAAATCTTTGCAGGGAATATTTAATGACCTCTAGTTATTCAGTGATGAAATCAGAGAAATCTAGAGGTTTCTTCTGATCTCAATTTTCAACAAGATTGGGAAGTAGAACATCAAAGAGAAGCAGATATTTTCCTTTTTAGATATCAAATACATAAATGTTGCCTTAGCCAAAATACAATAATAATATTATCAGCTATAATTATTGGTATTAAATATTAACATTAGCTAATATTTGCTAAATATATATTCTATGCCAGGAACTGTATAAAGAGGTTAATTTCATGGTCTCATTTAATCTTCACAATAACCTTAGGAGCTGGTCCCTCCATAACCCACATTTTTAAGATGAATAGCTTAGAGAAGGTAGGAACCTTGCTCGGGGCTACACGGCTGGGAAGTGATGGAGCTGGTGATCAACTTTATTGATCTGACTTCAAAGTCCAGCTATTTAAGAAACCAGAGGTAGGATGAGGTGGGAGGAGGGATGGTCACTAGGAGACTTTTACTCCTTGCTTTATGTATTCTTCAAGTAAAACCATTTAAAAAGAAAACAACAGCAACAACAAAAAACAACATTCATTCTGTGAAAACAATTGTGATTTACTTCCTGCTTCCTTTCTAACATAATATGTAAAGTTCCTTCATTTTTTTTCCTATATACTATTTGTACTTACCAAGAGAAATAAATGCAATGGATCCCTGAGCCAAAAACCATATCATAATATCTGAATGTGAAATGAATTATGATTACATTGTTTAAAACCAAGCTGAGTCATTGAGATACCTTGTTTTCCCATTTTTTAGTACGATGAAATTAGAGGATCCATATCTATAACCCTCTAAGACATATCATATGCCAATTATTTATCTGGAACTGACTTGATGCTCCCTGAAATACAAAAAGCATAAATGTGTATTCAAGTACTAAATTCAATCCCTTAGTGATATAGTGAGCCTTAGGTAAATATTTTTTGAGTTTAGTTGACTTTGAATAAAGTAAATGTGTATTACCATATTTTGTATTCCAGACTATATGTTTTGAGAAAATACACTTTAAAAATCCTCTAGATGTTTACTTTGATCTGTGAATTTTTTAAAAAAGAACATCATTTCCACAATTATCAATGGAGGGCCTATTATGGCCCTTGGACAGAAAATTAAATGTCAGTAGTGTAAGGGCAAGGTCAGATGACTCACTACCATTCTACTCTCAGTGTAACCTGGGCAAATGCCAGCCCCAGCGTTCCAGCATCCCATGTGCAAAATGGAAATAGTGCCATGTTCCCTCCCTCACGATGCTGTGAGAAGCAAATGGCATCATCAATATACATCTATAGGTAAAAATAATTTTCATTGCTACTATCACCTTTAATTCTATTAAAAGATGACCCCTGAAGAAATAATCTCAGGAGAATTTCTTTTATTTCAGTATTTTTCAGGGCCGACAGACTAGGAAGTATACTGCCTTTCACAAGATTAACATACCATCTAGAAGCTGACTTTCTGGTGAGGCTACTCTAAAAATGGGTCTCTCCCATTTAACCAATCCTGATATTTTGGGATTATACTACTAATCGTAGAAACCAGTAAGGCTTCCCCTGCAAAAGTAGTCACAGAAGGCATTAATCAGTCAGATCCAGTTAGTGACCTTCCTTTTGCTTGCAAGTCTCCCTGGCTTCAGCCCGCCTGCGCTCCCCAACTAGCTGTGCATTTCTTACTTTGCACCTTCATAGTACTGTCCCCTTGCTTCCACTGCAGTGGCTCCTGCTCCCTTTGGGGTCCAGCCCCCTTTGTGAGTTTTATGAAACCTATAAACCCAAAACCCCAGAAAAAAATGAACATGAGCTCACAAACAGCATTTTGCATATATTTTCATAGGTTTGTGGATGTCCCCTCAAGACCCTTAGGATAAGAAGCCACGTCCACTGAGCTCCAATAGGTGATGATGTACTGATAAGCCCATCTTCCCACGAGACAGGGCCACTCCTGGGGGGCTAGAGCTATGACTGTTCACCACAGACACCTAGCTGATCACCTGCTTGGCAGATATTTGCTGACAAAGTGATTTAATCAGTGAGCTGGCAGGTTTCTCTGTCCACAGGTTTCTCTGGACAGAGAAACCTCTGTGTCCACAGAGAAACCTGCCAGCTCCAGGTTATCCAGTGAATGCCACAGAGAGATGCTCTTGCCCTCATATACCACAGATACTCTTAAATGTAAAAGCCTTCTGGTTGAGAGAACCCCTGAGAGGAATGCAACACGTAAGAAACAGGCTGCCAAAGTAATCACAACTCTCATCAAGCTGCTACCGACTCTTTTGCGTACCAGGCTTTTGCTAAGAGCTTCTCATGCACCATCTCAAGTAATCCTCGCAACAACTTCATGAGGAGGCACTACCATTATTCCCACCTTACAGAAAACGAGACAGTCTGTGCAAGGCAACAGTCAGATAGCAGATAAGTCAGCTCTCAGCCCAGCTCTGGCAGACCCTAAAGCCACACACCTGTTCTGCCTCTGTCTTCTACTTGCACCAGTGCCAAGAAAAGGCACTACGGTGATGTGAAATCACACAGCCCCTTTTACTGTCCATAGCCTGTGAGTCCAGCCTGCTATTATGTCTGTGGTTCTAAGACATAGAAGTTTTCTTCCCAAACACTGTCTTCCCTCTGAGCTCCACATCAGTCTGATCTCAAGACCCCCAAAGCCCAGCAATGTTCCACTCACTTATCCTTCTCTCCTGGTTTCTTATCAAACCCTCCATTTGGCTTTAACACTAAAGCTGCTTTTCTCCTTGAGGTACCCAGATTGGTGCTAAATAATCTGGACCCACTGTGCCCGCAGAACAGGAGCTGAAAGCCTTGTTGTCCTCCTTTTTCCCAGCTGAAAACCAAATCTACAATGACATAAAGCAAAATGTTTATGTGGTTCCTAAAACTTCTGTAATCTCTGCCATTAGCTAATCTTGTCAACTGGTATAGTATTAATATGTTATTAGGATACTTCTGATAATGATCCCTCACAGCCACTTTTAATATTAACCCAAGAAAACCAGGGCTGCTTTCTGACATGGGGCAACAAATAAATTCCACAAGATGTCATTGTTTCCAGAGAAGACCACCTTGCAGACAGCTGTTTCACTATCCAATACTGACTTAGGATACAACTCACATCTTTTGAGCATGAAAATTATTTCCTTATTCTCTTGATTTTCCCTAAATCCTTTGACCTCCTTGGATGGTCTCTTAAAAACATCTAAGGCATCTGTTCTCTGGCATGAGCTTTCTTAGTCATTTCCTTTGATATGTCCTAAATTTAAATATTATCCTCTTTGTAGTGGTACCGGCTTCTTTTAGTCTATCTTTGTCACATCTTTGAGTTCACACTTTGTTTCCAGAGGCAAATACAAGTATTAAGGGAAATTGACATCTATTTCAAGTATTGGTGGTTAGGAAAATATTATCTGTCATTTATTGAGTGCCCACAAAACTGAAAAGCACATTGCATGTGTTACTTCTAGTCTTCCTAACAATCTCTTTTTACAATCAAGGGTATGGGGCCACAGGAGCTTATGGAGGCTGCATAGTTGTGAGTGGCAGGGCAGGTCCCAGTGCGTGGGCCCTCCAGGTCCGTTTTGTCCTACCTGCCTCCCTGGCCTCTGCTCAACGAGATCTCTGTCACCACCACTCTCACCTCTTCTCCTAACCCCACCAGCCATCTCCGCCTCTCAGCCTCCTCTGGGCTGAGGGCAGGGCTTCAGCACAGCCTTCAAGGCAGGCGGACTCCACTCACCACCGACCAGAACCTCAAAGGCACTGGCTCCTGCTGACCGCTGCACTGGGAGCGTGTAATCCTGCTTCCTCAGGAGTCATGTGTGTTGGGGCATCGGGGGAGTTGTAGGGAGAGCACAGGGAACCAAGTCACACAACCTGTGAGACTGTGGCTAGCTAAGTTGCTGGCAGATGCATGTCTCTCCCCTCTCTTCCTCGCCCTGACTGTGCTGAGCACACTGGTCCCCCCCCACACACAGCCTATCTGGGAGATGCCCCACGTGACAGAGCAACAGGCTGCTTTTCTTGTGAAGCCATGACCAGCCAGGCAACCCACCGTCTAGCGTTCTCCCTTTCTTCTCTTCACCTCTCACTTTTGCTACTCCCAGTAAAGCTGATTGTGCAACCTTCGCTCAGGCTGTATGCAGGAAACTTGGGCTAGGATGGAGTTGGAACAGGATTCCAAAGCTCACAGTTGGTTTTATTTGTTTGTTTCACTGAATCATCCTGCCTCCAGCAGAAATCCATTTTGTGTTGAAGTTAACAGTAATAACATAAATTAAATTTGCATCTTTCTTACTATGTGCCAGGCAGTGACCCAGGTGCTTTGCATGCATTAGATCAATCCGTCCTTACAACAGATCTATGAAGTAGCTGGTATTATTAGCCCCCTTTTATAGGTAAGGAAACTGAAGGCACAGACAGGTCAAATGACTTGCTCAATCTCACAACCATCTAATGAGAGTCAACTATCTAATTTTCTCCTATTTTTGCCTTGACTAACCTGGGCAAAATCACTTTAGTTAGTGCTCAGCTTCCTCAGCTAAAAACTGAAAATAAAAAATATCTTAATTAGGACTTTATAATATTATAAGAAAAACTCCTCTCTCAGCATCACTAAATGTTGGGAAAAAACAACACAGTCTAAGCCACTGCACCCAGAAGATAAAAACCCAGCCCAATTGTCAAGGGCATTTAGGTGAGGATCTGAGCCAACAACTAAGAAAATCTATTCCTTCCTCTATTAATGACAATGCACATTATAAACACCTGTATTTACAGAGAAAACATGAGACAGCCATTCCCAATTTCAAAGCCTATTAATAAGTTTATTAGGTGTGAGTGAGACACTTTGTACAATCACTGGATTAAATTAAGAAGGCTCTCAAAGGGAAAATTCTTCTTTATAAAAAGAAAGGTGGTTAATATCGCTAAAAACTGCGGCCAGGCTTCTAAACGTGTTTGAAGTTAAAGGAATATTCAATTTCTTTATGTCCAAGAATAGACTATTTATGCATTCCTTTCTTGTACTCGCCTCCAAAGCAGCTGGCAAATAGCCTCTGTTAGTGTGAGTTTTGGCAGTGCAGAGTGTTTTCAGCGATAACCCATGTATTTCACCTATGAGAAGAATGAATCTGGCAAACAGGCATGTGTGATCTTCTCTAAACTTGGTCCAGTGCTAATTAGCTCTCAAATTTTGTCACAACTGCTGGTAGACATAGCACAATCTCAATTTTTTCCCCATCTATATAATTACGAAAAATGTTTGTTGAAGCAGTACAGTACCATGGTAGATATGTGATTTCGAGTGAAATAACTTGAAATCTGATTCTCCTTATGCTAAAACAAGTTATTTACAACTCTTTGAGTCTCAGTCTCCAAATGCATAAAATGGAAACAATATTGCGTGGCTTAGCGCTTGGGCTATACCAGATACTAAAATAATGTTAGTTGCTCCTATGCCTTCAGCTATTTAAAAAGCTATAAATAAGACCTCTGTCCAAAGACCATATATTCATACCAGAATCACTTCCCTTCTAAGCACAGGTACTAGCATCAAGAGTTGGATCCTGGGGATGGTCTGATGTTGTTCACTATAGAAAACACAGCTGCAGACTTCCGGAAACAAAATAGATTAGGCTAATACATATATTCCCTTTTTACTGAAAACAACATAGAGTTGCTGAATGAACTGTACTCGTTTTTAGAAAATATTTACTCAAGGATAACAGCAGTGGCAGCAACAATAAAAACAATATGATGGAAAACCCACAGTGTCCAAGAATGAAGAAACAAATTAAAGTATGATGAGTACACTGGAACTAAAGCTGCAGGGGCCCAAAGGGTTTGGATCTTGGATAAAAGGTCTGTGATTATAGTTCTGTTCCCCAACATGACTGTTAGGGCATATAACCTTAGGACTATGGAAGGCAGGGCCTGGAACTGAAACTTCTACCAAAACCTAGAGCCTCAAAGAGCTACACCATTTATTGATTTAGAGACAGGGTCTCTCTCTATTGCCTGAGCTAGAGTGAAGTGGTGTCATCTAGCTCACTGCAACTTCAAATTTCTGGGCTCCACTTATCCTCCTGTCTTAGCCTCCCAAGCAGCTATAGGCACATGCCACCAAGCCCGGCTAATTTCTTTTTGTAGAGACGGGGGTCTCGCTCTTGCTTAGGCTGGTCTCAAACTCCTGGCCTCAAGGGATTCTCCTGCCTGGGCCTCACAAAGTGCTAGGATTACAGGCTTGAGCCACCATGCCCGGCCTTACACTATCTATTTAAAGGAAGGTAAAACAACCATACCCAGCGGCCATGGGAAGAAACTATATGGAATTATGGTAACATCAAAAGTGAAAAACTTTATATAAAATTTATCCAAGATCACAACTTCTGACTTTCAGTAACAGAGGTGGAGCTCCTTCTTATTAGATCAACCATCTCACGGATAACAACTGTAAATTATGGACAAAATATAAAAAATAACTGCTTGAAGAACAAACAAAATCAAGGAGAAACTAGAGGGTAATCTACATTTGGAGACACATAAATGACATTGTTTTTGTTTAAGGACTAGCCCCAGACCATGCCAACTTGGGTGACTAAAACTCAAATAGAAAAATCCATACATAGCCTTACTGGCTTGAAGAACCAAAGAACAAACTTCACAGCAATCATAGCAGTTGAAAAGTGGGGCCAGAATCCTGGAAAGGAGAGAGCTGTAGAGGGGGAGCCCCAAATTCTGCATTGTCTGAACCTTGACTTACATAGGCATAGGGGTACATTACAAAGCAACACAGCTAGTGCTAAAATGACTTTAACAGATATTTCAGCTGCTGTCCACCATGGGAGAGACAGAGTTTACAGTTTGAATCCAGGCAAGTTAAACACCTGCTTTAAAAAAAAAGGCCAGGCGTGGTGGCTCACACCTGTAATCCTAGCACTCTGGGAGGCTGAGGCAGGCAGATGGTTCAAGGTCAGGAGTTTGAAACCAGCCTGAGCAAGAGTGAGACCCCGTTTCTACTAAAAATAGAAAAAATTCATTAACCAACTAAAAATATATAAAAAAAATTAGCTGGGCATGGTGGCGAGTGCCTGTAGTCCCAGCTACTTGGAAGGCTGAGGCAGGAGGATTGCTTGAGTCCAGGAGTTTGAGGTTGCTGTGAGCTAGTCTGACACCACGGCACTCTAGCCTGGGCAACAAAGCGAGACTCTTTCTAAAAGAAAAAACTCAATTCTTGAAAGAAACATAACTGAATCCAGAGTCTCTGCAACATATCAGTCACAATGCTACCTAAAATGATTAGACATAGAAGAAATAAACAAACAAAAAAGTATAATCCATTCTGAAATGGAGACTGACCCTAACATGTTGAAACTAGCTGCCAAGGATTTTAAAGCAACTATTATAATAATTCTTAAAAACCTAAAGGATATGTTTTTGATGAATAAATAAATAGAAAATTCCACAAAAAAAAAAAAAGAAAAAGAAAAGAAAAAATTGCAGAATGGCAATGACAGAAGAAAGAGTCAGTGAGCTTAAAGACAGACCAATAGAAATTTTCCAATCTAAAGAACAAACAGAAGGGGAAAAGATTTTTAAAGGATGAACAGCCTTAGTGACCTATGTAATAATATTTTTTAAAAAACCTAACATACATATAATTTGAATCCCAGAAGGACAAGATAGAGAGAAAACAGGGTAGAGAAAAAAATATTTGATGAGATAATGGCCAAAAAATTCATCAAATTTGGTGAAATGAATAAATTTACAGATTGAAGGAGTTTGGTGAATCCCAAGTAAGAATAAATACAAAGAAAATCACACCTAGGTATATTAAAGTCAAGCTGCTGACATATAAAGAAAAAAAAGCAGCCAGAGAAAAATAACTTACTGCATTTAGGAGAATTATACTAATAATCATTAACTTTCTCATTAGAAATAAATGGAGGCCACACAACAGTGAAACAACATCCTAAAAGCTCAATAAGTGTGATATTGAATGAACAAATAAATGTTGCTTTTCCCCAAACTAATCTATTAATTCAAATTGCAAAGAATTTCTCACAAAACTTGACAATGATCTTAAAATTTACAACAGAAAAATTATAAAAATAAGCAAGTAAGACTTGCCCTATCAAATTGATCCAGAATTATCATATACCGAGAGAAATTAAAATTATACAGTATTGGGACAGAAATAGACAAATAGAACCTAACAGAGACCCCAAAACAAACCTATGCAAATATTGGGTTCTTGGTATACGACAGAGTGGCATGAAAAATTAGTGGGGAAGAATGTACTCTTTAATAAATGATATTGAGACTACTGGAAATTCATAAAGAAATATAAAATATAAGTAGTTCTCCACCTTACAGTTCCCATAAGAATAGTTTCCATATTACAGTCCTAAATGTGAACAATTTTTTTAGTATTAAAGACCTAAATGTGAATAACAAAATTTTAAACAAAATTTTAAAATTTGAAATAAAACACAGAAGAATGTCCTTAAGACCTGGGAGTCAGGAAAGAATATTAACATGACATAAAAAGCACAAACTATAAAGGAAAAGCTGATAAATTCAACTACACTGAAGTTTAAAACTTCTATTAGACAAAAGGCAAAATTAAACAAAAAATTTAAAGAAGCCCAGATTGGGAGAAGACATAAGTAGAATATATAAAGAACTTTTGTAAATACATAAGAAAAATATCCAAAAATACAATAGAAAATAGGCTAAGGGTATAATAGACACCTCATAGAAGATCAATTCTAAATATGCTCAACATTTCCAGTAATCAGGGAAGTCATACTGAAACAACAATGACATGCCATTTTATATCCATTGGATTGGTACGACTTTTTGCAAGTCTGAAGTGACAATATTTTGGTGAGAAAATAGAACTCTCATGCATTGCTAATAGGAGTGTGAATGGGAATAAACCGTTGAGAAGGCAATTTTGTGATATCTCATAAACTTGAAGATGGCAGAACTCACCACCCAGCAACTCTTCATCTAAGTTTAATCACAAAACAACTCTCCCATGGGAGTATAAAAAGACATACTCAAATGGGCACTAAAGCACTGTTCTCCATAAAGGAAACTGGACAACTGAAAATATCCATCTATCAGAGAATACAAATGACTGATATTTTTTAATGAAATTCTATACATCAGAGAAAACAAATGCATCAGAACTACATGTATAAACATGAGTAAATCTCAACACAAAGTTTGGCAAAAAAAAAAAAAAAGCCAGCTTAAAGTTTTTGTTTAAAAAACACAGATTTGATTAAAAAACACAGAGCAATCCTGCATGTTGTCTATGGATAAACAAGTATAGAAGTATTACATAAAAAGCAATTGATGAAAGGAAATACAACAACTTCAGAAGAGTGGTAACCTCTATGGAGGGAGGGTTGGAAGAGAAAGCAATTAGCAAACAATTAGCAGGGAATGCAAAGAGGACTTGATGGGTTTGTCATTCCTTTGGTTTCCCTCATACAAATCTGATACGTATCTGTTTACAGCTCTTTCCCTCTTACTGAGCTAGTTATGAGCTCCTTGAGAGCCCAGAATAACAATAAATTAAACTTGTGTCCAGAAGTCCCAGTTCCATCCCCAAAACAAACATTGCTATGTGATCCCAGCCTACTTTCTCTGAGCCTGCGAAGGCCTCCTAACTCTTCCTACACTACAATTCAGAGGCTTTAAGATTCTTGCAAACTCTTACAAAAGTCCAGTCTGTTCTATCTCATATCTTTAGTATTTGTTGAGAAGAAATAAATGAAATAAAAGACTGGAATTACATAATCCGTGAGCACTATTTTACTTTGTTTGCAGCTGTGTGGGTATGTAGGTGTGTGTGTTAGAAGGGATAGAAATTAATGGAATTCCATTCAATAAACCTGTATGGCTCACGTATTGAGTGGCAAACACTGGGTGAGACTGAGGGAACCACTGGATACAAAGCTTGGTCATGAACGCCGAGTACACAGGATGATCTAGGCATTTGCTGGTCCAGCCCTCTCCAATGCACTCAGAAGACAGAGGCCCAGAGCCACACAGGCAAAGCTGAGGCAGCACTGGAACCCGCTACTCATTTGCCCTCTGCTTGCCTATACAAGTTTGTTTCAGGGCTGAATTCTCTCCATATAATGCAGTTTTGAACCCTGTCCAAACTGTGTAAGAAAGACAACCAGACAGGCAGGATAAACTGCTCTTGTCTAAGCGGCACCCAGACTCTGCTTCGCGGGTATGGACAGGCTGCCAGCCTCTCCGGGAAAGAACTCGGTCTGGTCCCCCTTGCTCAAGAAACCGCCGTTCCCATGCATGGTGTTAAGGAACAGAGTTATTTTCAAGACACCTGCCTCCCGTGACATTCCCGACGGTCAGAAGCACACAGGTTGCCTCAATGCTAACAAGAAATGGCAAGTTGAAAGGGAGGCAGGCTTGAGGAACTGGGGAGAGTCAGTGTGCACCAGTCGACCGACAGGCCATCTTGCTTTCCAGTCGCTCTGCTTTGCGGGCTGCTCAAGCAGCCTCTCAGGACGATGGCAACTCACTCAACGGGTATCTACTGCGCACCCGGTAGGTGCTGAGCACCATGCTAGGCACTGTGCATATAAAATGATCTTATGCATTACTTCACCCTGATAAAGGAGGTTAAAAGTAAAACTCTTTCAATATCCCTCACCTTACTAGTGTATTTGGCTCCTTCCCCACTAAAACCTTGGGGGAGCCCCCCCCCCCCGACCGCGCCCCTCCTGTTTCCCCTGTGCTTGTTTCTGACCCTCCTCTCTTTACTCCTTCAATCAACTCCCTCAACTTTTCCTGCTCCTGTGGCTTTCCCCCTTCACCACTTAAAACTCTCAAGCATCTCGATTACACGTATGTTCCCTTCTGTCACTTCTCTCTCACTGTGACTCATAGGCAAGCTTTTGAAGGTATTATGTTTCCCTGCTCAGCTGGACTGAACCAGACATGCCCCACACCCTCCAACCTCTCAAAGGCTGCTCCCTCTGCGGCTTCGCCTCCCTCCAACCTCCTTCTTTCACTGACTGACTCCTATCATCCATTCAGACTCATCTCAGGTGCCATCACCTCCAGGGAGCCTCCTGCCCTGACCTCCCAGCCTGGTTTAGATGCCTTTTCTCAGTGCCTCTGTGGCATCCAAGTGAGTCCATTGAGTATATTCCTTTCCATTTCACCTCTGTCTCCTCCGGAAAACTCTGAGTTCTCTGAGTTCACTTCTCAAGGAGAGGCCATCCCTACATCCTGAGTCACTCTGGTCTACTGGGCTCTCAGTCACTGTGTGTGGGCCAAATGAGGAATGAAGCAATAGGAATAAGAATTAGAACAGCTCACAATTTGGGCAGAACAGAAAACAGCATGTGCATAATGCTTTCTGATCACCAAGCATTTTTTATGTATACATCTCAGTGAATTTTCCTAATAATCCTATAGAGCAAACAGTTTTAACCCTCTTTTCATCTGAAGAAGCAATGACTCAAAATGATTAAGGTCATACTGTGTACATGGTAGGTCTGAGACTCAAATCCTGACTCCTGAACTTCATGTTCCCTGCTTTCTCCACCGCCTTTATATTCAGAGGTATACAATTCTATGTAAACTCTCCTCATCGAAACCTGGTATTTGGAAACCAGTCCTCTTGCCTTGTGCCTAACTAAACTACTTATTAGAATGAACATAAATCAATTCTGGTTAATTTTAACAACAGAATTAAAGCTAGAAAAGGAAATAATACAGCCAGAATGATAGAGATATCTCTTCCATTCATTCCCCTCTGGTGTGATGAATGAGCATGAATATTAGTGGCGTTACATACTGCTCCCAAGCCTGCAAAACATCTCAAATGTAGGATTTATGACAAAATGGCCAGAGATCTGCCCTGTGACTCACTCATTATTGAAACTAGGAAATCACCATGCTATCTGGTGGACAGCTGCGTAGGCATCTTTCATTCAAGAACACCCTTGACACCCAGCAACCACTGTATCTCCTACATACTGTTAAGTCTCTGTCAGCCCCTTCTATGCCTCATGCCCCTACTCATCTGGCTGAGTGCATGGCTCAGCATTCTCTTCTCTTCCCCAAAACCTCCATTTGTAGGTCCCATGGTCCTTCTGTTGCAGTCATCTGGAAAAATTCAATCCCAAGCCAATCCAACTATCTGCCTTCTTGCTATCTACCCCAAGACTTCTAAACATGGCTGGAAAAAAAGCACTTGACTGCACAGACTGGTATATACAGGACTTTCCCACTATGTCTCTCACGCCCCTTTCAAGGTCAGCTTCCTAAGAAAGTCATCTACTGCTCCTATTTCATCATTCCTCTCTCATTCTTCAACCTGCTGCAACCAGTCTCCACCTCCACAACTCCACCAAGCAGCTCTCCTCAAAGTTTATATCCACCTGCACATTTCCAAATCTGAGGGACACCTCCCCATCTTACCTCACTTAACCTTTCTGTGACTCAACCCTTAAGTCTGTCTTCTTAAGGGTCTCTTCCCTTGGTTTCCATGTTCCTATACTCTTCTAGTTTTCCTCCTCTCTCTCTGCTGCCTGAGATGGAGTCTCTTTGATGCTGTTCTCCTTGTACTCAACATATATGTGCTAATAATCTTCAGGGTCCTGGACTTATTCTTTTTCTACACATTTCTCAGAGAGATCTCATCCACTCTAATGGTTAAAATATTAACAGATGCTGATGTTTCTTTTCCTTGGTGCTTCTATGGCTCCCAGGTGACACCACTATTGAGTACATTCCTTTCCAGTTGGCATCTGTCTCCCCTGGAAGACTGGGAACCCCCTGAAAACAGAAGCCATCTCTGTATTGCTGGCCACTAATGTCTACTGGGCTCTCAGGAACTGTTTCCAACTGTGTTCTTTTTCCTGAGCTTCAGACCTATATATATCTAACTGCCTATGAACGTCCCCATTGGGTGATCCCATAAATAATCTCAACTTAATATGCTCAAAACAGAATTCATCATCTTCTAACCACAAAGCATTTCTTCTTCCTATGATTCCTTACTGAATAAATTGCAAATATCATCTACTCAGCTGCATAAACCAACATCTTGGAACTCATCCTTAGCAATTCTCTTTCCCTAATTCTTTTTATCCAATCAATTAATAAATTTTGCCAAATTCTAAATGTCTCTTCCATCTAACTACTATATTTTATCTCCATAACCAAGACAGGTTTGAGTAAACAAACAAACAAATAAAAAGGTACAATGTACCTGGACATAGAGCACAAGGCAAGTGATGTTAAGGCATTTAGACTTTACCTCCCCCCAGAGTGGTTTTGATTCTCTGATATTAGAGCTAAAGTTTTAGTAAAAATAAGTTTGGGCTGCCCAAAATAGGATTTTATAGGCTAAATAACATCACTTTCATTTGCTTGTATTTTTTTATTGCCCAGCTAAACCATAGTGTTCTTTCACAAATATAAAGATACTCTGCTAAATAGAAAACCAGCTCTTCTTTCCTTATAAATTCGCTACAGCGAACAATGATTTCCAGATGAGTTTCAGCGGTGTGAAGTAATGCCTTAATGGAACCATCAGAGTTCAGTTCTGTCACATTTGAGAAACAACTCAATATTTAAGGTGAACAAGCTAGAGGATGAAGCTTAGGGGCAAGAAAAGATAGGAGAAGAAATGAAGAACATGCCAGGCTTCATAACACAAGGGCAGCGTTGATAGATTATTAATTCACTGTTAAAATGGAATCGATATAAAGTTAATAAAAAGCCACAATGTAATCAGGAAGTGTCTTAAGTTAGTAGCTTTTAAAAATGAATTGTTATGTTAGCTATATCTATCCAAAACTATAAGTAGTAGCAAAATTCATTAAAGCCATGGTAATATTGAGGGTCTTAGGCATACACAGTAGCAAGAGAAGAGAAAAATGTGCTGACAAAAGTCTGCAAAGACAACTCTGTCAATATATTAAAAATCATTGAATGGTTCACTTTAAATGGGTGAATTTTATCCCAATAGAGTTGTTTTTTAAAAATCAGCAAAAGCCAGCAGGGCACAGTGGCCCACGTCTGTAATCCCAGCATTTTAGGAGGCTGAGGCCAGAAAATCACTTGAGGCCAGGAATTCATGAGACCAGCTACAGTGAGACCGTGTCTCTACAAAAAATGGTAAAATTAGCTGGGTGGGGTGGCCCATGTCTATCGTCCCAACTACTCAGGAGGCTGAAGCAGGAGGATCACTCAAGGCCAGGAGTTAGAAGTTGCAGTGAGCTGTGATGACACCACTGCACTCTAGCCTGTGCAACACTCTACCGTCTCAAAAAAAAAAAAAAAAAATATCAGCAAAGGCATAGGAAGAATAAGCAGAGTTACAAAAATAAGTCAACATATACTAATATTTGAAGGAAGAGCAATTAATTTTCCTTGATCCTACACAGGAATAACCAGAGGCAAAAGTCATTTTTACATTTCTTGCAACAAAAATGGACAAATTGCTACTTATAATTAAAAAAAAGACATTGTCAAAACACTTAAAGAAAGCAATCTGTCAATGTCTATATTGAATATTACTTTAATTCCTCTGTTTCCACTATCTGAAGACCTTGCTCAGTGAGTTAATTACAAAAGTTACACTGGGAGAGTTTCTCCCAAACTAGTATCTTTTTAAAAAATTACAAAAGTATGTATCACAAAGAACTAAAAAAGCATGTGAGTCTCAATAACTAGAAAAACCGATTAGATAAATGAAAGAGAAATTCTGGGTCAGTGATCATTTCTTTTCAAGACAGAGTTCCAAAGAAAGGCACAAAAGGTGGATAAAAAGCAGGAATATCCAGCTTTTCGAAGGCCCAAGTGCATTTGTGCTGGATGATGGCTGGAAAGAGGCAAGGTACCAATATTGCAATCTCTTATTAGAAAAACAAGTTAGTTCACGCAAAGACTGAGTCCTTTTAAAATCACTTTAAAAGATAGATACCAAAAGAGGAAGGCAAGTATATGCTCAGAATTTGATCTACCAGAGTTGAAATTGATTGTGCCTGTTTGATATCACACAGTTCCAGTTGCTCAAGCAAAACAGTTCAGCTGATAAAGAAACAAAGCAAAATGAAAACTTGCCCTTTAATTTCCATTCGCAGAGATAACTCATTGGAACAGAAGGAACCAAATATAAGTCACTTGGTTTTATAAGTTAAAACATGTTCAACCCACTATGACTCAGTGCATGGGTTTCACTTAAAGTTGATCTGAAACAAGCTTTGCTTAATATGCCTACTTGGCGTAAGAAATAGACAATGAGCATGCAAACAGAAGTAGGCAGAAAGCACTCTGGCCTTGGAGTCAATAGTTTTAGACCTTTACTCGACTCTGGGCACTCCCAAATAAACCAGTAAAATATCCACTGAAATTAAAGAGATGGTTTTTAATCTTAACATACCTACCTTAATATGCCAGGCATGTAGTAGGTGTTCAATAAATGCTTCATAGATTATTACTAGCGATAGCTAGTATTTAGCAAGCACTAAGTATTTTATATACATTATATCATTTAATCATCACAATAACCTGTCAAGCAGGTTTTCACGTTACTAGCGTGTCACAAATTCAGAACCTGAGGTTTAGAGAGATGAGTAGCGTGCCCATGTGACTCAGCAGCTGGGTGGCAGGAAGAGGACTGCAGGGTCCACGTTCTTAATCGATGTGCACTGCTGCCTATCTGAACCTGACTGGAAACTGGCCAAAGTAATCACAGTGATCAATGAACATTCGCGGCTCCTCCATTTCATGTTTGTTTTATTGCTCACCTATTCCACCATCTGTCTGCCTGACAGATGCATTAACAGTAGAAACTTAGAGAGCCTTGCTACCCCAAGTGTGGTCCATGGACTAGTAGCATAGATATCACCCAGAAGCTCATTGGAAATGCAGACTCTTGACCACCATGCACCAGAAACAAAGCTATCCAGGTGATTCATATGCACATCAGCTTGAGAGATACTGGTTTAGACTACCTCTAAAATTTTCTTTATGACAGGAAAGAAGATCTGAGAAGGAAAATATGAGAGAAGCATCGTACTCAGAACAAAGCCAGCTTTCTATGGCTGTATCAGGACTTTCATCTACTGGATAGTGGACAAGAGAATATTTATAAAGGACCTATAAAGATCCCCAGATAACTGATGAAAGAGGCAATAGCTGAATCTATAGGGAGTGTATCGATGGTTCCACCCCCTTCTAAAATTTCCAAATCCATGTCCTTAGAAGCAGGTATCATGTAGCAAATAAAAATATATTAAGTCTTTGGCAAATACTGAATCATTCATCAGGCAGAATAGAGTTTCCCTATGGATCAATAAAACTCAACATCTGTATGACATCACCATCTTCCTTCACAATCCAGGGATTACTTCTTTTCAAGGTTGCTTTATTCTTTTGCATATTTACACATTTTTTGAGCACATATACAATACTAAAGTTAATTTAAACTTAAACTTAAAATGGTTTTAGACTTGAGTTTTTTCAATAAGGTTTATGGTTTTTGTTTTAAGTGGCACACATTATTCAGATAGAAAGTGGCTGCGTGTTTGGCTGAGAAGTGCAGGACTGCAGCCATCCTCTCACAAGAGATACGAGTTATGTCGGACTATGAGTCAAAACCTAAGAAAGCATCTGATGAAGTTCATTTTGCCCAATAGCTCTTACCTGTTTAAATAGTGTTATAAAACCCTAATAACTCCACCTGTAAAAGTCACGCATAACCCAAAGCAGCCTTAATAGAAGGTAAGGTGAATATTTGACTTTTTTCTTTATTTCCATTTTAAAAATGGGAAAAATAAGGCCGGGCGCTGTGGCTCACGCCTGTAATCCTAGCTCTTGGGAGGCCGAGGCGGGCGGATTGCTCAAGGTCAGGAGTTCAAAACCAGCCTGAGCAAGAGCGAGACCCCGTCTCTACTATAAATAGAAAGAAATTAATTGGCCAACTGATATATATATAAAAAAAAATTAGCCGGGCATGGTGGCGCATGCCTGTAGTCCCAGCTACCCGGGAGGCTGAGGCAGAAGGATCACTCGAGCCCAGGAGTTTGAGGTTGCTGTGAGCTAGGACGCCACGGCACTCACTCTAGCCTGGACAACAAAGCGAGACTCTGTCTCAAAAAAAAAAAAAAATGGGAAAAATAAATCACATTTATTTTCTATTTCTAACCCTAAACTTCTCAGAATTAAGAGAATGGCATAGCATACAGTTTAAAATTCTGTCTCTGTTTTGAGTTTTATCCTTTTTGTCATTTGAAATCTACTAGGCAGTTTCTCTTCCTTAAAGCCTTCAATGGCACATTCTTAGCACTTTCTACTGTCACTCTCCAAGTCTTCATCTAGGGACAACTGGAACAATTAGAATAAATTTCTTGCTAATTAATCATCCAGGTGTCTGCTAAAAAGTTTGCAAGATATTCCTCCTTCAACAACCATGGAACTATAAAAAGAATTGCTTTTAATTCTCAACACTCTTATTCTGTTACTGTCATGAATTGTCCTCTGGTTTCAGAGATTTTCTACAAATGGCATCAAATGACCCAGGGGTTAACAATAAAGGAAAATGAAGGGAGTGAACACACTCGAAGTCAGAAGGCAGGTGGGAAGCAGGGCAAAGTTTAAGGCATTTCAGCCCCATGGAATCTGATTCAAAGCGAAGGCCAGAGGCCACTATAACCGGGAGTCACATATTAACTACCAAAGGAGTACTGGCTGGGAAGCCACAGGCCTGAGTCAGCCTAGGATAGGGACTTCCAGGGCCCTGAGGACTCCCAGGAGAGAATCACATGCATGAGCTTCCCACAACAGACCCCAATTCCCAGCCCACTATGGGACCAGTAATGGAATATTTTAAAAACTAGTAACAGATATGCTGAACCAACCTCATTTCTGGTGGCATTGTTTATGGATACACCATTCTCATGCAACATTTAGTAGTAGGTTGGTAGAGCCACAAAAACATGTATACTTTTGAACTGGTGTCACACTCTAAAAATATGGGGATTAGAGACATACACAAAGTTGTTCGCTGCTAAACAAAAAAAGACAAAATTTCATAGGATAAATGTATACGTCTACATTTAAGCTGACACACACACACACACACACACACACGCACACACGCACATGCACACGTACAGGCTGGTGGTTACCTAGCCTGGCAGCTCTTCTTATTAGAAGACCCTGAGAATTTAGGGTCAGCTGACTTCACATCAGGGCTACTTGGGAGGGAGCACAGCGTGTGGCTGGAGCATGTGCTACAGATAGAGCTGGCTCTGAATCCTATACTGTGGCAATCACACAAATTCCTTAAGTCTTGGTTTTCTCATCTAGAAAATGGAGATAGCATAGTTCTTTGATTGTAAGATATGCTTTCTGTACCCCTTTGCCTAGCACACACGTATTTTAACTTTTCTGAAATTAGCATGACTATTGCATTTTACATCTACATTTAATGTGATGGAATTTTCCTTGCTCTATTTTTCCCTAAAAAGTTCAACTTTAGTTAATGGTGTATCTTATCATTAATAGTGTCCTAGAATCAAGGAAATACAATAATATAGTGCACAACCATTCACTGTCGTGAACATAAAATGGCATAACATATATAAGGCACTTTGACACATTGCCTTGAAAATAGTAACTGTCCAAAAAAGGGCACATGTTAATATTATTATTAATATCTGATGATCTCTTAGGATGGATGATCAGAAAAGTGGTATCCCAGGAAAGTAGCTGATAATCCCAGCCTACTGTTCAGTCTATATTTGGAGCACTGTGTTAAGTCTAAAGACCATAGAGCGACAACAAAGGCAAACCACAGATGATGAGAGAACAGGGACTGGGTTGAAGAAGAGTCTGAAAATCAGGATACTCTGAGAAATGATCGAATATATCTGAAGCTTCTATGCCAAACAAAAATGAGAGGCATTTCCAACATACCAAGACCTATGGGTGTAAGGAGATATTTCCTCCATAGCACCAAAGGATAGAGCTGGAACACAGATTGGATATTCTAGAGAGGCCCATGTCACTTCAGCATAAAGGAGAACTTTCTAACACACTGAGCCATCCAATAGTAAAAAAAAGTCTTTGGAAATGCAGAGCTTCCTAAAACAAGAGATGCTCCATCAGCCCCTGGGTCACCCCCATCAGTGCTCTCCGGAACAGCCTCCTCCTTGGTCTCACAATACACACCCTTGCGTCTACTTCAACTTTAAAATTCCACACCTGTGTCTTCCTCTATCAGATCTAGGCCAGACCTCTGGGGGCTACTGGGAGCAGAAGTGGCCCCCCAGGCCTCCAGCAGAGCAAAACCAGTGAAAAGCAAGGAGAAGAAGATGGTTTTACTGAGGTGTCTGGTGAGGTAACAATGCAGATGGGAGGCAAAGACTCATGATGGATGGAGAAGACTGGAAAATTCAAACTCAGGTGTCAAGAATCAGTGTTTCTTAGGCTCCACAGAGCAGGGAAGTATTTAGTCTACCTCTCAGAGTAGGCACATGGTGAGTCCTGAGACTCCCAGATAACAGCACTGGTACCTGGGCTCATTCCATGTAGAATGTTCCAGTTGGGCCCTTAATCAATCCATTTAAGATGTGGTCCAGTTTTTATGAATTACAGCAAATCCTTGGTGAGATCTACATTCTTTCTTTCAGATATAGGCCAGCTCCTTGGTTGTCCCAGTTAATGTATTTTTTTCTCAAATTAACTCTCTGTCCATGCTTTAAGGAAAAATCTCCATACATACTCCATGAAAAACTGCTAAAGTCTCAGATTAAACCAGAAGCATAACTTTGTACTGTATCTTCTTATCAGCATTTATTTGAACACAAGTAATAAGTTTCTGTGAACTTTGTCATCCAACCACATTGTTAAATGTTACAATCATTTAATCTAAATTTCTCTGAGCAAAGGTGGCAGGTCTCAACCTTGCCCAACAGACAGGCACTTTACTTACATCAGGATGTTCCTGGGCACTTTTTCATTTACAAGCCAAAATGAATGATGCAAAAAACAAATGAAAGACCTTCATAATCTTATTCCCCTAGATGATGTTTACTTTTGGTCTAGGAGAAGCCACAGGCTTTTTGTTTATCTGCTTCAGCTCTCAGTTAATCAAGGTGTGCCTACACAGTTGGTATCCAAAAACACTTCTTATAGTTTCTACCTCTCTAAAATCAGATATAGTTAGGTATCTAAATAAAGTAAGATCAACATTCTCTCTTCCACTGTACTGAGCAGTTACCATGTGTCAGTTGCTGGGATGGGGTTTAGGAGCACAAAGGTAAACAGAGCTCACCATTAGAGGCTCGCAGTCCAGGAGAGATACAGCAAATTCTCAGAGTGTGAACGAAAGAGTAGCAGGAACTCAGAGGAGTAGCCGCTCAATCTGGGGATTAGGGAAGTTTGCTGCTGGTGGGGAACATTGAAAAGAAATCTTGAAGACCACTTAGAAGTTCACTGAGCATTCCTGAATGGAAAGCCTATTCCAGGAAAAAGGAAGAGGTACAGTAGGTTGGAGTATCTAAAGAACATAAATGTAACACTGGATGTTTGAGCAAGGTAGTGAGGGCCATGATAACTGTTTTCAGATATCTGAAGGACTATCTAATTAGGTGTTTGGTTCTCCACATAGAAGCTACTGTGATTCTTGGAGTGGAGGGTGGGGGTCTTCAAAAATGTATATTTCAGTTTAACATGTGCAAGAACATTCTATAAAACAGGACTATTAACAAGGAAACTGGTTGCCCTGAGTAGGCAATTTTACATTCTAATTATATAGTTTTGGAGTTAGTTTGGGTTCTAATTCTAGCTTAGCTAATAGTAAGTGCTTACAATATGTATAAATGGTACCTATACATATTGTGAGATGGTGAACTCACCCTTCACTCTGAGTTCCAATGCCACAACACACCCAGTTGTCATCTGTGGCAAAGTCTTATGCACAGGTATGAGGGTGGACTAGAGACCATCGAAGGTCCCTGCCAACCTGGGGCTCTCATTTGGTGGTCTCTACCCATTTCTGATTTGTCATTATTGCCTCAACTCACAAGGATAGACATGAAAAGAAATGTTCATTACAAACCTGCCATGTAAATATTAGCTATTATTACTATTGTTATTATTTCCACTAATATTATATTTCTACTAACACTATCAATTCTGAGCCCTGGTTTTAGTATTTTATTCCTCTGTGTGTGTATGTATGTGTATATGTTCAATGATATGCAAATATTCTTAAAAGCCAATTCAAATCTTTAGCAGAGCATAAACTTATAAAAAATGAAATAAAATAATATACTGTGGTTATTTTCAATGACACCTAACAACAATAACTAATATTCATTCAATATCTAATGCATCAGGCACTGTGGTAGACCTTTTATATCCATTATTTCATTTAATTTTTACAAGAACCCTCTAAAGTAAGTACTATTATCATCTCCATTTTGCAGATAGGGAAATTGAGTCTTACAGAAGTCAAGTAATTCCCTCAAAGTTGCAACTAATAACCAATGGTCTAGCCCAACAATTTTGCGATATAGCCTACAGCAGTCTTAATGGGTATCCATTCCTTTTTCTTTTTTTAACTTTAAATAGTTAAAAAATTAAGGACTCCAGAAAACAAAAACTCTAGTCATTTACTCTAATAAAATAGGTGGCAACACTGACTGAGTTCATTTGGTCTTAATCTCACACTTCAGTATGCTATTGGGAAGAGGGGGCTACATAAGAACCAGGTCATGTTTGCTGAAGTGGTCCTTGAGCGTCAAATTAAAATTTCCAGGATTCTCGCTTATTGTATGATTCCATTTCCATTCATACGCAATGTTCAGAATGGGTGGATCTAGAGAGGTGGAAAGTAAAACAAGGGCTGCGTAGGGCTGGGGAAGGAAAAGAAGTGGGAAGGGAGAGTGGGTATAAAGTTTCTTTTTGGAGTGATGAAACATTAAAAAATAGATTATAGTGATGTTCACATGACTCTGTAAATACACTAAAAATATTGAATTGTACACTTTAAAAAGGTTAACTTTATGATCTATAAATTATATAATGTCAATAAAGCTGCTAAAAAACGATCTCCAGGGCTCAGTATCAAGTGTTCTCTAGTGGCTCCATGTGGCTTCTGTCTTCCAGAACAAACATGGAACCAGATGTGTGTTACCTAAACCTGTACCGGAGGACAAAATGTTCAGACAACAACGGTGAGAACAATGGCCGTGTCCGTGAAGTTGAAGGTTTTCCTTGGAAGAAGGAATCAGCCTTCTGCCACTTTCTCAAACATCATTAAGTAAGTGCTGAATGGTATTAGCTTTTAATTTTTTACCAACCTAAGATAAATGGAAATATAATTTCGTTCATCCTCACTAAAATGTGTTAAATGGGCAGAATATTTTATTATAAAGGGCAGCGATGGAGGAATCAAAGGACCCCAAAAGGTTTCAATCAAGTCTACCAGGACCTTGTGGCCTTGGGGACTCAATCACTCTGGGCTTCAATGACTTCATCTATAAAATGAGGAGGAGGACGATGGAAGTCAGCCACTCCAAGGTTTTCTTCCATCTTCATTATTCCAGTCAAATCATCTGTTCTAAGGATTGTCTTAGTCTGTTGACTTGTCCCTTTTTACATATCATCAACTGCTTTTTGACTAAAAAAGTGTTGTCTGGACATCTGGATACATCGAAAATCCCTCAAAGTATCTTTCCTGTACTGACGTTTCAAGTATGCACGTGAGCTTCCTCCCACGTCCCTTGTTAAATAAATTATATACCTTATAATTTGATTAGCTATAACATCTAACTAAAATTTTAAACCTGATGCAGACAAATGAAAAAGCCAGTTTCCTAACATAATGTATAAGTGCAGCAAAAAAATTGTTCTCCTAAGTAAAATTATCCTGTCCTTTATAAAAATTGATCTTGCCTCTCCTCTAACCTGTCACTCCTAATCTATTTTAATCTTTGTTATAAAATAATGAATTCTTATTAAAGGAAATCTTAAGCTTACAAAAAAATTTAAGAAATAAAACCATTCTGACAGCCACTACCTTAAATAGATTACAAATAATGTAAGTCTACTATTAACTTTTGGTCTATCTTGTTCTCATTCTTTTTCTCCATGAATATCTCTTTTTATTTTTTCTAAATATAAAGTAATCATGTTTAAAAATACCAATATGCAGAAAAGTATAATCAGAAAATACAAAGCATCAGAAATTCCACCTTCAAAATTACCCCTAGACCTCTGTTAAATTAAGGTGATCATGCTTTTTGTGGTCTTCCTAAGCATAACACATACATAGATAGACATATTTTAAACACATTCAGGTATGTGATGTACAAATTGTTTAATATCCAGCATTTTAACTTAAAGATCTATCATCACTGGCTCAAGCCTATAATCCCAGCACTTTGGGAGGCCAAGGCAGGAGGATTGCTTGAGGCTAGGAGTTCAAGACCAGCCTAGACAACATAGTGAGACCCTGTCTCTACAAAAAGTTAAAAAAAAAATAGCGGGGTGTGGTAGTGCGTGCCTGTAATCCCGGATACTTTGGGAGACTGAGGTGGGAGGATTGCTTGAGCCTAGGAATTCAAAGCTTCAGTGAGCTATGATTGTAGCACTGTACTCTAGCCTAGACAACAGAGAGAAAGTAGGTCTCTGGAAAAAAAAAAAAAAAGATCCATCATCACCATTTCCTCCTATTATAATTTAATTCATAAATAAAATTATAATGGCTTATCATGTAATTTTCTTCTACTACTGTATGTTTTCATTATTTCCAACTTGTCATGGTAATAAAGAATGTTTCAATGAACATTTTTGTATTTAAAGCTTTTATACCTTTACCTAGAAAATTAAAATCTATTGACCTCTTCCTTTTATGATTTTCTGTATTGATTTTGGAAAGAGAAAGTTCTTTCCCATCCAAAGATAAGAATTTTTATTGCTTGGTTTCTTTTCTTTTCTTTCTTTCCTTTTTCTTTTTTTTAAATATAGCTTACCTCTTTACTCTATCTGGGCTACATTGTTATATATTTTTAAAGATTCCAAACTTCCATGTAACATGTTTAAATTTTAGCCAAATCTAGTGTAAGATATTGGCCCAACATTTTTGAAATGCACATTAATGTTTTTAAAGGAATTACATGTCACATAATGTTGGCTTTCCACTAAGCTTCAGAGAGCCTACAAGACTGACTAGAGTTTTGATTATCGGCAGGAAGTCATTCTGAACAGGAATAAAGAGGCCACTCATACAGGCCAAATTAAAACTAAACAATCAGAAAGTCCAAATTCTTAGCTTTCGTGGCCTTATTATTTTACCATTAAAAAGTCTCAAAAGTTCCAAGATGAGCTTAAGTAGCAGGCTTATTCTCCATGTGGACTGGTCACCACTGATCTCATTTACCAACCAGGGGCAACCTCTATTAACTGCCACTAGTCACCAGGTTCTGGCCATTGGTCACCAGCAGAACACGTAAGAAAGCAGAGAACAAGCCTTCCCACTCCCTCCCAACAGAAAAAGGACACAAATGGCTTGCCTCGCTGGTTGGCAATAGGTCAACAGAGCATCTTCGATATGAAGAGCAGCACATATGTCAGTGGTTATATAGTTGCTTCTTGATAAATACTGCATTATATTATCTGAAAATATTAATTTACCAGTTTTTCTCCCACACAGCCCCTGAGGCACAATACTCTCATTGCTTCTTACTAGCTTCTCTGACTTGGATCAACTTACTTAACCTTTCTGGGATGGTTTCCTCAACTGTAAAATGAGGATAATAAAGACAATTGACTTCTTAGGGTTGTTGCGAGGATTAAACAGGAGATTTAGAACAGCAATTGCACTTCGGGAATGCTTTCTGAGTATTTGTTTTTATTACTTTTGGCACTACTCTACTACTCCTGCTATGACTCCTACTACCACCACCCCCACAAGAAATTCCAGGTCAAACTTAAATTGGGTTCTTCAGAATGAAGCAGAGAACTGGGGAGATCTGTGATCAAATAAACTCCAGGAGTATAATCTGTCCTCAGCTTTTGTAATCCCTCTGGGAAGTTAGTATTTACCATCATTACTAGAATAGTGAATTTCCAGGGTGGGTAGCATCAGAATCTCCCGCACTTTCTCACACAGAAGCACAAGACTCACGCACACCAGCACCGTGGGTGGAGGAAGGTGAAGGGCAAGAACCAGGATGTTTGGCATGGAACAGGCAGGAAGGCACTGTTCATTGTAGCCACTGCATGAGTCTGACAAGGCCATAAACTGCAGAGCAAGAGCCTATACCTCCCAAACCGGGTGCTGCAAAGATCAAGACTATGAGTGGGAATGGGGAGTGATCTGGGGTGGGAATGGAACTGGAGGATCAGGTGAAAATCTGTTGAGGCTTGGAAGTCAGAAAACCCATTGCTAATATCACAACTATTAATACTTTTAGTTATTCATTTATTTTCTCAGAGTCTTGATGTTCTAATGCCATTCAATTTTTCCAGTGTTTTTGATATGAGCCAATTCAAGTTGAAAAAGTTTACCTAAGGATTTGTCTCCAACTTTGAAACTCACATTCATTTTAAAAGCTAAAGCATGCTTAAAATAACATAAAAGCAAAAGAAGCTACCACCTATAAAGGATTGCAAACTTTAAGACATCATGAAATTGAACTACTCTTTTGGAACAATGTCATGCCAGACTGCTTCGGGTGGCAGATTAACAAAGGTAAAATTGCTCTCTAGATCTTTAAGTTAGTGAGATGAACTGGTATCATATGCTACTGGGTCATGGGCTAGGTTCATAAACCGTCTGAGATGCGTAAGACATCTAGAGCACTTTGGATATCAACAAGAAAGCATGTTGAATAAAAATTAATCAGCACAAAGATCAACTTAGGTGGCAAGGAATAGGAAATACGCCTGTCTCTACTTGATTTTAGCCAAAAGGCAAAGATGTAACAAAACAAAACCAGTCCAGCAAGATGAGAACAAGAATTGCAATGTGTATTCTATATCTGAAATCAGAAATAACCTAAGATCTGCCTAGAGACTTTATCCCAAGTTTACAGATTTTGAACACCTTACAATCCTTTATTTTTTTCTCCTCTCTTTTGGAGAAAACTTATTTTAACGTGTATATGCTCTAGAAAAACCCCAAAATATGGATTTTAGAGAGTTTCCTTCTTATCCTATGCTTTGCCACATTGTTTATTTCTGTTTCTAATCAGTTGTATTTTGTTTTGTTATCATTTCTAGATGAAAAAGCTATGAAGCACTTGGGAACACAGAAACTGAGATCTACAAGATACAAATTAATTTTGTGTAAGCTTTTTAAAGACTTTTACCCATACCCATTAAGCACAGGCAAGTAATCAGTAAGTAAAATTTAACACTTCTCTTTAAAATCATCGGGCAGCTTCAAACAGGTTGACAAAAGTTTCTCCTTAAAATTTAAATTAATAGCATTTAATAATTAAAAATTGCATAATAGCATGTATGTGCAATTGTGTGTACGTGTGTATACATATAGCATATATATAAAGTAAAGTCATAGCAACCTTTGTACTGTTGGGAAAGCTAAAATGACCTAATGGATTTGCTGTTAAAGAAAATGTCTGCAGAGGCAGGAGCAATAATATAGCCATACAATTGTGTCATAGGGATGTAAAAGACAGTCAATTCTATAACCTGAAATGGCATGCAGACATAACTTTACAACTTCAACCTCAGCACAAATGGGATATGGGATCCTTAAACTTTAGCATATCACCTCAAGGATCTTTTAAAATATCTATTTCTATCTCCCTTCTCCCTTGATTTTTTTTAAACAGAGAACATGAAAGAACAGACCCTTTCTGGTATATTAAGTTTTCTGGGGGGTGGGGTGGGGGGGGAATAAAAGAGAATAAAATGGCAATAAGAGAAGCATATTAGCATATTTTAAAACATTAGTACATTACCCTGAACTAAAGCATACTTAAAAATAACATACAAGCAAAAGAAGCTACCATTTTTAAAGTGTTGCAAACTTTAAGACATCATGAAATTGAACTACTCTTATGGAACAATTCATGCCAGACTGCTTCGGTGCAGATTAACAATGGTAAAATTGCTCTCTAGATCTTTAAATTAATCAGATGAAGGAAGATATTTTGCTGGTACTTAATTTTATTGACTTAATTTCTTAATTGCTATTAACAATACTTTTATGTTTTACAAGTCACACCCCGTTTTTACAGTTATTTACTCCTGGGATAATCTCACATTCCGAAGAGTCATTTAACAATAAAAACAGTGACAACTGACAAAGGGTTTCAATTGGGCTTGATCTACCTGCACACTCTGCCCAAATCAATTGAGGCATTCTAGAAAAGTGCCAGACTTTTCAAAGAGAAAATTAAAATGATACTCTGGTTCATTGTAACTCCATGGAGTAGGCCCAAGGGACAACCGTGCCCCAGACAAGTGTGGTGAGGAATGACATCGCTAGCTGGGGCGTGACACACTACTGTCTAATGTTCAAAAAAATAAAACCAACTGAGTATAAAATATAGTTACACCTAGAAGATTTAATGGGAGGACACAAAATAATTATGAAAAAAGGAACTGAAATGCTTACAAACAAGTTCAAACTTCTAGACTGCAAATCCAACACATATATGTTATTTCTTCTTGGCTTCTATTTGCATCTAATACTATCAAATAATGCATATATTATAAGGAGGAAAACATAAAGCCTCAAACCTTTGTGGGATCAACAAACTCACATTATTTTCTAAAAGAATGCAGCAGCAAAACTGTACCCTGCCTGTCCAATCATCTCCCCGTGAGCACAGAAAGAAAATCTGACACATGCAGCAGAAAGCTCAAAATGTTATTTACTAACCTGGTGTCCCCGTGAAAGTAGTCGCTCCATTTTACTTTAAAGAAGGACTCCTTACTATGAACTAACCTCCAAAGCAGCTGATAGCTGAGAGGGGAAAAAACTGACTACGCTAGGAACCCACATAAACAGGGAAAGCCGTCCAGTTCCCAAGCCCGGTTTTGGCAACTCCCTAAAGGCAACTTAAGTCGTAGCCAAGCCCACAAAGCACTTTAGCCTATAAGCTTCAGTAATGAACTTGAAACCACTCCCCATATGTTAAATAGACACTAGGCTGCTGTGAGAAATAAAACCCACGTACAGAATGAGCTAAGGCTTCAGGCTTCATTTTTGCTGCCCAAGAAAACCGAAGCACAAAGTCAAACAAAGAGAACTCTCACTACATTCTTTTTCCTCAGTTACTGTGTTAAAGAGACTGATTTATTTTTAAACAAGGGGAATACAGTCTGCTGTCCATTAGGGCCATGAGATGACTTTTATATCGTCCAAGGAGGGTGGAAGTTATGGGACACTGTAATTTCACATTGCATAAATGGGACATTTATAGTTACTGTTTTTGAGAATCAAACTTACATACTATCACTATTCTCAGATTTTTTATAGCATTAAATAAGCCTAAACCTCAATAATCACTGCAGTCCAAAAATTAATGCATGTTCAAAAAGAAACTTTGTCAAATAATCTTCTAACTTCTGATTCTGACTTGGTGTCAGTAAATCTTAAAAGCGTTCTTATAATTCAGTTTCACCACCCATATTTAGAATACATTTATAACCTATGACATATCTTTGAAAAATGGATCTTTTTGCTGCCTTCTAAAATGGAACTTAAATAATTAGACTCCTCCAAATATCTTGATGTTTACATGTTTGATGGCCATACTATATATGTGCATTGTGGAGCAGGACGTGCCCAAAATTATTGCTTTAAATGTCATTACTGCTAGCCTAGAAGATAAAAAGTCGCAAAGCATAGCTAAATGTATGTTCCTGCCATGTAGCAGGCATTTTCCTCCTATTCCTTTTCTTCAACACACAATAAAATAAATGTTTAAAAGCAAAATAAATAAACAAAATGGAACTCAGTATCACTCACTATGGTTTCAAAGTAAGAAATTTAAATTTACTTTTCATTCTAGAAAAATGTAAGTGAAAATTTCCTTAAGGCGGTTAAATCTTAAAAACACAGTCAATAATGTTCCAGCTTAAGAAAGAATAAGAATCTATGCTCAGCTTTCTAACACAATGTGTTTACAGTATACATAATTTTCCCCTAGTTTGCAACCCAACAACAGTTTCAATTCTAATGACTTGATTCTGTGATTTCTACTATAACTAAGACCTATTTTAACATAATGGTCAAGGTTTCCTAACTTCAATTATGGTTTCTTCTAAACCATAAGGTTAGATCAAATTGGCAAGAAACACTTGATACACTTGTTACCAAATAGATTTACATGTATTTCTGGTAAAATTCAAGTTACTCGAAACATAAGCCATTGGCTCAAAAAGATCAGCCACGTACATCCTAGAGACTATTTCAGATTTGACACTCACTCAACTTACACCTCCCCTTCCCACTCTCAGGTCAGGGCTCAACAGCATCACCTGGGGGCCTTTTAGAACAAGTATGGGGGGCAGGTAAGACAATCCCCTCGGTGAGAAAGTTGGCCCCGAGGCTCGGGGCTGATGATTTTAAAAGGAGCTAGTACCCCACCTGCTGGCGAAACCAAGGGAAGGCAGGGAGAGTTGAATAAGCCTCAAGGGGAAATATAATTACTTTGATGTTGGAAGAAAGAAAAAACAAGAGAGAGAGAGAGAGAGAGAGAGAGAGAGAGAGAGAGAGAAAGAGAGAGAGAGAGAGAGAGGAGATCAGAAGTCACATACAATGTGTGCTTAAATTTTTACCCTTACAGAGTGTAATATTTTTAGAAGACATGAAAATGTTCATGGAAAAATGTAATTATATTCAAAACCATCTCTTTTATGTGGATCTGGTTTATAAACATATATGTCCAGAGAAATCCTCTGATAAGTAATATTTATCTCTCCTCTGTTCAAAGAGCTGCGATAAATATGCTTGTGAAATCATCACAATCTTTGAAATCGAAGAAATATAGATAAATTCCTAACTCAGCTAGATAAACTGCTATGAGACTATATCCCCATCATTCTGTTAAAAATCTGTGTCCCCAGGATTTCTCTTATCTTTATGTCAAAAATTATTTCCTTTAGTCTCATATCATTCAATTCTGCTAATATCAGTATCTGATTATAACCTCAATGAAGATGAAGAACAGTTAACCCTTTGCACTCACTTGCTTTTTTCTTGATTCCTTTATTCTCCTCGGGATTTAATTTTTTAAATACCCCAGATTTTGCAAAGCACAGCAGTAGAATAAAATACTGGAGTTTCTTTTCATACAAACTTATTTATTTGGATTTTTTATACTTCAAATTATTGATATATTCAAAGTGTAATTTTCATCTCTATAATTTTTGCTAACCGTGTCAAGTCACACTCGACATCTGAGTGCAAAGGGTTAAATACTGGGCCCCACATTACACTACAGTCTTTAATAAAGTGACTATGCTCTTTAATAAAATCCCAGCAAAAATAAAAGTATAGTAGGATTGAGGTTTGAATGAGCCCAAGACACACTACTAAAACTAAAACAAATAAGGATAGCTATTATTTAAGCTCTTACTTTGTACCAAGCTTGGTTCTAAAGTGCTTTATAAGTATTGACTCATTTAAACCTCACCATCCTATTATACTAGTCTTACAGATGAGAAAACTGAGGCATCCAGAGGGTGAGTACCTTGCCAAGATCTCACAGTTAGCAGTGGAGCTGGGATTAGAACCCAAGTCAGTGCTCCTAACTGTACACTTTAATAACTGTCTTCCTGAGTGCATACTACTTGTGAAACCCTGCCAGGCCCGGACAAATGCGAGGCAGGGAGGTAAATGGACAAGGACTGCCTGTGAACAGTCCTCAGGAAGGCTTTCCAGAGAAGTGGCCACAGAACTGAGAGCTGACGGTGATGTGGAAGGGAGGGTGTCTCCAGGCACTTGCTCAGTCCCCAAGGGGGAATTGAGGAGAGGACAGGGAGGAACTGCTTCTAGGGAAGGAACTGCTTCTTGGTGAGGCTGAAGGACTGGCAGGAAAAAAGTGCCATGAAGAAGGAAGGAGTCCTCTCATGTCACATCACAGAGACAAAGGTTCGCCATCAAGGGACTTTTAACCAGAAAATGACCAGATGTGTAGGTTGAAAGATAAGTGAGACGCACTACGCCTTGCTGGGTAAGAAACAATTTAGAAGACATTCCAGGTTAAGGGAAGGACAGACCAGTGCTTTAAAATGTACATGTTCACAGTTTCATGAGCCTTAACAAGGAGACTGGCACAGTAGCCCTGGCATCAGCGTGCCCACTTGCTCCCTTGGGGCTGAGCCGTGTGGTCGTTGTTAGTGCCGTCCACAGAGAGAGGGAACAAGGAGGAAGAGCAGGGGGGTAGGAGAAGGTGGGGGGTAGGATGGCCAAGCCAAGGAGTTTGCTTTGTGAGGCTGGCTGGAGGTCCTGCGGGCATCCAGGGTGCATGTCCAGAGGCCCCAGGAGATGCAGGCCTGGTGCTCCGGTCCTCTGACAGGGGAGGTGCACGTCTAGGAGTCACCTGCACAGAAAGGGCAGGTGCAGCTGGGGGCCAGTGGGGTGCAGAGCTTGCCCCTGGAGAAAGCACAGCATTTGAAGAAAGGGTGAAGTTGTAAGGCATGAGGTAGTGACAATATCAGACAGAATTCAGCATTTGGGTGAAAAAAAAAATTTCATTTTTATTTCTATTCACCTTCCATTGAAATTTAGCATTTCCTTCTATTAGAAATGTAGGCCAAAAATTCACAGTAAAATTAGCCATTCCTGTGACTTCTCCTTAATAGAAGTAAAATATATTTTCATATCACATTATAGTTATTGCAAATATCTCAAAGTATCAATTCAATCATCACGACTTTAAAATTACAGTAGCTATTAGACCTACCACTGGATATAGGTAAGTAATGCATTTTAATAATGGGCATGTATTACAAGATTACATATTTACTTAGTATATTGACAACTTTGTCAGTATAATTGGTTTCCTTGATAATCCTATGCATTTTAATTTTATGCATTTAATTTCATGTGGTAAACATTGTTCTGTAGTATGATTCACTAACTTCATTAGAAAGTCAAAGAGGTCCCCATGGCACACACACAAGAAAAGTAAGGAACATCTGACTTAAAAGGGAGAAAAATAAGCCACAGGTGGACACTTAAAAATGGCATTTTGAAAAGGGAGACCCTAGCATGAGATGAGGCCAGCATTCAAAACCAGGATGCAAACCCAGGACTTCTGATTTTGTGTTTTTTTCCACCACCTGATCCATACCCTAAAATAATAAAAGTGTAATCCTTCATTTGTGTAAGTAAAGTGCTTTCCTGCTCATTAGCTCATTAGCTCATCACAGTAACCCCGAGGAGGAAAACGCAGGCAAACCAAACCTGCCTTGAACTCTGCAGAAGCTGCCGTCTAAGAAAACACCACTTCCTGGGCCCCGGCACTGTGCCAGCCCCGGGGTGCAGGGTGGCATCCGTCACCCCACTCTGTGGAGCCGTGTCATGGGCACAGAAGAATGCGGTGAAGAGCCTCTCCCTCACCCCACACCAGCTAGGACCCGACCGGGAGAGGAAGGCACAGTGGGTGCAGAAGCAAACGACTGGGTCGTGCTTCTGTTGAGGCTTCCATTTCCAGGCAAGGCGAACAATTTAATTTGTTTCTTTGCTCAAAGCTCTGTTATTTAGCTCTCACTGGTGATCCAGGGTGAATTACAAGATTTACAGTATTTTAGCTGTTTAATTTTCCATTGGCTATAACCAAAACAGAAGCCTTTACTTAAACAATTACTTTGAGATTAGATGGATGAGCTGAAACAATGGGCTCTCTGTCCTCTCCTCTCTGTGCCCCCCAACTGGCATTCATTATTTAATCTGTGACGCGTGTTGCCAGGGCTGCAGTACTGACAACGCGCTCATTGTCTTCACGTCTATTCCCTATTCTGGGACATCTGTCATGGCTCCTGTCTATATTTTGTTTTATTTTGCTTCTCTTACTTTTGCAGGGTCATTTTCTTAATTACTACAGATTGCTTTGAAATCTATTCTAATCCTCTAAAAATGTCACAACATTTTATAACTTGATAATAAAAAACTTAACGTACATGCGCCGGCAACTTTTTAGGTTACTTTAATTTTACACAAAACTGTATAATTTCAAGCAAATTTTATCAATCAAAGTTGACTAGGCAACCAATATATTTAAATAACCTGATCAGTTCACAAACTACTTTGGTCTTGCCCATAGAATGCAAGCCTTCCTTTTATATAATAATAAGAACATGGCTTTATATGACTACTCTGACACAATACAGTATATTTGGCTGAAAAACAAGCTAGTTCTTAATATGCATGTTAAAATGTAAGCTATTATGTTCACTGATGGATCTTTACTTTCCCCTATTCTTTCCTTTCTTTCTTTTTCTTCAATAGGGTGCCCTAGTATATGTTGTCATTTGCCTTCTAGTCAGTCACCTAAAAAGTAGAGTGAGAATTCTTGTGGTAAAAAGAGAGTTCAAAATTGGTTTGTGGGCCCCAGCAACAGAAGAGCTGGCCCTCCTGCCACTGCCTGTCTCTGGATACAGCATATCTGTCTCACCCACTGACACCAGGCAGAGGAGATACCCAGGGCCACCTGCACTGTAGAGTAAGAGGGGACACAACCTGGTAGCAACAAGACTTTGATAATTCACCTTCTTTCCTAATTGCCCAGAAGCACTTCCTTCCTTGCTTACCCAATCTATGTAAGGAAGGGCTTCCTGTTGCCCTGGCTGGTTAGCCTGAAGCCACTCGCTTTAGTTCCTACTCTGTTTTCTTTGTGTTGCTCTCAAACTGCCCACTCATAAGATCTCTCCTTCCAGCCAAATTGGTTCATTTAACTTTTCAAACTGCCTGGCTCTTCCTCTCCTTTGGGTTTGTGCCCTAACCCCCAGTGGTGCCCTTCCCTCCCCAACCCTGACAGCAAAGGGTTCGAATTCCCCCAGCTTAAAAGAAATCACTGAATACTTACAGCAATCATAATCAGCAGCAGCAAATTCATCAGCCTTATGTATTAGTTATGGGATTTAAGTTTTCATGTACTTATATCTACTTCTTCTGATCTAGTTATCAAAAACTATGGGTTACTAATTACACCTCTAAATCAACCATTGTCAAAAGATTCTACCTTACATAGCATTCATATATATATATATGTGTGTGTGTGTATATATTTGTTGATTGATTATAAGAGATTTAAATCATTTATATTACTTAATGATAATTATAAAATAACAGCAACATTATTGCCATAGTATCTTATTATATCCAACATCTCAGGTGACATTCATATCTGCTCTATGAGGTAAATAACATTATTTTCCCCATTTCTCAAATGATGAAAATGCAGCCAGAAAGTTTAAATTGCCCAGGGTCATTCAGTCAATATTTATTTACTGAGCATCTACTATGTGACAGGCATGGCTATTAGTATTATATTCTATTAGAGGAGATGAACTATCAAAAATTAAAACAGGCTGAACGCGGTGGCTCACGCCTATAATCCTAGCACACTGGGAGGCCAAGGCAGGCAGATTGCTCAAGGTCAGGAGTTCGAAACCAGCCTGAGCAACAGCGAGACCCTGTCTCTACTATAAATAGAAAGAAATCAATTGGCCAACTAACATATATAGAAAAAATCAGCCGGGCATTGTGGCACATGCCTGTAGTCCCAGCTACTTGGGATACTGAGGCAGAAGGATTGCTTGAGCCCAGGAGTGTGAGGTTGCTGTGAGCTAGGCTGACGCCATGGCACTTACTCTAACCTGTGCAACAAAGCGAGACTCTGTCCCCCCCCCAAAAAAAAAATTAAAACAAATAAATATGAAACCAGATAAGTGCTGTGAAGAAACCCCAAGCAGAGCAAGGGCCTGGAGAGTGATGGGGAGGGGGAGGTGGCACACTCCTTAGATGGGGCAGTCAGAGAGGCCTTTCTGGGCAGATGACACTTCAGCAGAGTACTGAATGAAGTAAGGTAGCAAGCCATGTAATTACTTGGGGAATAGGTTCCAGGCAGAAGAAACAGAAACTGCCCAGAGGCCTAAACAAACTCAACATGTTCAAGAACATTAAAAAGGCCAGTGTAGTCAGAGTGTTGTGAGAGAAAGGGCAACAGCAGAGGATGTAGTAAGAGAGGACAGGGAGGTCTGATCTTGTAAGGCTTTGTAAACCATTGCCCCATTTTTTCCCCTAAATATAATAGGAGGGTCCTGGAAGGTTTTAAGCAGGGGAGTGAAACAGTGTGACACTCTATAAGATTACTCAGTTGGGTAGGTAAAGAATAGACTGAGAGAAAGTAGACTGCTTAAGAGAACATCACAGTCATCCAGGGGGGAGATAATAATGGTGGCAATAGTCAGATCTCAGACAGACCATCAAGATGAAGCCAACAAGATTTTCTGATGGGGGTTGTGATGATGATCATAAAAGAAAGAGAGGTGTCAAGGAAGACTATAAGATTAGGGTGTGAGCAACAGGGAGAAAAGTCCAATTCCTGAGCTGAGGAGCATGGTGGGTGGTGGGGAGTGAGGAGAAGCAATAAGTGTTAGGGGCAAATCAAGAATGCATTTTCGGTGGATTAAGTTTGAGAGAACTCTGAGATAATCAAATGAAGAGCAGTAGGAAGTTGGATATTTAAGTCTGAGTTTTGGACACATAAGTCTGAGATTTAGGACTGGGATACAAAATTGGGGGTCAGGTGGCTTTAAATATGGTAGTTGGTAGTTTTAAATAACACATTTTCACCACAAGACTAACTGATGGTGGATAAAGGAGAGATGTCTGAGGACTGAGGCTCTCCAACATTTAAATATAGGGAAGAACAGAAGAATCCAGCAAAGGAGGCCAAAAAGGAGCTGCCAATGAGGTGGGAGGAAAACCAAGAGTGTGGTGAGACAGAAGCCAGTTGAACAAAGTGCTTCAAAGAGAGAGAGATCAGTTATGTCAAAGGAGTGAGAAATGCAGAAAGAGAAAGACTGAGAACTGATCACTAGATACAGAATCATGGAGGTCACTGGTGACCTAAAGAGTGGGTTTAGGGGAATCATAGGCACAAAAGCCAAAAAAAATGGGTTCAAATGAGAATGTGACTACAAGACATTGCTGAAAGAAATTAAAGACCTAAATAAGTGGATATACCACATTCACAGATTAAAAGACTATTGTTAAATTGTCTGTTCTCCACAAATTGATCTATAGATTCAATGCAATCCCAATTACTATGCACTGAGCTCTTTTGTAGAAATTGACAAGCTCATTCTAAAATGTATATAGAAATGCAAAGGACTTAGTGTATCCAAAGCAACTGTAAAAAATAAAACCAAAGCTGGAGGACTTACAGTACTTGAGTTCAAGACTTCATAATAAGTCTACAGTAATCAAGACAGGGTGGTACTTGTATAGGATCAACACATAGATCAATGGGACAGAATAGTGAGGTCAGAAATAGACCTACACATATACGTTTATTTGATTTTCACAAAGGTGACACAGAAACCTGATAGAGAAAGATAAGGCTTTTCAACAAGTGTTGCTGAAACAATTAACAACTTCAGGACCAGAGTCGACTGTAGTCGACAGCCACAGATGAACACACACAGCCCAACATCGACTGACTATAGTCGATAGCCACAGATGAACGTGCACAGTGACTTTAGTTGACAGCCGGGATATAACTTTTCTAATTTTTCATTTATCAAAATAAAATTGTAAACATTTAAAAATAATGTAATAAAAACATATATGTATATGTTACCTATTCTGATTTACATCACTAATAAAGCTGCCTATAAAGTAAAACAAGCTTTCAGTGCCTTAAAGCTTTTCTCATCATACAAGAGCAAAACGGATTTGTCGTCAATGCACAGCACAAGCTATCGGGCGGACTATGAGTGCCAGCTGTGGGCAAGGTTTCGCAGCCAGTGAGCGCAGTCTCGAAGTAGTTAAATATCTATATGGTAAAAATAAATAAATCTCAACCCTGACCTCATATCATACACAAAAATTAATCAAGATAAATCATAGACATAAATGTAAAAGCTAAAACTATAAAGCTTTTAGATATGGTGCAGAAAGCAATAAAGGAAAATTAGATTTAATCGAAGTTAAAATTTTCTGCTCAGCTGGGCACTGTGGCTCACACCTGTAATCCTAGCATGTTGGCAGGCTAAGGCAGGAGGATCACTTAAGGCCAGAGTTCAAGACCAGCCTGGGCAAGAGCAAGATCCCATCTCTACAAAAAAATAGAAAAATTAGCCAGTCATGGTGGCTAGTCCCAGCTACTTGGGAGGCTGAGGCAAGAGGACTGTTAAGCTTAGAAGTTTGTGGTTGCAGTGAGATATGATGACACCACTGCACTCTAGACAGAGCAAAACCCTGTCTCAAAAAAAAAAAAAAAATCTGCTCACCAAAAGACACCATTAAAAAAAAATGAATAAGTAAGCCACAGCCTGGGAGAAAATATATGCAAATTTTATATCTGACAAAGGACTGATATCCAGGATATATCATGAATGCCTGCAATTCAGTAAAAAGTAAGCGAAAGATTTGACTGGACAGTTCACAAAGGATGATAAACTAGTGATCAATGAACACATGAAAAAGTGCTCAGTGTTACTATTCATGAGGGAAATTAAAATAAAAAACAAAATAAGATACTTCTACATCTCCACCAGAATGGTAAGCATTAAAAAGACTGCCAAACCCAAATTCTGGCCAGTATGCAGAACAAGCTCAACTCTCACATACTGTTGGACGAAGTGTAAAACTACAACCATTTTTTAAAAAGCTCTAACAGTTTCTTACAAAACTAAACACACACCTACCTTATGACCCAGTAATTTCGTCCCTTAAGTATTTACCCAAGAGAAAAGAAAACATATCCACAGTAAGACTTTTGTGCTTGCTCATGGAAAGTTTATTCGTAATAGTCAAAAACTGGAAACAACCCATGTATCCATCAATAGAAAAATGATGTATAGTCAACAGTGGAATAATACTCAGCAATAGAAAAGAATGAATTACTGATACACATGATATGAATGAATCTCAAAAACATTATGCTAAGTGACAGAAGCCTACACAAAAGAGTACATACTTATGATTCAATTTTGATAAACTTCTAGAAAGACAAAAATAACATAAGGTGGGAAAAAGTCAAAACAGTGATTGCCTATGGCAGCACATGGGAGAGTGGGCTGGAGATTGATTGGGAGAGAGCATGAGGGAACTTTCTATAGCAGTGGTCATGTTCTATACCTTGACCAGGGTTTGGATGGCAGAAGTGGTACATGCATTTGGCAGAATTCAATGATACACTTAAGATTTGTACTTTCCAATGTGTATAAATTTTACTTCAAAACAGAATTATAAACAAATATTGAACCAAATTAATAACGTGTACACTGAAATGTTTAGGAGGGAGTGTGCTAATGCCTACAACTTACTTTAAAATGAATCTAAAACATAAGATGAGTTGATGAAAGGATGGAAGGGTGAAAGGATGACAAAAAGTGTTTCCAAGCAATAAAGCAAAACATTAATTGTGGAATCCAGGTGGTGGTTTGTGGGTGTTCACTTTGAAACTCTTTCAACTTTCCTATATGTTTGAAATGTTCCTAACCAGATGCTGTTGGGGGAGAGTGTACAGAAAGGAATCAGACACAGAACAGACAACTTGTTCAAAGAGTTTTGCTCTAAAGAAGAACAGAGATATGAAGCAAATCTAGGAGGAGATAAAAGATTAAGGGGGGGGGAGGTATTTTTAAAGAGGAAAGATATAAAATGTCTGAAAAATGAGAAGGATCCAGTAAAAAGAGGAACTTTAATAAAGCCAGTGGACGGAAACTGAGGAAGCAGAGTTCAAAACAGGCAAGAGCACAGACCGGGAGCACTGGGGTGGGATGGACTCAACCAGGGGAACACACAGTACATCTGCGATAAAGAGCAAGGGATGGGAATAGAACAATGGGTGGATGTGGGAGGACTTGGTAGTGGGGAGATGAGGTAGTTTTCTCAATTGCTTCTAGTTTCCCAGTGAAATAAGTAGTAATAATATCTGTAGCTGAGAGTCTGAGAGGGGATGTTAGAGGTTTGAAGAAAGAGGCAAAGGTGTGAAATAGTCACCTAGGAAAGTGAGAGAATGAGTTTGCTATAGAATGTGGTAGGGTTGCCAAAGAATGCTTGTGTCAGTAGAGGTGGGGGCAGTAGAGTGGTCATCAGTTTAATGTCATCAGAATTGTGTGCCTGTGTGTGTTCCAGGCATGCTTAGCTATCTGGGGGAAAGTGCAGAGTTACACCTGTATGACCCTGATTTAACCAGGAGCGGGGTTCTCAGGATAGTAGGACAGAGAGAGGAGAGAGGCAAACAGTGATCACAAGGGACCATGAATATAAGGTGAGTAAAGCAGAAGTCAGACTCCACGGGGCATTGATGGGAAGTAAAAAGCTGGCAGAGTTAAAGGATTGGAGGCAAAACTGTTGATATGGGGATATTAGAAGAAGGAAAAGAACAGTTAGTGGATGGTGGAGATGGGCTTTGAACCCAGATATCTAATCTCTAAGTTCACCCTTTTGTGACACTAGCCAGCATTTTCAGGACTTCCAGCCTCTATAATTCTCTGTTTTTGGACAATTCATGTACAATTTGGCCTTTTCAAGACCCAAGGACATTATCTGCCTTCATGTTCTTAAATAATTTCTACAGAAGTGATTTTTTTTTCATGGAATAGGAAATATAAGACATAAAGAGCTGGTGTGATTTTTGAAATATCTCAACAAATTGGCTGCAAGAGAAAAATTTATCTTCTTGTCTCAGCACATCTCTTTGTATCTTATATTTCTCACTCCTAAAGAGAACATGTTGCTACTTGGAACAAAAGAAATAATCACATTTGGAGGATCTGAGAAAAACTGGACTCAAAGTATTATTTCAAGAGAATCTATTTTTAAAAAAAACATTTAAGCACTAAGTCCCCTTATTGTTAGAAAGTAAAAAAAAAAAAAAAAAAAAAAAAAGACACTAGCACTCTTTCAGGGATCCAGAATTTTAGAAGGACTGCTAATTGAGTACTTAGGAAATCACTTTAAGGTACCACACTTTCAATAGCATTTAAATACTCAGGAGAAAGTCCAGATTCCCTAGCACGTCTTCCACTATTAAAGTCTAGTCCCTAATTATTTGCCACCACACGCATCATATCCCAAATGAATTACCCTCTTTTCTTCCTAATGACCCACTTGTCTCACTTTGGGGCTTTTGTTCTTGCTGCTCCCTCCCCCAGGGAATCTCCTCCCAGCCTCCACCCCACTGCACCGTCTCTGCCCACGGACATACTACTTTCCTCAGGCTCCCGCTCAAACACAGACGCCAAGCCAGTGAACACACTCCTCCGGAGCCACCAAACCTCTTTACCTGTGACATGTAAGACATCTATCACTTTGTATCTGGCATCACACCTACTAGATACCTATAGAATGTCCTCCCATAGAGATAATCATCTAATATTTGAGTCTGAAACTGCACATGATTTATCTTTGTACCGGATGCCTCCCACAGTGCCTGGCATATTACAGTCAGTAAACAGCTATTGACAATACAAATACATATTTTAGAGGGAATCATAAGGAAAAATTGGAAATGGTACTTTAGTATTAAGACCACTAGCTTCCCCTTATTCTGCTCCATTCTCTCCAAGCCATCTTGTGACCTTAATGTAGTTTGGTGGCAGATTTTCCTGCTAAAAGAATATTTTACCACCAATAAATGATCCATGACTATTTGAAAATTATAATTTCTGAGGACAAATAAAATGTTATCCTGGTCATTAACAATCCCCAATGAATTTGATTTTAAGCAAATGTATAGTGTGCATTCATCTCTGGCTGAATTAAGGAAAGTAAAATTCTGAGTCTACAAAGCTGAAGAAAAGACCCAGTAAGCTTGTCTTTCTGAACAAAGAAGCAGTCACCCGAGTCCATCTGGAAATGGCTGATTAGACATTAGTCCTACATTACAGAATCCTGTCTACCCAGAGTTGGGAGTAAATGCAGCAACTGAGCTGCCTAAGCAGATACTTGCATATCCAAAGTATTAAAACTAAAATCAGTTAGTTGGATTAGAATCACTCTAGTCTTAAGGAATTACAATAGGATAAAGAATTAGCAACACTAAAAATATTTTTAACATAATTGAATATTATTTGAGGATTCAAATAGCATTTCAGAATTTCTCACGCCTCAAAGCAATATTATAATCCCAAATGTGTACAAGATGGTACCATAACATTTGTAACTTGAGTTTCCATGTTGTTTGAGTTTCTGTGGTGCCCAATTACTCACTCAAATTACAGATCAACAAGTCTTCATATACCATGTATAATAGATATAACAAAGTATCTCAACCTGACAAAATTTCAACTTGAATAGGTAGCATGAGAATTCCCCTGCAATTTTTATCTCTCATGCAAACATTATCAAATCAAATATATCTTTCAATACATGCAATGCCTCGTAGTTATGCCTCATGCTAACTAATTCCCTTCACTGATAGGTTATCATGGCTTTAAACCTTCCAGTGTCTGTCCACTCATTCCTTGTTAGATGCCGTGTACATTCACTCAATTCATCCACTTGGCTATTCATTAACCAATATTATTGAGTGCACGTCTCTTCAGCAAAATGCTAGGCACCCAGCATACAACAGAGAGTAAAACAGACATGGTCACTGCCCTGGGGAAGCTTATAGCTGAACTCTCTTGCCAATTACTACTGCCCATTCTGCTTTTCCACCTCTGGCCTCCTCTGAGTCTCCGAGACTGCATGCCTGTGGGAAGTACCCACTAACAGGGACTTGGCCAGGGTTTTACTGACGCCCATAGAACATGGTCATCTGCCTTCAACACAGGCCTACTTTCTGGATCAGTTATGCTGGACTAGACTATCTGCCCTGAGTATTCTCCCCCTTCTTTTTTGAGATCAAATTCCTTTCCCTTTGCAATTTCTTCATTTTTTTTTTCATCAAATAAATACCTGGGGGCCCTCAAGTGGCTGATGCTTCTCTTACACTGCAAGTGCAGGTTGTACAAAATACAGCACCCAAGAAAAACCTCATGACCATGTTATTAACCTAACAGAAAATATTATGGATTTATGCATCACTGGGAAAGGAATCTACAATGTATTTACATATGTTTTAACTCATTTGGATGTCTCCATCCCTGGAAAATAAAATGAAGGCCATTTTTCCATTGTTAGTGTTCATATGTGGTGTGTATATGTGTGTTTTGGCAGGAGGATGGTACAAACAAGGAAGGTGACACAAATTAAAGGTCAGACACCTCCTATGGAGCAGCAAGTATGTTATCCCTGGATTCTCATTTGGGAAAAGAAAATATTTTTTCCCTGATAACTTAATGAAGTTTATATAATACTACAACCAACTTGTTTTTTTTTTTTTAAAAAAAAAAGGAAGAAAAACATTTTTAAAAAAGCTATTACAATTGTCAGCCTCAGGAACAAAATGAACCTTTGTATTTGTGAGTGCATCTGCATTTTCTTTTTGTAAGGACTGAAGGAGGATTTGAGGCCCTGTGAACTGATGAGAAGGGTGATAGAGTGAGACACGGGATTATCAATTTACCAACTGCTGAGAAAAACAGGCCAGGAGGTTCAGAGGGTAACAACATCACACAGGTGGGAGGGATGAATTTTTCCTTAATACACAGGATTCCTGGATCACTCATATAACTGAATCCACCCAGTTAGTATTTCAATAAACCAAGCAGTTCCCCCCTAGCTTGCTAACAGCCTGTCCTTCTATTAGCTTCCCAAACAAAAACCAAAACCAGCAGACAATACAAGAACAAACAAACAAAAAACACACAAAATAACAAACTTTTATTATAAATTTGTTGAATTGTTCTAAAAACTGACCCAGGAAAGCACTATCAAGATGATGATGAAACTCAGTTTATTCCTGGACAAAAGCATTCTGACACATCTGCCTGTGGTTCTCCACATTTATAAAAACACACCACTGTCATAGACAGCTTAAGAAGAGTGTTTATTAAGTTCTATCTATATATAGTACTTCAACTGCCAACTTTGATGATTTGTTTGAGCTTAAATTCTCTGCTGTCATTAGAGGGGTTAGTTTGAAGGTGCTAACAAAACTGTTTATTTGAATTTTATTCCTTTGCTCCAATATCTACTTAATACCTACCATGTGCAATGCACTCTGCTATGCACTGAAGATTCAAGAATGAATAAGACAGACAATGTCCTCAAAATGCTGGAAAACCCATGGAAAAGATAGTCTGCATGGCCTGAGCAACAGAAGTACACTGTGCACAAACAGAGCTGTGCAAACGTGGAGGGGAACAGAGATGATTCAGCACGCAGGGAAAACAGTGGTCAGGGCAGACTCCACCAAGGTATGGGATGTTTCTATCCATAAGCAGAGAGGGAGGAAGGGCATCCTATTCAAAGACCCCTAAGCAAGAGAACACATGGCATGTTCTGCCACCGAAAACCCTGCAGAGAGACAGAGATAGAGATAGAGATGGAGGGAGGATGTATTTATGTATATTGGGAGGCTGAAAATAAGGTTAAAAATTGCATGTCAGCCACATCGAGAAGGGGCTTGAAGGCCATCCTAGATAATCCTAGATCCAGTCTTAGGTGATGGGGAGCATGGAAGGATTTAAGGTGTAGAATAACCTAACCTGACCTGTGTTTCAGAAAGATCACTCAGCAAAGCCGGAGGCACAGAAGCAGCAGTGCTGCTGAGGCCAGCACCCCTCTCCCCAGCAGTGGCCACAGCAGCAATGGGAAGAAGGCACTGCGGGAAGATTTAGTAACCATACCAGCAGCAGTGGGGGGCAGGGAGGCAGGAAGGTCAAAGACTACATTTCTTACTTAAGCAAGGAGGTGCTGGCCAGATGTGTGGAAAGCCAAAGGGAGAGTGTGTCACAGTGCCAACCTCGTGAGGATGGGGGTGGGCAGTGGAGTAGCTGGACACTGAGACAAGACCACGGGCCTGGCTAATTCAGACAACATGGGTATCTTCCTGGGGCAGTTTCAAGGGGACTAGAGGAGGGAGGAAGAGAGCTCTGATATACACCAGGAGGCCACAGCCCTGAACCTCTTTCAAACAGGTTGGCCAAAAAAGGAAGGAAAGCCAGAGAAGGTCTGTGCATTGAGAGAGACCGGGGCATTCTGCAAGCTGAAGGGAACTACTTAAGAGAGGTTAAATGGCTTCATGTCTGAAAGTGGGAGGGTCCCACAGGAAGTCCCATAAAAGAAAGAAAAACACATATAGAAGCACTTTCAAGCAGTCTGAGATGGAGAAGACACAAGACAGATGGAAATGTTTGGAGACTAAGGGGATGCTGAGGGAGTTCACTCTGGCTTGTTTTCGTGGAGAAGAAAGAAGCAAGGTTGAGAGAGAGGGGAAAAGATGAGAGAGAGAGAGAGAGACAGGGAGACAGGTGTGGAAGTTTATTTGCTGCCTTCTGTGTGCCAGGTATTGTTCTAGACTCTGCAAACACAAAAGTGAACAGACAATTCCTTTACTCCTATGAAGGTTACATTCTAATTGAGGCTGGACAGCACCCATTTTAAATTGATCCAATGAGCACATTCCCTGCTGTTTTCAGCTTCATACTGAGGTTTAGGAACAGAAAAGGTAAGATGGATTCAACTTTCAGTCTGTTGTTTTGCAATGAGAAACCAGACTCACCCAATATCCTCCACAAATAAATAAAACACCTAAAGATTTGGAGTATTTATTATGAAAATTAATTACTGTTTGCATAAGGGAACCATATAAACAGAATTCTATAATTTGCACCTTTTCTAGAACCCTCATTCATGCACGCAACAAATGTGCCAGACATTGTACTAGACATTGTAGCTGAGAGAGTGCAGCAAACAAAACAAAATATCTGCTCTCATGGGGCTTGCATTTTAATAGGGTTGGGGGAGAGGGGGAACTGCAATAATAAAACACATAAATAGATATCAGAGCTCAGAAAACATAGAAAGTAGAGCAAAACGATGGAGCAGGACAGGATCCCATTTCAGATATGTGGTCACAGAAGGTGAAACCGAAGTAGAGAGCTGCAGGTACTGAAGATGCAGACTGCGCGGCAGTTGGAACCCTTCAGTTCATATTTCACTGTACTGCAGTGACATTCACCGCACTTCTAAGAATCCACGTCCACTTCCAGAGCTTAGCGATGTCTCCCATTATCTGCTATAAAAGCAACCCCCCAAAAAACCTGGGTGTCTCATGGAATGTTCAGATGTGTTCTCAGCATCTGTTTTACCGATGCAGTCATTTCCCTCCTCCAAATCCACAGATATGGGATCCTGGCACAGTGTGTGCTAACTCCTGGTGGCTTCGTGCCTCCCAAGTGTACAGTCACTGTGGCATTATAAAGGCCAAAACGGCTTTACCAATCTCTCCACCCACCTGATTGCAAGGTTTCTGAGAAAGTCTCCCTTAACTTGGGACTACCAGTGCCTGACACAAAATAAAGGTCCAATAAATACTTGCTGAACAAATGAAGAAAAGCCCTGATTGTGAATTACATCTGACAGAAGAATATACTTAAACATCATATAAAATCCTGTAACAAAGGCCCTATATGTATTCTCCTCACAAAATTAAGGCCAAATGTTTACAACCCTTACCAAAAGTCACCAATTTCTGTTTTCAAGTGAATTTATATCAGAGATAATGAGATTGAGTGTTTCAAATTCTTCACTTGTCTTACAACACTCACATGTATATTTAATATAAAAGAATGTAGAAGTCTTACAATTAGGTAGTGGTGATCGATTTTGTGAACATACTAAAAACCACTGAATTGTACACTCTAAAACAGCAAACTATATGGTATGGAATCATATCTCAATAAAGCTATAATTTTTTTAAAAAAAAGACTACAGAGAACTCTTTCAATAAAAGATTAATGAGCATTTGAGTCTCATAAGTAAATGCAGGTTTGCAATGCTACCTGTTTTTGCTTTAATTATAGCAGTTATTGTTGGTTTAACAAAGAAAGCAAAGGTCCATTAGTATTTCTGTATTCAGAAGACAAAAAAGGTACAAATGAGAAAAAATAATTTGTGCTATTAAAAACTTGGACATCTTTCCTTTAGTTTTAGAAGCAGATTTTAAGTACTGTTAATTGTAATGCGTTCACAATGGCTGTTGATCCTCAAAACTGTTCACTTACCTAATGAAAACACCAAAAATAAAGTCCTAACTATCTATGATAAATGGAGAACAAAGCAGAAAAATACTTAAGATGCACAATTAATACCAGATTCTCATTTTAGCCAATAACCATAGCATCATCCATTTTTGTCAGATATCAGAATGAAGAAATACTGACTTGCTTCTACCTACATCTCTCTCTGCATGACAATTAAACTATAGTGTGTGATGAGTCAACTAGGCTGGGCTGAACTACATTGCCCAGAATTCCCTTTCTTGTGTGTTTCCAGTTAGGGTCAGCTACCAGGGCTATGTTCTCCTGAGAGCTGAAGAAAAGAAGAGCAGCCACACACTTTGTCCTAGTTATTCCCTCAAATACTACTCCAGTGCTTCTGTGAAAGGATTCTGCAGATGTAAGGTATCTAATCAGCTGGTTTAATTAGTCAAAAGGGAGATTACCCTGAGTAGGACTGTTGAAATCAGCTGAAAGCCCTTTAGAAAACAGCTTGTGCCCTCCCTGAATTCAGACACTCCACGCTTCAGCTCCTGCTCTTGGGGTTCCAGCGTGCTCGTGGTTTTCCGGCCTGACTGCTCGCCCTGTGGATTCCCGGCTCTTAGCCAGCCCTGCAACGGAGTAAGCCAATTCCTGGTAATAACTCCCTTAATACACATAACCTCCTAATTCTGCCTTTCTCGTAAACCCTGACTGGTTCATGATGTTACAGTTAGTACTGTTGGGAGGACACAGAGGAAGACCTCTTAGCCTGGAATCATCCAGAAAGACACTAAAGAATCTCACTCTAGCACTAGCTCTCTCCCAATCTCTTGCAATAATGGCCGAGAAAAGAGAAGATTGTGAGTTGATTGTTTCAAAAAATGAGATTTATTATAATTTAGAGATGTGGAATGAAGTAAATACACCTGCAGGGAGGCGTGCCTAGGTGACTAAACTCTGGCCAGTGAGATGCAAGTGGGAGTGTTGGAAATATGAGGCAGGTCCCACAAAGGGAGGTGGCACACCCTTCTCCCCCTCTTCCTCCCATCTCTGCCAGCAATGTAAACATGACACTGGGAGCTGTAGCAGCCATCTCAGGCCACACCTTGGAGATGGCAGATTGGAGAGCTGTGGAGATTCCTGGGGCCACCATGCGAGTTCTCAACTGACTTCCAGACTGTTTTTACTTGAGAAATAAAGCCACTCTCTGGGAGGCTCTCATACTTGCATTAAGAGCAAAACAGAATTCTTAACTGATACAAGAATGGTTCTATTTTCCTATTCTCTTAGCAGTAGACTTCTACATCTAAGTTGTTACATTATCGGGAATAGCTATGCTTAATTTCACTGCTTTGTGCATGGGGACGCATTAAGTATTTAAAAGTATTAGGGGAGACAAACAGCCACAGTCAAAGTCCATCGTTATTTTTCTCCATGCTTCTGTGCTTTGGCAAAGGGATATGAGAAAAGTTTTCACAGTCTGCAATAAATGCCTTTACAAAGCCATGAACTTTAATTCCCATGGAATAGAATTTTGTATGGCAGGCCTGTGGTTACATCCAAATCCACTTATTCGACAGATTTGTGCTGTAAAAAAACAACAACAACAACAAAAACTCACCATCTTTTTAGATAGGCTGCATCTTTTCATGTTGGAGTCATCTAATTTTACCCAAACCGACAACTCTTGAACATTTCGGGGGAATATTTTTTGCTGAATGCAAACTGCACGGTCACTTTAAAGCCTGTAATTCAGTTTAGCAGCACTGGGCTTTCTGGATGCTTGTGAACATAACCACCCAGAGTGACACACGCTTTTGGCAGCAACCTTGCCAGCTTGAGCTCTATTGTGTCTCTGTATCACAGTGAAAAACTGCCTGACACACTAGGCAGCTGACAAGTGTGGGGGAAAATATATCAGGCCCGTGACCAAGGGGAAAATGAAGTGATTCATATGGAAAACACAGCGAGAAGTATCAAATAGGAAGAAGCTGACATTTCCCATACCGTCAGTCTCAAGTCAATTTGTTTTCTCCTCACACTGACTATAAAAGGCTGGATCCAGGTATTGACATGGCACAAAAGTGTCGGATGTCCTTCTGACCCTGGGTCACTTATGATACTGCTAAGTCTTTTAACTCCTTGTTTTAGAGGGAGGAAGGGAGGTGAAGTTAACATAATCATAACCCTGAATATATAAACTTGGAAACTGTGAGCATAAACACAATGGGTCAGACTGGTCACAGTGCGAGCTGCACTACAATCAATCGTTGTGCCTCAGCCCCTTCGTTTGTGCCATTTCCTTCCTTTCAGAGTTTCCTGGACATTCCTCTCTGGTTCTGGGTTCCCTTTCCCAGCACCATCCCTTGAGCCCTGGTGTTCCTTGGGGTTCTGAACTCTACCTAGTCTACCTGTCAACTAAGGCTCTTCTCATTCTACATCCTCCTGGGGAGGAGAGTCTCATATCTGTCACTTGACTCCACTACTCCCAATGCCACCATTCCTTTCTTCTCTTTCTCCCGAATGCCCAGGAACACTGACCTGCCCCACAGGCACTATGTTATCAAGTGCAAATCTGAACATGATCAAGCTTCTTTACCTCACCTCCCAATCCCATCCTCTGTCCCTGTCCTACAGCCACATATGCCCCAACCCCCATACTCTGCACTTCTGTTACTGGCCCTGCCATGCCCCACCATGCACCCAGGCCACTTTCATCATTTCATCTATTCCACTTTGTTTCATCCACTAGGAGTAGTGGAGGCTGGATGACTCCAAAATGAGATTCTTACACTCTGGGAGTGCACACGGATGAGGGGGCTCCTGCCTTCATGCATTCAACTGCACCCACTAAACAAGGGGCACAGGGGGCTTTTAGACAGAAAAGTCTTCCTGAACTCCCACGGGGCAAGGTAGGAGAGGGAAGTGGGGCTGTTTCCCTGCCCAGCCCCATAATGGCTGAGGCCACTGCAGCCAGTAGCTGCAGGAAAAAGTGGAGAGGGCTGTCTTTCCCCTTGCCTTTGGGGGTCATGGGAAAACAGACTCAGCAACTTCAAGCTCAGCAACTTCAAACTGGTGACAAAGAAAGCCGAAGACATTTCTGCAGGGCACAGAGCAAGTCCCACATCCAGAGTCACACCTTGGGAAAACGAGGCCTGGCACATGACTTCCTTGGCACAAATCCTATTCTCCAGGAGGACACGAGCGATGTCTGACCTGGGGTCTCACCCACCAAGCCTATTGGTCCACGGTCATCACAAGGAAGCCAAAGCGAAAGACCGCCAATGGAGCTGGGCTCTGAAAATACGTGTGAGACGTCCCTAAGATATCGCCAAAGATACCTGGAGAAGACTTTTATTAAAGGTCCTACATATCCACGTGGGAACACAAACCAATGAAAGTGGCAGGATCTTCATTAACCTGACTTCATTTGCATTCTCATGCTGGCAAGGTCTGAAGACATTTCTCAAACCTGTTTCCTATTTCCCCCCTATTATAGCTCTAGCTCAAGTACTCTCCCCACTTCAAAATATTTCTACAGATTGCTACCAAAGGGACCTTATAAAAATATAACTCCAGTGGTGTCCTGGGTTGGCTCATACAGGCTCCTGAGAGCTGATTGGTACATTTTCAGGAATTTTGTGAGTCAGTTGTTAAATGTACAAATTATTAAAAATTAGAACCTAGGGGAGTCAGGATCAAGATGGCGGACGAGAAACACCGCCAGAAAGAGTGTCTCTGCAGAAAAGACAGATTCTAGCAGAAATTAGAAAAAAGAAGCAAGAAGGCGAGCATACAGCAGACGAGGGCCAGAAGGAGGGTTACCTGAGACCCCGGGAGACTCCACGGGAGGAGGCTGCGGAGGAGAACTGGAAGCTGAGACCGCCCGGAGACCAGCAGGAAGGGTAGGTGCATAAATCACCTTTCCCCTCCCCTGCATTTGGGACTGCTGGTGGGCTTCCCAGCAGGTGGAGAGACCTGCGGACACCAGCCCAGGGACGGCCGCCGCCAGCTAGCGGTGAGCCTGTAGCGGACACGGCACCAGACTCCCAAATCCCTCGGGGCACCTCCGTGTGCACAGACCTGAGCCGCCCGGCAGGTGCCATATTGCCTCCTTCTCCCCTCCGCCGACCCTACCCGCGGCTGCCCAGAGAGACAATACAGCCACCAGCCGGAGGCACCTCCAGGGAACGGGACCTTCCCTTTTGGAACCCTACAGCTGACTAAGGGGAACTCAGACTGTGAGCGCCCTAACCCCCAGCCCTCCCAGGTGCTGCTGGCACGGTGTTCCCAGGAGAACGGTGCCGACTCAGAGGCTGAGAGAAACAGACACAGCTTGGGCTCCCTGTGGGTGAATTGGGACCGGAAATCCTCTCCCTGGTGGGGATACAGTTTGAACTCTGGGACCCAGAGGTCGGACCTGCAGACCAGATCCCCTGCACCGAGGTCTAGCATTCCCCAGGGCACAGAAGGGATATCTGTGAACAGCCCCCTGAGGTGTGTGTGCCTCCAGGGGCAGATCAGTGTCCTAGAGGGCAACCCTCCCACCAAAGGGAGGCTGTGCGCCCAGCCCAGGCAGCGTTTCTGTGCAGGGAACCTCCCCGCCGCATCACAATCTGGGGAGGACTGGTGGCGTGTGGTCTGGCCAGCTGGCAGAGGCCCAGGAGTAGCTGCGGAGTTGGGGAGGGTGGAAAGAAGCCAGGCCTGCTCCAAACTGCGGGTCTCAGACAGCCCCACCCCCACAAGCAGACTTGCTGGCTGAGTGGGACCATTCCAGCCCCGCCCTGACAGCTTTTCCTGGAAGCTGGAAGCAGAGAACAGAACTTTGAGCCCTGCTAACTGCCTGAGGGCAGGCTTACCCAACTCAGCTCCGCCCAGAACAAGAGCTGATAACAGGACACAAAATCAACAGCATAGCCTGTTCCTCCAAGCAAACGCCACCTACTGACAGGGACGGCATCTTGCACAGCCTTTTCAGGGCACCCACTGACTCAATATACAGGGAGTGGTCCAATTTCACCCACAGACACCACCTAACGCCTCAGAAACTAAACAAGGTGTGTGAATACCCAAACAATAACTTAAGGAAAGAAACAACAACTGATCGACATGGGAAGAAATCAGCGAAAGAACTCAGGAAATATGAAGAACCAAATGGAAAACACACCCCTAAAGAGGAGCACCAGCCCCCTAGAAACGGACACCAACCAAAATCAGGAAACCAATATGACAGAAGAGGAATTTCATATGTGGATCATAAGAACACTCACCCAGCTGCAACAACAACTCAATAACCAACACAAAGAAACCACAAAAAGCCTCCAGGATATGGGAAAAGAAATGGACACAATGAAGAAAAGTTTAACCGAACTCCTGGAAATGAAGAATCAATTCAGGGAACTACAAAATACAGTGGAAAGTCTCAAGAACAGGGTAGATCAAACAGAAGAAAGAATCTCAGAGATTGAAGATAACACCCTCCAGCTAAATAAAACCATCACAGAGATAGAGCAGAGAAACAAGAGAAAAGACCACAGCCTACAAGAGATGTGGGATTATGTGAAGAAACCTAATGTGAGGCTCATAGGGTTACCAGAAGGGGAAGAGGACAATACCCAAGGGTTGGACAAGCTATTTGAAGATATAATAGAGGAAAATTTCCCAGGCCTTGCTCAAAATCTCGATATACAAGTTCAAGAAGCTCAGAGAACCCCTGGGAGATTCAATGCAAACAGGAAGACGTCACAACATGCAGTCATCAGACTGACCAAAGTATCAACTAAAGAGGTCCTTCTAAGAGCTGTAAGACAAAAGAAGCAAGTGACATACAAGGGAAAGCCAATTCGAATAACACCAGATTTCTCTAATGAGACTTTACAAGCAAGGAGAGACTGGGGCCCCATTCTCACTCTTTTGAAACAAAACAATGCCCACCCTAGAATCTTTTTCCCTGCAAAACTAAGCTTCATATACGAAGGAGAAATAAAGACATTCTCAGACAAGCAAAGGCTCAGAGAATTCACCAAGACAAGACCAGTCCTACAAGAAGTACTCAAAACAGTGTTACGCACGGAAAACCATAATAAAAACTCACGAATATAAAAACAACCAAAACCCAAAGATTAAAGGCCAGATAGTACAATGGCTCAAGAGAGAAATCAAAGCAACAACATCCAACCCAACAGAATGAACAGTAATCTACCTTACCTATCAGTTCTCTCAATAAAAGTGAATGGCTTAAACTCTCCACTCAAGAGACATAGGTTGGCTGAATGGATAAGAAAATATAGGCCAAGTATTTGCTGTCTTCAGGAAACACATCTAACCTGCAAGGATGCATATAGACTAAAAGTAAAAGGGTGGAGATCAGTATTCCAAGCAAGTGGAAGCCAAAAGAAGGCTGGTGTGGCAGTTCTAATTTCAGACGATTTAGTTTTTAAACCAACAAAAGTAGTGAAAGACAAAGAGGGTCATTATATAATGGTGAAGGGCACAGTTCAACAAGAAGAGATAACAATTTTAAATATATATGCACCCAACTTAGGTGCACCCAGATTCATAAAGCAAACTTTACTGGACCTAAGCAAATGGATTAATAGCAACTGCATAATCACCGGAGATTTCAACACCCCACTGACGGCACAAGACAGATCCTCCAAACAGAAAATTAGTAAAGAAATAATGGACTTAAACAAAACTCTAGAACAATTGGGTCTGACTGACATTTACAGAACATTCTACCCAAAATCCACTGAATATACGTTCTTCTCATCAGCTCACGGGACATCTCTAAGATTGACCATATCCTAGGACACAAAGTAAACCTCAAGAAATGTAAAAAAATAGAAATCATACCATGTATCTTCTCAGATCACAGTGGAATAAAAGTAAAAATCAACCATAACAGAAACTCACATTTCTACACAAAAACGTGGAAATTAAACAACCTCCTACTAAATGATTACTTCATAAATGAAGAAATCAAGATGGAAATAAAAAAATTCTATACTCCTACACTGCTGGTGGGACTGCAAATTAGTTCAACCTCTGTGGAAAGCAATATGGAGATACCTTAAAGTGATACAAGTGAATCTACCATTTGATCCAGCAATCCCATTGCTGGGCATCTATCCAAACGATCCAAAGACACTCTACAAAAAAGACACCTGCACTCGAATGTTTATAGCAGCACAATTCATAATTTCAAGGCTGTGGAAACAGCCCAAGTGCCCATCAATGCAAGAATGGATTAATAAAATGTGCTATATGTATACCATGGAGTACTCTTCAGCTCTAAGAAACAATGGTGATATAGCACATCTTATATTTTCCTGGTTAGAGCTGGAACCCATACTATTAAGTGAAGTTTCCCAAGAATGGAAAAACAAGCACCACATATACTCACCAGCAAATTGGTATTAACTGAACAGCACCTAAGTGGTCACATACGTACTGCAGTAATAGGGTATTGGGCAGGGGGGAGGGGGGAGGGTATATACATATATAATGAGTGAGATGTGCACCATCTGGGAGATGGTCATCCTGGAGACTCAGACTTGTGGGGGGAGGGGGGGAAATGGTCATTTATTGAAACCTTAAAATTTGTACCCCCATAATATGCCAAAATAAAAAAAAAATTAAATCATATAAGCTTACAATGAAACAAATTATATCAAATCAAAGGTAATATATACTCAAAATGTATCCCTTCTTTATTACCTTACTACAGTTTACTAATATCTATGTTCTTGAGTTTACTTATGTCTATTTTATCTTTAGAGTAGTCCAACGACGATATCTGAGGCATCGTTTTCTGAGGTTTCAGTTTCTTGCAGTCAACCGTAGTCTGAAAATATTACATCACTATTCTTACACTTTGGGGTCGTTATTAAGTAAAATAAGGTTTACTTGAATACAAGCACTGTGATATCACGGCAGTCGATCTGATAACCAAGACGGCCACTGAGTGACTAAGGACCACAGGTGGGGCAGAGCAGGACAGCACAAGATTTCATCATGCTACTCAAAACAGTACACAATTTAAAACTCATGAATTGCTTATTTCTGGAATTTCCCATTTATATCACAATGCTTAGGTCACTCACCTCACTTCATGTCAACACACTGACATTTTATCATCACAAGAAGAAGAAGGATGAATACAGTACAAAAAGATATTTTGAGATTGAGAGAGACCAAATTCACATAACTTTTATCATGGTATATTGTTGTTATTGTTCTATTTTATTATTAGTTGTTGTTAATCTCTTATTGTACCTAATTGATAAATTAAAATTTATCACAGTTTGTGTGTAAATGAAAAAACATGCATATATAGGGTTCAGTACTATGGAGACTTCAGGCATCTCCCGGGGGTCCTGGAATGTATCCCCCTTGGATAAGAAAGGACTACTGTATGTGGAAATACTATATGATGTTACGCTACTGCACACCTCTTCCCAATTTCCCAAAACTTGAAATTGTCCACGATGGGAATATTTTCAGGCCAAAATTGAGAAACACTATAAATTGCAGGTTGATACCTGTTTCATTGATTGTCTAGGCTTGAGAAAGTGATGGAGAAAATGTTAATAAACTGTATGGTGCTTGCAGTAGTTACACTGAACAAAACAAAAAACTGAAGAGACATTCTTCTAGTATTAAAAAGTGCTAGCCAATTCATAAAGAAAGATGTTTAATGAACAAGTGAAATTCTGGGATGCACCTTTTTGCTCCACTTGCATCTTAGACAATAATGTAAAAAAGGAAAACATCAATACCCTCTTTCATCAATGGCAACCATTGGTTGTCTATGGATGTAAGAGTTCAGCAAAAACTAACAGAAACCTGTCAGAATCAATTAGTTATGTGGACTTTATGACAAAGAGTATTGTATATTATTATTATTTGTAAATTATGTGCTACACATTTTTGTATCAGTAACATTTATAATAGACACGTGTACATGTACACACACACAGTTTTCTGGAGAGCTGGTTGTTAAACACTTACTAGCACCCAGTTATGTAACCAAGTAAGTGTACCTTTGTTTAAAATCTCTCCACAGCTCCCTGTATTGGCTTTCTTTTATGCAAAGATTCAAACCCTCTCCAACTCACCTCTTATTCCTGCATTGCTACGGCAGCCAGTTCCACAAATACTCCGGTCAGCTTCACACAATTGCAACCTGACAGGGCCTCTCTCCCTTAGACTCCTCTGCTTCATGTGTCACTCACTGGAACCCACCTGGCCATCAGACATGTGCAGCCCAGAAGTGGGGCCACCTTTAATCAATTCGAGATAAGAAACATGGATAAAAGCTTCTCTTGTTTTGCTCTAGGTGACCTGTGCTGAGATGCATTTCATAAAACTTCTCAGACAACCCTTGGAATCAAGCAATTGGTTGCCTATAGCAATGGCCACCTCAATGATGCCTTCTTGTATTAGCTTTGCCTTCTTCCCTCTTTAACTCGCCCTGGTCCTTCACCCAGGCTCCCTGGATGGTATTTGTTTGTCCAATTACACCACCTGGTACAAGTCTCTGCACAAGACACTCCCTATCACCGTAAGATAGGGTCCAAGTTCTTTGGCTTACATAGACAGCCCTCTGAAACAAGGCTTCTCCTGCTTAACTTCCTAGCTTGTCATACTGGGTCACAAAGAATACACACACTCCTACCCATCTCTGGTGCTTTGCTCATGCTGTTCCCTCTGCTTGGAATTCTTCCCAAAAGGGTATTCAGAGAGTTCTAAAAATCTGTACTTTACTACAACTTCAATCCCACAAAGGAGGAAACTGAGGACCAGCATAGAAAGTCCTGGTCCAGGTTTTCAATGGCTAAATTAGGAAAGAGCTGAACACTATCCTACTTTTTATGGGCTTCTGATTCCGGTCCCCAAAGTGTCCATGAATATCTCTATTCTAGTTCTGAAAGTCTACTGAATTAAATATGATTCCTCTTTCTACCTCCCAATATACATGGACTTTCATTTCCCTTCAAACTATCACTCTTTATTGTCTGAGACATTTTGTCTGTCTCTAAAGAATAGATAGTAACTTACTTTTACTCAGTGATTCAGTCCAATTCCTCAAACATTTTCTGCCACTTTTTACAAGTATTTTTGATGAATAAAATGAGAAACACAAAAATGAGTAAGACATGTTCTTTACTCAAAAGGAGTTTATAATCCAGTGGGAAAGACAGGGTTGTGTACGAATATCTCCATACATGGTATGATTATTATGATGTAAGAAACAGCCAAAGAGATGTTTAAAATATCTGCTATACTTATTTAACATATATTTATAGAATACATATCCAAAAAATGTTGATATTCTTAGTATGTAAAATGGGAGAAAGAATAAGTCAATACACTAAGAAAACCATAAGCAAAATGAAGAGCTCAAAAAGAAGGCTATTTGCAGATGTAAATATTTCAGAGCTAACGATTAAAATGGATCAAACAATCAACAGATTTACAAGTGCCTGTTATATATAAGCCATTTACTTTTTATACAACTATACAGTGTTTCAGACAACTAACAAACAATTGATTACAATCACACAAACAGAAACCTTTAAGAGCATCTAATTTCTAGTCTCCTCCTAAAGAAACCAAGGCCCCAGGAGGCTTTCCTGCCTGCCTGCCTGCCTGCCTTCTTTCCTTCCTTCCTTCCTTCCTCCCTCCCTCCTTCCTTCCGCAGAGTCTCACTTTGTTGCCCTGGATAGTGTGCCATGGCATCAGCCTAGCTCACAGCAACCTCAAACTCCTGGGCTCAAGTGATCCTCCTGCCTTGGCCTCCCAAGTAGCTGGGACTATAGGCATGTGCCACCATGCCTGGCTAATTTTTTTTTTACATATATATATATATATATATATTTTTAGTTGCCCAGCTAATTTCTTTCTATTTTTTTTTTTTTTTTTTTTTTAGGAGAGACGGGGTCTCACTCTTGCTCAGGCTGGTCTCAAACTCCTGAGCTCAAATGATCTGCCCGCCTTGGCCTCCCAGAGTACTAGGATTACAGGCATGAGACACCACGCCCAGCAGAGAGGTTTGTTTTCTTATCCAGCCCATTTCCCCCAAGGGATCGGCTACCACCATCACTCCTCAGCAACAACTCAGATTCTCAATCCTCAATCCCCCTTTACTCTTCCTTCTCCCTCACCCCCAGGAACCAATCAACTACCAAAGCTGTGGCTTCTACTGCAGACGCAGCACACGACTGTACCTTCCCACCTCCACATGCTTCTTCAGCCCACCCTGCTTCTGGCTCGAGCTGCCCCAGTAATTCCTAAGTGGTTCTTCTGAAATCACTCGTTCCCTTCCCAAGCCATTCTGCCGCAAAGCCAGGGCTGCCCTTCTTAAGCATAGCTCTGATCGTGTTCTTCCCTTGCTGCCAAGGTCCAAAACCAGTAACGTGTTAGTTTAACTTTCCAGCTCTCTCATTCTCAAATCTGTTCCTGATTGTTCCTTATTCCCCGCCAAGCCTACACTCCTCCTGTGCTAGACCACTCCCCCACTCGCACAGACCTTCTGCACGCTCCCTTCCAGCAAGCAGGGCACTGCGTCCCCCAAAGGCCCCACCTGTCAAGGCTTTATCCGCTCCTCAAGATCCCACTTAACCTCTCCCTCTTCCATCAGGCCTTCCCCGATCTCCAGTTGTTCATTCATCTTTTGCCCCACTTCTCCACACCCTGTTTCCCACCGCATGATACTTGCACTTATTTCACAGCATTTTAATCTTTGAATTGTGTTTACTGATGTGTCAGCTAAGCCGCCAGATCAGTGGTTCTCAAATTGTAGCCCCCAAACCAGCAGCATCAGCATTATCTGGGAGCCAGTTAGAAATGCGAATTCTCTGCCCAGCCCAGACCTACTGGATTAGAAGCTCCAGGGGGAGGCCCCGCAGTCTGCACTGACAGCCCTCCAGGGGAGCCTGGTGCACAGCGGAGTGTGAGAACCCCTGCACTAGACTGTAAATCTCCGGAGAGCAGTGACCAGGATTAAAGTTAATTCATCTCCAGCTCCAGAGGCAGCCCTGAGACAGACAAGAGCACTGGTGGAATTTCCTGAAATAAATTGCCCAGGGTCACGCTAAGTTAGTTGCAGAGCCAAACCGGAACTTGGGTTACCCTGACTACCAGACTACAGTTCTTTTCAGCATGTCCACTGTTTCTAAAAGTGAATTCAAACTATTTGAATATATGCGTAAACAGCTATCTGGAATAGAAAATGCATTTAAATTACCTTATAATGACAGATTATACAATGAACAAATCAGGTCATTTTCAACCCATGACTTCGAAAGAATGAATTGGTTGAGCTGGCTGAAAAGGCTTACTTAGAGATGCCCTTTTTGTCTAAAAGGAGAGACCCTAGAACAGGGGTCCTCAAACTTTTTAAACAGGGGGCCAGTTCACTGTCCCTCAGACTGTTGGAGGGCTGGACTATAGTTTTAAAAAAAACTATGAACAAATTCGTATGCACACTGCACATAACTTATTTTGAAGTGAAAAAACAAACAGGCAAAAACACCTGCATGTGGCCTGCGGGCTGTAGTTTGAGGACGCCTGCCCTAGAGGAACTGAAGATTGATTAGCCACTGAATTTGTGTTCAAACTTCTCACAGGATTCAATAAAAAAGTAATTATGCTACCAGGATGGTTTTGAAGGCAAACTTAGAAGGTTATATTTTTTAAAATATACTATACCATATTATGGATATCTTTCTTTAGAATGCATATTTGTTAAGTAGCAGCTTTTGACCAAAGTACATGCAAATATCTTAATAATGTGAAAAAAGCTGGCATGTACGGATGTGAATAAGATTTTAAAATTTATCACTTATTTATTTTGGGCTTCCTGTTTAAAACTGACTAACGTCAGCTAAATTCTTTGAGAGTTTTTTTTTCTTTTTCCTTCAATCTTTAGAATTTTTTAAGAGGCTTCTTACTCGCTAAGTACCATTTTCCCTTATAAGTTTTATGATAGCTGTCATGTGACAATAATTTTCAAACTCATTTTCTTGTGACTCATTTGTAAAATGATAGATAAAGGTTAGTATCCCTGACCCTTGAAATGTGAAATCTAAAGAAGCATTAAAGGGAAGGAAAAAGTTCTCAGACCACTGAATCCAGGTAACACTCACTCATACATAAGTAAGATTGTCCTATTGTATAATCAGCAATGCAGGAAAGTGGGTTGGACAGAATCAAAGAAGATTGATTAAAATGCTGTGGGATGCAATACAGAGCTAAATAATGAGGGAGTGCTCAGTGAAATACAATCATCATTCTCTACTAAAGTAATTCTAAACCCATTTTTACAGCCTTGAGCAATAGGTCTAGAGACCTTTCTACCCTGGGGCTGTGACACCTCACTTGCTCCATGTCAGCTCAGGGGGCTGTAGCCAGGAGGACCACAAAGCCAAATGAAGGCCAGGCCTTATCTGCAGCAATGCTTTCTTTCTTAGCCCCAGACCCAGCTTGGTCCATGTACCATGACAAAGAAGTTAAACAATATTCATCATTTCTAGTCATTCCTACTCATTGAACACATGGTCAATTTTAAATTATAGACAAATTTCACAGACTCCTGAGCCCTTGGCCCTAGTAAATAGGCTTTAAATAAACCTTTACTGTATAGAAGTTGTAATATTAAGGGCCTATGACTTAGTGAATAAACAAATAAATTGAGAAATAAATTCTAGATGGAATCAGGAGACACTTTCAATATGGGCATTGGTTTGACATGGGAAAGACAGAAAGAATGAGAAGTGAATTTCGCTTTGGTTGTGTTAAAATAATTCTAATTACTGTCAATTATATGAAGTGCTTACCCTTTATGCTTAACTTGTGCTTCATTACCACGAATTACAACAAAGACTCTCAACATGTTCCACATTAACATTGTTATCCTTTATTTGATTACAACAGAAAACTCTTTAAGTCTGTCCAACTAGGACCCAAGGCCAAGCTCTGGGCATATTACCTGACCCTCCTGAGACGTGACCCACACTCAGCCCCACGTGAACTTGGCCATGCTGGTATGGGCCTCACACTCTTTATTAGGAGGACTGAGTCTTCAGTGAGGCATTAGAGCACAGAGGCTGCATGGGTAGCCCGCCACACACTAAGCCACTAACCAGCACCTGATTCATAAGCATCTTTCTGGCCTCTTTGGACATATGTCTGTTCTCTGAGTAAAATTGTCTGCGCACAATTTTCCTTTTTTAAAAAAGGGACTTGCCTGCAACTACAACATAACACAATAAATGTTAGGGTCTCTACACTTCTCTGAAGTCTTTCTGTGTTTGTCCCTTTTGGTTTATTGAACAAAATTAATGAAATACAAAAGAAAATCTATAATGTTAAGAGAAGTAAAGAATGAAATTTTTTTATGAGACTTTCCTTATATTTTAAGCCAAGTTAATAAGCATGTACTATCTGTTATACTTTTAGGTGCTTTAAAAAGAGGTGAAACATAAGTTTGCATAAAGTTTATTTAATAGTATTCTTTAGTAGGAAAAAAAATTCCACAAAACAAATTTGTTTTACAAAACTGACAGGATGGAATGTTGACTTGGGGGTTCCTGTAACAAGTCTATCACTTGTTCAGCAGTAAGAAAAAGTAGAATAAATACATTGAATAGCATTTTCAAAGTTCCTGCATATTTTTAAAAAAATTGAAAAAAGGCCAAAAATTATTTCTAAACTCTGCATGTTATTAAACTTCCTAAGAGATTTTGGGAAGACAAATAACTATAAATCTCCCTATAGGTGACCCCAGAAATAATTTTAAAGTAATGATTGCAAATTTAGAATGCAATAGAGGAAAAAAATGCCTTTATATTTCTACCTCAAAAAACAAATACCTACATTTTAACTTGACACCTGCAAAACATAAAGAAAAGTGTAAAGTCTAAATGGTAATTTTCTTTTTATTGCTCCCAATGAATAAGTAAATAATAGGATATTTAAAGTAAAAAAGGGAGAAAAGTAGCAAAAGACAAATACATAGAACAATAGTTTTCTAACATTTTTAAACTGCAGAATTTTTTGTTCAAATAAAAATCCTTAAAAAGCCAAATATAAATAAATAAGATAGTACTGGATTATAACCCAAAGTATAAGATAAATATCCATAAGTACACACTGATACAAAATAAGTAATTGAATAAATAAATAGATAGATAGATAAATCTCTCATGCAGAAGAATTCCAAATAATTTGTGTAGCTACTCTTCTCTATAGGAGGTGGAGTGTAACTCCCCATTTCAAAAGTGTGGGCTGTGCATAGTGACTTCCTTCCAAAGAGTACAGTGTTGAGAGGCCAGGGAGGCATAGGGAAGTAACTTCACAATGGAAAAAAATTATAAACACTACTTCAGTCAGGTAATCAAAGTCAACAGTATCTATCAGTGATAAGTCATGTTGACAATGTGTATGTACCCTTGATACGATGTGAGAATAGTATTTTATCTCTGTGATCTTCCTTCCCAAACCTATAATCCCAATCTAATTATGAGGAATATATTATAAAAATCCCAATTGAGAGACATTCTAAAAAATCCCTATGCACTACTCCTCAAAACTGTCATGGTCATCAAAAACAAGGAATGGCTGAGAAATCATGATAACAAGAGGAGCCCAAGAAGACATGACTACTAAATGCAAGGTGGTATCCTGGGTGGGATACTATAACAGGACATAGACATTTGAGGAAACTAAGGAAATCTGAATACAGTATGGATTTTAGTTAACAGTGCATCAATATTTGTTCATTAATTGTAACAAACTGTACAGATGTTAATAAGATCTTAATAGAGGAAAGATGTTAATAGAGGAAACCGTGTACCCCTTGGGAACCCTCTGTACTATCTTCCCAACTTCTCTGTAAAACTAAAACAGACTATTTGTAAAATGCAAATATACAATAGTATGTTTTCTTTATGAGATGTTCTGATTGAATGTAGAGTTTAAAGAAGCTCCAGAATTCCACTCTCTACACCCCTGTCCCCAATCCCTACTCCAATCCTAGCCCACCTGTCTTAATCCGTTCAGGCTACAACAACAAAACTCCGTAGACTGGGTGGCTTATAAACAACAGACTTTCATTTATCACAGTCCTAGAGTCTAGAAGCCCTGCATTAACATGCCAACAGATTTGGTGTCCGGTGAGAACCCACTTCCTAGATGACTGTCCTTTTTGCTGTAACCTCACACAGCAGAATGAGCCAGGGGTCTCTCTCCAGCCTGTTTTATTAATATAAGGGCATTAATCCCATCTACAAGATGCAGTTTGGGAAGAGACGTGTAGTAGTTTTAGTATTTTCCCCATACAGAAACAATAGACAAAAATAACTTCAAGAGCCCAGAGAGCAGTAAATTTAGTAAAATAGTAAGCGATAGATTTGGGCATTTATTAACTTTGTTTCTAATATAATCTATCTAACATAAGGTTAAAATCTAAACTTTAGATAATTTAATTTTCACTAACAGTGTTGTTCAATGACCAGTTCACAAAATTTCCAAAATGCAAAAATCAGCTCTTGGTGTGAGCCAGTTCTAGCACACCACTGGCAAAAGCCTTAAAAAACCAATTTGTTGTCTTTCCTTTCCTTTCCCTTTTCTGGGTCTTAGTCATCTGTTCCCTATAACAAAGGTATAGTGGGGCCTTCACATCTGCTGCTAGGATCCCACAGTCTCAGCGGAGGGGCAACCGCTGCGGGGGGGGGGGGTGGGGGGGGTGGGGGGGGAGGTGGGCAGGGAGGGGCAACGAAAGAAGCAGCTGCTTGCCGTGCTCATCTAGGAATCGGCAAGAAGGAACTTGAATTTCACAGAAGAGCTCATTCAGAAAAGAGGCTCTGAAGGGTAGGGAAGGGCAACAGTAACCACAATTTTGTTTAATAAAAGTGAAAACTGATAGTCTAGGGTACTAGCAGTCTACACTCCCATCTGCAATTCATGCACGTATACATTACCCACATCCCTATAAAGCTAATAGTACCAGGATGGCCTCCTCTTATTTAATGTGAAGCTTAAAGAATGCAATGGGAGGAGTGTTTTTCCAACATAGCATGAGCTAGTTCACTCTTACCTTGAAGCATAAGTACACCTTATTGCTTCTTAAGTCTAAATGCACTTTTTAAATGTACCTCAAGATATACGCCATTGATAAAGAGCGATGATCATGTTTTTCCTGTTCAATGCTATGCTTCTCCTATTAGATGCTATGCTGTGCTTAGAAATTAAGAAAAATCAAATTTTCTGACTAATGTCAAAACACATATCCTACAAGTGTAACTATTACAGGCATACCTGCTCACTGTCTCTGGCTGTAACCAGCTCTGTTGCCAGAATTCTTCCCACTGCTTCCCTTCACCAGGGTCTCATGGAATTCCATTTGCACTCAAGTTTCTCACAGACAAAATTAATTTCTCCACAATCTGCCCATATCACATCTTGATACCAACTCTAGCACTAAATCCAGTTTGCTTGGTGTGTGTGTGTGTGTGTGTGTGTGTGTGTGTGTGTGTGTGTGTGTCACTCCTGCCGGACTTACGGTGGAAAAGAGAGAGGAGTCAAAGAAGGGACCCTAACATTTATTGTGTCATTTCTATGCTCCAGTCTCTATGCTACACACTTTACAGGCATTATTTTCTTCAGCCTTTACAACAATCCCATGAGAGAGGTACTACAATTTCATCTCCATTTTGCTGGTGGGAAACAAAGGCATAGAAGGATTAAGTTCCTTGCCATACAGTGCTAGAGTCCTCAGGACCTGAATGCAAGCTCTCTGGTTGTTAGGCTGAGGCCGTGGTCATTACTCTTCCCAGTGAGGGCCTTGCAAGGAGCCCAGCTGACCCTTTACAAGCCTCACAGACTTGGCTTGCTCAGTCCCTGGCCCACCACCCTGCATTTCCAGCCAAGGCAGTAGCAATTTTGAGGGGTAGAACTGGGGGTGGAGTGGAGGTTAGGGTAAGAGCCTTTGCTCCATGTTCCTAGCTTTAAAATGATTACCATCTACGATATCCTGACAGATACTTTTCTTCCCTTGGGATAGTAAGATTCTGGCTGTATTTCCAACATACTCCTCCTGCCTTTCAAAAAATATCTTTGACATTACAGTGATGTTAGTACCAAAAATATACTTCACTGCCAAATCCTATACTCTTACCTTACCTTAGCTTACCTATTTTTCTTCCAAAGCAAGAATAATGGTGAAATTTTAAAAGCAATATCTAAAATCTCATCTTCAATATTTTTTTCTATTCTTAGCCCCTTTGATCAAATTTTCCACTTTTGGGTCTGCATCTTCATACCACCACTGCCACTGCCTCACACATCTGGAATGTTTTTCTCCCCCAAGCCACAGAACCCCAATCCCAACCCATTGCTACCTACTCAATCTCGTTATTTTAAAGGACTCCTTCATCAGAACTTGGGCAGGAAACACTGTAGAAAAAGGTCAGTGCGTACAGCTGCCAATCCAAAAGAATGGACAGACTGTCCATTCCACATCTACAAATTAATTTTTAAGAATAGTTAAATGGCACAGCATAACAAATAATGAGTAAAACACTGACCATAAAAAATTCTTTTCTGGAAATACCTATATATTCGAATAAAATGAATCACACCAACCCCCTTCATCCATGAAAGGCACCCTTTCATTCAGCTCACATCTACTGTGTACCACAATGGACACTAGAGACACAACAATGACAAAACACAGTCTGTGACCCCAAGGACCTTGCCCTCTCCCAGGGAAGACAGATAATAAACAAAACAATTGCAAATCCAGTGATCTCATGTCATACTATACATAAAGTTCACCCATAAAAAAGTTGTATAAACCAAACCAGACTAGATTGTTCTAAGATCCCAAGCAGGGGCTAAGAGCTCCCTTGTATCTTATTTACTTTGTTAATTAGCCACAGTTCAAACAACATTAAGATCACTTCAAGATAAACCAAAGGAAAGACCATTTCCAACTGCTTTTGACATTCAAAGGCATTGTCCAGAAACACACTGACAGTGAGGCTTATTATAAAGGACTGACAAAGGTTTTAGCACCTTGTCTTCCACTGCGTGGCCCTCTCCCAGTGCCTCCGCTCTGCATTTGTTTCTCACTACTTTGCTTTTCCTCATGTTTAATCCTATTCTCCCTCATCCAAATGTACCGTCTATAAAAGCTACTTGTGAAAAAAAGATCACTGTTAAATTCCAAATGCTTATTTTCCTGTTCTTAATATATAGTTCATAAGTTTATGCCCTGAGAAGTATCTCTTCCTCCCTCCACCCCCCTCCTCCCTCCTTCTCCTTCTCTCTCTCTCAACAAAAGAACTGATTAAACAAAGTTATTTTTATTTTCATGTAGCTTTTGGCTGATTTTCTTTTGTGCGTCAGAGGCTTTCAAAAGGTTCCCAACTCTAGATCCAAAAGCTCAAAAAAATGATTGAGTACAGGATAAATAGTCCCCTCATCCAAAGGGCTGCCCAGGGTCACAGGCATTAGCGGCAACTGGGGAAGAAATCCAGGATTCTGGAGCCCTAGGAAGCAAGACATCCCGTGGCCCAGAGTTGCCCAGAACCTTAACTTCTTCTGAGAAATAAAGGAACTGAACTGATGGAGTTGAACTTATTGAGTTGCACTCTGCTTGCAATTATGTCAAATAACTTATCCCTAAGAATAAGGACAAAATGGTTATAAAAAAAAAAATCCCGAAAAAAATTCATCTGTTTGGGGGATGAAATTGAAGGCTATGTTTTTCTGGCCAGACAGCAATGCCAAAACTCTTGGTGCAGGCTGCCTGGGGTGGAAACCCAGTTCTGCCATGGACTAGTTGTATGATCTCACTGTGCTTCAACTTGCCTCATCTCATCTATAAAATGGGCATAATAAGATTACCTACCTACTTTATATGTTTTAAGGATAAAATGTGTTCATGTTTATAAAATACTTAGACTAGTGCCTGGCCCAAAGTAAGCACCATGTAAGTGTTTATTAAAGAAATAAGTCATTTTATTCTGTCACTGTAATGTTTGTTCAATAAATTTAAAAATTAACAAAGTTTCAAAACAGAAAGGGGGAAAAAAAAACTGTGACAGTATGAAACACTTACATAACACACACTGTTGTTTAATAACCCAGCAGTAAAACATCTGGGATCCAGATTTCATACGCACCGTGAATTTAGGGAAACTAGCACATTGGAATGTGTTCCCACTGAAGCATAAGATTCGATTTGTATGATTCCCTTTGTAATCAGAAATGACGCAGGCTTATGGGAAATTTAGGTTTACATGTTCCTCATTTTAACCCTGCAACAACTTTTAACCACACCCTAGCAAATAAATTTTATTTTGTGGTGCGAGGACTTAAAGGATCATAAACATAAAACCAGGCCTTGCATAGTTACAGCTTTTCTTGTGAACACAATGACTCAGCCAAACTGCAAGTTTAAAGAGCTATATCTTAAGTGTGGGGTCCTCTAGCATCAGTCTCTAGTAAACACTTGGGATGGACAAGAAATTGCTACAACCAGCAGCTAGCTTGATCAAAACTTGATCATGACTAAAAAGGCACCACCACGACCTGAGTGCAAGCATAATTTATAATAAATAGATACTGCTGTGTGCTAAAGGAGACAAAACTGATGACTGTATTTTTCTGGTGGATGGATATTCAGGGAAGAAAATTATAAACAGCAATAACTCCCTTACCTGTCCTTCCTCTTGATAGCTAAACCTCACCTTACCCGTACATATAAATTTAAATAGCTCACAAGCTCATCCTCAATAGTACTATATTAGACCTTTCTTCACTGAGATAAGATTTACAGAACTCTCAGGCTATGGCTTTTTACCTCTCCTCTTTAAAAGTGCATTTCTCTAAAGCTATGAAAAGGAACTCACACCTTGCTCAGTGAGAAAACTAAAGCCTACAACACAATCATTATCATTAAAATGTTATTAAAACCCTATAAGAAAGATGGAAAGTATTTCATGGCTGGATGGTGCTGATGGTAGCAGAATGATGTGAATATTTAACGCCGTTACATATACACTTAAAATGGCTAAGATGGTAAATTTTATGTTGTGTGTATTTTATCACAATAACAGTGAAATAAACTTTTTATAAAATCTTGTAAGAGTTAAAGGTAAATGAATTTTATGACTATAATTTTTAATTAAGAAACATACACTAAGTAATCAGACAACTTCCAAGAAGCAGGGTTATCCACTACTTAGTTATTAATGAAGCAACAAACCTAAATAAGCCTTGTACAGCACTTACCATGGTATGCACATATTCCAACATCAGAGACAAACATGGTAAAGATACTTTTTCCTCAAAGTCTCAGTACTCGCACTTTTTATATGGATTGTTAATTGTGCCTGGTTCTTGAAAAAACAGACTTAGAGCTTGTACAATTAGTCAAAAGGTCCTCAAATAACAATTTGTACACCAGGCTGTGTACAAATTCACTTGTACCTGCGTCACAAAACAGTTAATACTGAAAGAGATTCTAACTCAAATAGGCAGTGTGTAAATGTGGTGTTTGTTAACAGCTCAAACCGCTGATTCTTTCCATTCAAGTTTTCTTTGCACTACCATGAATTAACCCATTTGACATACCTCAAAGGTCTCTGGGTACCTAGTCTCCCAGAGGCTCTTGGAGGTCCATAAAAGATTATCTTAACTGAAACTGTCAGGCCTGGCTGATAAATTTAACAGAATTCCCCATTCTGAGTAGAGACCTAGGGAGGATCAAAGGCAGAAAGTGTTGCGGTCCTCAAGAATCAACTTGCATTTAGGGCTCCATAGAGGAAGTGTAAAGAAGGCAATAATCCCAGATCAGGAGGAGCAAACACAGGCGTGGCAGTAGCTCAGCATGAGTGTACGAGGGCGGTTCTGAAGGGCATCACAAAATCCTGTGGAAGGCTTGGAGGACCGCACTCCTGGAGTTGAGACCTAAGTCCCAAATACCTAGAACTGGGGTGAGAAAAACATGCCCCGCTCCTGGCCCCCGGGCCCTCTCGCCCCACCTCAGAGTCATCATCTCTCCTCGGGGTGCCTCGGCTAGCAGCTGTATGGCCGCACGCCCGGGACGGTGCTCCGGCCGGCTGGGCTCTAAGCCGGGGACCGCAGCACTTCCTGGTTGGCACGAGATGCCGACCCCATCGCGCCCGCCATCCCAGTCACCCTACAGCGCACGTGAACCAAGGGCGCGCGAGGTGACCTGGGGGCACCAGACACATTGCACCGGGGGCCCAAGCTGCGGGGTGCGGGGGTGCATCCTGCAGAGGACGCCCCCAACCAGTGCAGCTCTGCGCCGCAGGTAGCCGCGCTCGGCAGAAGTGCGCGCCGAGGTTGCCTGCACTGACTGCGGGCATGGCCCGAAGGCGCGCACAGGAGGCCCCAGGGATCGCCAGGGACGCCGCCGCCGGCGCAGCTGCTGGAGTCCAGTCCAAATTGGGCGGGGAGCGGCCAGCTGCCCGGCGCCGGCGGGAGGAGGGCTCGAGGGCGCGAGCCGCGGAAACCCGGCCCCTGCGGGAGCTCGGTGAGCCCGGCCCCGCGCGGCTCCTACCTGCAGGGCCAGGGGGGCGCTACGCCGGAGCGATCGCGGCGGGCTCCCGGGGCTCGGGCGCGGCTGGCGCAGCTGGAGGCTCAGGAGGAGGAAGAAAGGGAGAGCCGGAGGGGGACTCCGCGCCGCGCGGCCGCCCGGAACTCGCCGCCCGGATTCGCCCTGGCTTGGCAGGGGTGGGGCGAGGCGGTGCCGGGTCCCGGGCGTCGCGGCGCGGGCTGGCCGCCCCGCCGTGCAGGACCCCGCGGCGGGCCTCTCCTGGCCCCGGTTTCTTATTCTCTTCCCCCAAAGGTTCAAAACTCAGCGGCGCCAACCCAGGCAATCAGTGTTCGCTAGCATTATGTTATCCAGTACTCTGGAGCCGCCAAGTGCCCAGGCACATTCTAGGAACTGCGCCTGCAGTGTCTAATTCTCAGCTACTGCAGGTAGTGGCCGCGACTGGGCCACTTCACAAGGAAGGAAACAGCAAATCAAAAGGTGAAATAACTTGCCTGAGGTGAAATAATTAAAAATTAGAAGCATTGTTGACGTCATCTAGAAGCCTTCTTCCACTTCCCTAAGGTAGTTTTATTGCCAATTTACAGGTAAGGAAACGGAGGCTCAGAATAGTGAAGTAACCAGCCTAAGGTCACACAGCTTAAATCGAAGGAGACGAGAATTTGTGTCTTGATGTCTCTAAAACTGAGTGTAAGTCAGAAATCTTAGTATAAAATGATAAATTGGGAATAAAACAGGGAAAATTCCCATTCCACCCAAGGAACTGTCCAAACGGCAATTTTGCGCTTTCAGTCCACTTAGAATAAAGTCTCAGGAAAAAAGAGAACTAATTGTCATGTGGCTTGAATAGCAGCCCTTTTGGAATATAGTTTTGAATATAGGCCAATTTCAACCTCATTACACAATATTGCATCCTGCCGAAGCCAAAGGAAGCAATGGCCTCCCCATACACCAAACTGCCAATAACCTCAGCCACTTTAAAGCATTTAGTGGATATTACACAGCCGAGACTGACCGAGTTACATAATGTCTTACGGCACACATGGCATTACATGAAATGAAAAATATGATATTCCAGCCCAAAATAGGTGAGGGGGTGAAATTATAGTCTGGAACTCAGTTTTCCTGTAACCTATAGTTGCTCAGCCCTCCCTAGACTACATTTTTCTCTCTTGAGCACATCTTTTCCTAATGGTAGAAGAGTCACACAACCATCACTCTTTCCTTGTTGACAGAAATGATTGATGTCTTTTGAATCCTATCATACTGACAGATTTTTACAATTAAACACATGGCCCTCTGAGCAAACAGAGTATTGCCTAAGAGGAGTTTGGCAAGTTTAAGACAAGCATGTTACTGAAAGGCTGAATACCCTCTTTCCTCCCCTCTTTCTCAAGTTTTATTAGTCACAGATGATTTGATAAGTATTATGCACACAAGTAACTGCACTCTGACAAGCATGCCATTAGGAATTATATAATGCTTTTGGCTGAGAAGCAGCATGCATGCTATAACATTGCATGCCTAATTCTCGAGTGTCATTATTAAAACATTTGGCACTAGCCAGCAACAGTACATCTTTCTATTAACTACAGTTAGAAATAAAATTATTTAAGTGCCCTCACAATAACTGAATGTCTGCTTTCCTGAGACAGAAAAATAAAATAGAAAAATTCCATATGTTGTTTAGAGAAAAATGTAAAGTATGGACTGCCAAATGTAAGTTTTAGAAATAGGATAACTTTGTATATAATATTTCTACTTTCCTGAGAAAATTTGGTGTTTTTTTCCCAAAGTTTTCATATCTTCAGAGATGTGAAGGAAAAATAACTAAGAGGTTCTGTTATATATTCATCTCAATATTCATTTGACTTTTTTATCCAAGTGGTATTCTAAATAAATCCTTTTAAATTTTTATGTTTCCTCCTGAGTATAAAGTAACATATGTTCTTTTAATGATTTTTACATTTATGTTTTACAAAAATACAAAGCTTAAATTCTAAGTGAAATCAGCTCCAACTCCTACATACTTCCTGTTTTTTTCTATGCATAAAGGTTTGTTACCAAATTAACACTATGCTATACAGATAGTTTAAAATCCTGATTATCTCACTGAATATTTATAAATTGAGTATTTTCACCATTATTAAATTTCCTTTAAAATATAAATTTTAATGGTTGAGGAATAGTACAATCATTTATCTATTGATAGCTTTTAGGATATTTCCAGCCTTTTTTACAGTTTACAAATTATGCTGGAATGAGCACTGGATATGTCATCTTTGTCAAGATCTCTAAATTCTTAGGATAGATAGATTCCTAAAAGTAGAAATACTGGATCAACATTTATAAACATTTTCAAGGCTCTGCATGATACTGAAAAATACCTTCCAGTAATAAGTGTTATATTTTTTATAACTTAAAAATGTCAAGGATCAAAATAATATCTTATTCAATATTTCTTTGATAATTGGTAAAGCTGAGTATTATTTTTTCATTATTTATACCATTTACTGAGAATGACCAAATTATGTCCATTGCCCTTTCTTTTTCTTATGGAAAATTATTACTCTTTTTGTTAATTTGCAATAATACTTTCAACAGAAATAGCACTATTCCATAAAATTTACATACCAATGGTGCTCCACCATATTTCCCTTATGGTACATTTTATGTGTACACTGCCATCCAGGTTGCCTAGGTTGTTTTGGGGTATCATCTTTTCTGACAGTTCTATTTTCTTATAGAAAATTATCTCTCTCCAAATGGGCATAGTTCTGGCAAGAGGCAATTTGGGGTAGCAACTTCTAATACAAAGGGCAGATCTTTCCTTTATGTTCCCACAACCGTTCCATTCACCCCGTGGTCCAGGTAGACTGAATCTCCAGGAGTGAGGGAGCTGGTGATGTTTGGGGTTGGACTCACAGAGCAGAGACAGAGGCAGTCCCAGCACAGCTTTGCCCTAACCAGGATGACCAGCCAGAGGCTGTTTCCTGCTTCTTGATATTTTAGAAATTCTTGTGGCACTTCCATGGTTCCTGCCGTTCCCCTACCTTGCCTTGATTCTGTGAGCCCCTGGCGACCTTTTCCTTCAGAGAGCAAGAGTCTGCATTCCTTGTTTGTCCCCAATAACCCTCGCTGGTATAATTGGCATGACTCCTGTGTCCTTCAGTCCACCTGACAGTCTCCTGATGAGCAACCATTCATTTCATTCATTCATTCATTCATTCATTCATTCACAAACACCTAATTATTAATGTTAATTAAATAACCACCACGCACATGGTTCGCTGGAGACGTGAAGTACAGAGCAAGATATTTTATCCTCAATCACCTGCTGACATACGTCACTTCAGCCACCATAACGGTGGCAGAGTAAAAGATGAGAGCAGTGTAGTTAGTGAGGCTAGAAATTAAGCAAACAAACAAACAAAAAGGGACAGTGGCTAAGAGTAAAAACCTCAAGAAAGAATAAGAAACAGAGTGGATATTGCAAAGCATACAGAAGTATTATGCCTCTGTATCTTCATTTTAACTTCCTGTGGACCATTCGTATGTTTCATCATTTCTCCCAGCAACGGTCATCTTGCGGCTGTCCATCATGTGACTAAAAAGGGCCCACACTGACGCCTACAGCCCAACTGCAACAGAGATGAGTCTTCTCAGTCACCCATGGCCAGTCTCTGTGAAGCTTTTTCACATCCAACAAGCCTAAAGAGATTTAACTCCTCCTATCAAATGACATTTACAGGATCTCTGTATTTTCAATGTTTACATACTTTTTAGAATTGTGTTTATTTTCATGGATTTGTACATTTGTATAAACTAGTATGATGATTAAACAAGCAAACATGCAAAAAGACATTTAAAAATAAATACTTGTTTAGAATAATACAATCATATGCCAGTTGGTTGCTATAATTTTATTTTTAAAAAAACGACAACAAAAGCAACTGAATTCAGTTTCCAAAACAATCCATAACTTCACAACAAAAAGTGATCTCAAGAATGTCATGGCTCTAGGAGCCCAAAATAAAGAAAAATTGAACGTATTTTTCAAAGCTAAAGTATTTTATCCAACCACATTAATATATTATCAACTGTAAAATACAAGCATTCATACATTCATAAAAGCCCCTATGTTGCTGGTATCATTTTAGTAGCTGAGGATACCATGTAAACAAAACAGATGAAGACCCTGCTTTTCTGAAGTGGAACAGATGTAAAATATGTCAGGAGGTGATGAGTCTTATGAAGAAATATAAAGCAGAATAATATAAAAGACAAGGCTTCTGGGATGGGGATGGGAGATTGACAGAGAAGGGGACATTGGAGCAGAATAAAAGGAGCAAGCCTCGAAGATGTCTGGGGAAAGAGCATCCAAGCAGAGGAACTCGGATGTCCGGGGCCATGAGGTAGGAATGTGTGGTATGCTCACATACCAGCAAGGAGGCCAGGGTGAATAGAGCCGTGTACGCTAGGAGGACAGTGATAGAACATGGAGTCAGAGGGTTGGCGGGAGAAATTTCTAAGCGTAAGGAGTTGAATTTTAGACGAACTGATACGGAAAGCTTTGGGCAGAAGACTGACTAACATAAAAGACTTTTGTTTTAGGAGGACAACACTGACTGCTGCATGGAGAATTGATTGCATGGGAGTGAGGATGAAGCATGAAAATAAAGCAATGGTCCAAGCAAGGATGGACTAGAGTGATCATCATGGAGGTTCTGAAAGTGCTAAGATTCTGGGTGTATTTTGGTATCTATGAAGGAAAGCTAAATATTCAACATGATCCTGATTTGGCAAGGGTATTAGTTATTCCTTGTTGATATAAAGCTCATGGGGAGATGGATTAGTGAAGGCATCAGTGGAACCCAATTAGTTACATCACTGTTGCATTTTTAAACTTCAGCTAAACAACAGTTCTATTTGTTTAAAATATAAGTTTGAGCTATTGCAGTTTTGCCCTGTATGACTCAATTCTACTCCCATTAGACCAGTTCCTGACCATGCATATTCCCATTTCAAAATTAAAGACAATTTTTTTCCCCATCAAGTTGTGCCTCAGTGTTCACCTAAATAAATATACAACTACCTGAGCTTTCTAGTTCATAAGTGCAATGCTGGTTGAATTCCAATATTATACCTTTAGTCCAAAATCATCTAGCTTCAGACTCTATTTATTAGCCTATCTATTAGCCTTCTCTACATTTTCCAAATATATAATGTTTCCACAAATATTTGTTTGGTTTGACACTCTCCCAGTTTAGATTTAGAAAGTTGTGTTTGTTATATCAGCAAATGTTTTTATTTAAAATAAAAGGATAGAAATAGAAAGACTTGCTATAAAGGTTTTTTTGTTTTTGTTTTTTTTTTTTTAACGATAATACAAATGGTAAAACTTCCCAGGGTGAGAGCTACTTGGATCCTTGCTTGTGTGCTTGAATCTCCAGAGAATTATGGAAATTTCTTTTCTTTTTTTTTTTTTTTTGCAAACATTTGCTAATAGCCTAGGGGTTTGGAAAACATTTTCATCTCCCTGCATCATTGTTCATTTTCCAGTAGAAAAGTCATCTCATGAACTCTCACACTAACTTGTTGCTGGTATCATTTTTTCACACCTGTACATTCTGTTGCATTAAAGGTGCACTTTCAAACTCAAGCCTTAGGCTATTTTGTAAGGCCAGTCAAAGCATCCTTTCCCCACACCCCAGATAAAACAAAAATATGTCTCAGAAATCTCTCAGCTTCAGTTGAGTTCACGGTGTTCCCAAGAGTCAGAACTCTCTTATAAGAATAAAATGGAGAAAAAGAAATATGTGTATGTGTGTGTGTATGTGTACACTTTTTGGGTTTTCCTAGTGAGATAATCTGTTTGACTTATATAGACTGACCCTGAATTATAGACACTCTGCCCCAAAATGTGACTCTTCTATCCTCATAATAGCAAAAAATCAAGGAACAAATTTCAGAATTATAAATCCTTAACATTAAAATATAATGCAAAAGACCCTTGCATAGCATCAAGAACACTGCAATTCTTTCTTCACCTTATATTCACTGCTAGGAATTTGCACAGGTCCATAGCTCCAAAACTCTTAGGATCAGATAAATTTATGATATTCAGAATTTTATGAATTTGGGAACTTCATACAATTCATATAGCGTATGTTATGTAATACCTCTGACAAGGTCTGAGGCAGAACCCCACAGTTAAACACCCTCATATTTCTGTAGCAAAAGATGTGAATAGACACATTGCATGGGAAATATAACGTCTGCAAATAGTTTCAAATCAATGCAGATCACGTTTTGCTGCCAAGTGAGTCACGAACAAACTTTTGGTTTTCAGAGATTTTGGATTTTAGAATTACGATAGGAGATCGTGGACTTGAAATATAACAGAGTTGAATAGACTCTGCACACAAGCCAAGAACATTTTTAAAAGACTTTTCCACCACAAGCAATTCACCCAATATCTTAGAAATCAATATGTTTTGCCAACTAATGAGAGGTGTTGCAGTTTTATATTTTTAACAATTGTATTTAAGAAGTAGATTTAAAATCCATTTGAGAGTCATTGTTGGGAAGATTTTTTAACGGAATTAGAAATGTCTATTTCTAAACGTTTTAAAAGGAGCAGATATGAGAGTTTTTATAGATGATATGTATTTTCAGAAGTCAATCCGTTAAGAAGGAAGCACTTCCCAAGGTCTGCTTTCAGAATTCTCTCGCCACAGCTTAAGTTGCCTTCAAAAGCAGAAACTATCCTGCTTATCATTAAAGTGACACTTTTATTTTGAAGGGACAGTGTTGATTTTTTTAAAAATTCTGCTTTACTACCATGAAATTGATAGGTACTTGTTATCATAGAAAGGAAAGAATGTGGAACACTAGTGCTTTTATAAAATAAGAATGTGTAGTTCTTTTAAATTTGACAACTCTGAAACGTACTCTGCAATGGTAACTGGTGATCTTGTCCATGATATAAAATGTTTTCATGATCATTCATCATCTCTACAAAGAACAGTGAACAGTCTACTACACTTTAAAGATCTGACTTTTATAACATTATCTATGTATATTAGTTAGGTTTCTACAGAGAAACAGAACCAAAAGGACGTACATAGATACATAAAATAGGAACTTACTATGAGGAATTGGCTTGCACAGTCATGATGACTGAAAAGTCTCATGATCTGCTGTCTGCAAGCCAGAGATCAAGGAGAGCTGGTGGTGTCGTTGTAGTCCAAGCATGAAGGCTGAAGAACCAGGGAAGCCAATGAAATAAGTCCGAGTCCAAGTTCCAAGGCATGCCATGTTAGATGTCTAAGGGCAGGAGATGGATGTCTCGGCTTGAACAGAGAGAGCAAATTCACGCTTCCTCTTCCTTTTTGTTCTTTTTGGACCCAACCAATTGGTAAGGGTCATCCTCTTTACTCAGTCTATAGATTCAGATGCTAATCTATTCCAGACGCACCCTCACAAACATACCCAGAAATAATGTTTCACCAGATATCTGGGCATCCCTTACCCCAGTCAAGTTGACACTTAAAAATAATCACCAACTATATCCATGAAATCTTGTAACAATTTTTGCAACGTTAGCTTCAATATCTTTGCTGCAATAGCTTCTTACTTTTAATAGAAGCAGTGAATAAATTTATTTTTGGAGTTATTTCAGTATTCTTATCCCAGAATTCAAGTTTTATACCAGCTAAAGCAGCTATTCTATCAGCAGTTACATTGACATACATTTTCCTTAAAACATTGTTTTTATTATATAAATGATATGCAATGGAAATATGATTTTCTCTGTTCAATATATCTTTCCTTTATTCAGTAGCTCTCAACCCTGTCAGAGGACCACACTTTTTTATTATTATAATATCTCCTTTATAATCTTGAAATAAAATGAATTAATAATTTCAAAAAATATCTAAAATATACTACTAATAAAGGAGAAATAAGAGAAAGTAAACTATAATTAAATAAAATAGTTCTCAGTATGTAAAATTCTCAAACCACACTAGAAGATATAATATAGAGGTCATATGTTTGTATTATCTATGATGAATATATTTTTAAGGAGTATAACAATTTTCTCCTAATTTTTATCTACACCATTGCTTCTCAAAGTTTGATGTGCACACAAGTCACTTGTGGATCTTTTTAAAATGTGGATTCTGATTTCATAGATCTAGAGTAGGGCATTTCTAATGTGCTTAAAAGTGATTCCAATGCTCTGGTCCCTGGACCACATTTTGAATAGGAAGAGTCAACACTATTTCTTCATATTAACATTTGAATGTGGCAGTTACACGTGTAGACTGATAAAAGTGTTGCTGTCTGTGACACGATTTTCCAAATAGCCTCAAATCAATTCAGGTCTAGTTTTGCTGCCAGGCAGGCAAGTGATAAGCAATCAGTACATGATTGCTGCATGATCAAGAGTTTGTGGGGTAAGCAACTCTTAGCAAAGTTCCAAACAAAGTACAATTTTTCCTTGCCCCCGAAATGTAGTGTATATGAAAAGTGTGCAAAGAATATTTTGGGCTTATATGTAAAATGGAGTTAGATTCTAAGCTCAGAAAATTAGAAGAATTTTTTACTTACATGAATGTCTGGTAAGACCTTTGGAAGTTGTGCAGGATGAGGGACAATTCTCCATTGTGCAAAACCATGCCATGCTCACCAGGACTCTAGCATCCCTGACCTCTACCCACTAAATGCCAGTAAGTGTCCCCCAGTCACTATGTTGATCAAAAATGCCCCCATTTCCAATATGTTCTAAGGGCGCAGTACAGCCTCTGCTGATTGCCACTGCTTAATTGAGACAGAGAAATTGCTTCTAGTATTTAATTCAAGCAGAATCAGCATAACCCCAGACATTATGGAAACATCCATTCTTTCCTGCAACAGTATAGCATGCATCCTACATTAGGTAGTTTGTTCTAATACCTGTTTCTTATTACAAATTCTTCAACAATATTATTTATGCATTTTCCAAAATTATTTGCTGATGTTTGGTTCTCTTATTGCTTTTCATATATTTTAATTATTTTTACTTCAGCAAAAAAAAAGCTTTTAAAGGAAAGTGCCTGTGTTCATCAAAATGTTTTATTAACTTAATTTCTTATTTTTTAAAATAAAAATAAGTAAAAATTTAATATTTTCTGTCTACCCTGTGGGGAATTGTGAGATCAGATTTTTTATTTGAGTTGTACAGTTTAATATTTGCTCCTAGAAATTCTGATTTTATAGATAACAAACAAATTCTAATCAGAGAGCATTTTACATTAATTCTATTTTTTGGCTACTATAAAATAATTTGGGCTTAAAAATAAAATAATATGGGCTTAAATAAAATAAAATAAATAAAATAGTAAATCAATTAATTAATTAATTATAAAATAATATGGGCTTAAACCCAATAAAAATGGGTTGATTTGATATATAATATATACAAACCAAAAAATATCCTCTCATCAATTTGTTAACAAATCTAGAACTTAAAAAATTCATTAGATAGCATTTAAGAGAGAGAGACTTTTGCAATGAATGCTGCTGGCTCACTAGATGTAAATGAGGAATATGCTTGTTTATTTTGTTTTATTTTGCCTTTGTGTTTGTCTCCTTGTAATTCAACTGTACAGCATGTAGATGATAAGCAATGTTAATTTGTAGTTGCATACACATTACATATGTATCACCAAATTTTTGCATGCAAATATTGAAGACAACAACAAATGAGTTAAATCTGTTCAAAGGAAGAAAGAACAGAAAAGCTAAATCTTAAACTCTCTATTAAGCCATATACTTGTAGGGAGTAAGTGAATCAAAGGGCGTGGATGAGGGTAAAAGGAGAGAAAGATAAAGAGGAAACTATTGCTTTAGAAGTAAATTATAAATTACCTGGCTAGCTAGAGACTCTGGATAATGTTCAAACCATGGCCCACAAGCCACACAGAGTGACAACATGCTCTGTTAGTTTTATTCTGGTGAAAGAAAAATGTATAACAAATTCTTGATTTGCCTTGTTCATAACTTCCTTGCAATGAAGAGATCTGTAATTCTGGATTTAATTCTGACCCACAGGAAGAACTGGTTGTTAAGATAGGAATGAGAAGAATGTTGGCAGAAAGTGTCTATTTTTATCTTAGCATTTGCAACAGCCAAAAAGGAGAACCCTGAACCTACTCACGCACAAATTCTAAACATTAGAAAAGTACATTTCCAAAAACATTTAAAGAAATTTGACATGATTGCATAGCAAGAGACTCTTCAAGGGAGGCTCTTGGAGTTTCCTGGTCCTCTGAAGCACAAATAGAAAAGATGGAAAGAGGGACCCAAAAGCAAGGACACATTCAAAAGAGTAAGAATTTTATTAGAAAGGTGGAAGCTTGAGATAAGAGAAGACTCATGACAGGGACTAAGTTCAAATTTAAAGCACTACTTTACGAAGCTATAGTTGGAGCAAGAAATAAGAAGAAAAAGAGATGGAACCATTACTGGGTCAGATAGGGCAGAGGGAAAGCAGAAATACTTAATAGTCATTTTAGCCTTGTCTTTATCAAAGGAAATAATGTTTAAGCTAAAAAATTGCAAACAGCCACAAGGGTTTAAATCTAAGATAAGTGAAGAATCAGATAGGAAGAGAACTCAGCTCCTCGGAGTAAATTCTGGTCCTACACACAGATGTTTGATATGGAGAATTCTAGGACACTAAATACATTGTAGATGCAGTTGCAGAACCTGTGCTTGGTAATATTCAAGTAGTGGGGGAGAGATTGAGCAGAGATGTAACCAAAAGGCCTTGTATACTTACTGCTGAATATGAACATTATCCTTCAAGATAGTGGTCTTTGATCTGGGTCTGTAAACTCCCTGAGATCACCTGTGTGTGTGTGAGCGCATCTATCCCAATGTCCTGGAACTCATTACCCTGGATCTATAAAATCTGATCACAACTTATTTCACAGTTTAATTGCTGTCTGTATTCTTGCCCTTACACTTAAATCTCCTAGACTTGAGGTTTTGCTGCTTATCAGACTGTGACCCCTGGCTTCTTTCACCAACTGTTAATTGTCACTCCTTTCTTTATGCTCTGTGGCACTGCTTCAAAGTGCCACTGGCCAGTCCAGCTGGTCACAGATAAACTGGGGCCATGAGAGTAGGGCTAGAGTCAAAGGGTGCTTTAAGCTGGTTGGAGCTTTAAGCTGGTTGAGCTTTAAGCTGGTTGGGGCTTTAAGCTTCAGGGGTAAAAAACTATGAGGTTGGGGCATTTGATGGGTCATCAACATGGGTGCTGAAAGCACTAAAGATAATGACGAGAGTTGGCATTGTGAGTCTGATTGTTAGCCATGCTCTAAAGCCCATACTCAAACTGGAATATTAACCTGGAGGTCAAGAATTGAAAATGAGAGGAGGCAAGGTTGTGGTGTATGGACGTGGCAGAAACCTCAAGGGAGCAGGAGTTTTTACATAAGGACAGACGGGTAGGTAGTCACTGGGAAACAGAGTGTGAACTTAGAAGTCTACCCACACTGCTTCTAGACTACACGATATTGTTCCAGCACCCTCCTGGTGAAGCAGGAGCTCACAATGGGGTCCAGGGAACTCACCCACCCAAGGGCTGGGGTGGGACTATTCTCAGTACTGCAGAGCTGGAAGCCCAGTTAGATCTTTGAGATAGCACCAAGAGCAGAAGCAAAAGCAAAAGACAGGAAGACAATCAAACAGGGAGTCCATTTTAAAGGGGATAAAGGGAGAGGCAGAATTCAGGGATTGGGCCACAGTTTGAAATAAAGGATAATGCACCAGAACAGACATGTAGTGGGGAATGGAAGAATAAATGAGCTATCTTAAGCTTGAGACTTAAAATTCTAATGAAATGTACTTGTTGCTTCCTCTTTATCAACCGGCTTCCTTATCAAAGCTTCTTAAGAACTAAAAGCAGAGCCCTACTTCTGTTTACCCTAAGAAGAGAAAGAAGGCGATGGGGAGGGACAAGTAGTTCACTTTGTGCAGTGGGTGTTAAGGAACCCTCGAGAAAGAAAGAACAACTTAGACAGTTTTCCTAAGCGTCCCAAGAGGTGAGCAGACAGCAGGAAAATGCATGGCCTCCAAGGTGGAAGCTTGGGGTTCTTGGGGGGGCTTGTGCAAGGTTCTTAATCCCTGTGATGGGTGAGTCTGACATATGAAGCCAGAAGCCCTGCCTGCAGTGCCTGTGGGCTGAGCCTTAGCCGTTCTGGAGGCAAAGGGTCTTTCCTCTTCAGCCACCAGAGGAACCTCCCATCCCACTTTCCTCATACCCTAGCCCTGCCTTGGCACACTGATTGTGTTTGGCATTAGGGACCTGGGTCCCATCCAAGTCAAATTGTTCTTAACATTTTTAGAAACTGCCCTTCACTGTCCTCATAGGCACTTTACAGAAGTGAGCTTCTTTTAATTCTTTTTTTTTTTAATGTATTAAATCTAAAAACTTTTTTTTTTCACTTTTAGGGACAATATCTATATTAGTGAGCATGGAGTGGGTGAACGCAGGCAGGCACGTTTATTGTTGAGAAGGGTTTAAATTTTTCTCAGGACAACTTAGCAATGCATATCCTTACATTCAAATGTTTTCTTATCCTGTGACCTAGAAATCCTAATTGAAGGATTTTTATCCAAAGGTAACAACTATAATTTGTAAAAAAATTTTAAGAATAAAAATTGATTACAGTATTGTTTATAATCACAAAAAATAGAAATCTTATAATCATGTTTATGTAAATTATGGTGATAAAATAATAAAATACCATGAAGTTATTAAAATAATGTTTTTGAATGATATTTATTAATGTGAAAAAATAATTAAAATTTAAACTTGAATTTAAAAATCATGATGCATCCAAGACTTGGATGGAAAAGAAAAAAAAATCAGGATACAAGCCAGGTGCAGTGTCTCACACCTATAATCCCAGCACTTTGGGAGGCTGAGGAGGTAGAATTGCTTGAGGCCAGGCGTTTGAGACTAGCCTGGACAACATAGCAAGACATTGTCTCCATAAAAAAAATTTAAAAATTAGCCACATGTCATGGTGCACATAGCGTCTGGGGAGGCTGAGGCAGGAGGATCACTTGAGCCCAGGAGTTAGAGGCTGCAGTGAGTTATGATGATGCCACTGCACTCCAGCCTGGGTGACAGAGGGAGACCATGTCTCAATAATAAATAAATAAATAATAAATAAAAAATAATAAATAAATAAAAATCAGGATACAAAACCTGATTGTCCTGGTGCTGAGAACTGTGTAAAATTAAGCAAAACCTTTCTTTCCAATAATCTGTATCCACTGAGTTAAATGGACAAAAATAGCCTTTGAGAAAAACTATTTGCACCACATCCACATTTGGGGTTCAGGTATGTCAGACATGTTCAGAGGGGACAAGATGGATGGGACAAGAGGGGCTCACAGGAAAGGACTCTGGGACCCTTGGGTGAGAAAATGTCTCAAAGTAAGGAGGAAACAGGTAAGTGGACCTGAACTTAGCAACAGTTCTGGGCACAGCACGAGAAAGACTTTTCATCCCAAGTGCTTTGGAGGACAAGGACGGCAAGCACATGGCCCCATGTGGTGTTAAAGGTAGGGGTGTGTGGTTTAGGAATGTGGTGCAATCTAATTGCTTTTAAGCTTGGTATTTCATCTTCATTTTTAATTCACATTTTGCATTCTAATTTGCAGTACATCCTTCATTCTTTTAATACAAAGCTAATGTTCCTCCTCCCCTATCCTTACATGAAATTGGTGCTCCGAAAGAGTCAGTGTGGGTGTCTTGGATCCTGGGGCATTAAGTTCCTCTGGCACACCACCAAGTGCCTTCAAGATCACAAGTGTCTAATTTAAGAAAGACACTATGGTGGATCTTGTGCGTGCCCGAGGAGGAAAAGCTGTGTAGGAACTGAAAGAGCAATCTAACCAGATGCCGACCGAGTAGACGTTGAGCTGCCAGGCACTGGGAGGGCTGAAGGCATCAGGACAGAACAGTGGGGGCTTCCTAGTAGCAATGGTGGATGGTAATTGAACTGGCTGGGGCTATGTTGTCCTGATCTTGGCCTGCTCCTGGCTGTGATAACTCAAAGTCTGTACCTCATACTTCCTTAACCGCTGACCTGGTTTCAAGAATAGTCACTCTACAAGTTATGTATGCAAGCTTTTCCATTTAAAAATCAGTCTTACTAAGCCAGGCATGGTGGCTCACACCTGTAACCCTAACACTCTGGGAGCCAAGGTGGTCTTGACTCCTGACCTCAATCCCTTGAGGTCAGGAGTCAAGACCAGCCTGAGCAAGAGTGAGACCCCGTCTCTACCAAAAATAGAAAAATTAGCCAAGTGTCATGGCACGCACCTATAGTCCCAGCTACTCAGGAGGCTGAGGCAGGAGGATTGCTTGGGCCCAGAGTTTGAGTTTGCTGTCATACTCAGGGCAAAAGAGTAAGATTCTATTTCAAAATTAATTAATTAATTTAATTTAATAAAAAATAAAATAAAATCAGTCTTACAGCTTTTGACCTTAAAGCTCAGAATTCTCTCACTGTATTTTCTGGTTTTGTTGTACCCATGTTCTCTCAATGTTTGAGCTGAGGGAGGGGGAGGCATGGAGTGACCAGTTGAGGGGATCCTGTAGGATGTGTGTGTGAGGAGTCGGGTGGGAGTGGAGCAGGGAGGATTGAAGTTGGGGAATAAGCTGCAAAGAAATGCACCAAAATGTTCATGGTGGCAGGAGGTGAGAGTCCCCGTGGCTTTAGTTTTCTTCTTTATGAATTTGTTTTAAAAACTTGTCTACAAAGAGACACATTACTTTTATAAACAGGAACCTATTCATGAATGCTATTATTTTTCTAAGATGAAGAATTGCATTGAGCCAGCAAGAGTTCCCTAGCAATTAGTTATCATAAACAAACTTAATATAATATTTGGATAGACTTACTAGACTGGTAAATTAAGAGAATACACATACATGGCATTTCTGATTATTTTATTATGTGGAACCTAAATCGATTGAATAAATATATCCAAAAAGTGATTATGATGCATGAATATCAACCTGGAGCAATGCCTTTAGTGAATTGTAATGGGATTCCACGTATCTTCATCTAATAACTTAGATAGAAATAAAAAATGTGTTTATTAAATTTGCAAATGAAAACTAAGGGAAAATATCAGAATCAAAATTCACAATGATTTCAATTATACTGGAAAGTGGGTTAAAATTACCAAGAATTTAAACAGTAATGGTGTAAAGTTTGACAAATCAACCCCACATATATGAGACGGGAGATAACTGATTTAACATGACTTAATACAATAAAAGACCTGAGAGCTTTAGCCCACTGCAAGCTTAGGACCTGCCTACAACAATGCTGCTGTGATGATAGGCAATAGTAATACGACTGTCACACCTGGAACAAGGTAAGTAATATTCCTCCAGTCTCTGACTAAATGACAAGATTTACTACCTGAATATATGTGCCTTTATTGGGCCAATTGCATTCGGTGTGTAGGTTGGGGAAGCTAGGGCAGGAGAGGTGCCTCCTTCCAGAGAGTTTTGGAGACATTCCTCAATGCCAGTTGAGCAATGCTATGGCTGATGGTGTTTTTGGAGTACATACACTTCTCTGGACCCAATACTTAGACCCGATAAAAAGTAGATTCTTTGTGCAATTTCTGTAACTTGTAACTTCCTCTTTTGTGAGAGTATTTGTGAAAAAATATCACGTAAGGACTTTAAAAAATTGTTAGAGCTCATCTTTTTTCTGAAATCTTAGCCACAATTAAATTTGAGGTTGACAGATAGAAGAGGTTTTCTGCTTTCATTTGCTAAATCATCAACTTGGATTTGGTCCTAGAAGGAGAAAGCATTTCTTGCGATTCCATCTGTAAAAAGTTTGCTGGCTGGACTGATTACTATTGATTGACTGCTTGCCAAAACTTTCTAAGATGACCTCTAGATATGCTCTTCGGTTTAGTCATCTCATTATAAAATTTGCAAAGTATTTAACTATGAGTTATTGTTAGGTTATTAAGTGTGAAATGTCTGATTTCCTTAACTACTAAGTTTGACAACTGATATCTCTGACATGCCACTTTGACAATTCTTGTTTTATTTTTATCATGATGGTACATCCTCAGTCTTTCAAATGCCCATTTTGTCTTGTGATTATCTTTCAAAAATTTTTAGAACAATTTTTGTGAAACAATTTTAAGTCAAAAATTCATGTTATTCTCAAATATCAGTTATGTTGTGGAACCAAGGCAACAGAGACAACTCAAAATAAGTGTTTGGGAAGGATGTGGCTAATGAACACACAGTACTTTAATGGTTTGAAAAGTTCCATTCTGATGATTTTAATCTAGAAAATGAGCCACGTGGGTGACCTGGGACCAAAATGGATAATAATTGGCAAAGCTGTGTGGATAGTTTAGGCGCACACTTTGATCAATTGTAATGCTTCTTGTTTGAGATATAATAAACTACACTTTTGATTCAAAATTGAACAATTCATATTTAACAGTGACCTAATATAATCGAGTAGATAATAAGCTCCTTATAGGCAGGAAGCATGTACCTTTTAGGATTTTCTAGTCCTTTTCTTTCTTCTCTATTTCTTTCTTGCTTTCTTTCCTCCTACATTGCTTCCTTCCTACCCCCCATCCTGCCTATCTTTCTATGGCGTCAAATAGTGCTGAGCACAATGTAGTTGGTGACTGATTAATAATGATAGCCCTAATCTTTATATAACTGAGGGCCCCCAAACCAGCCTAAACTGTTACAGATTCAGACTAGCCTAAGGGGGTTCCAGGCCAGCTGTATTTGTACGAGGCTGAGAGTCTCCTGAGGGGGAAATCCTCCCAAGGAAGGAGAGTCAAGGCCAGTGGCTTGGTCCAAAGATAATGGGCTGGACCATGCTGTGACCATCTGCCAAGGGCAACAGCAAGGAATCGCCTTGACAGCTGGAAGGCGTGGGGCACAGGGCCACCTACAGACAGCTGGAGGAAGTGAGTGTGCAAGCATGCACTGCCGGAAGAGCAGACTCCTGAGGGACCCCGGGACATTCTCCTGGAACTTCTGAGTTAGGACAGAGTCCCACAATCCTGCAGGCAGAATAAAGTTAGAGAATACAGTCAGAGGAAATGATGTGGCTTAGAGAACCAGAGTTTTCATGTGTTTTGAACTATTTAAAAAAAAATCAGAAAACTGGTGTACATACTTCAAAGAGCATATTTCCTATATCATCCCTCATGAAGACATGCTGATAAAAGTAAACCTCCCCTCTACGTTAGGAGTGCCTACTGTTTACAAACACTATGTTTAGATTAGAGAGAACCTATGGAGTGTTCCTTCCAAAGTTACTCTAATGTGGATATTAAAAAGGAAGGCTTTTGCTTACTACAAGTACACCAAAAAATTTTGCAAATTGTTCTTCTAAGAAAATAGAGCACATGATTTACCTATCTGAAATAATTATGTTGTTCAAAAAAATGTAAGTAAATCTATGCTGTAAATACTTCTTTGACAGACCCATATGTGCTCTTTGAAATGTCATACACACACACACAGACACACACACACACACACACACCCCTATCGTCTTCTCTAGCCTGCGATTAACCAGGAAAACTTAAGTAGATTTTTGGAGAATGTTTTATTGTTATTATTAATATAAACACATAAAATGAATTCTTCACACTGTGTGTGGGCTTAGCTGGTCATAAGCAAAAATTTCTAATGCTTTGATAATGCTAGACCTTCATATGCTTTTTAGTAGCACCTTGTAATAGCATGGTCTACTCTCATGCTATATTCTCTGATTTGTGGATATCGCATCTATATGTTAGCAAGCAATCCTCAGGCTTCAGCCAGGCCAGCTCTGACCTTGCCATGGGTATTATAAGCCCTTAACTTGTCATTGGCCCTTAAATGCAGATAGTAGGGTTTTGTAATGTTTTCTAGCTTTTTGTTTTTGTTTTTTTTACATCAGGGAGGAAAAAAAGTTGAATTGTATGTGGCCTAAAATGGATGTCTTCTGGGGATCACAACTTGCGTCAAATGTGCATAGCCTTGTCTCTGTTATACAGAACACGCTCCCATTTCAATGTTTATAAAATGTATTATTAGGAAACATAGAATAATAAAAGATGAAATGAGGCAAAACTGTAGGAGTTTGTTTTTTATTTTGCTTATGGTGGAGAAATTTTGTCTCAATCCTGGAATAAACTTGAAAAATAAGAGTTGTTAAACTATACTGGAAGTAATTTTTAAGCAAGAGCAGGACCCATATTCACCTCTTTGGAATTATGGAAATGAATCCAGCTTGGAGGATAGAAAAGAATGAAAAAGATGAGTAGATGATGTTAGAAAGTGTATTTTATAATTTTGGTCAGCTGAATATTAAGAAAAACAAAGGGTAAGTATTGGGCAGTTTATGAATGCATGTCTGTGCATGAATGGTAAGTCTATTTTCATAGCTCTTACTATTTCTTACTTTTTACACACCTGCCCATAGATGTGCCATAAATGGTCTACGTAGAAGTGGGTTTGACTGATAATGGTAAAAACTTCTTCCGTGTTGACTACACTGTTTCTCTCCTTCCTGCCTTCACTAAACACTTATTTCCAAAATGAATTCTTACAAAAATTCTTCCCCTCTTCTCTCTAGAGGAAATAGACTGTTCACGTGACACATAACACCTACCTCAAGTTTACAAGAACATGGATCAGGATTATGAGCTATCACTTTTGAAAAGTTGCCCAGCTTTGATATGAAGTGTAACACAAGAAATGCAAAAATAATAGTGGATACTACTTTATATTATCATTGAGGTTCCAAGGGGCAGAAAAAGGAGGACTATCTGTGAAGAAAGAATTGGGAGAAAATGGACAGTTCACCTTGTTTTTAAATCTCGTAAGTGGGGCCAGATGTGGTTCATACCTGTAACCCTAGCACTTTGGGATGCTGAGGCCAGAGGATCCATTGAGGCCATGACCAGCCTGGGCAACATAACGAAACTCCATCTTTACAAAAAAGAAAAAATTTAAATTAGCTGAATGTGGTGGTGTATACTCAGGAGGCTGAGGCAGGAGGATCACCTGAGCTCAGGAATTTGTAGTTATAGTGAGCTGTGATAGTGCCACTGCACTCCAGCTTGGGAAACAGAGTGAGATCCTGTCTCTAAAAAAATTAAAAAATTTAAAAATATGTAATATCCTAAGTGAATATGGTATAAAAACCACAAAGCAGAGTTTTATCCTCAAACGATATAAAGGACTTGAATCTTTAGAAAAAAAGGGCTGCATTTGTGCTAGGAAGAAAGCTGAGAAGAACATTTTGTAAGAAAGTCAAATTTCGGGCAAGTACTTTGTTCTTTCAGCCTGAGGTCGAAACTATACTCTCTTTAGAACTGGAATGAAGGGTCTATGTTATGGATTTTAGCAGCTAACTCTGCCCCAACATAACTCTAAGCTCCACAAGGTGATGAAGAGGCTGCCACTCTGGGCTTCAGTCTTCTACTTTTCTTTCTGTTAAAAACCTAAAACTGTTATTAGCATCATTACCTGATTATTGTTATTATAAAATATTCAAAACTGAAAAACATGTTTAGCAACAATACAGTAGACATTGTTCTGTTGCATATATCCAGCAGATTTTAAGCATTAGGTAATTATAACACTTGTAGCATTTGAATATTTATGCTAACCTTATACCAAATTTATCCAAATTTAAAGAACCAGATAATGATGTTGAGGACTCACACTTAACAGCTGAATTTCTATCCTCTAAAACTTGAAAGTGAATTGAAAATCGGGCCTCTTCCTAAACTACAAATTTCTGGAGGCATGACCTGTTTGTTCCTCCCTTTGGTATTATCACTCAAACTTTGAACAACTGAACTAATCTAGGCAATGAGTCATCCGTCACTAGATGGGGTTAAAGCATTTCCGTCCTCTGTTACCATGGGAAAAGAAAGGTTCTGGAAGGCTGTCCTTTCTCCCACTCAGTGTGTGTGGGAGTATTAAACCCCAAATAAAATAGTGCTAAACTTTTTTTTCACATTTTGTTTTTCTATAAACAAAGATTATCTGTGGCCTTGTAGCAGACAGCCAGTTCCAGGAAACACACAGCTAACAATGTCATTCCCCTTGTATTGCACATAGTATGAAAACAGAGTTTAAGTAAATATTTGAATTAGGACAATTCAAAAAATTTAACTTTCCAGTAGCCTTTCCCTAGCATGCATGTATTGATCCCTTCTTTGCAGGGTGGCTGTCTCAGTGGATTAAATAGGTCATACCTGTTCCATTTAAATGAAGCTAGTTCCATGTAACTTACAATAAACTAGCAGAGTATGATTTAAGAAGCTCAGCATTTGCAGAATGGAACTCAAATTAGGAGGTTAAGGTCTTCTTGCATATCAAAGAAAAGCTAGTCTATAAATAGCAGTATAGCAACACCTAGTGCTAAACACAGATATAGCAGAAAGATAATCGGTCACAGTGGCCTTATTACATTTTAGGTTAATTTTGCAATTGGATGACTCTTTTTCTTGGTATTTTAACTAGAATTATTCTGTGAAATGACACACTCAGACTGGCTGATCTCTAATGTCCTTTCTGGCTCTGTCTGTCTGTGATTCTTCAGTTGGATTATTGCTATGGGCTTTTCCCCGTGAATTTGTCTATTAGGTAAAGGGGACTTACTCAGGACTAGCTTTTATGTTTTGTGTCAATTAGCTTTGTGTGGACTGTGAGGACGAAATGGAAGGGCTTATGTACTAGGACAATGTAACGCAAAAGTCCCACAAACATCCTATTGTGCCTCTTTAAAAAATAAATAAAAATAAAAACAAGGGCAGGATATCTGGGTTGTTGATGAGAAAAGAAAGTGTGGGCCTTTGTATATAAAAATGATACCATCAACCTGCCATCAGTAGGTGATGTTTATAGTATATTATCCAGCTCCTGATAAGGATGCACTTAGTTTATCAATTTTCATATTTCATAAAAGATTACAATATCATTTGTATGAAGATACAACAGGAGCATGAGTTTGCATAGCCAAATTTTCCCTAGTAAAAACATTAATGTCTGTATTTTACCTTTCTATAGAATTAAGGGAAAATATTATCTAGGGGGAAGATCAGATGAAGAAGATAAAACCTTTGATTATGTAGATATACATAAAATCACAGGCCAAGTGAAAGATCCATGACATTAGATCAATCATCATGAACATGAACTACTTTAAAAGTGGGCATCGCCAGTGGATTAAAAAGGTGCACATCAGAGCTTTCTCTCAGATGCGGAAGTTCTTGCCAGGCTCCCAGGCAGTTAGTCTGTGACCTTGTGTCTTCCTCCATTTAACACAGAGGCATGTGGCAGTGTGTCATGTGCTGGTACAGCAAGGCCAAAATAATCCCAGCGACAGGTCGTTTCAGTGCACTTCACCCACGTATCTACATATAATGCGTATACATTTACAGTGCAGTTTAATAGCTGGGTGAGCTAACCTGGAAGATCGTCCTTGTGTTTTGGTGTGACTTTTCCTGGAGAGGAGGGCTGGAGAAGTGCAAGGTACCAAACTATCACAAGTTTCCAAGGGAAGGCCTGAGGAGCTAGCTTTCGAAGCAAACTGATGTATAAACTAACGACTGTGGTAAGCAGTGGCCTTGTGAATCCATTCATTCATTAGTGTATTCATTCAACAATACTTCCTAAGCATCTACTGCAGGCCAGGATTTCTTCTTGGCTCTGGGCTGCAGCCGTGAACAAAACAAAGTCCCTGGCTTCATGGAGCTATTATTCTAACTGGGGAGACACATAGTAAACAAATAAGCCAAGAGCTATGAAGAATAAAGTCAAGTGGTAATAAGATCATAAAGAACAGCAAAGCTAGACAAAGGGATGGAAAGAGATTGATGAGGGAAGGTCTGTGAGGAGGGGCCCTTTGAGCAGACACGTGGGTGAAGCTGAAGGAATGAACCAGATTATTTGCATCACCCTTAGCTCACTTTGCTTTCCTGTGTATGTCAAAATATATAGAAAATTGAGGCTTCTGATATTTTTAACATTACTTGGAAAACACAGAAAAAGGACTTTGTTTCCTGATCAATCAGAAACTGGATTAGAGAGGTTCCCTGTACCTAACCATGGCCGGTGGGTGGGGATTTGCTTTTGAGCTCCCTGGCACACCAGGTCCTTCTTGAATTCTCATCTCTCCTTCCCATCTACACCATGAGCGCCACACGTACAGGTGTTACCAGTTCCTTCCCAGCTCTTCATCCCTTTTCAAGAAGCTGAGAAAGAAGAAGGATTCGGTTTTGTGTTCCTTTATTCCTTGGCCATTTTAGCGTCTGCTGTGTTTGTTGACAAATTTTAATTATTTTATGACACAGACAACAGGAGCTGGGCTGAGATCACCAATTTGTTACTACAGGCTGCTAACTAATTAGCTGGTGGATGCTGCCTCCCAGTTACTGCCTTTGTGTGTTCTGCTAGGGTCAAAGTGAGGCCTCCTTAGAGGAACACTGGGTGAAATCTCTCCAGCAAAAATTTAGCTGGCCACGTCACACACAGTGTGCAGTGCTTATTATGTGCCCCTTGCTTGTACCAGATAGAGGGCGACACTAGTCGACATGACCATATTCTAACGGATTAAAATCATCTTAGGGACAGGCAATCTGGCCACACAGGTATTTTTACTCCTTGGGATTTATTTTTTAAGTCATGCAATCTAGGAGACAGAAGGAGTCTTAGAAAATCCAGTCTGACCTCTACATTTTGCTGAGAACATCACCAAGATTATGAGAGGTTTAAATTTACTCGAGTTCATGACAGTCCTAGTTTCTTTCTGTTGTACCAGGCTGCTCCTCATCTTAGTCAGGAACTTTGCATATGACAACCGTTTTAGTCCATTCCACATCCAGGGCAAGAGCCCACGCATGAAGCACTGAGAAACAGAAAACTATTCAGGGCAATGCTTTAGATAGATATTCTGGGATTTTTAAGTCAATGCACAGAAACAAAACTTTGATTTTAGCTCTCTCCTTTGGTCTAATTTAAAAAAAAAAAAGAAATAGCAAGGAATCTCTTTATGTAGTTCTTTTTTAAATCTGTAACTGGGAGTAAAACCAACAGTTCTGATAATGTCTACGTTGCATATTTGCAGCATCACTCCCATGTACTTGTTTGGAGCTCAGCCCTATATGTTTTGGTAGGCTCCATGGTAAAATTTTCAGGCATATGTATATGTATTTTAAACCGCAGCTCTAAATACTGATCTAATGGAGAAAAATTAAAATTACAAAATTCAGAGTCAAAGCACTCCTAGGTTCAAAACTGGGATTTGACACTTATTAATTGTATCACTTATTTGACATCTCAGAACCTACGTTCATCATCTGTATAATGGGAACAATAATGAGAAGGGCTGTGGAGGGCTTCAACCATATGCATCCTCCCCATTCCTCCCTCCTTTCTGCCTTTTCCATGAGTATAACTGGATCCAAAAGTGTGCTTAGTTTCTTGCCCTTTTTCAAAAATGCCAAGAGAAGAAACTAAATGAATATACATTTCCTGTTTAAAAGGACTTAAATGTTTCTCTCTAAAAGCAATTTTTAAAACAAGCATCATATGAGGACGTTTCAGGATACTGAGAGCTTCTGTTTCATTCTGCCTTTCTTTCCTTTTTTCTCTATTTATTTCCCTTCTGTCCTCCCTACAAACATCTTTTGTAAAATGTACATGAACGGCCCAAGGCTTGCATCGTTCCTCTGTCCCCGAGTCAACTCTGTCCAGACTCAGGCTTTGGATCTGTGAGTGACGCAAGATGCTGTTTTTGGCTTCAGGAATGTTTTCCTCTATGTTCCGACTCCTCTCTTGTTGTCCTTCTTTCCTCTCCATCTTTTCTCCACCTCTCTCCCCAGACACCCCCACTGTTTCTCTCTTCCTGTTTTCTTAGTTTCTTCCTCCCTCCGTGGTGGCCGAAACACCAATCAATCACAGCCACTGTCACAATCGCAGTTCTATCTCTGGCTCCTCTGTCTCCATGATAAAACAAGATAGGAGCAGCCTTTCCAAAAGACAGACAATCCCCACAGTAGCCTGTGGGAGGCTGCCTGGCGCGGGCACGTCGTCCAATAAGAGCTTTTCCGTGCAGCTGCAAGGCCTGGGAGAGCAAAACGACAGCTAGCTGCGAAAGTTTGCCGGTGACACAGTTAAGTGTTTTGCTGCAAGAAAACATGGGAAAATTCTGATAAATTCCAGATGATTTCAAAACACATTTGAGGGGCAGATATACAAAAGGCAGATAAAATTTGAATTAGGTAAGTACAAGCTGATGCACAAATCTCTATTTAGGTCCAAACATCTTGCAGATTGGAAGGCTTTAAATTTGACAATTCCCAGTAAGGGATGATAAAAATTGAACTTTGCTCTCTTTAAACCCCAAGTCATTACAAGAGGAGAGAGTTCACTCAAAGTTGAAGTCTAACAGCTAGTAAAAAGCAGAGGGAAATGGGCATTATGGATAAACATGGGGAAGATTTTTAATTAAGTTAAGAAACAGGACTATTAGGAAAGACACAAAGTATATTAAAAATATATTCATTGTCATGTCTGCATGGGTGGTGCACGTTCACAGTATAACCTTACACGCCAGTTCCTTCACTGCTATTCTAGAAGACAGGTTCTGTCTTGGTGCTAAAGGCGGGTAGAGCAGCTTTCACCTGGCATTCCCTGCGCTAAACCCACATTCATCAATATCATCAGGTTTATTAAGCTGGCATGGTCTTAGGCCTGAGTAAAACTTAGACCTTTCATTTTATGCAGTTAATAAATCTAAATTTTTCTTTTTCTTCACTCAACTTTTAACTTGAAATTTCCAAACTTATAGAAAAGCTGAAAGAAAGTGTCAAGATCGTCCAGATCAGGTTCCCTTTTCAGCATCACTGACATTTTTCCACCTCTTTGAGGGTCCAAGTGAGTTTGCTTGCTTGATGATTTGGGGGAGGGGGGGCAGGAGTGTGAAATAAAATTGTTAATTTGGGCTATTTGTGTGTTTTGTGTTTAGTGGCAAAGCTGAACTGAAGCATTTGGTGGAGCCTTCCTCATTCTTCCTGAGCGGAGATCTTGGGATCCCCCATTGGGAAGAAGGTGGGGTCTACAAAGCAGTCTGCAAAGACCTGGACTCCACCCCCTCCCCCAAGGAAAACTTACAGACCTGCCTCCGGTAAGTCAGGGCCAAGCAGGAGTACACAGGGAACACAGGCCCTGTAGCTACTGGGACGTTGGGTACACAGCCGATTTGCAACGAAGCCCAGGACAGGAGCAGAGTTTTCTCTTCTTTCCTACTAACTGCTCTCATTGAAAGCGTCCTTGCTTTGATGAAATTAGTGTTTTCCTCTGGGAAAATGCACAGAGAGAAAGCTCTAGTTCTACCTCTGTCCCTTTTCTTTGTTACATTAAGTGGCAACAGCTTTTCTAATCATTAATAAATATAGGTTTGCAAATCACAATGACAGCGTTGGGGTCAGGCTGTGTGTTACAAGCACTTAAAATCGCCACCTTCCGCCCCAGTAAAAACAACAAAAAAAATTCTCTTTGTTTGCCATCTCTGTACTGTTTAACATGACTATTTCAACAGTCTTTATTTTCCAAACATGCAAACAGGAGAGAGTGATCTGACCCACAGTGTATTGACATACCATGTCGCTATAACCTTGAGATAAAAAGTAAAGGGAAAAGTCAAAACAGCTCAAACCAAACGCTAACACAAATGAGTCTTTCTTCACTCCAGAACCCTTCCCCTGTATCAGGAAACAAATCAGCGTTAATACAGACTGGCAATGGTGGATACACATGGATCTACGCTGGTGCGGCTCCACAGGGCCCCAAATACAGAGCTGGAAAGTCTAATGTATTAACTAATTAATTCAACAACTATTTATACTGTGTGCATCAACTCCATGCCAGACATGGTTCTAAGTGTTGGGGATGTCTTGCATATTTAGGGGATATATAAGACTCGCAAGATCTCTGCCCTTGTGTAATTTATCTAATGGTGTTTGAAAAAAAAATCAGAGAATAGAGCCCACAGAGCTGAGAGGATATGGGAAATAGCAGCTACACCAGAAAGCCTGAGCTGGTTTCCTGGATTCTGTATATCCAGGAATGCAACTGCTTCAAAATCTGGGTCAAACTGTGGAAGGGCTGTTAAAGACAGACAGAAAGAAAAAAGCACAAAATCGAAGAGAAACTTCTCTCCCCACCACATGTGGGAGGGTCCTTTGGGAGTATTTATCAGATTGAATAAGGAAGAGTTAAACCTAATGTTTATAAGATAACGGACAAAAAGAACAATAATGACTGTACCTTTGTCTTATGCTGAAAGAACTCCAAAGATGGAATGTTCCAACAGAATAACAGGTAACTTTCTGAACATCTTTGCTATGCTGAGCTCAGTGCTAAGCATTTACGTGTATTAGCTTATTTAATTTCTTACCCAAACACCTGGTGAGGTAAACACTAATGTTATTTCCATTTCCCATTTGAAGAAACGGACCTAGAAAATGTAAATAACTTGTCCTTGCCCAAGGACATAAACCTGGTAGAGAGTGGAACCAGAATCAGATCTCAACTCTGTCTGACTCAAAATTCATGTCCTAAACCACTATATGAGAACTGTCCAGAAAGTAATCAACCATGTAACCATTCTCATTATGTTAACAATGGCTGGATACTTTCTGGACATGCCTCATATTTCCATTCATAAAATTATTTGTATCATTTTATGTACGTGAAAAGCAAAAAGGCGTTAATATTGAATAGGAAAATTATTCAGGTATCTTTGGAAAGCAGTCTATATTTTCAAGATATTATCTTAGAATAGACATTCAAACATATTCTATCGGTCAAAAGCAAATACACATTACTTTCTCAAATGCATGAAAAATTGAGAAATGACTTTTGTAATTGCTTAAACATATGTAAGTCCAACATCTCAAATTAGATTTATGATTCAAGAATGACTGGAGATCAGTATTGTACTTAACTGATAAATTACTCTTCAAAGATTTTTACAGCTGAACTGCATACATTTCCATCTTTGCACTTTATCTGAAAATTGAATTAATAATAAAATAACTAAGGTGAAACTGCAGAACTCCATAATGAAGTTTATGCCTACTGGGGGATGAATCTATATAAAAAATAATTGCATTGGAATTAAACTTTGGAAGGAGGTGAAGGTCTTGTTGCTTAAAATCATTTAAATTAAATGTATGAAAGGTAATCAGAGCGTTTATTTTTACTTTGTTTTGTGGGAAATTACTCTGGGAATGTGGATCTATTGTAAACAAAGGATGTTGGCTTTCTGCTGGAACCACCAAGCAGGTTGAGTTGAGAAACAATTAGCTTAGTCAGCAAACTTTGACCCCCATTAATCCAGGAAATGGTCACTCCAGGACAGGGCAGAATGAAGGGAATCAAGGCAGAATCTCTGAAACAAGGAATGATTTTTCCTTCTCTTTCTCTCTCTGAAACAAACTAGTATTAGAATTTGTTATGTCAAATTTATGTCAAGGATTATTTCATTACATTCAACCTTTGGTGAAACAAATAGAATCTTGTTTCCAGTTAGATCAACGGTTAACATGTGTCATGGCTACTGTCTCTAAGAAACTTCTGTTTATCGAGGCCAGTCATACTCTCATGTTTTGGTAACAAAACATCCGTTGAGACCAAGGACTCAAGTCACAGAGGGAAATGAAGGGCCTATACCAGGCTGCTGGCTGGGTTCTCGCCACTCTGGGGAGTCTCAGTGTATGTTCCGGAGTCATTGCTTTCTTCCCCGTCTTCTCTTCCAAGCTTTGGTTCACAGGATGGAGTGTTTGGATTGCTTGTCCCATCTGGAATGGAGCTTTGGTAGGAAAATATTCTGTTAAATATATTGAGAAAATAAAGGATGGTATAAGGGAAAGGGGAAATAGAATAACATGTCCTTTTTTAAATTTTCTAATATTATGAAGTCACAATTATACAGAAAGTGAGAATTCACCTTAGAAAATTGATTTTTATTTGTTGCATTTCAAGTATGGAAATTTTTAAATACTGTTTTATCATGTATGCACGTATATCAGCGCAGTATAATGAAATATTGCTCAAGAAATTCTTAAAAAGTTAGTTTATTTTAATCCTCTCCCCTTGATATTCTGAGAAACTAGAATCATTTTTTGAAATCTTAATTTTGAATTTAGAAAAAAATAAACCATGAAACACAACATAAGTTGTAGAATAAAGTAGAACAACTTTTAAACTAATGCTTTCCTTAGAAACACTATGATGTGTCTACTTGACCCCAAAATTTGCAAGTCCAAAATCTTTGTTTATTCTATTTTTTCCTTTGCATGGATCTGTTTGAACTAAAAACAATACAAGAAGTGGGACAATGGACTTCACTGACTTCACAATGCACTAGGAAAGCGTATGAGTGCCAAGTATAGTGTCTGACACCAAGTAGGTGCTCAATGTATGCTCCTTGAATGATCACACAGATACATGACTGGCCTGGTACCACAGCTCCCCAGGCCAAAGAAATGAGAACATCTGGCCTTGGGAGTAAGTGGCTTCCATGGCGGCATGATTTAAGAGAAGCTATGAAGGCCCACCTTCTCAATGAATTCTTCTCCCTTTGTTTCCTGTGATGTGTGACACTCACCACTGGATACTAGAAAATTGGATCTTGGAGCTTTTTGATCTTAAGGAATTTTCTATTAAAATGTAGCCACTCTTGAGTAGGATAACATCTTAAATCTTTTTTTTTTTTTTTTTTTTTTTGAGACAGGGGGTCTTACTCTGTCACCCTAGGCTGGAGTACAGTGGTGTGATCATAACTCACGGCATTCTTGAAGTCCTGGGCCCAAGCAGTCCTCCTGCCTCAATCTCTTGAGTAGCTAGGACCTCAAGTATGTGCTTCCACGCCCAGCTCATTTTGTAAAAAATTATTTTGTAGAGACAGGGTCTCACTATGTTGCTCAGGCTGGTCTCAAACTCCTGGCCTCAAGCAATCCTCCTGGCTCAGCCTCCCAAAGTGCTAGAATTACAGATGTGAGTCACCAAGCCTGGCCTAAAACCTTTAAATAATTAAAACTTTAACTAGGATACTACCTAAAATCAAGACCCCAGGAAATATAATTTTTAATCTATTAGATAAATATTTTTAATAGGCTACTATGTATTGAGTTACAATGGAGGATAAAACAAGATCCTGATCTTAAAAAAGCTCATTCTAGTAGCATTTAAAAATGGTGTGAAGATAGGAGAAACAGGGTGGTGGGAGGGTTGCACTGAGCAGGGCAACCATTGTGTGATGCTTACTTATCCTTCTCATTTTTTCTTTTTCACTACATTCCTTTGTATTTACCACACTAGTCTTGACCTTCCCCTCCCCTTTCCTCCATAATCTATCTGAAACCGTACATTCATTCAAAGAAATATTTATTAGACTTTTACTAGAATGCAGAAATGGAAGTTACATATATTCGAGCAGTTTCCAAACTTCTATATATACATATAACAAAAGTTTCACAAAATCAGGATTATAGTCCAATCCTGTGCCCTTTTCTCATAGCTTTTTGCCTTCCCCTACAGAGTCTATCATAAGGCATTCAACAAATATTGGTGATTTCAATTAAGATTACAGATTGTAGAATATAGGCTAGTTCTAGGTCAAACATCTATTTTGCTAATTAGGCCCAGAGAAATGATATGATGTGACCTCAGCATATAGCTAGTTGGTGACTATTTGATTTCAGAGCTGGCAGCATGGGGAAGTGCAGTCAGAGATAAAGGACTTAAGGAGATAGACCTGGGTTCAAGTCCTGACTTTGATATTCTTGGTGCGTGGCCAAAAGCAGGACCCTCCATCAGCCAGTCCCTCATCGCCTTTATCTGTAAAATGGGGAGTTTTACAGACAAAAAGAGATTCTCAGTGGGAATGAACACAATTTAAACAAAGACTGTATGATAAAGAGCTTTGCCAATTTTAAAGCTCTACTCAAATGCTAGTTAATACCATGCCTTTCATTTGTGCTCTACTCTGTGTTCAAACCCTTTGTCCTTAATCTCTTGCCACCCGTCTCACTCTTCTATCCTATTCCCTGATGAACTGCTGAATTCCACATCGCATTGGCTCTTGGACTTTATCTCCTACCACACTTCTCTTATATCTTTTCTCTTCCATTACGTTGGCTCCTTGCTGTTTGCAAACATGCCATGGTGTGTTTCTACCTCAGGGCCTTTTTACTGCCTCCTCTCTGCCTAAAGCCTCTTCCTGAACTTGGCTCACTTTTTAAATCTCTTTCGATTCTTGATCAAATGTCACTTTCTTACTGAGGTCTGCCCTTACTGCCCTATTTAAAATTGCAGCCCCCATTCCCCTAAATGGTATTCCCAATCTCACACCCTGCTCCATTTTTTTCCCATACCCTTTATCACTATACAAGATACTATGTAATTTACTTATTGTGTGTTTCTTTTCCTCTACCCAACCAAATGTATTTTGTGCAAGAGCAGGGACTTTTTTCTATATTGTTTACTGCTGTATATTTATAACTTAGAATAGAGGGAGTCACATGCTAGATATTCAGTACATGTTGTTCAATAAATATTGTTAAATGAGTGAATGAACTCATGCTCTCCATTATAGATTTGCAGAATTTCTTATACAGTCGAACTCTGATTAAATTGCAAGGACTAAAGGTCAAGCTGGTATTTATACTAAAGCAGGAAAAAATTCTCATGAGAAGGAAAGTAATAAGAATGCTCACTCTTTAAATAATGTCTGAATTTAGAACAACATCATTTTTTTCCTACTGAGTTTGCTACTGAACCACAGTTCTGTCTGATCAGGGTCAACTTTAAAAGGTCTCTGACTCCTGCCATGATCTCCCTTGCCAATCACCTCTTAACATGCCTCCAAAGTATGTCTTCCTCCAGTGAAAAGATAATTTGTACCTTTCAATCATATTGACATTTCCTTTTGAAGATGACTCCATATTTCTTTGAAGACTTGTAAGAGAGAGATTTTTGTAATTTGTTCAATGCCTTTCATTTCAGGCTTTCTAAGTACTTTATAAATATTGGTTCTCGGACTTTCCTAGCCTGGTTTTGACAACCACATGACAAGCAGTTTTCCTAGAATTTCAGAGTTCTGTTATTAAAAGACATCAGCTGCAATAAAGTATGCAGTGAGGAGATTGTAATACCTTGAGAACTGAGCTCTATTAATCCTGGAAGACAAAGCTTGTAGATCAAGCTCTGATGAAGAGGCTGAAGTAGAGTGACTTTATACACCAGACCTGAGACTTGGAGAGTCTAGACATTCGGCCAATGGCAAGCAGCAGCACTGTACCCAGAACCCAGCTTAAATGCAGGAATGTGGGAGACAGGTCAGGGCCAGGCAGAGCCACAGGCCCCATTTTCCTCACCTGTTAGAGAAGGGTCTTGATTACATGATCGCTCAAGAATCTTGCAGCTTCAACAGTCATGTGACTTCCAAGTGCCTGTGGTGTTAAAGAAAAACCAGAGCTAGACAGGTTTTTAAGCAATAAAAACAGATATTGTAATTGGGAGAAAAGAGATCTCAGTGTAAAACTGAGTTCAAGTCCAAATACAGTGTGGGCAAGGGAGAGTTTATAGCTAATGAGCAAGGTGGGGGTCAGTGGAAGGAAAATTACTAAGAGGAAACATCAGGGGTCAGGGGGATTCTAGCTAAACCTATCTAACGCTATTCTTGCTAAAGACAGGCCAGAGTGATTAGACACCACCTGGGGGATGGTGGCAGATAAGGAATTATGTGAATATTGAAGGTGATCGATATTCAAGGTGGGGTATTCTTGCTAAACTGTTTTAGTAGGGTTCTTGCTAAAACTGGATTTTATAAGAAGTGCACAGATGGACTTAGGAGAAGATTCAGGAACCTAACTAAAGTTTGGTCAAGCAAAGAATCTTGGTCAATGATCAATTTTCCACTTAGATTTCCTAAGTTTCAAGATCAGCTTGTCTGCAAACAAATTAACCATCTTGTCACCAAAACCTATTCTTTCTTCTCCAACTTCCCTGTCCTTGTCATAGGAACTCAATTTCAAATCCTGGAGTGACTTTTGACTCAGTCCTTCGCTCTGAGCTAGCCCTTCTCAAACTGCAGTGTGCGTGCAAGTCACTGAGGGATCTTGTTGAAATGCAGGTTCTAGTGGAGGCGGTCGGGGTGAGGCCTAGGAGTCTGCATGTTTAACAAGCTCCCAGAAGACACCAGGCTGCTGATCCTAGGACTGCACTGTGGGCAGCAATGCCCAAATCAACCCCACTCCAGTCCCTCTCTAATCCATTGCCATGTAACTTTAATTTCTCCTACGAGACATATTCCTATGCATTCCTTCTCACTGTACACACACCCATCCGTCACCACTTTCACCTCTTGCTCAGATTTCATGCCTAGGTAACTTGGATAGCCAAACTTTGGGAATTTATCCATTAATGGATTATAAAATCAATCTATTAGGTAGCTAGCAGCATTTACAATAACCAAATAGAATAGAATAGAGAATATTAGAGTGCGTCAAGAACCCTTAACACAAGAAGGGTTAAGTATTGCTTTGATTAGACATAAAAATATTCATAACTAGACCATGATGTGAAATGTACTACTTACTGTAGATAAATTTTTTTTAAAATGTCTCAATACCAGGGTCCTACAGAGACTTCTAGGCGTCACTCTATTCCAATCCAGCGTGCACTTGACAACTGACTCATCATCTCTCTAAACCTCTTCGGTAGTCAGGCTAGCTGCTTCTTTGAAAATTTTAGTGTTGTTTCATTGTCCCCAAGTCCAGACATGCTCACTTGAGTTGTGAGGGCCTCTTCACCCTGGTGTCACAGGGTTTTCAACCTTGACTTTCTACCCTTCTCCCTTCGGTCTGGGTTCCTCACTCACTGTTCCCCAAGATGGCCCCTTTCCCACCTTTGCTCCCACAGCCTGGACTGCCTCGCCCTGTCACCTCCCACTGAAATCACACCCATCCTCCAAACCCACTGCAGACCCAATTTCCCCATGATGCCTCATCACCCACATTGCCCCGGGCAGTGGCATCTTACCACTGAGCTTTCCTCCTGTAGAAAGTACTTGTTCTTCTTGCCTAATTTTGTAGCTATTCTTATATGTGCGTTATTTTCACACCTGTACCATAAATTCCGATGAGAATGGGAACATTATTTGTGCAATTATTATCCGGTGATGTTGCTTATCTTATTTAGCTATGCCTCATTTAAAAACTAGGAGAATATTTACATGATAGGGTCACTGTGAAGATTAACTGAGTTAACACATGTAAAGTGTTTAGCACGGTGCCTGGCATATATTAAGCACTCAATAAATGTTAACAGCTAATGTTATTTTATCTGCACAGTGCCTAGCACGTCCCTTATTTGTAGTAGACTTATAACAGATGCTTGTAAGTGAATAAATTATCCCATATTAATATGATGCCTTTAAAAGTTTCTATTTCTGTTGTGACTGCTCCCTGCTTCCTTCAATTCATCTGCTTCTGGGAACTGCATCCTTTACTCAGGCAATTTAAAGATTTAGTGGGAGGGCTTTCAGTTACTATGCACTCAAAGTATTTGCAGCAATTGTTGTAAAACCCAACTAATGCCCCTGGACGTGCCTGGCAAACAAGCCAATGGCATGTCAAGAAGAGCTGCAGGAGAAGAGAGCAGGATCAAGCCATCTCCCCCTTGCCCATCCACTGCCAGATGCACCTGCCCTTTCTCACAACTTGGCTGCCCTGTTCATCTCTCAGATACCCCCCCACACACACACACGCATCTCCTCTCCCCTCTTGATTTGTCTTTCCTACAGTTAAATCTCTTTTTGTAAAATTATTTTCTCCTCTCTATCTAAAAATAAAATTTATAAAAAGAAATGGACCCAAGAAAGGAGGAAGGCTATGCCTCTTGGAGGAAAATATCCCTCACTCTGCCTCCCATGCCTGGACGTGGGGGGTCACCAGGAAAGACGGCGTGCTCGGCTCTGGAGCTGTGATTTACAGGGTGGATTTAGCAAGTTACTGAATGGCATTCATGCTCAGCCTACTCCATGAAAGATCTTTTTCAAAGTTTTGTGTAAACAAAGCAAAATTCAAGCTGGCAGCTACAACAGAAATAACAGGCAACTGAAATTCTGCAGCATTTTTCAACTTTTGAAAGGAAAGAAACAGATCGTGCCAAAGTAGTTAAGGAAACCTGGAATCGAAGCATCTGATAATGTCAGCTATCTGCTCAGAGTTAAACCAGCAAAGAGGTGTGAGTGTGTCTTCTTTGCTTTTGTCTTGCTTCAGTGGTTCTCTCAGAGGAGTGATGTGTCAATTGAGGGCCACACCCCTGAAAGCATAGAACAGCCCCAGGCTTACCCCACAGCATCAGTGTTGCAGTTGCTCTTTAATAATTCTCCTGTTTTGTTGTACTATTTGTGCTGGCTCAACCCCCATAGGGTCCCTTGGAAACTTTCCTCTTGCAAAATCAAGCCAGGAACCTCTTTTGACAACAGATGGTTCTGTTTTTATCCATGGGAGTTTTATGGTATGGTCATGCCAAGTCTGAAATTTTAGGCTCGGCTAACATGAGAAGTTTGTGTGTGCATGTGTGTGTGAGTGTGTATGCGTATTTTCCTCTCTGTCAAATTCTCTAAATCCAACATTCAAAATAAAATATGCCAGGAAAATGAAAAGCTAAGTCTCAAAACAATAACTATGCCAGACCCAGAGCTACAAAAGCAACTTACCACGAAACCATATTGGTAAAAACGCTGATTTTTCCCCTTACGTTTGTTGATTATGTACATATAGTCATGTTTACCTCTCTGTCTGAAACCTAAAATGTACTATTTTTAGACCTGTCTACATTCTATATCTTATTTTAGGCACATCTCTTCCTGATTTTCCCTCAACCTCAAAACAGTTCTTAACCAAGAACAAATGAGTTATATGGATTAGAAATAAGCGATTTCCAGCCTCACTGACCACAGAGGTCTACTTCATGAGCCCTGGTGCTGAATCAAAGAACCAAAGATTTTTTTTTCTTTCATTATCTATTGCTCAATTCTCATGACACCATTCCCTCCTTTGTTTAACTGTTTTCATTCGGCACTTTGGACCTTTTTCCTTCAACAGAGACTATAAAGAAAATGCCTTTTGGTGGGGCTGGACAGGACTCCACCCAGAACACTAATGCCACATCATGCATACCTTCTAATGATAACCTTTGTTACTTGAGAAACCAGGATCATATATCTGTATCCCACCAGCAAGCTGAGGCTACAGAATCTCAAAGAAAGCAACTAGCAAAAGATAATGCCACTGCTAGAAGGTTTTGTGACAAGTTTCCATTCCGGTTCCTCCCATCTGCAATTTTAGCAATTTGTGAGAAAGATGAACAATAGACAATTAATCAAAACAAAACATATGGCAAGGGTTATAAAGCCAAGCTTTCATTATGGTGACACCTTACAGTAGCATAGGTTATGATTGTGATGGCAAAGGCATGACAGAGAATCAAAAAATGAGCTTATATGAATCATGTCTTTATGACACTAATGGCTTACTTTCCTCATCATCATCACAGTTTCTTCCACGGATGAGGAGGAAATCAGAGCTGTAAATCCATTTAGCCATTTGCTGCTCCTTCTCATTCATGATAAAATTGTCAAACTGTGAGATGGATGGAATGCTTTCCAGAGGTACCTTCCACCTTGGATGTTATTTTTCCATTTTCTTTTCACAGGCCATCACGGCTGGTATCCTTCTACTGTTGGCTTGCAAAGAGTGGACCCAGAGATACCTGGTAAATATACAGATGTCAAGTAAGACAGCAGAGTGGGCTTGAAGGTCAAATCACAACTAGTTCAGGATGGAACACAGAAAATATGATTTCCAATTATAATGGAATCAAGTTTAATCAATGCCTTACTATGATGGATTGCAGGATAAACTATATTTTAAATGATAATTTTTATCTGATTCTTGCTCTAAATATTTTCTACAAGTTCCTATGATTATTATTGTATTTGGGGAGGGCAGAGTCAGCATTAGTGCTCCTGAATTTCATTTTGAAGGAACGGTCTACAGGCTCCTATGCTTTTAATAACGTAATTTTAAGTCTCAAATCCTCAATCAGATGTCTCCTTCCAATCTCACTGTTACCTCTCTCTCTAATAAAAGATAAAAGGTCTATGATATCTTGCATTTCAACAATATAGAACCAGGTAATCCCGTGATGCAGAAAGACTATGTTATCTGCTTATAGATTTTATTTCCATGGCTAAGGCTGTGCTTCCAAACTTTAGTGTATGCGTGTATCAGCTGGAGATCTGGTTAAAGTGCTGATTCTGATTCAGTAGATCTAAGTGAGGCCTGAGATTCTACATTTCTGCCAGGCTCCCAGGGGCTGTCAGTGCTACTGCACCATAGACCACACCCTGAGTAACAAAGTCCTTGAGTGGAGAGTCTGTTTAACTCATCTTTGTTTTCCTTACCCAGACTGGTTCTCTACACATAATAAGAAATAAGTAAATAGTAAATGTTTATTGAATTGATTTCATTTTTGCCCCAGTTGGTATGTTTTTCTCCCATGGTGTATATTGGAGATGAAAATTAATACAAGGGCATAAAGACAGGGTTGTGACCCAATTCTCCTGTATTTCCCAGTAGGAGAGATTAATACCTGGCATCTCTTTTTTTCTTCATATTGCTAAAATAGCTTTTGAAATGTCTCATCCACAAAGTTAACAATTTGTCTCTGCTTTGTTTTCAGTGGGAAGCTAGTTTCACCTTTGTGATTGTGAGCATTATGGGATGTCCACTTCATTTTGCAATAGCCTTGGAATCTGCTCTCCTAGGCCCATATTGCTTCTACTCATTTTCAGGGACTGCAGGGACCAATTACCTTGGTTATGCAGTTGCCTTTCCATTTCCATACACACAATTCCCATCAATTTGTGTGGACCCACCACACTATGAAGAGTACCACCTGACACTTCAAGCCCTCGACCTGTGCCTGAGCTTTGCCCTGCTCTGCACATCCCTGACAGTGTTTGTCAAGCTTTCTGCAAGACTTATCAGGAATGGACACATAAACGTAAGTTTCAACAGAGGGGAGCAGGTTCTTGTTCCATTCTGAATGCTAAAATGGAAGGTCTGGTATATTGTGGTTCCCAGATATATCCCCAAGGATATATCTGGCCTGTTAGGGACTGGGCCACGTAGCTCTGCTGCTCTCCACTCCTGTCCTCTTCTCCCTGTGTGTGGAAAAATTGTCTTCCATGAAACTTGGACCACACAGCAGGAGGTGAGCATAAGGCAAGCAAACGAAGCTTCATCTATGTTTTGGGCCTGCTCCCCATCACTCACATCACCGCCTGAGCTCTGTCCCCACCCCATCCCTGTCCATGGAAAAATTGTCTTCCATGAAACGAGTCCCTGGTGCCAAGAAGATTGGGGACTGCTGTATGTGAATACTTAATCTCTCTCTGTTATTCATCTCTGTATCCTGTAAGCCCATGCTATCCCAGGTCTGGTATATGATAGGTACTTAATAATTGTTTTTGAATGAATGAATGTAAATATGTAATGTTTTGAATTACAATGTAATGTAATGTAATGTTTTGAATGTAAATATGTAATTGTTTTTGAATGAATGAATGTAAATATGATGATGTTATAACTGAAGGGATGGCTGTAGGTAGCACCAGCCAATTATTATCTCAATTTTAAAAATTATTCATAGAAACAAGATAAACATGCCCCCTCTCACCACTTCTATTCAACATAGCTCTGAAGTACTAGTGAGAGCAATTAGGCAGGAAAAAGAGAAAAAAGGCATCCAAATCAGAAAAGAAGGTGTAAAATTGACTCTCTTTATAGATGACATGATCATGTATATAAAAACCCTAAAGACTCCAACAACAAAAAAATGATAGAACTAATAAACAAATCAGATAATGTTGCAGGATACAAAATCAACATTAAAAAATCAGTTGTATTTCTGTACACTAATAACATTCTGAAAAAGAAACTAAGAAAACAAACCCATTTATAATTCCATCGAAAAGAATAAAATACTTAAAAATAAACTTAACCAAGGATGTGAAAGATGTGTATTCTCAAAACTATAAATATTGTTGAAAGAAATTGAAGACACAAATAAATAGGAATATATCCCATATTCATAGATGCGAAGAATTAGTATTGTTAAATGTAAAATGTCCATACTATCCAAAGTGATGTATATACTCAGTATACTTCCCATCAATTCCAATGACATTTTTTCACAGAAATAGAAAACACAATCTTAAAGTTTGTATGGATCCACAATGATCCAAGAATAGCTAAAGCAATCTTGAGAAAGAACAAAGCAGGAGACATTACATTTCCTGATTTCAAACTATATTACAAAGCTATAGTAATCAAAATAGTATGGTACTGGCATAAAAACAGACAATAGATCAACGGAACAGAGCAGAAAGCCCAGAAATAAACCCACACATAGGCCCAGCGCAGTGGCTCATGCCCATCGTCCTAGCACTCTGGAAGACCGAGGTGGAAGGACCACTTAAACTCAGGAGTGCAAGACCAGCCTGAGAAAGAGTGAGACTCAATCTCTACTAAAAATAGAAAAAATTAGCTGGTGTGGTGGTGCATGCCTATAGTCCCACCTACTAGGGAGTCTGAGGCAGGAGGACTGCTTGAGCCTGGGAATTTGAGGCTGTGGTGTGCTATGATCATGCCACCTCATACTCTAGCCTGGGACAACGGAACGAGACTCTGTCTAAAAAATAAATAAATAAATAAACCCACACATATATGGTCAAGTAAAATATGATAAGGGTGACAGAAACACATAATGAGGAAAACATAGTCTCTTCAATAAATAGTGTTGGGAAAACTGGATATCTACATGCAAAAGAATGGACTTGGACCCCAATCCTATATCACTCATAAAAATTAACTTAAAATGTATTAAAGACTTCAATTTAAGACCTAAAGCTGTAAAACTGTTAGAAGAAAGCATGGTGGAAAACTCCTTAACGTTTATCTTGACAATGATATTTTGGATATGACACCAAAAGCACATGCAACAAAGCAAAAATAAACAGTGCACCTATATCAAACTAAAAACCTCTGCACCATGAAGAAAACAATCAATAAAATGAAAAGGCAGCCTGTGAAATGGGGGGAAATATTTGCAAATCACATATCTGACAAGGGGTTAACATTCAAAATATATAGGGAACTCTTACAACTCAATAGCAAAAAAATAATCTGATTTAAAAATGGGCAAAGGACCTGAATAGACATTTTCCCAAAGAAGACATACAAATGGTCGACAGGTACATGAAAAGGTATTCAACATTACTGATCATCAGGGAAATGCAAATCAAAACCACAATGTAATATCACTTCACACCTATTTAATATATATATATATATATGTATATATATATATATATACTGACATAGACATTATTGAAATCAGTATGGTGGTTCCTCAAGAAATTAAAAATAGAACTACCATATAATCTAGTAATTCTACTTCTGGATATATAGCCAAAGGAAACAAAAACATATCTCAAAAAGATATCTGAACTCCCATGTTCATTGCAGCATTATTCACAATAGACAAAACATGGAAACTGAAGTGTCAGTCTACAAATAAATGAATAAAGAAAATGTAGTGTGTGTCTGTGTGCATACATATACACAATGAAATATTACTCAGCCTTAAAAAAGGAAATCATGTCATTTGCAACAACATGAATGAAACTTGAGGGCATTATGCTAAGTGAAATAAGTCAGACAGAGAAAGACAAACATTACATGATTTCACTTCTACGTGCAATCTAAAAAAGTCTAACTTAAAAGTTAACTTAAAGTCTAAATTAAAGAAAGAGAGAGTAGTAGTATGGTTGTTGCCAAGGGCTTAGGGATGGGGCAAATGGAGAGAGTTATTGGCCAAAAGGCACAAAGTTTCAGTAATAAGATAAATAAATTCTGGGGATCTGATTCAACATGGTGACTATAGCTAACAATACTATATTGTATACTTGAAATTTGCTAAGAGAGTAGACCCTAAATGTTCTCACCACACAACACCACAAAAAATAAATATATGAGGTGATGGATGTGTTAACTAACTTGATTGTGGTAAACATTTCACATTATATATCTATATCAAATCATCATATTAAACACCTTAAACTTATACTAAATTATTTGTCAATTATACCTCAATGAAGCTGGAAAAAATAAAATATTTTTTAAAAATAAAGTGATCAGAAGCATTGAACTTTTTATGAATAATGAATGTGCATCACTTTATCTCGTTCTAAGTTTAAGAGGTCATAATATAGTGTTTTTTTCCCCTGGGAAAACATGTTAAGATGAATCAACCTTGAATGTAAACCTAAACTTTGAGAAATGCTTTGCAATGTTATTTTGTAGTTTACAATGTTGGATTAAAGTTGATGGTTTGATTTATTTTGCTTAATTAAATTATATAAAATAAAAAATTACTAATCGAGACAGATACTAAGAGCTTTTTGCAGAAATTGACATTGTAGCGTCCTTAATATTTTAAATATTAGTTAAAGACAGATACCTTAATTTGGCTTCTATCCCATGAATTCAGAAAAGTATTGATGCTCTGTGTCTTGAAAATACGTAAAAAAATTCTCCCACTATTTCTATTCCTGCCCCAGTAGATGCATGCCAACATCAAGTTTAGCTTTCTAATTTTTTCCCGGAGGGCTAATAACAATACCACTGATGTGATAATAATAGAGGGCTTTCCTATTTTACAGATAGAATACTGAGACTAAAGAGTTTATATAACTTGCCCAAGGTCACACAGCTAATGAGCAGTAGGGCCAGACTCAGAACCCAGAGTTGTTTCTCCTGCTCAGGCCAGATTCCTCCTGGCCCTCCTTGTCACCAGCCTTGCAACGTCCACCTCTTTGCCATTTCCTTAAGGTGCCTGGCTCTGGCCTCCAGGAGGATTGGAGCAGAGTCTCTGAGAAAAGAGCACAAATGGCCTGATCCAAAGTCCTATGGCTGTTGCTGATGTTGGCCCTTTGTGAGTTGAACATCCTATCCTCCCTTTGGAAGAAGATATTTCCCACTGAAAACTCTCGTGCTGGTTTTATGATTCAGATTAGTATCATATTAAGGTCAAATGAATTTGGGCAATGTTAGTCAATCTTTTTCCAGGTTGATCCTATGCACCCTCACTAGCAAAGTTGTGGAAAAAGTGCCACAAGAAATTTGGCACTTTTGATGCCTTTTGTGGTCAATTCTGTCCTCTTCAACTTCTACACAAGCCTGCAGAGGAAATCCTGCGCATTCTTAGGAACAGAGTTGATTTTACAAGGAGGCCTGCCAAGAATTGAGACAAGCAAGCCAAAACTTCTTCCCTCACTGTACCGCTAGGGTATCTGGAAGTTTAGTATTTGAGATTTCTCCCTTGCAGTGAACATCCTACACTTTCTTTGTTAAAAAGAATGTATGCCTAGGAGCACTCCACACTGAAATGCTGGCAGTCATGACCCCTCAACATGGGTAGTTCATCAGACATCTGGCTGTCACCAGATGACCCCTCACGCATGACACTCAGAATACCGAGGTTTAATGTGAGATGGAAGGCAGGGAGAAAGAGGGGAGAAAATATATGCAGAACTTGGTAAGTCAGCTCCATGGAGAGTCAACAGTGAGGCCACCTGAAGTGCCTGGGGAGAGAGAAAACGAATTGAAAACAGAGATGAACTGGGCTCAAAAGCAAAGTTCTCCAGCTTCAGAGTTTTGCTTTTCCCATCTTGCTCAGGACACAGCTTCTTGGTGTGTGACTTCTCCGTGAGACATAGGGCCCAACACAGCTATTACTATAAAGCATTTCTCAAAGTAGACCAGTGATGTCAGAATCACCCAGGGTTCTTATTATACCAGATCTCTGGGTGCCGTCTGAGCCCTGCGATGTCAGAAACCCTGTGTTGGAGGCACAGAATGTGCATTTTAGCACACATTCCAAGAAATTCTGATGACTAATGAAGTTTGAGAATTATACTTTATTTTTTAAAAAGTTCTCTTGCTAGCACAAGACTCTCTTAGTGTCACTTCTGGACAGTCTCAGTTTCCCCATCTGCATAAAATGCAGCACTAACTTAGGTGAGAGCTCTAGATCAATTTAATAAGCAGCATTTCCTTGGTAAGCATTTTTGGATGACTTGACACCGCTTAATCCACAATGGCGGCAGATCACGTTTCATTAGCGAGGATGAGTGGCTGACATAATGGGACATGATGTTCTGTATTAATAAATACACCACCGCCCCCTGCTCATGAGGCACCCATGCAGCCTGAGCAAACCTTTGCTACCATGTAGAAATCTCAGCTATATTAGCCACAATTTCCAGCAGTGAAATAAGGGTAGCATTTGTCAAAACTTCAGAAAATGCACAACTCTCTTAAAAGGAAAAGTGGATCATTTGTCCAGACACAGAATTCTATAGTGATTCTGTATTTAATGAACCCACATACAGTTATGTTGTTAGATTCCCTACATGCTGAAAATGATAAGCAGTATTGTAAAACTTTCATTAAAACCTATAATAAATATTATAAAGTATAATACTGATTCACATAGCTTTTTCCTATATAAACAAAACACTGACAATGTTTTAAAAAAAACTTCATTTTTAAGTTTCACCCTAAAGATTAACATTCTTTTATGTACATTTAGTGCATATTAGAAAATTCAAGAGTCATAAAAATGTGTAAAAAAAAATAAGTGATGGTTTGAAGGAAGATTTGGGGAAGTAGTAGTTTTTGTACTGTATCGTAATGAATTGTAGCACAAAGTCAATTCTTGTTTTTAAGATCCATATGTAGCAATGAGTATTATAATAGAAGATATTCACTTGTAAGAGTTTTTTCTGTAAGTTCAAAAACATGTTTTTAGAAATGAATCAAGAACCCCCTTAAGGAAGCACCACATCTGTTATTTCTTTCCTCCCTGGGCTGTCTTGTTTTAGTAGAATCCAGGTCATCTTGCCAAAGGTCAGACAGTGAAGGTGTGTGAATGTTCGGTCAATTGGTACCAAACCAAAACTACAGTGAGAAATGCTTGAAAGAGACACAAAGGGTTTGATGACTTTGATAGACATGTACAAAGGCATATGTGAGCCCTTCCAACTGTCAAAGGCCTCAAGGGAAGGGGCGGGGGCTGGGAAAGGAATAGGAGCCACCTGCTCAGGAGGCTCAGTGCAGGACTCTGAAGTGATCCTGTCAAATCCAGGGCTAGGTGCTGGGAGCAAACAAACACAACACAGAATTTAAGTCGAGAAACGAAAACGCAAAACAACCATAGCTGGAATTGTTTACATTCTTGGTCCAATAAGTAATAAAGTGATGGGAAAGGAAAGGATTGGGACACCAGACACACTGCAGCTGTCCCCTGCAGCTACTCCGCCCCTCCTCCATGGAATGGAATGGCTCCTTCTGTTTTCCTTTCATTATTCGTTGTTGTATTTTGTGGGGTTTTTTTTTAATGAAAGGGGGAAGGAAAATATTTTCCCTCTTGTCATATGATACAATGGTTTTGCTTTTTTCAATGAATTGAGAAATGTCTGCTTTGGATGAAAGATTTAGGTAAACCTTTAAATGCAATCCAACAACATATGGGGGCAGAATATCTGCCGGTGAAGGACTCTCTTTCCCTGAAGACAAATTAGCAGCAATATGCCAGCTCCAAATCTTCCAGGAAAGTATGCTACATCATTAGCAATATACATGTGCTTTGAAAAGAATTCATCTATGACTCTTGTCCTAAAGGTCTGAGGCCTCAGGCTGGTAAAATCTTTCTGGTGCTTCTGGAAAGGAAATGATCTTGGGTAGATCCAAGTAGAGCTCCCACAGCACCACAGAACAGTAAGAATCTGCTTTATTTCTTCCTCACAAATTCTATTATGTGGCCTCAAATTGGGCAGTAGAAAAATCAGAATCTGGACAAATACAGTGTAGGACATTACCACTTCTATAATCTTTTTTCTCTCAAATAATAACAGTGATATAAAACTGGGTAATAGTAGAATAGTTGTAGGTGCTATTTATTGGGCAGTTATTGTCAGGCATTTTGCCTCTTTTATTCCTCACAACACTCCAAAGCTCATTCTGCTCATTTCACAGATGAGGACATTGAAATAGCCATGCAGAACCAAGAATTCAGTCCCAGATCTAGCAAAGCCTGCAGGACAGGCTCCTGGCCGCTGGGTGATATCGCCCCTCAGCAGTTCCTATGCCTGTCTACTTCAAGTGACCTTGCACAGTCTTGCTTCTCTTGGACAATCTTTCTTATGCTTCTCACAAACAAAAATTAACTTTCATAGTTTAGAAATGAAAGCTATTTTTCCAGGATATTTGCATTTCATTTAATCAGTAGGACCACACCAAGGGTGATAGCAACTGACTGAGAGAGGAAATGTGACTAAAGTGTTTAGTGCAATGTATTAAAACTAATTTGATATTTTTTCAAAGAGGGAGCAGTAAGTGGGGAGAGGTCAGTATCCTGAGAACTGCTTTTTCTATTTTTTCACTTTGTAAATCATCATGAGCCTCAACATATTTTCTTCTTGACATGCAACCAATTTAATCTTTTAATATAAAATATCCTAGTGGGTTTTTTTTCCTTTGCTCCTCAATCTTAATCTAAAATGTTATTATTAAATAATATATTTTGAGCAGATATTAAATATGTTTAAAACAAATAAGAAATATATTTAAAAAGAAGAAGAAATTTCTGTTTTATAAAAGGGCAGAAACTTAAGTAAAAACCAGAAGCCTCCATTCTCTATAACCATGAAGAATGCAAAGAAAACTGCATTTATAGTGATGAATGTATCTGAGTGATTATAATGGCGCTAATCTGTGAGTGCAATACCATTTCACATGTAACAATGTTGGTTGGACACTTTAAATTTTAGTGATTAGAGAAGAGAATTACTTGATGGCTATTACTAGATGTCTGAGCTCACTCCCAATAGGAAAGAAGGGAAAGAAACAGAGGAAGTAATTAGGGTGAAACAATGGAGGTTGTGGGGGTGAGAAATGACACAATGACACTTCCTCCCACCTCCACCCCCTCCACCCTGCCAGACTGGCCCAAGGAGCCAGCAGGACAAGGTGTGGACAAGGCAGCAGTTTACCTGCCCTCCTGCACACAGCAGTCATCAGGGACTTGTGCTTCCTCATCTCTAAGGCCACTGGGCTTGGGCCAGCTGGCCTCCAAGGATCTTGCCAGATCTGTCTTGGTCTGTGATTTTGAAATAAAACTTCATTCCATTTGAGAAGATTAATATTGAGAAAGGAGGACTACATGAAGCAAGTGAAAAAGACAATTTTTAAAAAATGGCCGGGCGCTGTGGCTCACGCCTGTAATCCTAGCTCTTGGGAGGCCGAGGCGGGCGGATTGCTCAAGGTCAGGAGTTCAAAACCAGCCTGAGCAAGAGCGAGACCCCGTCTCTACTATAAACAGAAAGAAATTAATTGGCCAACTGATATATATATAAAAAAAAAATTAGCCGGGCATGGTGGCACATGCCTGTAGTCCCAGCTACTCGGGAGGCTGAGGCAGAAGGATCGCTTGAGCCCAGGAGTTTGAGGTTGCTGTGAGCTAGGCTGACGCCACGGCACTCACTCTAGCCTGGACAACAAAAGTGAGACTCTGTCTCAAAAAAAAAAAAAAAAATGGAATGCCAGGCTGTTTACCTGTCCCAAGCCACACGGGTGTGTCACTGAGATACACCACATCACCACATTACTATTTTAGCTCAAGATGTAATACACGCTGGGAATATTGCTCATGCAAGATGGTATATGATTCCCAGATCACTTTAAACACTTTGAAGCAATGCGTTTCTTTATCCAATATTCAATCTGTCATGAAACCAGTATTACCTTTTTGGTTATCTTTTAAAATAAAGAAAAACCTTCCATTGTGTTAATGAACAGGTAAGGGACTTATAACTCGAGGTTATTTGTAAAAAAAAAATTGTTTTTAAATGTTTTTCCTCTTGTACATCATATAACTAACCTAGTATCATAGATGAAAAGAAAAGTTGCTAGGTAAAGCAATGGAATTATAAGATGATGGACTATAATTATCAATAGTGCCTCTTTCACAAGAAGAGTATCTTCTGTTCACTAGAGTATGACTTTTCTCTTGTGACATGTCAAGGATTATGAACCCAAAGCCCTAAATACAATATTCATTATTTGTACTTGCTCCTCAATATTTATTGAGCATATATTATGTGCTGGATTATCATACTAAAGGCTAGAGACAGAAAGAGGAGCAAGACATATCCCTGCCCCCCACTGACCTTCAGGGATTAGAGAAATGCGTTTCTGGCCTATGAGAGACAAGACAGAGTGATTGGATTTAATGTGTGAGTCACACTCTTGTCACTTAGGGTAAATATTCAGTTTCACATCTCATTGTTAATAAAAAGACATTATAAGGAGCAAATCAAGCCTCCTGTTCTAGCTAACCAGGTACTGAAGCTTTCCTTGAATACGCTACAGCTAATCCTGGTCACATATCAGATACAAATGGCACCTTGCTTTGAGTTCATAAGAAATCTAGCACTGAAGGGCATGGGCTATAAAACTGTTTTGATCTAGGCCAATTTTATTTACAACTTACCTCTGCTTTTCTTTTACTGAATCTCCCATGGCAGAGATCATCCATGGACAACCTGTGGATAGCCAAGTCCAATGGACACTTTCACACCTGCATCTTCTTTGACCTCTCTGCAGCCTTGAAAACCATTGGCCACTTTCTCCATGAAGCCCCTTCCCTGTTGACTTCCATGCACCCCTCTCTTCAGTTCTCTTTGTTCTCCACTGCTTCTCCTCCTCGTCTCCTCTGAGGGCTCCTTCTACTCTGCTCACCTTGTAAAGGCTGGTGGCCTCAGTTACCACCCTGGGGTGACACGACTGGCATCCATATCTGTGTCCGGGTCCCTCTCTCGCTCTAATGGGCTCTACATCTGGCTGTTTTCTGGACACTTTTCCTGGGTGTGCCACAGATACATCAACTGATACTCAGGATGTTTATAATGGAGCTGGCCACCTCCTCCCCAAAACCTGCTCCTTCTTCTCTATCTCCAGCTCATTTGCTAGCCTTCGTGACAATCAGGACAAGCCAGAGACCTGGAATCACCTGGACTCTTCACACCTGAGTCTCTCACCACCAAATCCTGATAAATATTTCTCCATTGTGTCCCCCTTCCTCTGTACCAAGATGACCCTGGCTTGGCCCTCCATCTTCTCTCAGATATCGTTACCACCAGTCTTGTCTGTCTTAAGAACCGTCCTCCACAGATTCTAGAATGAGCTCTTTAAAGTTCCACTTTGCTCTCATTGCTCCCCAGCTTCGAATCGCTCTATGGCTCCCCTTCCCACTCAGGATACAGCCCCAGCTCCCATGGGTGCCCTCCAAGTGCACCTGGCACTTCTCTAAGACTGTGAGTGCTGTGAGTGCCTCAAAAGTGGGACTGTCTTTTCATTCAGTCGGCAGATATCTCTTGAACACCTCTATGTGCCAGGCACCGTCACTGTTCATGGGGCACTGGACTCTCAGTGGGCATGCAATAAGTGAAGAGAAAGGAAGAAAGAAGGATGGAAGGCAAAAATGGGGAGAAAAAGGAAAAAGAATTAATTCAGATCAAGTGTTACCTCCCCTGGTTGAAAGAAAGGGCTTTTTTCCTTTCACCCAGCCCTAGACAGAGCAGCTCACATCTTCCATTGTGCCTAGATTGCATTCTATGCAGATCCCTAACGTTGTACCCTTAACATTTCTTCTTGATAGATTTTGAATTTTTTTTTTTTTTGAGAGAGTGTCTTGCTGTGTCACCCCAGCTACAGTGCAGTGGGGTCATCATAGCTCACTGCAACCTCCAACATTTTGGGCTCCAGCGATCCTCCTGCCTCAGTCCCCCAAGTAGCTGGGACTATAAGCGTGTGCCACAATGTCTGGCTAATTTTTTCTATAATATTTTTGGTACAGACCGGGTCTCACTCTTGCTCCGGCTGGTCTTGAACTCCTTACCTCAAGCGATCCTTCCACTTCCCAGAGTGCTAGGATCAAGGTGTGAACTGCTGCACCCGGCCAGATTTTGAACTTTTTGAGGGCAGAGACCATGACCGTTCTATTCTGATTCCTCACCCCCAGAATAAGCCCTGATTTTTAAAAACAGGATCTCACTAACTGTTAAATGAACTAATGCTTCTTGTCACTTTTTCTCATTTGAGCGTTAGTTTAAAAAAAAGAAATTGAGAACTAAGAGATCTTGCAAATAATATCTTGAAAACCTCAGGAGGATGTCTAAGCAAGATTTAACAACAGGGATTTTCAATGATTCAGTATTGTATAACTGAAAGCCAAGGTCATTACATTGCACAACTCTGGAGGCCGCTGATCTCCTTAAGGTCTTTGTAAACAACACCACGATATGAATAGTGCCCCCTAGAGTTACGCAAGACGAAGCCTTGCTAGTTGGTCAGGAAGCTTAGGCTCAATTCTAACTGACTGACTGAGCCATCCACTTCCCCTTTCAGGGCCTCTTTATTCTTGTATAAAATAAAGTAGAATAGGCGCGTGCGCCGTGAGGCCTGTCTGAGCGACCTTCAGCGCGGTTGGGTCCAAGTTTGAAATATGGCAACTTTGAAAGATATTACCAGGCGACTGAAGTCCATCAAAAACATCCAGAAAATTACCAAGTCTATGAAAATGGTAGCAGCAGCAAAATATGCCCGAGCTGAGAGGGATCTGAAACCAGCTCGAATGTACGGAACAGGATCTTTGGCTCTTTACAAAAAAGCTGATATTAAGGTGCCTGAAGACAAGAAGAAGCACCTCATCATTGGTGTGTCCTCAGATAGAGGGCTTTGTGGTGCCATCCATTCCTCAGTTGCCAAGCAGATGAAAACTGAGGTGGCTTCGCTCACAGCAGCCGGGAAAGAAGTTATGATTGTTGGAATTGGTGAAAAAATCAGGGGCATACTTTATAGGACTCATTCTGACCAGTTTCTGGTGGCATTCAAAGAAGTGGGCAGAAAGCCCCCTACTTTTGGAGATGCGTCAGTCATTGCCCTTGAGTTACTAAATTCTGGATATGAGTTTGATGAAGGCTCTATCATCTTTAATCGTTTCAGGTCTGTCATCTCCTATAAGACAGAAGAAAAACCCATCTTCTCTCTTAATACCATTGCAAGTGCTGAGACTATGAGTATCTACGATGATATTGATTCTGATGTGCTGCACAATTACCAAGAATACAATCTGGCTGACATCATCTACTACTCTTTGAAGGAGTCTACCACCAGTGAGCAGAGTGCTAGGATGACAGCCATGGACAACGCCAGCAAGAACGCTTCTGATATGATTGATAAGTTGACTTTGACATTCAACCGCACCCGCCAAGCTGTCATCACGAAAGAGTTGATTGAAATTATCTCTGGTGCTGCAGCTCTGGATTAATGAAAATCAAGTTCCATCCTCAGATAAGAGGTAAAGAAGGAAAATTCAGCCAGCTGATTTGTTTTTAACTTACTGCTATTTTGTCAGAAGAAGTTGTTGCTCCACTGCTGAAGACAGCAAGATATTTGTAAATTATCTTACAATAAACAACTTAAAATAAGAAAAATAAATAAATAAATAAATAAATAAAGTAGAATAGATCAGTATTGCCCATGATTCTGTGGTTTAAAACCCCTTTCATAATAATAAATGATCTCATTAAAAACCCTTAAGTCTCAAAATTTTTTTATCATTTTATTAAGGCATAAAATTGTTTTTAAAGATTGCATTATGAAATTTAATGTCATCTTTAAATATTCATAATATAGTTAAGGGAATTTTTACTTTTCCAGTTTAACAAGTGCCATTCTACTTAATTAATATTAGATTGAATGTGTAAAAAAAGATGATTTTTGGACAAATTTTATAGTTATATATATTGTGTTTAGTTTGGAGGCCAAAGTATACTAAGATCTAGAATTACATTGTTATGTGTTATGCTCAATCAAAAATCAATCAAACTTATTGTATGACTTTAGGTTTTTGAATTATTACATTTGATTTATTTGTATAAGTAAGCAAATAGGGATATGAGAGAAAGTATCAAATTAATATTTGCGAGCACTTCTCTGCAAATAGCACATTGTTGATATTGCTAGACTTTACTGACAATGAATGAAAAACTAAACTGTGCATAATTTTCAATCTACTTTTTTTTTGACACAGAACTGTGAGTTACATTCTGATGTACTCCATAAGAATGTTGAGCAGATGAATACTACATAGGGATTTGGTGACGATAATATTAAGGCATACTGGCAAAATTACTATCATTTTTATGCTTTTTGTTTCAACATCAGTGTTTCCTTATTTCAACATCAGTGTTCCTTATACTATCTGTCTTTTTTCAAAGACTATTATTGTTGTTTAAATTGGTGAAGTAAACAATTAAAAATGGATGATAATTTAAAATTGTCATAGCACAAAGCAATGTCCAATGAGAGATAAACCAACTTTCCCCTCAGAAGCTCTCAAACAATTCTATTTAAAATAGAAAACAAATTGTTTTATTGTTAATATTTAAATGAAAATTGAAATAGACATCCTAAAGCTTTTAATGAGGCTATAACTTTTTTGTAGAAGACCTTCTTTGTCTCTCAGGTGTATGGGCACCACCAGTTGGGAAGTGCTGTCAAACACTCTCAGAGGTCCCTTTGGTGCTACTTTTTAGTGGCAGCCATTCCCACAGGTCTGGGCGGTGCAGGGGAGTGATGGCAATTGTCTTCGTGGGATGGGGAGCTAGTAGGAGATTCATGGGAATAATGGGATCTAATGTTTATTATTATTGGAATAATTTCAATAAATTCTGTTTTCTAAGCACATACTATGTACTGGGCATTATTTTCTAGACCAGGGTTGGCAAACTACAACCCATGGGCCCAAACTGGCCAACTGCCTGTTTTTGTATGACCTGCAAGCTAAAAATAGTTCTTGTATATTTAATTAGTTGGGAAAAAAATCAAAATTTTATGACATGAAAATCATATCATACTCAAATTTTAGTGTCCTCAAAATAAGTTTTATTGGAAGACAGCCATGGTCACTTGTTTACATATTGTCTATGGCTGCTTCCATATCACACTGGTGGAAGTGAGTTGTTGCCACAGAGATTGCAGAGCCAACAATACCTAACTCATAGCCCCTTACAGAAAAGTTTGCTGATCCCTTTTCTAGGAATTTGATATACATCCATGAAGAAAACAGACAAAAAATGTGGGGATACATTTAAGCAGAAGAGGCAGAGAATAAACAATAAGCACAATAAAAAATTAAATAATATATTAGAAGGTGATACGTGCAGTGTAAAAATAAAAAGGTAACCAGGAAAGGTGGGCCTGTGAGTGTGAGCGTCAAAAGAATAGCAGGTCATAATACTAAATTTCATTCTTATGTCTCTCTAGCAATAGCTAAAATCTTACCTAAGCCTATAGCAGGAGAATTTGAAAACTAAAGGTAATCCACATGTCAGAGGAATTTACTATGGTCATGGAAACCTAGAAGAATCTCTAGGAAGGGATCCAGAGAAAAAGTAGATTTGAATTTCCATGCTAAGGAGCAGTGGTTTGTTAGAGAAGAATTGCTTTCACTATTATCTATGATACATGGAAAGCCTGATGTGCAGTGGCACTTTGGATGCCAAACAGTTTGAGGTTTAATCGTCTCCTCTATCACTTATCATCTGAATATCCTTGAAAAAAAATCGATATTAAACCTCTCTGAGCCTAAAATTCCTCACTTGTAAAATGAAGATAACTCCTATCTCTCGTGTTACAAAAATAAAAGGATGAATTTCTACTAAGAGCCTGATGTAGAACATGCCACTTGATAGGTGCTCAAGAAAAGTTCGCTTCCTTCTCCTCACTTCTAATCAAATTTAAATTCTTGGCTCCCAATCAAAGATCTCAGTGCCCTTTAACCTTCTGTTAATTTTCAAAAAGCCCCAAATCAATCCAAACCAGACGAAACAAACAGCAAATGACCAAAAGAGTTACTCAACAGAGAGATTCCCCACTTCCTTAGACAGCCCTGACCACAAAAGTAATGGCTCTTCCTGACTGTTTTATGCTTATGTCAGATATTTCATTACACATATATTTCTTTTTTATACCTTTCTGCCAGCCCCCTCCATAACTGCCACCAATTTTGTTCTCTCTGTTGACTCTTTTTAAATCCGTAAGTGGTACCATGATGCAGTTACTTCAGTCATCTTTCACTGGGTTTTTGTGACATAAAAAAGGCTAAATTAAATGTCAGAAGTGGCACTTTACTTTCTTTGATAAACTATAGAAATAAACACTTCTTTCCTTTTTTTCCTAGGGTCAAAGGAATGGATGGTAAATTTGGAGTAGTGTTCCTCTTAAATTTGCCTTATTTATGGTCCTTATTTTGAAATATTTACAAAATAGTCTTGATCTTTAAACATTTTTCCTCTATGTTCTTAAAAACTAAAAATTTAAATAGTTGTACATTTTGGCCCTTTTTAATTGTTAACTTTTTTCTCATTTATATGGTATAATATAAAAATTGAAATTAAATCATTGTCATAGAAATTTTAAAGTCTGAAATAGAAATTTGCAGCAAATGAATGTTTTCTTTAAATTCCTCTTATTCCCTGTGTGGTGCTTCATTAAATTATAACTCCATATTACCTAAATTAAGGAAACATTTTTTTCAGCTTTTCTTCATTGCTACTACCAAAGTGATTCAAAATCTTCCAAGCACAATTAAAACACTCAATCATGGCTATAATGAGAAGGGTCTTCTGCAAGGGGAGTATGACCCTCCCTCCTAGCCTGTCTCTTATGTTTGGCACTCGTGACAAACAGTTTCATAGTTAGAACGGACCTTATTGGTCCGTTAGGCCAACTTCTCATCAAACGTCCCAAGAGCTTATGCCCCTCGCAGCTCAACCATTCTCAAGAGGCAACCCAATCTAGCTATTGAGCGGATCTACATGTCAGAAGTCTTTCTTGGTTTGGTCAGAATCTGCTTCTTGTATTCTCTATGTCTTGGTCCTGCATCTCTAGCTCTTCATAATGTAGTGCAGTGGTTCTCAACCACATTCCCTAGATCCGAAGCAACAGCACCACCTGGAACTTCTAAGCACTGGAAATTCTGGGCTTAGGTCCCAGCAGCCTGTTTCAGGAAGCCCTCCTGCAAGTGATGCTGATGCACACTAATGTTTGAGCCACACTAGTGTAGGGTAGCAGAAAGTGGGTGGGGCTTTGAAATGGGAAACACCTGGATCCAGATCCTGGCCCTTGATCATTTTAGGCCATTGCCTCAGTTGCCTACTGGTCAAATGGAGCTGATGGGGGTAGCCAATCCACAGGCTTGCTGAGAGAATTCAATGATACTTTGTAGGTAAAGCTCACAGCTGAAAGTCCTACATACCTTCAATGCTCAAAATTAGTGTCTAGTGTTATGGATTCAGGTAGCACATTTATTGGATGCCTTTCAATATCAGTCTATATAGAGTCCACACATTTGATAATGGACAAGTTCAGAACAAAAATTTTAGGTGCAACACTGTAGACAAGAAATTGTTAAATACCTTCATTTTACAGATGAAAAATCTTATATTCAGGGAGGGTAAGTGACATGTTCAAAGACACACAGCTCTATTGCTGATGTCTGGAAGTCCCGTAAGTGCCTCCCAGCACCCGGTTCTTCAGTCAGTGCGTTTTTATCTGTTGCTTAATGGAGCAATAAAATATCTAGTTGTGGGTCCAGTGATCACACAAGTAGGAACTTCAAATTTTTCAGTATATTGTCTGAATAACTTTAATATAGGATGAGTATTCCCACCCAGTATCGGGGGCCGTGGTTGTTTACTTACATTTTGCTTTCTTATTTATATCTGCTCTGAAAGATTTTAAGGTGACTGTTGGGCATTTCATCAAGGGCTGGAGCTCCAGCCCCCATGGCACCAACTGGAGGACCAGTGAAATCCAACAGTTGCTTCCCTGAACTTTTAGCAAGAAGCTATCACCAAAATGTGCACAATTCTGAGATTCTAAACAGATAAAAAATGTTTATGGCACTAAGTGAAGTAGTCCAATGCCGCGTACTTTAGGTTATCTGTAATCCCACAGATAACATTAAGAGTTATATTCAGATATGAAGAAATATGTGGGGTTATTTCTTACCCTTGCAGTCAAAAGAAAAATGAGAAGACATTTTACTATGCCCTTGCCTCGGAAAACTAAATGGTTAATTCTCAGCTTCATGTGCCAAAAAAGTCTGCTTTACAGACCGGAAGGAATAAGGTACCTTTGCTTTAAACAGCCTGTTTCCAGTTGTGTGTGGCTGTTGATATTACTGAACTAGTGGCAGAGGCCAAGGCAGGAAAATGGGCTGGGTTACTTATAACTCATTGAATGTGGACACATCAGTTTGTGGGAAGGAAACTATTTAAAATGGGGCTTGGGGAAAGGGGAAAAAAATCCCCTTTCCCCATGTGAGATTCTTCCGCGGTGTTGTCATGCAATCTTGAAAACCTCCATAGAACAGTGGATCACTCTCATTGGGTATATGCAAATTATCTGAGACCCAGTGGTTTCCTGCCAGGGAAAAACTTATAATAACAGAGCAAGAATGCAATCTGAGCCCTTGCTCTCTGAAATCCCTGAAAGAACAGAGTCGTTCTTGACAGGGCAATTTCAGCCCTTGACATTCCAGGAAATAGCTCCATAATGTCATCTGGGCTGGGCTTGCAACCAATCCTACAGACGTGGAGACACGAATGCAGCATGTAAGATCTAAAATATCAGTTCGGGAACCATTATCCATTTTCGCACAGAATTTAACAACAAAAAAATGCCATCAGAACAAAAACCAAGCAAGGCATCCTAATTAAATTTAATATTGTCACTACTAATTAAACCCAATATAGAAAAAGGAAGGGTTTCTGCCAAGGAATTACAGACACATCCTGAAGACTATTTCCTCTTCATTTCCTAGGTATGGGTCCGTGCCATATCCAGGATATGACACCCAAACAAGACTTTTTTGATCATTAATATATAAGCAGAAGTTAACCCCACCCTGGGGCCCCAAAGACCTTTATGAGACATGGTGGCCTTCATATTTCCATGTGTTTCATTTTCTCCGGGTGCAGTACAGCTGAAAAAGGTTACGAGACTCAGGTTAAAAGTCAGGAAATGGATCAGGGCCCCCACATCATGACATCATTTTCTTGCAATGCAATGAAGCAATGACATTTCCTGGAGGAAAAATTACTGGAGATGACAGGCAGCCTCAGTTAGCTTCAGTGTTTGCAGTGGAAGGTGTCAGGCCTGCCTGCCTCCAACTCCATCCTTCCCTCCTATTCCTTGGCTGGGGCTTCACAGAGACAGAGACAGAGAAACAGAAAGAGAGAGACAGAGAGAGAGAAAGAGAGAGATCCAGTTTACTTCTATTTTTTTTGAGAGTCCTGGCATGTTTTATTTATTTATTTATTTATTTATTTATTTATTTATTTATTTATTTATTTATTTTATTTTTTGAGACAGTCTTATTCTGTTGCTGGGAGTCCTGATATATTTTTAAATGAAGGTATGCTAAAATTTAGTTATAAAAACTGTTGGATATTTTCATTATTAAAAGAATTAACACTGTAAAACAAAAAAATATATAATGTAATATAACTTTGCCATTTACAAAATAGTTTCCAGATTTATTATTTTTTTAGCTGATATATGGGAAGAGCCACCAGGTGTAATTGTGCGGGTGTAATTGGCCAAGGGGAAGCGTGGGGATTAAAATCTGGCTCACTCTCCAATTGCCAAACCAGGTGCAAGGCTGTATCTGCCTTTATGTGATCCACACAAAGGTCACACCACCAGTGATAGGAGGTCTTGTAATGGGACATAGGTTTAAGTGAGTGATGAACCAGTATTCTGCTTTCAATCCTAAGTATATCTCTGACTATGAGGATAACATCTCTTGGGAGTATCTCCAGAAGTATAAATTTGAGGAGCTGCCTTATTGTGAGTCCTAGGCTAAATAAGCTTCCTGACATAAGCTGCCTAAATAAGCACACAGGGAACCGTTTGGGATTTATACGAAGGTGTGGCCAGTGAGGCAAGATAGGCTGTGCAAGGCACATGGCTTGGTGAACCGGAGTCCTGGGCTAGATTTCAGCCTTGCCAAGTGCATCTGTGCAAACTGCACTGTTGTAGTGCCAATACTGGCCCCTCCCATATGGAAGACCTGGACTCCACATGCAGACAGACCTACTCTAGTGCTTATAACCAATTTAGAGACCTGAATTGATCCAAGAAGAGCTTAAGGGCTCTGGCCAGTACATTGATTTAGACTCCACATCAAACGGCCCTTGCTCCCCTATCTCTGGCCTTGTGGCTGGGTTTGGATAACTAGGCTTCTGCCTGTTCCCTCTGTTCCAGTGTCCAGGTGCCTGGTGGGTGCTGCCTGGAACTGAGGTCTATTCCCCTTACGTTCCCCTTCTATGGACTAAAGGAATTTCCCATAAAACACAAGCTAAAGGATCCAGGCTTGGGATTCTGTCATTTTTCTTCTATTTATCTCCCTGCTTGGATCCTCCTGAGAATTAGCAGAATCCACCAAGCCATGACCATAGATATGACAGAAGAGAACAACTCCTTCATACATTTTTTGCCCACTTCAAAACAAAATTAATACTAAGTCAGTTTTACTTCAGTGGAGGAGACCAAGCAGGGGTGAGAAGTTTCTATTGTAAAAACAATCAAGCGCTTATGACTTTAGAAATGTAAATTCCTGGTATCCTTGATAGATTTATACATTAGAAACAATGTGTCTAGATACTGTGCAAGGTTTGCCAAACAGATTTAAGCTCTCTGTGACAGTTGAGCGGGTAGGTGTCAACACTCACAAGTTGGGAGTGCTTCTGTGAATCACTACACAGGAACTAGATGGACCTTGCAGGGACAGATATGCTATCTCTTGGAAAAATTAGCAAATTTCTGAAGGGCTTATACATTTCCCCAGGGTGAGTCAAAAGCAAGCCCAGTCGTCACACCTTTCCCTCATTATCCTGTGGTTGTTCTCTGAAATGTTGTAGGTCTTCACAAATGAGTCACTCTTTCCAAGATCTGTCAAAAGTATCAGTGGTTATAAGGCTAGGAAGCATACCAACCCTAGAAAGAAGTACAGAACTTTAAGTTATAGGCAAGAATGTAGAATGCCCAGAATTACTACAATTTTATTACTCTGCCAAATTTGCATTCTTACACCATCTAATCATTCCCTTTTAAGGATTCATTATTTCCTATAGTTAAACCTATGAGGGAGAAAAAGGAATATATTTTACACAGTATATTTGTATAGTTGGAAAATCTGGAGCCTGTATTTTTTACCATTTGAATAACCCTTCCACTTGCCCATACATGTTGGAAATGCTGTTTAACTTAACTACACAGATCAGACTTAGTTTAAGACTTTACCCTTTCACCTTGCTCTAGGCAAAGAGAAAGATCAAAGCTTCCTGGATTTTTTAAGGATGACCCCTTCTTTGTTCTGAACACTTCTCACATCTCCTGTTTGTAGAAGCTCCTACAGAGACTGAATTGTTTTTCTATTCTATAAATCTGCTTCTTATAAACAAGACCCTCATTGCCCATTTGGCGTCCTAGAAGAGGGAATTTACCTGTGAGGATAGATTTTTTACCTAATGATGGTTTTTAAAAATCATAGTATTAAATAAAATAGATATTTTCAGTAGAAGGAGTTGTCAGAATTGATAGGTGAAGAAAGATATTTGTAACTGATATGCTATAATAAGAAGACTGATTTAGAACAATGAAAAAATCTCATGATATTAATTTGGCTTTGAACTAACCAAGTAACCAAAATACTTTATGTATTTTATTTTTACTTTACAGGTACCATGATTTATTTATTAATTCATTAACTTTTACAGGTTGAAGTATAATATAAAGTAAATGATGATAATATTATTTCACTGAGTTCATTAATTTATTATCCATTAAGAATATGCAGGGTTTCAGCCAGAGGACAGGATACAATGAATTGGGAAATGAAATCCCCAGTCCACAAACAGATGACACTGAAAATAAACACTACAAAGAAGTTTGAACAGGTTAAATACTTACCAGGCTAAGGACTGAAAAGCAAATCATTTTACCCTTTTGAGTCTTAGTTTTCTCACCCATAAAACAAAGGAGCCAAAATTAATTGCAATGTCTAAAATTCAAGGACTAAAAGAAATATGTGCCAGTGTTAAAAGTGAATTTAAAGTGCACAAGCCCTCACATATTTTGTTTGGCAAATTTCATGAGGAAGATAAGCTCAAGTTGAATTATGACTTCAGATAGGGAGATGGACGCTATCATAGACATAGTGAACAAAGGGAGGAAAAATATGGAGTTTGGCTGCAAATAGGAGAGAATGCCTAAATGGAATGGACAGCCTGGGCAGGAGGGAGCCAGAGCAGAGAGCTGTAAGGCAAGACTGGGCTGAGTGCACTGCAAAGCTCAGATCCATCAATCAACAAGGACTTCATGCTACTCAGGTTACTTTATGTGTTAAGGGATTCTTAAGGGGGTGCCTGAGATAACATGACCAAGGATTATAGACTGTGCTAAGTATAGTAGATTGTAAAAATATCCTAGCATCTAGCTTTATAAGACTAGCAGAGGAAGGACATCTATAACTAGAGAGAGCTGAGGATATATTTTAAGAATGCTCTGAAGTTCCGCTTAAATGGTGGGTCCTGGCTGAGGGTTGTGAAGAAACAGCAGTTGCAGGCAGCCAACGAATGGTAATCAAATTGGAATTATTCACTTTGGGCGGACTCTGGGCAACCAATACTTGAGAAAGGGACTACAAAACTGTTGCAAAGAAGCACTTTGGCTGCAAACCCAGGAAGAATCCACACATGTCCTAAAGACACAAAGGGCACTTGGGTGTACTAGGAAGATTTCTGACAAGATTCATTCCTCCCAGAGTTAGAAAAGTGAGGAAAACATACGATGCTCTGGAATGCTGTGTTCTCTTACTCAATGAGATCTAGGTGAAGCCCAGTCCATTGCCCTTTTAGCCTTGCCTGCCAGGAAGCTGGAAACAGAATTTAGATTTAATTCCTAGGACTTACATTGAAATGTTTAATCCTGTTTTTCATCTTTAAATTCTCACTTTGTCTTTTGCTCTTATCTTAGCAATTTTGTCATATGTGTATCTTTCATTACATGCCACTTCATTCATTTGTCTATTTCAAAGATACTTACTGAGCATTTACTTTGTGTCAGACACACTGAGTTCTTTTAGAGGGTGGAATGAATGTGGCTCTGGACCAGCAGGCAGGAGACCAGAGCTTTAATATCAACTCTGTTTCTGACTTGTGCTGTGTGTAGATCTTAGGGCTTGATGTTAATACTCACGATATAGTTCAGGCATTTTCCAGATAAACAAGGGCTCTGGGGCATAGAGCTGGTTTTTCTAATAACTCATCCCATCTTCATCTCTTTTAAGAACAGATTTTTCCCCTGAGGGTCTTTGATCCTACAGCTGCAGACATTCTGGCACCAGGGAGCCTTAAAGGTCAAGGATGGAAGACACACAGAGGTTGATGAAATCAGGGGACATCTTCCAAGATGGATGGACGGTGTCATTTGTGGTATAAATAAATATGCACTTACTAAGCTCTGACAGGGATCCAACAGGTGTGTTCCAGAACAGTGCTGTTTAGAAGAGCCCTTCTGAGGAAAAACCGCCTCGAAACTGTGCTTCCTTTAATCTGTTAGGTCTTCTTTTTTATTTCAGGCTCCCAAAGATTGAGCATCCTGGGGTACAAAGGCAGGAATGTGAGCTTGAGCCCCAGTTTCCTCATCTGTAGAATAGGGAAGCTGGACCCTCCAGAGTCGCCTTCTTGCCCCTTCTGGGTCTAATTGTCTGTGACTTTATGACTATCAATTCTCCTTCCAACCTTTTGGCTCCATTTCTCCCCAAAAATATTCATCTTTCTGATCCTCCTCAAAAACAATATTCAAACACAGTAGGAACACCTGTATAATGGCGACACCAAAGGACAAGACTGAGACCTACCTACTTAAGTACTATTGAGTTGTATGAAAGACTTGCTAGATATAGCTATTACTTTTCAAAGTATATCACTTCCCTCATAGTGTATCCAAATCCATGACAAACTATGTTTACACAATTCTATTACATATGCATATATAAATCCACATTCACATTTTGCTTAGCACACTGATGTGTATAGAATCAATATAAAAGCATCTGAATCAATGTTTATTTCACATCAGTGATTTATACATAAAACAAATATCAGGGAGAATAAAAAACACAAATACAGGGCTGGGTGAGGTGGCTCACACCTGTAATCCTAGCACTCTAGGAGGCTGAGGCGGGAGGATCACTCAAGGTCAGGAGTTAGAAACCAGCCTGAGCAAGAGTGAGACCCTGTCTCTACTACAAATAGAAGAAATTAATTGGCCAACTAAAAAATATATAGAAAAATTAGCTGGGCATGGTGGTGCATGCCTGTAGTCCCAGCTACTTGGGAGGCTGAGGCAGAAGGATTGCTTGAGCCCAGAAGTTTGAGATTGCTGTGAGCTAGGCTGATGCCACAGCACTCTAGCCTGGGCAACAGAGTGAGACTGTGTCTCAAAAAAAGAAAACACCCACAAATAGAGAGAAGGCATAATTCCTGCCCCAAAGAGTTTGTTTCATGGAAGTGCTTAAAAATGTAGACAGCAATGTGTATATAATATCAAAATAAGTTCAATGGTATTTAAAATATGCACACATGAAATGCTGTAAGCTATGTACAGTGAATATTAATATGCTATGTACAGTGAATATTAATATTGGACAGCACTCTTGATGCTAACTGTTTAGTATGCAAAAAGGTAGCAAAGGTCCCTGCTCTTTATAGCCCTATAATCTTCAAAATGATATGCAAATACAGTTGTCCCTCAGTGGGGGAGGGAATTGAACCCCCTATGTATACCAAAGTTCGAGGATGTTCAAGTCCATTATTTAAAATAGTGTAGTATTTGCATATAACCTAGGCACATCCTCTTATGTACTTAAAATCATCTCTAGATTACTTATAATACCTAATACAGTGCAAATGCTATGTAATAGTTGTCCTGTATTATTTTTTATTTGTGTTATTTTTAATTTTTATATTGGTTTTATTGGCTTTTAAAAAATTTTTCAATCTGTGGTTGATTAAATCTGCAAATGCAGAACCCATAGCTATAGATCACCAACTGTATATTCATTCATTAATTTGTTCTTTCTGCAAACAATTATTGAGAGCTTACTATGCGGAAAGTTGTAGGACAGAGGCATGATTAAAACATAGTTCCTGTCTTCAAGGATCTTAAAATTTAGTGGGAATGAGGAAAAACAAAGCAAAATGGAAACGAAGTATCAGTAAAGAGCCATAGAGAACACTCAGAGGATACCGTAATTGTGTCCTGGGATTAGGAAAGACTTCATAATGGAGTGGCACTTGAGTAAGACTTGCAAAGATAAATAGCATTTTCATGGTGTAGACAAAGAAAAAGGGCATCTCAGAAAGAGAGATTAGATTATTAGAATAAAAGCACAGGGGCATGAAAATTAAAGCACGTGTTGGGAATAGCACGTAGGCTGGTGTAGTTGGAGCATGGATTCCAATAAGTGAAAAGGGAGATGAGGCAGGAAGTTAGGATAGAGCCGGCACATGGAGGGCTGCACTGCCACACTAAACCTACTGATTTGGTTCAGCTAACAGTAAGGAGTCAACAGAAGTTCAAGAAGGCAAGGACAAACAGGCGGCTGCATACTTAGTATCAAATATCAATAACTTCTGAGGCCGGGTGCAGTGGTTCATGCCTGTAATCCTAGCACTCTGGGGGTCCGAGGCAGGAGGATCACTTGAGCTCAGGAGTTCAAAACCAACGTGAGCAAGAGTGAGACCCCCTCTCTACTAAAAATAGAAAAATTAGCCAGGCATGGTGGCACATGCCTGTAGTCCCAGCTACTTGGGAGACTGAGGCAAGAGGATCACTTGAGCCCAGGAGTTTGAGGTTGCAGTGAGCTATGATGATGCCACAGCACTCTACCTGGGGCAACAGAGTAAGACTCTGTCTCAAAAAACAAACAAACAAACAAACAAAAAACCTCTTCTGGAATGAATGAACTGCTAAGAAGCAATAAAGTGAGGTGGAAAGAATGGGTCTTCTAAAGCCAGGCGTTAGGGGCAAAAAGAAGAAGTCTTGTGTGTGGATTTGTACAGTTCTAACCCATTCTTTATATCTCAAAGTGAACTTTCCTTCCACAGGGAAGTGTCCCCCTCACAAGGTCTCTGCTGGGTACCCTCACAGATCCCTGTACCTTTCCTTCATAGCCCTTAGTAGATTTCGTAATTGCATACTTATTTACATTTGACAAATGTGTGTGTCCTGTATTGGACTATAAATTCTATGAGAGCAGAGATTATTTTTCTGCTTTGTCCACAAATTTTTCTGTAGGCTATCCCACTATGCCTGACCCATAGTAAAAAGTATTTGATGAATGAATGAATGAAATATGAGAATGAGCACTGTGTTGGAGAAGAATGATGAGAAATAATATTTGGAACATTATAAGTAAGTGTGGTGGTTTTAAAATATGGATGCAAAGTTGTTTGACATGTTCTCATCAAAAGTTGAAATTTCCTTGAATCTGGGCAGTCTTGTGACAAGTAGAAAGTAGTAAAAATGATGGTGTATGATTTCCAAGGCTAGGGTGGAACCACTTGGTTCTTTTCAGATGCTCCCTCAGGGAGAAGCCAACTACCATGCAGGACTTCTGACCACCCTGAGACCACCAGACCAGGGAGGACACTGCACCAGGCAAGCCATGTCCAAGCACTCCAATTGTCAGACTGAGCTCATCCCTGACAAGGAATGTGAGTGAAGTGGTCCAGAACCCTTTGGACCATCTCATCTGCCAGCTGAGAACCTTTGAGTAACCTCGGTAATTGCCCCAAGAAGCAAAACAATTGCCCAGCTGAGCCCTGTCTGAATACCTGACCTGTAATATCTACTTGTATGATAAAATGACTGTTGTTTTAATGCCAGTAAATTCAGGATAATTTGTCTCAATAGAATCTTCCCCAATAACCTCCTGTAGCAGCTGAAGAAACTAAGATCCAGAGAGATTATCTAATTTATCCAAGGCTCTAATTTGGCAGCAGTAAAACAAGGTTTAGGAACCAGTCTTCTGATACTGAAGCCATTGCCTTTTTCTCTCTAATACAGCATAATGCATTGAGAAAATTTCTGTATAATCATATGCAGGGTTAAAGACTAACTCGTTGTCATGCCACATTTTTATCCCAATTGATACTTTTATTCCCACTGAAAATTAAATGAGTAAGTCAACCTCCTTGGCATATAAATAAACAGTGAACAGTGGCCTTAGGTACGTGGAGCTTATAAATAAATGCTGGAGACGATTTGGACATTTCAATGCAACTACCTCCCAATTAGAGGAAGAAACATGCTCAGGTACATAAAACACAATAACATTTCTTCTTAAGTTCATGCCATTCGAATTCTTAGCTTCCTAGGCTTTGAAGGCTGTCAGTTCCCAATTCACTGAAAGATCTTTTCTTCTGAAAGAAAAACACTGCCTCTATTAATATCAACCTTTCCTCCTCAGAACACTTGCTTGCTGGTGATTTATTATGGACAAGCTTCTTCCTGCTCCTTTTGAAAGTTAGATTTTTTTTTAATCCTGCATGGAGAGGATGAATTCCTCATCTCTTGTCCCCAGGGCAATTTAGTTAAGGCTAATCTTCAGGAGAGAGTTTGGGTATTTACAACTCACAAATTCATGCTGCCTGATACCACACAAAAGAGAAAAGGGTCTTGGTGTTCCGTTTGATGTCAATTGGGAACTAATCCAAAAGCAAATAAGGAAGACCAGCGCATGCAGATGTGTATGGGAAAGGATCCTTTCAGATCTTGGAACCTTGCAATTATATCACAAAGATGGAAAATTTTTCCTTTAAAATGATCAAAGATATTATCCTTTTGTTAATGGCAATGTCATTATTTCTTTCAAAGACTCTGAAGAAAACAACAACTAAATAATCTGATGCACATGTTCTCCATAACTGTATCTCAAAGAAAACTATGTACACTGATGAGTCGAAAGTTAATATTTATGTTATTGCAACATTTTTCCTGTTCATCCAGTGAAATCCATTATCAATCTAAGGAAAGACAAATGATCAACTCAATTCTATATTTCCTTCTCATCATCACAGCTTCACAGATTTTAACAAATGTCAGTCAGTTATTTAAAAATCCGATCCATGAGGTAGAAGGACATGGACATGGCTTTAAGTGATGTTATGTATTAGGATTCTTCCCATTGCAAATGGCAGAACACTCAACTCAAACTAGTTTTACTAAAAAGGAGGACCGATTGGCTCACATGATGGAAAAGCACACACTTGGATCTTGCTTCAGGCCCAGCCAGAAGCAGGGGCACATTGTGGCTACACCTCTCTCTCCACACTCTGTCTGTCTCAGCTGTTTTCCTAAGTGTTGGCCCCTTTCTCAGGCAGACTCCATACACATAAGGGAAAAGAGGGCCATGGGCAGCTCACACCTTACAGTGGGCCAGCTTCCAAACCCAGCAGAATTCTGCATCACTCCAGACACAGTGCTGGACCTGATTCTGTTCGGTCCTTCTGGAGTCACATCCCCGCTCTGTTGAATTTTTTTGACCACACCTACAAGGCACTAATGATGCGTTTCGAATTTACCGAGAGTTATAGTAAGGTTTTAGCATAACTTTTTTTTAATGAAAACCGTTGCTCTAAAGGAAGCTTCCAAGATGGCATGCCAAGTTAGACATGCCAGAGACTGTGCCTTTCTCTTAAGTTATTTTTCCATACATAGCTCACCTTTTTTCAATCCAAAATTTATCAAAAGCATAATCTATATTTGCTATTCCACTTTCTTGTCATAATCTTCCTGCCTTCTAATCCTACTTCTCTACTAAAATGGCTTTCTCAAGGATCACTTGTCACCTCTCAAAGTCAACCCCAAAAAATGCTATCTTTTTGGTGCTCCTCCTATGTATCCTTTAGACACATAGGAGACTGTGAACCACTCCCCTTTTTCTTGAACTCTCTCTTCCTGAAGCCTGTGCTCTTTCTCTGTCTCTGAGGACTCTTCTTTGTTTTTCTTACTAGCTTATGTATGGTCAGTGTGCTCCCTAAATGTAGGTGTTCGCCAAAGTTCTGTCTTCAGTCTTCTTTTTGTCTAACTTTGTGGTCCCTCCTTGGGCAACTTCATCCAGTTCCCTGGCTTCAGCTGTCACCTATTGGATGTTGATATTAGGATCTAAAGTCCAGTTTTGTCTCTGTTCTTAAGTACTAGATGAAAATTTTCAAGTCTCTATTCCTTTATGTTTGGATGTCCTTCCCTCACCTTAAACTCAGAAGCAAGCTTATTATTAATAATTTCCCCCTTGTTGTCCTTTGTGTCCTGTGAAATTTCAACACCATTCTCCTAGACAACCATGGTAGAATAAAATGGAATAATTATCACTATCTATTTTCACTTCATGTTCAATCGGACCTCCAACAGTCCCAGCCTCCACTTCTCCATCGCCACTGTCCTAGATTAGACCCTCATCCACTATTCCCTACTGCAACAGCTTCCTGATTTCTTATTTTATCTAAACCTTCTTGCTGAAGACACATGTTCAATATTCTGAAAATTGCTCATTCTGTCTCATGATATAAGTTCAAAATATTTTATTTTCAAGGTTTTCTGTTATTAAACCCAACACGTTTTTCCAACTTCATTTCCCTTGTGTCTATTTTAGGCGCTCTCTGTTGAGCAACATCACACACCCATCCCCATCTTTGCTCACATTATTCCTCCAGTTTCAACAGTGTTCTTTTCTGCACCTATCAATACCCTACTCACCCCTAAAGATCCAGCTATAGTAGACAACAGTGTGGTTCATCAAATATTTCTGGTTCTCCTCCTTCTAAACACATGGTAGATTGCACTCTTCTTACCTCTATGGATCCAGCAGAGTTATATGACTTGCTTTGCCCCCCAAAAATGTAAGTGCAAATGACACATGTCACTTCTAAGAGGAAGCATTAAGATCTTGTGTGAGACTGGCTATTTTTTCATTTTTTTCCCCTCTGCTAAAATGATTAGCAATGCTCCAGATAGTAGTTCCTTTGACAGTCTAGAGTGAACATGATGTGTACCAGAGCCCCCAACCAAACCATGATGGACATGTGGCATGAGCAACAAATGAATGTAGGTTGTGTTAGTGTAATAAAAAGTCTCGCCCCATATTTTGATGTTGGACTGCTGACATCTACTAAGCCTTGCTCTTTCTTTTTCCCTTTTGTCCTGCATCTAATCAAGCTGGTTTAAAAATCTTGGTGCTCCCTTCTTTGATGACTGGGGAGTTCAAACCACACGGGCCCCTTTGCAGAAAAACCAAGCTCCCCAGCGCCACTCCCTCACCCCTCACCCTACTCCCTCCCTCGCACAGGCCAGTCTCCTTTTCTTGCTCCATCAAGCCATTTCAAAGCCAGCTTGGGAGGCTGGCCCTCCTCTCCCCAGAAAGCCTTGCTGTGTAGTAAACCTTCTCTTACCCTCTTGGTACGTGTGTGGCATCACTAATCTTGATATCTGATTCAAATTTTGGGTGGAGATCTGTCCTACTGCTGAGAAAAAGCCACAATAATTTGTGACTTGGGAATGTTTGTAACTTTTGGAGAGATGATGACTAGGGCACTGAGTTTGATTTCTTGATCTGTGTGTTTATTACATTGAGGCTGTTCCCTTTGTGAAAATTGATTGATCTTTACACTTATAATTTATGCAGCTTTTATACATAAAGTTGTCCCCCCTTATCTGCAGTTTTGCTTTGGCAGTTTGTTACCCACAGTATAGTACATAAGATATTTTAAGAGAGAAAAAAAAATAGAAAGACCACATTTGAATAACTTTTATCACAGTATATTGCTATAATTATTCTCTTTTATTATTGGCCATTGTTGTTCATCTCTTACTGTGCCGAATTCACAAGTTGAACTTTATCATAGGTGTGTATGTACAGGAAAAACATAGTATATAAAGGGTTCTGTAGTATTCTGGCTTCAGGCTTCTCCTGAGGGTCTTGGAATGTGTTCCCCACAGATAAGGGGGGACCACTGTTTGTTATACTTCAGTAAAAAGATTACTTTTAAAAATTTATTGGTAGTATTATTAAATATCTCAACCCTCTCTATCACAATCTGAACTATTCATTGAAATGGGGTAGTGCGTGAGTATGTACATAAGTAATAGGATGGGGTTAATGACATAGGAAGGAAACAGACACTCTTTAAAAAGCTAATTAAAAAGCAAGGCAGAATGATATAAATGCTAAATAGAAACACAATTTATTTCCCCTCGTAGTTGCAGAAGGAAGACATCATGTAAAGTTTCAGAGCGAAAGTGGCATTTTCTATAGTACATTAGTCAGAGTAGGTGAGATGATGCTATACAACCAATATCCTGATTTCTGTTACCATTGCAGTATTCTTTTGCATACTGAATACCATCAGTATTCTTTTGTGTCTGCCTCTCTCACTTGACATCGCATGGATGAGATTCATCCATTTTGCTGCATGTATCTCTAGCACATTCCCTTTTACTGCTCCACTGTATACCATTGTATAAACATACTACAATTGATTTCTCCATTTTCCTGTGGATGAACATTGAAATGTTTCTAGTTTGGGACTAGTATAAATAAACATGCTGTGAATATGTCTTTTTAAAACATACTAACATATTTCTATTAGGTACACACCTAGAAGTGAAATCATTTGGCATAGTTTATGCATATGTCCTTCTTTAGGAGATACTGCCAAACTGTTCTCCAAAGCAATTGTACCAACTTATGTTTCTATTAGGAGTGTATATTACTCTACATCCTTGCCAGGCCTTGGTATTATCAGACTTTTTAATTTTAGACATTCTAGTGAGGGTACAGTGAAATCACATTTGTATTTCCCTGATGACTAATACTTTTTGGTCACTTGAGTATCTTCTTTTGTGACTTCCTTGTTAAGTCTTTTGCACATTTTTCTACTGCATCGTCTGTCTTTTACTTATTGATTTATAGGAATTCTTTAAATATTCTGGCTATGAGTCTTTTGTGATTTCTATGAATTGCAAATATATCCTCCTATTTTGTGGCTTGCCTTTTTAATCTCTTAATGGTGTCTTTTGGTGACAGAAGCTCTTAATTTTATTGAAGTCCAATATGGCATTTTTTTCTTTATTGTTAGTATTTTTCTTGTCCTATGTACGAGATCGTTTTCTACTCCAAAGTCACAGAGATGTTCTTCTGTCATGTTCTAGAAAGTTCATTGCTTTTCCTTTCACATTTAGTTCTATAATCCATCTGGGATTGCTTTTCGGTAAGGTGTGAGATAGTGGGTAGAGATTCATTTTTACACATATGTATCTAATGTATATGTGCCTTTGATCTCCATGTAATTTGACCCATTAAACATTAATTAATTCTTAAATCTCGACTTCCCTAATGTTATTATATTATTCTTGAGGTTCCTAAACCACTAACGGTAAGGTGATAGCCACCATTAAAAAGTCTTCCTGGTTTCCTGAAATAATTTTCTTGGTGGCGTGGGGAGAGACCATTATGCCTCCTTATGACTCCTGTAGACACTGGCAGGTCAAAATCTCCTCCCTAACCAGTAATTTCAAGATTTTGAGGAATTAATGTTTGTCTACAAAATAAGGAGCCTGTGTCCTTGGTCCTTTCAGCTCACCAGCATACATATAATCTTTATTATCAATTACATTTCATAATTAAATTTCATTCCCTTCCATATTATTTGGTGGGCTTTTTTTTTTTTTTTTTTTTTGAGTTCATGAGTTACAGTACTTTATGTAAAGCAAGTACTTAGCAAGTGGTGGACCACAACTATGTTAGTCTGTTTTGCATTGCTATAAAGGTATACCTAAAACTGGGTAATTTATAAAGAAAAGAGGTTTATTTGGCTTAGCGTTCTGCAGACTGTACAAGAAGCATGGTGCCAGCATCTGCTTCTGGTGAGAGCTTCAGGGAGCTTCCAATCAAGGTGGAAGATGGAGGGGGAGCAGGTGTGTCACATGGCAAGAGAGGGAGCAAGAGAGAGAAGAGATGGTGTCAGGCTCTTTTAAAAAACTAGGTCTCACTGTATGAACTCATATAGTGAGAACTCACTCATTACTTCGGGGAAGGCACCAAACCATTCATGAGGAATCCATCCCCATGACCAAAACATCTCCCACTGGGGCCCACCTCTGACTTTAGAGATTGCATTTCAACATGAGATTTGGAAGGAACAAGTATCCAAACTACATCAACAGCCTACTAGCTATGGGATAATGCTCTCCTACCTCCCCAAGTGCTAACGCACACAGGTAGCTAAATGCAGCTAGCAGAAGGGCCAAGGACCCAAATGCACCACCATAAGTTCTCAAGATTCTTTCTCACAGTCCAAAGGCACACTTTGGAAAAGGAAAAATGTATGATTTAATGTCAAGGTTTTTTCAGATATGGACAGAGTGAAATAAATAGGTGATAAATATGCCAGCTCTGAAATTAAAAGGAAATGTGTTCTGTGGTTACATTCTCCCTGGATTCTCACAGTGACATTACTTTGGAGTGTCACTTTGAAATGACTTTTTCATTTGACTCTATATCTCTTGGAGGGAAAAAAAAAGCCCTCTCTAATTTAATAAGCCTTTAATGATATAGTAGAAAAAAAGAAGAAGAATTATAGTTCATTAAAAATAAATCAATATTAAGGGTCAGATGCACTGGCTCACACCTGTAACCCTAGCACTCTGGGAGGCCAATGGGAGAGGATTGCTTGAGGTCAGGAGTTCGTTCAAGACCAGCCTGAGCAAGAGTGAGACCCCATCTCTATCAAAAAGAAAGGAAAAAACAAAACAGCTGGGCATTGCCTTGTGCCTATAGTCCCAGCTACCCGGGAGGCTGAGGCTGAAGGATCGCTTTAGAGCTCAGGAGTTGGAGGTTGCAGTGAGCTACAATGATACCACTGCATGCTACCCAGGGCGGCAGAGTGAGACTCTAATCTCAACAAAAACACACAAGGAAATTGAGTCCCCCTTCTCACAACCCCCAACCTCTGCATATAAAAATTTAAAAAAAAATTTTAAAAACTCAATATTAAGATCATAAAATCTTTTAGACTTTAATTGATATATTAACGGGGACCAATAATCACATTTCTAAAGACTTGGCTTTATACAGACATAAGATGAATGCCGCTGTCAGAAGGGCTGAAGACAATTCCTTTTACCTTTTCTTCTACACAAATTCTAAGGATTACTATGAACTTATTTATCTAAGGTAGCCAAAAAGTCTTTTCTCAGAGAATAAAAGAGACTGGCCACTTCAGATAAGAGCACTTATCTTTTCTCTAGAAGTCACTGAGGCTTGCTTGATTTGATTCTCCCCTCTCCCCCAAATATATCAAGATTACCAACACCTATTTGATGAGCAGTTTCAAAGATGGGGCCAAGAATATCTGAGCCGTGGAAACTTTGATGGGTATACAAATCTCTCTTTCCTTCAAAAACATATCTTGATATATAGAGTAGAGGAAGGAAAAGAATAACTATCCACTCAGCTTTAAATAGCCCCACCATAAAGGTGATTCCCTTAAAACCCGGCCAAGGTCATTCTTGGCCAGTGGGCTTGAAAGGGGTAGGATTCCATGGCTCTGTTTGGCTTTGAGATAAGAATTTAAACATTGACAAGGGGCTTGATAGAATGCTTCCCCAACGATGTTAAAGTTAGAGACATAGTCCTGCTCCCAACTGAAAAGTGGGCATATATGAGCAGAGGTAGCAATTAACTTGGGCGAAAGTCAATTTTATTAATAGCTACCCTCCTCTAATTACACCCTGTCTCCCAAGAGGGAAACCAATCACAACACGATGGCCTACTCAGAGCAAAATAGCATCCCAAGATGGCTTTCTTCAGTTTGGTGCAAAGAAGAATCTCTGATTCACTTAGGTAGATCTAGAGAAAAACACACTGAGTTCAGGAGAGACAGCTCTGGAAATCGGCCCCTGGAAGCTGAGATTCGGTGAGAGTGGGCTGCCTGCACCCACACCCTCCCCCACGCTGGCAGGCTGACCCCACCTCCCTTCTCTCAGTGCATGAAATTATCTGCAGTGACATGGAAATCATTGCTTAGTGAGAGAGAGCTTTATTGTTGGCTTTAAATTGAGGTTTCAACTATTCCGGCTACTGTGATGAAATAGTTCTATGTAGCTTTGTGTGCACCTCTACACCACAAAATGATTTTCTTCATGTACTAAGTTCCTTAAAACTTCTTTCATCAGTTATATTTTGTTAAAGTAGCTTTTAATTGCTTACCAACTAAAAAGCACGAGTCAAATACTTCAACCATCCTGCAAAACAGTGGCTGTAGGATTATATTTTCCTTCAGAACTAGAAAGGGGATGTTGATAACATTTTTTCACTCAGGACTTGTGCAGCATCAATACTGGAGCTCTGCTAGTGACATACTATTAAATTCCAGGCAAGCCACTTAACCTCTCTGCCCCTTTCTCCATCTGGAAATTCAGAAGATAAGTAGCCCACATCCACAATACTGTTTCAAAGACAAACTGGTAAAAGATTGGAAAGCACTTTACAAATATTAAGTGCTCTGCAATTTCTGCTTGTTGTGACAAACCCTATTTTCAGTCCTGTCCAGGATACCAAAAAACCCACCCTTGACTTCTGATCTAAACTGAAGGGTATAATGTGGACAAAAATGCTACAGAAAGGGAAATTAGTCTTAAGTAAATCTCTGGCTACTGTGAAAAATGGTGTTTCTGGACAGCAATTTGAAGAGGGAAATTTTGATATATGGAGGGGGTGTGAAAGCACAAATAATGCTACACTGGTAACTGATTCCTTTCTTTCCCTCTATCCAGCCCAACAAAGAGCTCCTCAAAAAATCTCTTTTGTTAAAATATATAACTTGAAATGGATATGGCAGTGAGGGTGGATATTTTGTCTGTTAAATGTAAGACTTTACTACAAGAGCAGAGGTGGAATTGTCTTCAACCTGAAGTCACACGAATTTGAACCTTGAAGGAGTTCTGTTCATAAAGAAAGATTTTCTGCTCATGAAGGTTGTTAAACAGACTGTAGTTCTTTAGCCAACAAGGTGGTCTTGAAAAATATGTTATATTCTAAAGCGTTAATTAACCAATGGATCAACAAATGTTTATTGAATACCTACTACTCTGTGTAAAGTGCTGTGCTGAGCTCTTACGTGAGATACAATTTTTAAAAAATAAATAGCAAAGCAAAAAACAAAAGATAATGGCTCTTGCTCTTAAGAGCTCTGAATCTAACTGGACAGATAAGACATATACATAAGACAAGATAAGTGGCACCACCCAGCTGTTGTTGATATGGGCCAAATGGCGACTTCAAACAAAAGTGGGAGACCAAGGGGCAGGCTGCTCTGGGGTAGGGTGGTCAGAGAAGGCTCCCAAGAACAATCTAAGAGCAGCAGGATAAACATAGGAGCAGGCAGAGTAGAGCAGTGGGTGGAGGTGGTAAATAGGTGGTTAGAAGCAGGAGGAATGCTCAAGAGACAGGGAGAACTAATTTGAAGATGGTTGGGTGAAGCAAAGTAATGAAGATCAAAGTACACCTGTACCCATTCTCTCTCTCTCTCTCTCTTTCTCTCTCTCTCTCTCTCTCTCTCTCTCACACACACACACACACACACACACACACACACACACACACACACACACGCATGCACTGAGAGAAAATGTTCAGGGGTAAAGGTGCCATACTTTTGGCCTTTCAATAGTAAACAAATTTCTGTTGTCATTGTTTATCCTTCCTCATCTGTCTACCTTCCTCCCTTCTCTCATTCTTCCTTCACTTCTTCCTTTCCTTCCTCCCTTCTTCCCTTTTCTTCCCCTTTTCTCTCTCTCCTTTTCTTCCTTCCTTCTTTTCTTTAGCCTTCATGGACTTAGGAATTAGAGTACTTGTCACTTTCATCTGTCCTGGGACATTATGGGGAAAAAATGTATGATGGTGGTAGAGAGAGAGGGTGTGTGTGAGCGTGTGTGTGTGTGTGTGTGTGTGTGTGTGTGTGTGTGTGTTTATGGAGGGAAAATGGTTAGTCAGAATATGATGTGGTCAGTGAGGCCTAAGTAATTTGTTTTATTTGAAATCAAAAGAGCACACTACAACTCATGAGATACTCAAACCTGGAAAAGCCTAACTACTGTTCCCCTGATCCCCTTATTTAACTGCCCAGCAAGCTGACTTGGTTGCTATTTGTAAGCACACCATAACATGAATCTAAAATAGCCAGGATGGACTCTGGTACCTCAACTGACTTCTTGGGTAAGAAATTCTTGTGGCTGCTTTTGAGGAATTCCAGAGCTTTTAGGTCTCAGAACCACAGAATCCAGTCAACAAAGGAGCTGAAGAAGCCACTTGGCTCACGCTCCTCTGAAACAAGCTTGGTGCAAGACCCTGCAACAACTAAGCCTTTCTGGTCCACTCCCTGTATGGCTGTGATGTTGTCGGAAGAAAACATCTCTGGGGACCCTTCAACTTACTCTGTCGAGAAATTAGATCTAAATCTCTCAGATTGTGGTAGATTATTTTTGCCATTCATTATCTGTATTAAATGAGTTATTACACATCAATGAACTGCTTTGGTAAAATGCTGACAACACCAGTTTGAAGACCTAATTTCAAATTCAAGAGCAGGCGGTAGGTCAGCAGAAACTAGCTGTGTACGTTGTAGTGTCTTTCCCAATCTGTCCAGTGGGCATCAAGGAAGAACAGGAGAGAAGAGAAAAAGGGAAATTTCCCTAGGAAATCCCTAGGATAATTTCCCTAGGAAGTAAGTTGAGGTGCCAGAATCCGTTCTGGCTATTTTAGATTCATGTTATGTTGTGCTTACAAATAGCAACCAAATCAACTTTCTGGACATTTAAATAAGCGGTAAGGTTAGGCTTTTCCAGGTTTGAGTATCTCATGAGCTGTAGTGTGCTCTTTTCATTTCAAATAAAACAATTACTTAGGTCTGACTGACAGATCATATTCTGACTAACCATTTCCCCTCCATAAACACACACACTCACACAAACACACACACTACCACCATCATACATTGTATGTATAGAAGATTCTAATTTAGAAAACAAAGACACTAAGATTCATTTCTAAAATAACAGAAAATTATAATTCACTAAACAGTGGATGAGTAATTTTTACACTCATTTTGTTATAATAATTGTGTTCTTTATTATAGGTATTTTTCATAAAATATATACCCTTTGCTCTTTAAGTAAAGCATTTCAGTCATCAAAGTAGATCATTGTGGCTTTGATGACAGTTTACAAAGTGACATGACTCTGAATTTTAAATAAAATTCAATGATGTATAGAATCCTTTAAAGTTGAATTTTAACCATTTGGATTTGTGACATTTGGGAAAATGATCTATTGAAACCTGAAATTAGGCATTTCCATAATCTTTGGCAAAAACTAAGGACATTATTATAAATTAACATTTCTTTCTATTAATTTACTAGAATTAGTTAGCAGTTTTTATTGTTTTAGAAAAATTTAACACACAGCTAAATATGAAACTAAAATAGAAAAATCAGGAGATTGCTGCATTAGATCAAGTGGCACTTTTCATTTTAAAAGCCTAGTGAAAAATAATTTATCTTGAAGGACTTCTGCTATTATGTTACTGCTGAAGAATAAAAATAGCCAAACATGTTCATTTCAATAGCAATCTTTTCTTTAAAGTATTTATTTGCCCAAGTATACTCATTTTCTTACTGCAAGAGATTGTAATTCTCCATACATCTAGAGTTTGTCTGTCTTTTTCTTTCCTTTCTTCTCTTTTCTTTTCTCTTCTTTCTTTCCCTCTCTTTCTTTCTTTCTTTCTTTCTTTCTTTCTTTCTTTCTTTCTTTCTTTCTTTCTTTCTTTCTTTCTTTCTTTTCTTCCTTTTTCTCTTTCTTTTTTTTTTGGCACCTCTCCTGAAATGCCTAAAGCAAAAGGGGGTTATTGATGTCTTCCAGGACTTTAATTACAAGAACAGCTTTATCTCCTAGGCAGACAGACACTACACAAATGTTTGGTTTACTCCATATCACATAGTTAACAAGGTTCTTATAGGTTCAAGGAAAATAGATTGTAAGACTTTGCTAGGAGGACTTAACATTCTGGGAGAAAAAAAAAAAAAAAACCTAACAGATAATTCTGAAGAGACTAACATTTTTTAAACAACCACCACTTAGACATAATCTTACAGGAAAAAAGTAGTGTGGAAGTTTTCAGAAAAGATGAAAATAAATGTCAAAGGCAAGGAAAGAGGTTTTGTTTTGTAATTCATAATCAATAAGTACAACCATTTTTAGACAACTGTTTATACATTGTAACTGCCCTCATTTCTGACCTAACAATCCAGTACTATTATTCCAGATTGTTCAAACTATAGGATAGCCTGATGAAAATAGCTCTTTCATCTGACTTGTAGCTTTCAGTTGAATGCTAAGTGTATCTTTCAACTAAGCTTTAAAGATGCAGTTCATTTGTAAGCTGGGCAGACATACCCACTCCTTGCACTGCCACTGGGAAAAGAAGGTAATGAAGTGTCTTAACATGCTCATCATGAGCATACATCCAGCCTGCTTTTACTGACTGACTTTACTGGCTTTGTTTGTGAGCAAGTTACAAAACTGACATTTTACAGCTCTCCAGGCAAATGAGAGCAGAAACAAGAGATCTGGATCTTAAAGCTGTTTACTAGCTGCTGGAAAAGGTCGATTTTGGGAACCACAATCCAGACAAAAGCCAAAGGTATTAGAACCATCTCTTCTCCTTTTCTCATGTCAAACTGTAAAACACAAAAGCTGCCCAAAGCTGCAATACATTGCCAAACTAAATTAAAGCATGAGGAAGAAATTACATGTACTTCTGTGAGAAATGGAGTCTTGAAAGAGCAGTTCTGCACTCAGATCCCATGAGTTAAATTGCTTAAAAGCAGGTATTGTGGTGACGGTTCCCCGCCATGTGGAGTTTGCTGAGTTCTCTCCAGATATCCTAAACACTTAAGCCTAAAGGGTTTAGGATGTCTACAGGGACCGTCATTTGGAGAGAACAACTTTATCTTTGTGGGACATGCAGGGCGCAATACAAGTGTTTGTTGGATTCCTCGTGGTTTTGTTTTGTTTTGTTTTGTTTTTTGACAAGGAGCTCTCGAGCACATTTTATGGGAAAGTAAATGATTTCATGGAGAACAATTATTGTGCCTTAGCATGCTAAGGCTAGAGGCTTCAGTCAGGCAACACTCTAGGTTTACAGGGAATTGAAGGCAAGTTGGAACACAGTTCATCAAATGCCAATGAGGTATACGAGATATACCTTGATGTGCGACTTCAACGGAGATGCCAAGAAATTGCAGACATGGGGATTTGTCCCAGTAGTAGCAAGACAAACATTCCAGGCAAATGGGAAAGGTGAGAGGAGAGGTGAGAGGGTACCTAGAAATAGATTATCCAATCCAAGGGCTATTCTTTAGGTTGGAGAAATTTCTCTTATATTAAAGGGATTACTTGGGCCATAAGTATTTGAGAGGAATAGTCAGAATAACAGAATTTTTAAACTGACAGGAATGTGAGATATACATAAGTAGAGCTTAAATTCCGCCAGGGGCTTCCCATTGTTCTTAGGATGAAACCTGTGGCCTGGCCTTCCTTCCACCTCCCTCTGCACCATCACCTGTGCTGCTCTCCCAGCACCACACCCCTGCCTGTCAGTCCTATGCTCACCTGTCCTGCCAGGCTCAGGGCCTTTGGCCATCATGCTGCCATCCTGAACGCTCTTTCTTCACTGCTCATTGGACTCACCATCCTTTATAATTATTTAATCGAGTTGTTTGTTTTCAGTCTACTTCCACTATACAATGAGCATCATGAAGTCAAAGACCACGTTTCTCCTGTTCTCCATTCTGCCATCAGCATTTATCATAATATCTGGCCTCTGGTAGGTGCTATGCAAATATTTGTCTGACAAAAATATACAAATGAAATCACTGAGAACAAAACAGGTAAAGTAATTTCCTCAAACTCTTCTGAATCATAAATAGTGGAACTGGACAAAGAGCTCAAGTGTCCTGAGAATCCTGATTTTTAAAGATAGTTAGACAATCAGACAGGAAAATGGAATCAAAGGTATCCAAATAGGGGCAGAAGAGATCAAACTTTCACTGTTTGCTGATGATATGATATTGTATCTAGAAAACCCCAAGGATTCAACCAAGAAACTCCTGGAACTGATCAATGAATTTAGTAAAGTCTCAGGATACAAAATCAATACACAGAAATCAGAGGCATTCATATACGCCAACAACAGTCTAATTGAGAACCAAATCAAAGACTCAATTCCCTTCACAATAGCAACAAAGAAACTAAAGTACCTAGGAATATATTTAACCAAAGAGGTAAAAGACCTCTACAGGGAGAACTATGAAACACTGAGGAAGGAAATAGCAGAGGATGTAAACAGATGGAAATCCATACCATGCTCGTGGATCGGCAGACTCAATATCATCAAAATGTCTATACTACCCAAACTGATCTACAGATTCAATGCAATACCTATTAAAATCCCATCAGCATTCTTCACAGATATAGAAAAAATAATTTTACGCTTCGTATGGAACCAAAGAAGACCCCGAATATCAAGAGCAATTCTAGGCAACAAAAACAAAATGGGAGGCATTAATATGCCAGATATCAAACTATACTACAAAGCTGTAGTAATTAAAACAATATGGTATTGGCACAAAAACAGGAATATTGACCAGTGGAACAGATGTGAGAATCCTGATATAAAACCATCCTCATATAGCCATCTCATCTTTGACAAAGCAGACAAAAACATACGCTGGGGAAAAGAATCTCTCTTCAATAAATGGTGCTGGGAAAACTGGATAGCCACCTGTAGAAGGCTAAAACAGGACCCACACCTTTCACCTCTCACAAAAACCAACTCACGCTGGATAACAGACTTAAACCTAAGATATGAAACTATTAGAACTCTAGAGGAAAAAGTTGGAAACACTCTCCTAGACATCGGCCTGGGCAAAGAGTTTATGAAGAAGTCCCCAAAGGCAATCACAGCAGCAACAAAAATAAATAAATGGGACATGATCAAACTACAAAGCTTCTGCACAGCCAAAGAAATAGTCATGAAAGTAAACAGACAACCTACAGAATGGGAGAAAATTTTTGCATCCTATGCATCCGATAAGGGACTGATAACTAGAATATACTTAGAACTCACGAAAATTAGGAAGAAAAAATCAAATAACCCCATTAAAAAGTGGGCAAAGGACTTGAACAGAAATTTTTCTAAAGAAGACAGAAGAATGGCCAACAAACATATGAAGAAATGCTCAACATCTCTAATCATCAGGGAAATGCAAATCAAAACCACAATGAGATATCACTTAACCCCAGTGAGAATGGCCTTTATCAAAAAATCTCCAAACAATAAATGCTGGCGTGGTTGCGGAGAGAGAGGAACACTCCTTCACTGCTGGTGGGACTGCAAACTAGTTCAACCTCTGTGGAAAGCAATATGGAGATACCTTAAAGCGATACAAGTGAATCTACCATTTGATCCAGCAATCCCATTGCTGGGCATCTACCCAAATGATCCAGTGACACTCTACAAAAAAGACACCTGCACTCGAATGTTTATAGCAGCACAATTCATAATTGCAAGGCTGTGGAAACAGCCCAAGTGCCCATCAATCAAAGAATGGATTAATAAAATGTGGTATATGTATACCATGGAGTACTATTCAGCTCTAAGAAACAATGGTGATATAGCACATCTTATATTTTCCTGGTTAGAGCTGGAACCCATACTACTAAGTGAAGTATCCCAAGAATGGAAAAACAAGCACCAGATATATTCTCCAGCAAACTGGTATTAACTGAGTAGCACCTAAGTGGACACATAGGTGCTACAGTAATAGGGTATTGGGGAGGTGGGAGGGGGGAGCGGATATATACATACATAATGAGTGAGATGTGCACCATCTGGGGGATGGTCATGATGGAGACTCAGACTTTTGAGGGGAGGGAGGGAAATGGGCATTTATTGAAACCTTAAAATCTGTACCCCCATAATATGCCAAAATAAAAAAAAATTTAAAAAAAAAAAAGATAGTTAGAATATTCTCAGGTAAGAGTTTTCCCTGATATTGATGCAGGAATTGTGTTTGTAGTTGGCATTTATGCTTTTGGAGAGATCATTCGAGAGAAGGTTTGAGGATGCGACTAAGTGAAGCCAACTGCCTTCCTGGTGTCAGGAGAGTGAGCTGGTTGTGTATATTGTCATTGTTTCTCCTTGTCATCGTTTCTCCATGTCCCACCACCTCCCAAGCCCTCTTCAGAGTTTGCCTCCTGCCTCTTTTTGTCCAGAGCTACTCCTCAAATCCTGTGGTCACGAGTCTTCACTCCCTGGGTTTTCTTCTTTTCCTACTGGTAGCGCATGCTCTGTTCTGCCCTTTGCAATATCCTATCTATGAGACCCACATCGTAAGGATGTGGTGAGCATTGTGGGAGGGAAGGGAATGCCTCTAACCCTTCTTAGGGAGAGGCAAAGATATGCTAGGTAACCAAAATGACAAAAGAAAGAAAGAAAGAAAGAAAGAAAGAAAGAAAGAAAGAAAGAAAGAAAGAAAGAAAGAAAGAAAGAAAGAAAGAAAGAAAGAAAGAAAGAAAGAAAGAAAGAAAGAAAGAAAGAAAGAAAGAAAGAAAACTTTTATCGGATGGTGGGCAGGAGGGAGGGGGAGGAGGGGAAGGGTGGATACTTACATAATGGGTGTGGTACGCACCACCTGGGGGTTGGACACGCTTGAAGCTCTGGGGGGGGTGTGGCAGGGGCAATATATGTAACCCTAACAAGATCTGTACCCCCACAATATAATGAAATAAAAGAAAAAATATACCCTATCTATGCACCAAGACAATTATTTTGGGGTAGAATTGCAGCTTTCAATTTCCAGTGCTTATCTGGGGGAGGCGTGGGGAGAAGCAAGACAGAGGGAAGGGGCAAGGTGGTTAAGTAGCATTTTGTTGTCAGCCCAGGCATGATGCCAGCCATTTATTAGATGTTATCTCAGCTCTGCCTGTGTTAGGAAGAGAGTGATACTTTATTTATTTACTTTTTTGTTAATATTTTAAAAGGAAAACTCAATCCTGGTTTTGTAATTCCCCAGAGAATCTTCAGTAGCACAAAGGGTGTTATAAAATTCTAAACTCTCAAGAAATAAAACCACTTAAACTAATAAACATGTCACATAATACTTTGTGGGGCCTAGAGAAGGGTAATATAATGAAATCAAGCAATGATTAGCTTTTAAAACTCCCAAAAGGACAGTCATCACAGGCTAAGTAATTTGTTGTTGGCATTAGTTTTGTTTTGTGTTTTTTTTTAACCTCATCTTTTCTCCATAATCATCCTGTTTATGCTCATAAATGCTGTTGTAGGCAATAATAATACTAATAATAGCTACCTTTTACTGAATACTTACTATATGCCAGGAACTTTACTTTGTCTCTAACCCTTACAATAACCTTAAAAGGTACATATGGCTATCGATATTTCAAATGAGAAAATTAACATTTGGAGAAGTTAAGTAAATTGCTCTAGATCACATAACAACTAAGGCCTGTCAGACAATTCAATCCTGTACCTAACTTCTTCTGCCCTAGGGTGGCTGGGGACGGGGCTTTAGTCCTTCCCCACACACCATATCAATTGGCCCCAATATACAATCTAAGGAAAAGAGTCTTGTGTTTGCTGTGCAAACCCTGCCTCAGAGTAAGTCACTAGATCTCCTCACCCCTCTTCGAACACGTTTGCCACCTCTCAGTTCATTCTGTGTAGAAATTCTAGAAATGGCAGTGGTTTGCATCATGTCATGTTATATACAAACAAAATAAAGAGTCACATAAGTTTGAACAGCCATCGGATCAGAGTCTAGAGTACTAGGCATTATATCGGGGCCAGCAAACTCAATTTTTTTAAATGGCACACTGAGTCTTCTTTCTTATTTTCCCCAGCTTTATTGAGGATGCTCTTATCTGATGTTATCTACCCAATTACTGCATTAAGACATGGGGTACATAGTGACCTTTCAGAAAGCATGGGGAGCTTTGGGGGAGCCCAGAACTATAGAACTTCTTTGTTTGATGTAAACAAGGACAGAAACTCAAATAAATGTGTCTAAGTTATGCTTACATTTCTAAAATCCCGTTGCTACTAATAATAACATGAAGCTGCTGAGGACCCTGAAGTCACCTTGATCCAGAGCCCCTCTCCCGGAGCCCTGTGCACGAGGCCAGCGCCCTCATAGCAGCTTCAACAGCTCCTCACAACCAACGAACACAACAAATCCCAGGCCCTTGTAGAATTTAGGCCATGTGTTATTAGGCAAGTATTAAAATTCATAATTTTAAAGACTAAGTAATATTATTTTGTGATGCCTATAATCAAAAAAGCAGAAAGCAAATTTTATCTGTACTATTGTGTCAGCAAGGTATTTTTGAAATATTAGCAACTTTCTCCAGTATTTCTTTTTCTGCCTTTACCCTTCAACTGCCAGATGAGACATTCTTCATCTCAGGAAGAAGTGAGGATAGCATCAAGCACAGAAAAATTCTTTTCAGATTTCTGAGTTTTTAGAGTCCAGTCCCTTAAGAGAACAGAAAGGACCCAGAGTAGACAAAGATTGGAGACGGGGAGTTGGGGGAGCGAATGGGGCAGGGACGCTGTCAGGTACCGGAGAGAGGGGCCTGTGTTTTACTCCAGGGGCTGGGCTCCAGAGGGGAGGCCAGCCCCAAGGAGAAACGTGGCTTGGTAAGTGGGTGGAGCCCTATGGAGTTCCCCAGCCCTGGGGTGCTGTGGGAGTGGAACAATGACACCCCCAACCCAAACATGGCACAGAGGAGGCCCTGAAATCAGATGGGGTCACGTGGGTGGAAACAAGAGGGAGCGGCAGGCATTAAACAGTGCTCAAGGAACAATCTGGATGAAGGACATCTCAGTGGATGCCAGCATAGCTGGATGACATTGAGGATTCCATACCACACAGGGAAACGGGGAGAGTGTGGCAAAGTGACTGCAATTACTTTCCCACCATGCCCAGAAAAGTGGGGTTTGAAACAGAAATCAATATATAGCGTCAAAATATAAAAAAGTAAAGAAAGGAGGTACTTTGCTCTTCTGCATTTAAGGAGTAAATTTCATACCTGTGAGAAAAACAATAGGTAAGATCTGTGAAGTGACATAAAAAAATGAGGAAAACTTATCTTAATTTTTTTTTAATCTCCACTTCATTGTCTTCAAAAGGAGGATAATAAAAATGCTTATAATCCCAAATTAGCATGTACATAAAGAAATAATATATTACTATCAAATATATGACAGTAATTATTTGTTGGGATCATTGGGTTGTAAATTTTTCTTTTCTTTCCTTTTTATTTCCCATGTTTATGGAGTTTTTGTTGGTATTCGTATTCTTTTAAGAAACAAAGAAAGAGCAGACAGAAAAAAAGTAAGGAAGGAAAGAAAAAAAGTAGTAAAAAAAAGGGCTTTTAAGTAATACTGTATAGCTAAAGCATGAGACTAATGATAAAAGATGCACTTGGACACATGGATAGGGAGAAATTAGAAGGTTTGAAATCTCAGACCAAGAAATTTGGACTGTATCCTATAATCAATGAAGGGCTAGAAAAGGTTTTAAATATGGGAGTAACCTGGTCAAATCTATGTTTAAAAACAACACTGTGGTAGGTGGTTTGGGGTAGGGTTCCTAAGAACAAAGGCAGGAAAATAAATTCCTAGCCTATTACAATAATCTAGACATAAAATCAAGGGGACACTCTGGCAGTGGCAGCAGGGTTGGGGAAGTGGGAGTGGATGAAAGAGCTATTTAGGAGGTAGCACTTTAGCTTCTGAGGGACAAAAAAATCATCGCTGAGAATCTCCACGAAATAGGGAACCTTCAACCTCATCTTGAAGCTGCTGGATCTTTTAATAAGAGACTGCGCAGCTTGGGTGTCATTTTGAAACTGGACAGAACTGAAGACTGCTAATGACTGCTGGCCACTCAGCAGCCACAACTTAGCAACTTCAGACTGCAGCTAAGACATGCTCTCCTGGGGCTCTGGGCCTCCCGCTCCCTGGACACTAAGCCACCTGACCGATGGTGGGAAATGCCTCCAGCCAGAGCAATAATAAAGCACTACAGCTTCCCGATCCTCACCAGGAGGACACTCAACGAGGAAGGGAAGAACTGAGTCCAGAGCTCCTGACTCCAGTTGGCTGAGATTCATCTCCTTGCACCATACTCTGGCCCCACGGAGTGTGTTTCTCCCCTGGGATAGCTGCAGAAATCTTCTCTTTTTGCCCCACAACAAGCAGGAACAAGGCCAGTGTGTTCAAGCCAGTGTTTACTGAAGGCTTGGGGATTACAAAAAGTAAATAGATCTGGAGAGCAGTATGAATCCCAGTAATTCTTAAGACACAGCTCACTCTCCGAGTTTCACATGGCCTGTCTCATCCTCATGGGCCCCAGAAGGAAGTGAGAACTCCCCACCTCCTTTCTCCATGACCTGCCATCGCTTTCTTTCACTTGTCAGAAGCTACCCCTAACCCCCGCCACCCTGCCACCCCCACCACCCCCAAGTCACAGTATTCCACATAAGTGATTTGTATTCGGGTTTTGCTTTGTTCCTGGCTGTTCTCTATGCCCAGGAATCCTGGGGGAAAAAATAGTGGTATTATTTTCATTATATTTTTAAAGATTTGAAGTAACAAAACAACCTGAAAGAAGGTTTAAAAGTTAAGAAAATTTTTAAAAATTGCTCATACCTTTTAAAACCTTTAGAACACAACTATTGTTTTTGCATATTCCCTTTTAGTTTTTATGTACATATTTTATATAGTTTAAATCATGCTGTATATACCTATACCTGCTTTTTGTTATACTTATTATATTATAGTCATTTTTTCATGGTGATTTTTATAGTCTTTATTTTATCTTTTTTGATGATTCCTACAGTGCCACAATTATGCTACCATTTTAATGGTTTGTGCTATTAGATTTCTTCCATTTTAAAATTATTTTTTAAGCTCATTTTTTTCTGATTATATAATTAAAACATACTATTTATGAAAAATTTGAAATAAAAGAAAAATACTACAAATCATTTGTGTAGTACATGAAATTGCAATATACAGACACACAAGTTTGATATCTACTTTTTCTCACGTATATAGCCTTACAAAGTTACTCCAGGAAAGGAGCTCTAAGGCTATTTATTGCAGGTCATCAGATCCTGCAGAGATTGTCGCCCTAGCAGAGTCCCAGGCTCTATGTCCCCACCCTTACCAGATCCAGATCTGAGTTTCCAGCTGGGGGTGCTGACCTGCTCCTCCCAGTGACCAGCTCCACCAGGCCTCAGCTCTCTTTCCTCCATTTTCTTTTTTTAAATTACTTTTTTAAATTGACATATAATAATTGTACATGTTTTTGGGGTGCAGAGTGATATTCTGATACCTGTATACAATGCATGATGATTAAATCAGGGTGATTAGCATATCCATCATCTCAAACTTTTATCATTTCTTCATGTCGGTAACATTCAAAACCCTCTCTTGCCACTATTTGAAAATATACAATAAATTATTGTTAACTATGGATACTCTACAATGCTATAGCACACTAGAACTTAGTCCTCCTGTCTAACTTTAATTTTGTACCATTTACCCAACGTCTCCCTATCTCTACTACTCACTACAATTCCCAGCCTGCACCATTCTATTCTCTGCTTCCATGAGATCAACTTTTTTAGCTTTCACGAAAGAATGAGAACATAAGTATTTATCTTTCTGTGCCTGGCTTATTGCACTCACCACAATGTCTCCAGGCTCATCCATGTTGCCACAAATGATAGGATTTTATTCTTTCTTATGGCTGAATAGTATGTCATTGCGTATATATAGCACATTTTCTTTGTCCCATTCATCTGCTGATTGACACTTTGAATTTTTCCATATCTTTGCTATTGTGAATGATGCTGCAATAAACATGGGGGTGAAGATAGCTCTTCAACATACTGATTGCTTTCATTTGGACATATACCCAGTAGTGGGATTGCTGGATATTATAGCTCTAGTTTTGTTTTTTTGAGGAACTTCCATATTGTTTTCAATAATGGCCATACTATTGTAATTTATCCCCCATTTTTCTTTCTTTCTTTGGAAGAAAGAGGTTCTTCTAGACTTCCACCCCTCTTGTAAGGTTGGAAGAATCTCCCACAGTGTGTGTCCTCTAGAACTAGTTGTTCTGTGTTGGGAACATGCCTTGGAGCTCCCAGAATGCAGCACCATCATTCCTAAAGCAGGAATTGATAGCAAAGGTTTTTGAAGCACGGACAACAGAACCTTTCTACATTATTTTTCACATTGCTGAGTGTTTTATAATTGCTTTACTCAGCAAGCCTGGGAAATATGTAAGTAGTCATCAGTTTTACAGATGTGGGAATTAAGGTTCGCAAAGGTTAAATGACTTGCCTTAAATAGTCACAAATTGCCATCAGAAACTCAAATGAAGATTCTCTTTTCTATTAAAATTACACTCTCCTTGGGATAAAGATAAATGATACAGTAATGCAGGAAGTACACTAATATGGGGGTGGAGTGGAGCAGAGAGAAGGAGGTGAAAGGACAGGGGAAGAGCACAGGGAGACCCAACAGAAGTCAAAGGTTGTAGGAAAAAATAATTTTGTACCTCTAATGGCTTAAAAATGCTAATTACGTGTATGTTTATGGGGGCATGGTGCTTCCTGATTTGATCCTCATGTTTGCCAAGTGGCTCACCTCCATTCTTGTAAGAGCAGGATGAAGGCTTCCCTCCTACCCCAACTCTTCAAGGGTTGTCTTAAGTGGTACTTTTGGAAACACAGAGTTTGAGCCCTACATCAGATTAGTGTCACCACACAGAGTTTGAGCCCTACATCAGATTAGTGTCACCGCACACTGCAGCCTGCTCGTTTGCTGTAGCTCTCAGTGGCTCCCCCAGGCCATGCCATGGGCTTCTGCCTATGCTGGTGCTTGGTACTACCTCAAACACCTCAACAGCTACCTGTTCCCACCCAAATCATACTGAGACTGCCAAGCTGGCTTCAGAGGAGCACATAGCTAGGAAGGCTGCACCTTCCTTCACTGTCTCACCCCGTAGTTCTTCATAGCACCATCGACCCCACCGCTGACTGTCAAGTGTAGCATTCTCTATTCAGGGCTTGAAGTTAAGAAAATGTCTCTGAACAGATGCCTGTGGAGCTGGTGTTGGTGATTGCTCCTGGGGAGAACTGGGTGGCTGGAGGAGGACAGGGGAGAGGAAGGCTTCCTTTCACTGTGTGCCCTTTGTGTAGCTTTTAAATTTTGTACTATATGTCTTTATTGCCTGCTCAAAAATAAAAACATGAATTTTCTATATAATTGTTTCTGGAGTCCAAATGAATAAAGGAAACCTCTTGTAAAGTTCCAGTCATGAGCATACCTACGTCCCTGGTCTGACATTTTTGTCTGAGGACCAATTCTCTGTTCCCTCTCTCTCTAGTAAGAGCCACATTCCCATTCTTCACAATGAGACTCTCCATTCATTTAAAGAAACCCCAATCTCCTGCCACCACAGTACCATGCCCTGCCTTAGAATTTGTCTCAACCACCATAACAATCCACAGGACACAATAACTGACAGAAATCCAGTTTTCAGAGTCTGAATAATTTTATCTAGAATAACAATTGCAGAATTGTTATCTAGAATAACGGTAATCCAGAGTGGCCTTTGGGGATCCAGTTCCCAATATTTTTGAGGTTCCTCTGCCAGGATTAAGTGGAGACATGACTCCTCATTCTCTTTGTGAATATACTAAGATCTTCTGGTCTTGACTACTGGTGCCCTGTGGATAAAACACACACCCACGTACTTCTGAAAGACAAATAGTTCTTAAAGTAAATTGTATTAAATGGAACAATCTTCCTAACAGCTCTGACAATCTACAAAGACTTATCCTGAAATAAACCCTGAAAGCAGACCTTTAAATTACTACCCAATGTCACTATTCTTTTCCTTTTTCCAACTTTTAGACTATGGCCCAAGGGTTTACAGGTGGCAAAGACACTGCCATCACAAGTCCTGCTTGAACAGAAGACACATTCATCCCTGATCTTTACCCTTAACTGCACTAAAAAACTGGCAGATGCTGAATTCCCAAGCTTATACTTAGGTCAACTTGAATTCTTAAGCAGGGATTTCTATTGCACCAATTTTCTCTGTGAGTGGAATGGAGTCTATAGAACATTTACTTACCAGCCTTTCCAACACCCAGCAAAACTTCCTACCAATGACATTTTCAGATTTTTTATTAAGATTTTTATTTTTCCATTTCTTTACATGATATGTAAAGTAAGCTTGGCCTATTATAGAGAATAAGTATGAAAAAGATAATTGAAATGACCAATAGTCCAGAGATTAGCATTGCTTAATACATCCTAATTTTTATTTTTCTTATGTAATTTTAAAATATAATTAGGATTCTATTGGATAGAGTGTTGTAGGACTGCTTCTTGTGAAGAGAATGCTCCTGAAGGCCTTTCACAACACGTAGATGATGCTTGCTTTCACAAAAGCCCCTCGCATCCATTGTTTCACTTTCCACATTTGAGTTATTTGCAGCCAACCATGACTGTCCAAAAATATTAAGATATTTTGAGAGAGACCACATTCACATAACTTTTATTACAATATATTGTTATAATTGTTCTCTTTTATTATTAGTTATTGTTATTAATCTCTTAATGTGTATAATTTATAAATTAAATCTTATAACGTATTATATATAGGGTTCAGTACTATGCATGGTTTCAGGCATTCACTGGGGGTCTTGAAATGTATCCCCTGCAGATAAGGAGTGCTACTGTATTTTACTTTCCATATAATTCACAATCCATACAATTTTCCCTTTAAAGTGTAAAATTCAGTGGTTTTTAGCATATTCACAAAATCATGCAGCCATCACTACTGTCTGATTTCAGAACTCTTTATTATCCAAAAAGAAACTCCACACGCATTAGCAGTTACTCCCTATCAGCTCTGCTCCAGGCCCTGGCAACCATTAAGCTACTTTCAGTCTATGAATTTGCCTATATTGGATATATTATATAAATGGAATCACACAATATGTGGCCTTTTATGATTGGCTTCTTTCACTTACCATAATGCTTTTGAGGCTCAACCATATTGTAGCTTTATCAGTTCTTCACTCCTTTTTGTGACTGAATAATATTCCGCTGTGTGGCTATGCCACTTCTGTTATCCATTCATCAGTTGATGAACATCTGTGTTGTTTCCAATATTGGGTTATTATGAATAATGCTCCTATGAACTTTTGTGTGCAAGTTTCTGTGTGGACATATGTTTCATTTGGAGATACCTAAGAGTAGAATTGCTGGATCATATTGTAACTCTATGTTTAACCATTTAAGGAACTGTCAAACTGTTTTCCAAAGCAGCTGCCCCATTTTAAAGTCCCACCAGCAGTGTATGAGGGTTCCAATTTCTCCACATCCTTATCTGCTTGCTATTAGCTTTCTTGTTGATTATAGCTATCAAATAGTGGGTGTGAATTGATATCTCACTGTGGGTTTGATTTGCATTTCCCTGTTGGGCTGATGATGAACATCTTCACATCTTATTAACCATTTGTCTGTCTTCCTTGGAGAATTATCTGTTCTGATGCTATGCTTATTTTTTTAAATTAAGTTATCATTTTTATTGTTGAGTTGTAAGAGCTCTTTATATATTCTTATATTTTTATCAGATATATAATTTGCAAATATTTTCTTCCATTCTGTATGTTGTCTTCTTACTTTCCTGATAATGTCCTTTGAAGCACAAACATTTTTTCTTTTGATGAAGTTCAATTTGCTTATTTTTCTAGTTGTTCCTATATTTGGTATTATATCTAAGAAACCATTACCTAATCAAAGGTCAGGAAGATTTATGTCTATGTTTTCTTTTCTTTTTGACACAGGGTTTTGCTAGGTTGCCTAGGTTGGGGTGCAGTGACTATTCACAGATGCAACCTGCAGTCTAGGATTCCTGCCCTCAAGTGATCCTCCCTACTCCAGCCCCTTGAGTAGCTGGGACTACAGGTACACACCACCATGCCTGGCTTTGCATCTATTTTTTCTAAGAATTTTAGCTCTTACAATTAGGTATTTAATTTATTTTTAGTTAATTTTTATATATGGTGTGAGATAGGGATCCAGTTTCATTCTTTTGCACATTGATTTCTAGTTGTACCAGCATCATTTATTGAAAAGAGTTTTCTTTCCTCATTGAATTATCTTGACACACTAGTGAAAAATCAATTGATCATAAATGTAAAAGTTTATTTCTGAATCTTCAGTTCTATTCCATTAATCTATATTTCTACCCTCATGCTAATGCCACACAGTTTTTCCTGGAAAAATTGAGAGCTGAGAATTTCATAGAGATTGCATTGAATTTGTAAACCAATTTGGGGATTATTGTCATAACAATATTAAGCTTTCTAATGCAGGAACTTGGGTGTCTTTCTATTTATTTAAGGTTTTTAAAATTTCTTTCAGTGTTGTTTTATAGTTTTCAGTGTATAACTCCTGTACTTTTTTTTTGTTAACTTTATTCCTTAATATTTTATTGGGTTGGATGCTATTGTCAATAGAATTTTTTATGTCATTTTCATATTGTTTCTTGCCAGTGTATAGAAATACAATTGATTTTTGTATATTGATCTTTCTGTGACATTGATGGTCTTGTTTATTAACATTAATAATTTCATTATAGATCCTTTAAGATTTTCTGCATACAAGATCATCTGCAAATAGAAATGGTTTTACTTCTTTCTTGCCAATCTAAATCCTTTTTTCTTTCTTTTCCTTGCTTGAGTGCTCTGGCTAGAACCTCAAATACAATGTTGAATAGAAGTGGCAAGAGCAGATATCTTTATCTTGTTTTGTTCTAATCTTAGGAAAAAAGTTTTAGTCTTAAATATAATGTTGTGGGTATTTCATAGATATCTTTTATCAAATTGAGGAAGTTCTCATCCATTCCTACTTTGTTGAGTGTTTTTATTACGAAATGTATTGGACTTTTGTCAAATGTTTTTGTGCATCTATTGTGATGATTTATGTGGCTTTTGTCCTTTACTCTATTAAAACGGTATATTATATTAATTGGTTTTCACATGATGAGCCAAACTTGCATTCCTGGGATAAAACCTGTTACTCATGGTGTGTCATCCTTTTATACATTGCTGAATTTGATTTATTAGTATTTTGTTGGGGATTTTTGCATCTGTATGTATAAAGGATATTGATCTTCAGTATTTTTTCCTTTTGAGGACTTTGCTTAGTTTTGGTAGAGGAATAATATCAGCCTCATAGAATTAATTGGGGAGTATTCCCTTATCCTCTACGTTTTGAAAGAATTTGTGAAGGATTCATGTTAATTCTTCTTTAAACATTTGGTAGCATTCACAAATGAAGCCATTTGGGCCTGAGATTTTTTTTTTTTTTTTTGGTAAAAAATTTTTTCCATTACATTATCTTTGCCTGTTGTAATCTGTTTATATTTTCTATTTCTTCTTGGGTCAATTTTGGTAGTTTATGTCTTTCTATGAGTTTCGGAATTTCATCTATGTTATCTAACTTTTTGTCATAAGGGCATTCATTGTATTCCCTTATAATCTCTTTTTACTTATGTAAGGTCAATAGTAACATCCCCTATTTCATTCCTAACATTAGTATTTGTATATTTTCTCTCTTTTTCTCAGCATAAACCCTTGCCTTTTAATAACTACAAAGTAATTTGTGCTCTCCAGAACTTCACCTCACTCCAATACCTCTTGGTCTGACTGAGAAGAATCACTATGGAAAAGGTTGAATACAATATGTTCATTGACTTTTAATGTGATTTCTTCCACTCCTTTTGGTGCTTCTGCCAAGTGAGGATTTTTAGTCTTGGAAAGGGGCATGGATAACAATGAGAATGTAATCAGCAAAGGTAGCTTCATGAAAAAATACTTTTCCATTATGATTTACAAGAAAATTTAGGCATAATATTTATAATGCAATGTTCTATTTATTTTGAATCCTTATTAATAGATATAAAATTAGTTATTCATTAAAATAATAGTCTACAAAGTTGTAAAAATTTACTATTGGCCACATATCTGTGCTAAAAGTATAAACACATGCATGAGAAGGATACAAATAGGACAAAAATCATTTCTAGAAAGGGAGAGAGTTAGAATACATTGGAGGTAGGACTTTAGTTGTATAGATAAAGATTTATTGTTGTTGTTGTTGTTTTAAAAAAGAAAGGGAGACAGAAATTTGAAGCAAATGTACCATTTATGTTAACATGTGTAAAACCTGGGTAAGAGCTTCTCAAGTGTAGTTTTGATGAACAGATCATAACAGGAAATATTTAAATGAAAAGAACACTATGGTTTTATATGGAGCTAATTAAGTTTAATGTTAAGTTATAATAATGAGCAAGAAAATGAATACACAAATCAAAAAAGGAAATGAAATGGCCCCACCCAGATTACCCTGCTGAACTGAAGGACTTACTCCCTCAGCTTTACGACTTGCCTTGGTGGAAGAAAGCTGTTTCATCCAAGGGTATCTTCCCTGTACCCAGTTGACCTTCATCCAGTGACTGGCAAATATGGGGTATAAAATGTGACCCCCTCAGTCAAACTTGGAACAATTCTGAAGAGACATCTCAGGTTCAGAGTTCCCTGTGGTTTTTTGTCTTGTTGAGACATTGGTTAAGACTACCCCTCAGCCCAACTTTTTCCTCTGTCCAGTCCTGCTTTTTTCCTTTCCCCTACAAGTATTGACCCTGAGAATTTTCCTGTTTACATATCTCCATCTCAGAATTTGCTTTCTGGAGCATTCTATATGAAACATATATGTGTGTATATGACTGTAAAAGTCTACTCGTAACAAACAACCGTTTATATTTAAACTAGAAACATAGTTATGATGAGAGTGGATAGATATTGTGGTGTGGCAGAGCATGCCAGTTTTCTATATAAAGTTCATCTGTCCTTTTTATTTAGTAACAGATCTTGATTTTATTTGAGGCAGAAGTGTGCCCTACCAGAAGGCCATATTTTCTAGCCTCCCTTGTAGTTAGGTGTCACCACATGACTAAGATATAACCATGGAAATGTCAAAGGGTTGCTGGACCTTCAGATAGGATCCTTTCAGAAACTAGGCTCAGATAGCAAATATTCTTCCCCTTTGTGATCCCTGTTCCTCCTTATTGCTGCCTGCAGTGGGGATGCGATGGGCAGAGCTCCACCACTCATGTTGCAATCTTGAAGATGGAAGCCCCGGTGGAACACACAGGGGAGCTGAACACCTAAGGATTTCAGGGGACACCTTATCCTCCTGTATTGCTGCCTCTGGACTTCATAAAATACAAGGGCCTTTTGTGTCTTGAATATGAAATTTTGTCAACTTTAGTTATTTCAGCCACTGTTAGTTTTAATTTTCTATTATAAATGGCCAAATCTAATTACAATTTAAGCAGATGGGTAATTATATGCTCTGCTGGTAAAACAGAAAGTGAAAAAAAAAAAACTTGGAAAATGGTGAAGAATTTGACTTGTAATGTTCTTATGGAATAATTGTACTTCTAGGGATAGATTCTAAGAAAACTAAACAAATACATATGTGTGTGTGTATGTGTGTGTGTGTGTGAAGCTTTAAGAACAAAAACATGTACATCATGAAAAAATTGAAACTACAAAAATATGCAATATAACAGAACAGAATGGGTAATAAAACATGACATAGCCACTGAATCAAAAAATTAAAGAAACTAGGAACATTTTACATGAAAAAGCATTTTGTGGTGACAATGAAAACAGCATAGAGGTTTATAAAATAAAAGCAAAACTCTCCCTCTCCTACTCTAGATCTATACTCTTGTTTCCAATCCAGTGTATATCTTTCCATAATTTTTCCTTTGTCTGTGCAAAAAAATACAGATATGTATTCACATATACAAACATTTTTAAAATTGGATTATAATACATATATAATAAAAATTATCAAAAAAATTATCAATCGCATGGAGAAGTGCTCATATTACAACAAAGTTTTACAAGTAACATAAAATGTAATATATTACAGAAATATCTCAATTATGTTTCAAAAGTACTTAAAAAAAGACTACAGTGAAATATATAATAAACAAATATATACATAAATGAATATTAAATGCTCATTGCCAATGTTAATGAATAATATTTACTGCTAATAATAAATGTTTTCTCCTAAAACTAACACAGAGTTCTGTCCACAATCCACATAAGGCTAAAAGTAAAAAACATCTTGCTACATTTCAAGAGAAATACTGGAGGCTGAGGGCACATATTTGAACCACCTGCCTCCCAGTTCCATCCAAAATGACCTAGAAAATTTTAAAATATGTAAAACCCTAAATCAGTACTGGAAGCTAGGGAAGGAAACTATACAAATGCCAGAAACTTCAAAGAATTTCTTTTAAATCCTGTTCAGTTGGGACAAGATTAAAGAAGGACATCCAGGGCCAATTTGCCATCACCAAAGGAGCAGCCTGACCTGGAGGGATGGGCCCACAGGCTGACAGCAGGATCCCATCAGTGATTCTTTTGGCTCTTGAAAATTGTGAAAATTTGACAGTATTAGAGTTTGCCAGTGGTGGTAAATGTTTCAAGCACAAAGCCCATGCAAGGTGGCAATCGCTATGGTATTGGATGTTTTCCCAAAACTTTGGAGATTTTCACAGTCTCTCTGGAGCTGGGCATGAAGACAGGTCTTAAGTGGCTACCTCCTATAGCAGGCTGTCACTGACAGCAGTATTTCTTGATGATGCAGTGGGCACCTGGTGAGAGACCTCTGCCTGGGAGCTAGGGTCAGGGTAGCTACATAGCACTGGCAATGAGCTTAGGGGACCTACAGAAGCCCTAGAGAGGAAGCCCACCATAAAAATCTGTCAAATAGCACAGCACTTTTACCAAATACAAAGAAAGAACCCTATAAAGATGAAGTCAAGATAACTATATTTTTAAAACATTGATGACTCCTTACATAATACCTAAGAATTAATTTGAGATTGATCACAGGTGTAAATGTGAAAAGTAAACCAATAAGACTTTTAGAGGAAAAAATAATGTCTTCATGACCTTTGGTTAAAATTTCTTAAATAGGACACCAAAAACACTCAGCAGAAAATAAATGATTGAAAAGATGCAACTTTATTTACTTATGTTTATCAAAAGACAGTATTAAAAGGGTGACAAGGCAAACCACAGGCTGGGATAAGATATTTGCAATAGATGTAACTGACAAAGGACTCATATACAGACTTTACAAAGAAATCCCACCAATAAATAAGAACATAACAAAAAAAAAAAAACAATCAAAATGGGTAAAAAACATCAACAGACACTTTACAAAAGTGAACAGCTAAATGACTAATAAGCATATGAACATTATCAGTCACGGAAAGACAAATAGTTGACCATACTAATTGTTGGCAAAGATGAAGAACAACTGGAACTCTAATAAATTGTTGGTAGGAGTGTAAACAGGTTTAAAAAATTCCAAACATTGTTTGACAGTGTCTACTAAAACTAAACATATGTGTAACCTAGGATCCAGAATTTCACTTTCAGGTATATACCCTACACAAATTAGTGTTTAAATCTACCAAAATACATGTGCAAGTATGGTCACAGCAGCTTTATTTATGAAGCCAAAAATTTATAGTAAGACAAGTATATAATTTTTAGAATATCTACTTCCACATGAAAAAGAACAAACTACCACTATGTGCAAAAACATGCATGAATCACAGCAACATAATGTTGAGCAAAAGAAACGAGACTCAAAAGAGTAGGACAAAGGTTATGTCCTCCAAGAAGCAGATGCCAATATTGAACTCAAAGTGCAAAAGATTAGCTGGGAATAGAATTGGGCAGGGGCCGGGCACAGTGGCTCAGACCTGTAATCCTAGCACTCAGGAAGGCTGAGGTGGGAGGATTGCTTGAGCTTAGTAGTTCAAGACCAGCCTGAGCAAGAGTGAGACCCCATCTCTACTAAAAATAGAAAAATTTGCAGGGTGTCATGGCTTGTGCTTGTAGTCCCAACTACTCAGGAGGCTGAGGCAGAAGATCACTTGAGCCCAGGAGTTTGAGGTTGCAGTGAACTATGATGGTACCACTGCACTCTACCCTGGGCAACAGAGTGAGACTCTGTCAAAGAAAGAGAGAAAGAAGGAAAGGAAGGAAGGGAGGGAGGGAGTGAGGGAGGGAAAAGTGTGCAGAGAAAGCCTTCAAGCCTGACATTTGGAGGGTGGAGGATAGAAAATTGGATAGAAAAAGCCCCAATCTTCAGTGCAGCTCCGGGAAAGTCTTGGCCAGCCCAATGAAAAGCTTCAATAAGAAGTTAACCCATAGAGGAATCTGTCACTGGTCAGAAATGGCAAGCCCTTGTACCAGCACCACGTTTAATCATTGCCGCTATGCAGCAAGTACATGATCTTGCTCAAAAGCCAGGTGGATCCTGAAGCACGTGCATCTGGAGACTGTCAATCAACTGCACTCCTCATGGTAGGTTCTCTCTTGAAAGAGATTAGAACAATAAACTTCCATGGCTGTTACAGGTACATCCCATATGATTGCTCCCACAAGAAGTCGAAAGCCATCACATCAAATCTGCAGTGACAGAGGTCAGAAGAACTAGGAGGTTTGCCTGGGATGGGGCAGGAAGGAAGCCTGCTGAGTTGCAGGAAGTATTGTATTTCTATATCTGTATGGTGGTACATGAATATGTACATATTTGAAAATTCAATAAACTATACACCTAAAAGTTATATAATTTGTGACATTTAAGTTATACTTTTACTAAAAAGGGGTAAAGGAGTAAAAAGAGATGAAATTGCCTTTCCAGAATTACACATGCCCCTGACTCCCTGGGGTTGTTAGATTAAGGAACTAGTCACATGCCTCCTTTTCAGATTTAAGAGGTTTCTAAAAGTATTCCCAAGAAAGGGTGAAGAGGTTTTTAAAATATCCTCTCACTTGGTTTGCTGGGGTGGAGGAGAAGAACAAATTCTCATTGCTTAATTATAAGTGAGCAAAAAACTATCATCAGGTAGGACTAGCTTTAGCTATAACAGAAAATCCAAAATAATAATAACTTAAATAAGAGGAAACTTATTTCACTATCACTTCAAAGAAGTCAAGAAGCAGGCAGTCCAGGGCTGCAGTGGTACTCAATGGGGTCCAGGGCCTGGGATCCTTCCATCCTACTATTCTGCCATCCTAGGCACATGGTTTCTACCCTACTTTCCAGGAGGGCTACTCGAGCTATTGTCATTACATCTGCATTCCAGTTACAAGAAACGGTAATGAAGGGGCATTCCCCCTTCCATTTGAAGACACTCCTCGAAAGTTGCACATAGCACTTCCACTAATATCCCATTGGCTGAAACTCAGTTTTATGAGCACACCTAGCTGCAAGGGAGGCTGGACCATATGGTTGTTATTCTAGGTTCTAGGTGCCAAGCTAAAAAACAGAATTCTGCTACTAAGGAAAAAAAAATGGGTATTGAGGGGCAACTAACAGATTCTGCCATAACATCACAGAAGAACTTGTATTATGAAGGAAAGGAAACATAGTTTACAAAAGGTAGAGGAAGATCATACTATAGAAACTAATTTACTTTAGGAACAGAAATATTTTTAGATGCTTCTGTATTGTCCTCTTAATTTTAAAAAATATATTCATTCTCCGAAACAAATGACAAAAAGATAAATTGATTAGTAACAGAGTTGAGGAAGGAGTTAGCTGAAAAATAGAATTAAAAGGGAAACCAATGATTACAGGAAAAACATTTTGAAATTAATTATGCAATTGTGAGATTGTGTGCTAGACTAGAAGCGGTGGAGAGTAGAATCGACAAGGCAGAAAACAAAATCATTAATATGGTTAACAAGATTGATGAGGTTTTTTCTATGGTGAATAATAAAGGGGAAACAGATAAGAGAGATGTGCAATTGGAGAGATCTGTGATGTAGAACACACAGTGAGGATCCCTATTGTGAGTAACGGTGGTCTGGAAGAAAAGATCTGAACAAAAGGAAGTGGAGTAATATCTAAGACAACAAAGAAAACGTTTATGCACTGATGGTATATTTTAATCTGCAGATCAAAATAGCTTAGATACCAGGGAAAAAAATAAATGAAAAGAAATTTGCATCAAGACATACCCTAATGAAAGTCTGAATTTCAAGGTAAAAGAAAGCCTCCTGCAAAAACTCAGACAGAAAAAAAAAATATATATATATATATATATATATATATATATATATATATATATTTACCTACAAAGAAAGGAAAATGATTTTGTCTCAGACCTCCTTGCTGTCTGAGAACTCTAAACATAATGGAGCAACACCTATGGAATGAAGAAGGTAAGTGGGCAGAAGAACACATCCCCTCATGCACTTAACAGGACCCAGGTCTAAGGGGTGTGCACTTGTTTTGAAAAAGAGTGGTGTCCCCACTCTTGATAGAATCATTGCATCTTAAATTTGTTGATAGTCATTGCCAATTATAATACATTTCAACGTAAAAGCGTAGAAGATGGGGATATGTGGGTACTTGTTGGAAAATCCAAATGATTTCCTCTAGCTGTTATAAAGTCAATTAAACCTACAGAGCAAGAAGGATTGAATGGGAAGTAAGAGACAGACACTCAGCCAGGACACCACTAAAACCTTTTACCTGAGAGGGGTTTCAGCAAACCAAGCCCAAAACAGTGGCAATAACACCTTCCCATGTAAACTTGAAAGATGTAAGCAGGAACACACACCCAATTTCTGAGCCAATCTCTCTAGCTGCTGTTTGATTATAAGTCAATATCGAGCAAGGCTAGAAGTTCAATTAGATCATGAGTCTATCATGGGTTCATAGGTCTTTATGTAGAGATCATAAAGTTTTGAGGGGTTTGTCTGTGAAGTTACATGCAAATTTTATGATGCAGCCATTTTGTGGGGCATAAGATCCAACTTTAATCAAATTCTCAAAAGGATCTATGACCCAGAAAAGACCCAGAACTAACACTGACTGCTTTGTAAACACTCAAACTGAGAACACATTAAAGAAAAAATTATTCGTGGTACTTCCTAAAGAACAATAAAGAAGCAACTATTCTTTAGATATAGTAGGGGGGGCTACTAAAATGGGATTTTGTAATAGGAAAAAGATATCATTGAAATCCATTGAGGTTTCTCCATGCAGAAGACAAAAAAAAAAAAAGAAAGAAAAATTAAAATATTAGAAAAAAAGATATCAGGGTCAACTCCAAATACAACAAGGAATAGTGGGAATTTATAGCCAAGGAGCAGTGTGGAGGTTGTTGAATGGAAAATTATTAAAAGGGGTAAAAGGGATTCTGATTAAACCAACCTAACAAGATACTTGCTAAAGGCAAACCAAGTGATCAGATATTACCCGAGGGGTGTTGGAGAATAAGGGACTAAGATCTTGAAGGTGATCAGATATTAAGGGTAGAGGATTCTTGCTAAACTGACTTAGCAGAGTTCTTGCTAAAATTGGACAATGCAAAGATGAACATGGAAGCCCAAAAGTCAAGGCCTAGTAGAGGCGACAGCTTAAAGGAATCTGACTAAAGTTTGGTCAAGGAGAGACTCTTCATTAAACATAAATAAATCTGCAGTTAGATGAAGAAGACAACCTGAAGAGACAATGGAAATGTATTCTGATAATAACAGGAAGAAATTTTAGGGAATTTATCATTCAATGGAAGTTTGTATTTATAAAACTAGAGAAAGTATTCACACACACACACACACAAAAAAACCTGAAATAAAAAAACATTGTAAGGAAAACACAACTGCAGATAGATGGCAGATGAATACTATAAAAAATAAAATTAGGCCGGGCGCAGTGGCTCACGCCTGTAAACCTAGCTCTCTGAGAGGCCGAGGTGGGCAGATTGCTCGAGGTCAGGAGTTTGAAACCAGCCTGAGCAAGAGCAAGACCCCGTCTCTACTATAAATAGAAAGAAATTAATTGGCCAACTAATATATATAGAAAAAATTAGCTGGGCATGGTGGCGCATGCCTGTAGTCCCAGCTACTCTGGAGGCTGAAGCAGGAGGATTGCTTGAGCTCAGGAGTTTGAGGTTGCTGTGAGCTAGGCTGACACCACGGCACTCACTCTAGCCTGGGCAACAAGTGAGACTCTGTCTCAAAAAAAAAAAAAGAGAAAAAGAAAATTTATGAAGGAGAGATTCAGGAAATCCAATGCTACAGACTGAATGTGTCTCCCCAAATTCATATATTGAAACCTGAACCCCAGGGTGATAGTATTAGGAGATAGAGACTTTGGTAGGTGATTAGGTCATGAAGGCAGAGCCCTAACAGGATTGGTGTTTTTATAAAATAGGACGCAGAGAGATGCCTCGCCCCTTCATCATGTGAGGACACAATGAGAAGAAATCTGTGAACAAGGAAACAGCCCATCACCAGACATGGAATCTGTGGACACCTTCATCTTGGACTTCCAGTCTCCATAACTGTCAGAAATAAATTTTTGTTGTTTATAAGCCACCCAGTTTATGGGATTTTGTTATAGCAGACCAAACAGATATCCAATCAAGATGTTCTAAGGATCCAAGAGAGAAAAACTAGAATGGATATGGTGAAAGTAATATTCAAAGGAGTAACAGAGGGAAATTGCTGAATTTATAGAATTAAGATTATCTGGCAGAATTAATAAAGAGATATAGGCACCAAGACATACATATCCTGTTGAATGTTTCAAGATTTAAGGACAAAAAAAAAAGAGTTTTATAAGCTTCCAGGAAGGAAAAAACGGTTTGCTTCTTAACCACTTGGGGACCAGCTTTGACAATTGTCGATAGCCACAGATGAACGAGCACAGCGACTTTAGCCCACAGCCGTGATAGGTCTTTTCTAATTTTTCATTTATCAAAATAAAATTGTGAACATTTAAAAATAACGTAATGAAAACATACATGTATATGCTACCTATTCTGATATTTTTCATTACAAGTAAAGCTGCCTTTAAAGTAAAACAAGCTTTCAGTGCTTTAAAGCTTTCCTGATCACACCAGAACAAAACGGATTCGTCGTCAATGCACAGCACAAACTGTCGTGGGGACTATGAGTGACGGCTGTGGGCAAGGTTTCTCCGCTGATAAGCTCGGTCCCAAAGTGGTTAAGCAGTGGTTCACAGCCCTGACTCTACATTAAAATCATTGGGCAAGTCTTTTTTAAAAAGCAGTGCCTCAGCCCCATCCTTACAGATTCTGATTTAATTATTCTAGGGCGGAGTCTGAGCATTGACATTTCTAAAAAATGTTCCCCTGTAATTAAATGTGCAGCTAGAGTTGAGGACCACTGTCCCAAAGAAAGAAAAATGATAGATTTCTTCTCCAGAGAATTAAATAGCAGCAGTAAATGGAGACTGGCTTCCATGCTGGAGAGGAAAATTTAGGTACTTAGCCCAGTCTGTGAGCACGCCTGTAGTCCCAGCCACAGAGGAGGACCGCCCAGGAGTTGGGAATTGCAGTGCACTGTGATCGCGCCTGTGAATAGTCACTGCACTACAGCCTGAGCGAGACTCCAAAAAAAAAAAAAAAAAAACAAAAGAATGATGTACTTAGTCAAGAGGTTGTTTGTAGGAAAGACTAACATTCTTCTAAAAGCCAGTGTTCAGAAAGTATCACACTCACAGTTTAGTGACACAGTCCAGCTTACCTAGGAACGGATCAAGATTTAAAAAAACTCAAGAACAAGGGCATTATAATATAAAGGGATATTAGGAAGCAAAAGTCTTGAGAATTATCAACGATTGCTTGAGCCCAGGAGTGTGAGGTTGCTGTGAGCTAGGCTGATGCCACGGCACTCACTCTAGCCCGGGCAACAAAGTGAGACCCTGTCTAAAAAAAAAAAAAAAAAAATCGAGTATATTAATGTGCTAATTTTAGCAATCATAAGATTTTTTAAAATCTGATCCGACATACCATCATTAGTATGGACACAAAACAAAATAAATTTCAAAAATAAATCTTGAATGAAAAATCAATAATGTAAAATAATAATAATTTAGATCTATATCTTATATCAATCAAATTGTGAAGTGGCAAGAGGCAGTATGGACAATAAAAGCCTGTGGGGGAGGAGGGGAAGGATATATACTTACAAAATAGGTGCGATGCGCACCACCTGGGGGTAGGACACGCTTGATGTTTTGGTAAGATGGGGGCAGGGGGGAGGAATGGCAGGGGCAATATATGTAACCCTAACAATATTTGTACCCCCATAATATGATAAAATAAAAGGAAAAAAAAGTTACTAAATGAGTAATTACTAACTGGAAATCACTAAAATTATTTGCTATCTCTATACTTCACATGCATTTATAGATTATTTTAAATATTTTTCAAGCATTTCATAATTTAGATACATGTATGCCAAAAATCAATAAAGAATATAATTTATTTAAAAAAAGCCTACAAGATTTCTCATTATGCACAGATGTTAATTAATAGATACAGTTATATCCTTGACCTCGATAAACAGAGATAAAAGTATTTCAAGGTGCTTTTAATAACAAAAAATAATCGCTGATAGAAAAATTGTAATTATACCTTCCAAACTGCTAAAGAAAAAAGAGCTGAGAAAATATAGTCACAAAGAAATGTTAAATGCCTAAGCTGATGGATATCCCAATTATCCTGATTAATTCACATTATATGCCCGTATCAGACCATCACATGTACCTTATAAAGATAGGACTATTTTGTACTCATAATAATTAAAAATAAAATTTTTAAATCATAAAATAAACATAATATAATATAAAAACTATCATATAATTATGATCTTGTTTTATTACGTATATGCATAATATGTATAGAAAAATACAAAAAGAAAACACCCCCAAATTATAACAGTGGTTTTATTAAACAGGTTGGAAGTATGGGATTTGTGGTTTGTTTTCTTATTTAATGTGTTTCAACTTTTTCTAAATATTCTACAATGAGAATGCTATTTTTGTAATTCAAAACCAATCAATAAATATTAAAATTTTAAATTAATGTTTATCTCCTTTACCTTCTTTGCATTTCAATGGTGCTTATTTACTATAAAGGATAAAAATCAAGTATATTGGCTGGGCACAGTGGCTCACAGCTGTAATCCTAGCACTCTGGGAGGCCGAGGTGGGCGGATTGCTCGAGGTCAGGAGTTCGAAACCAGCCTGAGCAAGAGCAAGACCCCGTCTCTACTATAAATAGAAAGAAATTAATTGGCCAACTAATATATATATAGAAAAAATTAGCCGGGCATGGTGGTGCATGCCTATAGTCCCAGCTACTCAGGAGGCTGAGGCAGGAGGATCGCTTGAGTCCAGGAGTGTGAGGTTGCTGTGAGCTAGGCTGATGCCACGGCACTCACTCTAGCCTGGGCAACAAAGTGAGACCCTGTCTAAAAAAAAAAAAAAAAATTGAGTATATTAATGTGCTAATTTTAGCAATCATAAGATTTTTAAAAATCTGATCCGACATATTTTTAAAGACTAAACACCTATGGATACTATAAATGTGTTTCTATTAATATTTCCTCTAAGTCACTTTCTGGAAGTAACATGTTTATATAAAATCTTGACAAAGATAATAACATTAAAATATGTTCTGCATTAAGAAGAAATCTATACCGTAAGTACATTAGAAGTTATTAAGATTTAGGAGTAAAAAATATGAAACCAGAAAAACTTGGAAAACTGCACTTGCAACTATACATTCCATAATTAATGCTTTACAAGTTTTTTGGAGATACTAGGAGATACCAGTTGGAGATACCAGTTAACATCTTGGATTTGCTTTTAATTCAGTCAAAACATATAAAAGCACACATTACTTGCAGCCAGAGTGTAGGCTAAATGTATTTTCATCTAACTATCCAGTTTTGCTGTAAAAAGAAAAATGCAAAATCATGCTGTTCTTTAAATTCACTTTAGGCATTCCTTTCTTCTCTTGCCCTTGTGCTAGTTCTGCTTCTACCCCAGTGTCATGTTTTCAAATGAAGCTGCTCTCAGTTTTTATTTCTGATAGCCCTTCTCTCTCCCTCTGGACTCGGAGATAACTCCAGCAGGGTTTGGGTCTGGAGTTAAATCTAAGTGACAACCACATGCTGAACTCAGAATTGTCCTTCCTCTCCAAAGTCTTAAGTTTCTTATTGCCTAGCTCCTTCTTCCCTTATGGTGAGGCCTTTCCCAGGACATTTGCAGCCCACCCCCAACTCGATTTCTGGTGGGTTCTTTCTACAAGTTTGCCAGACATGTCTGCTTAGGCTCAAGCTGGGACCCCTGTTACATGTATATTGAAACAGATTAAATTCTCCATATAAAGAAATGTCTAATAATCTTGGTGTTTGGATTGTGTTTATTTTAATGTTTTGCTGTGAGTGAAGATAAATCTGGTCTTTTAAAAATACAGCACATTATTAAGCCATTGAGTCAGCCATTATGAGTCTCAAGAGGTTAAGTGGAATCAGCTAAGGCGATTGGTAGCACCATAGATCTCCTTTATATGAGAGTAATTCGGGAGAAATTCCCGTTGAGAATTAAGTAGAAAAACTTATTATTGAGGAACACATTTGAAAACTATTCCCAAAAGATGTTTGGTGGGAAAAATTTTTTAAATAAAAATTATAGCATTTGAAGGAGAAGTTGTTTTTTTCCAGAAAAGTTTTCCTTCAGAAGGGAGAATTCCTTCAGGAAATACAAACTTTGGCTGCCATGGAACTTTAGGAATCAGCAAGCCACAAATATTCAAGATCTTGTGAGGCTGCGGGATCCTGCCAATCCCTATACTCTCTGTGCGAGTGATGATGCAATATCCATATCTTAATATGGAAAGATCATGGGGATTTTGATTCATTAAAAGGCAACTGAAAAAGGATGTGGTTAAGAGAGAACAATTTTTTTTTTTTTTTTAATCCACGTACTTCACAATGTCTCTTTTGTTTTTTTAGGGCATTTGAGGGCCAAGCAAGGGCTTCCCTTACCATTTCCAGAAGGTTTTTTGTTTGGTTGGTCCGTTCTCCATCTTGGCAATGCATCTATTTATATTGCTAAGAACTGCCTAATGAGCCAGATTACTAAAATGCATTTTGACCCCAGCAAGATTTTATCCTTTGCTGTTCATGGCTTGCAGTACTAGACCAGGTAGCAATCATCCCCAGAGTGGCAGCCTGCGGAGAATAGAGCAGAGTCCAGAGAGGAGACCATGAACAAGACCATTTGAGATGGTGACAAGAATATTTTATTATAGTTCCCGGGATATACGCTCTCAAAATATAAGACCCATTTTTAGCTTTTAAGGTTAAATACCAAGAAAAATATAATTTTAGAATCATATTAACTCATTCAATACTTGCTAACACCTATTATTTTCTGGGCACCAGGCAAGACCCTCTGAATGTGGTAAGGTATGAGATCCCACCCAGAGGCTCAGGGAGCTCCTAATCTAGGGGGGCCCATGACGCGGTCCCAAGAGAGCAACCTCTCTCCTTCCTCCAGCACAGGCTCAGTCCTTCCTTGGAGAAAACACATCCTCTCCTGCTCTGTGGATGGATTTCCTCTCCATACAAATATCGTCTCCCTCAGAGGGTCCTTCTCTGATTCCTACCCACTCACATTACCCCTGGAACCCTCTAGTGAACATTTCACCCTATTTATCGCCTCCAAAAATCTGTACAGATTGAATATTCCTTGTCCAAAATGCTTAGGATCAGAAGTATTGTTCAACTTTTTTAAATCTTGAAATATTCTCATTATACTGGTTGAGCATCCTTAATCTGAAAATCTGAAATGAGCTCCAACAAGCATTTCCTTTGAGCATCATGTTGGTGCTCCAAAAGTTTCAGATTTTGGATTTTTGGATTAGGAATACTAAACCTATATCAAATTTTTATTAAACCATAAACTGTTGATGTATCTATTGATTGTCTCCTTCCACTGGAATGCAAGCTGCATGAGGACAGGGATTTTTGTCTGGCTTGCTCATGTGTATGTTCCCCAGCATCAAGGAAAGTGTACTGTCAGCACACTATGGAAGTTCTGAATGAGAGAACAAATGAATGGGAGTTGGATGAATGAATGCAATTAGATCATTATAATCCCATATGACTATTGCTGTGGTAGGGTGGATCTGGGTACCTCATTGTATCTAACAAACAAGGGAGCAGTAAACCACCCCAGGAGGAGCCCAGGAAGACTTTCTAGGGGACACAAGAAAGACTTGAGAGAGGGGCCTGTTCAGAAACTTCATGTAGCTCTGCATGTGCAGAGAGAAAAAGAGGTAGGGAGTGGGGAAGAGTTGGAGAATGGGAAATGGGCAGACCACAGGGACCCACCTTGAGAGGGTTGGTGAGCCCTGTTGGGAAATTCAGACTGTATCAGAGGGCAGCAGATAGACCATGGACAGTGGCAGGTGGAAGAGGAATGGGGAATGGGGTCAGATCTGCCCTGTAGAATGTGCACCTAGGAGCACTGTGGAGGATGGTATGGAAGAGACTAGCAAGTTGGTCAATTCAGTAATTTGGGCAACAAGTGAAAAAGAATTAAACTGAAGCCAGGGTTATGGAGACAGAACTCAGGAGATGGACTGGGAAAATGGTCTGTAAATAAAATTAATAGTAGAGGGAGGAGTCAAGGTCAGTTACTCAGGTAGCTGTTGGGCCTCAGCCCAGTGCTTCACCTTCCATAAGGAAATGCCTGGGGCTGCAGCCATGTCCTCTGGAGACTGTGCTGGAGCTCGACATGCACTTCCCAGGTCACCCTGATGGCTATGTAGTCAAGGAAGACAGGCTTATGGCTCAACCACTCCTGCTGGAGGCAGAAAGCACCGACAAGGTCTCTAGTGTTTTGGTCCACTGGTAATTCCTAGGCCACTTATATTCTGATATATATGGTAGGGTAGGATTTCAGAAGTTTCTATCTCCTTTCTGATCAAAATTCTTTTTAGATAAGGATATCTGTTTACATCTACACTTATCTAAAAGTATTTAATAAAGACCTATTATGTTCTGGAATCTGGGGACAGAGCCCTTGCCCTCGAGCAATCTGTAATTTAATGAAGGAGACAAACAAAAAGACCACTAAAGTGAGCTAAGTATTGTAATAGAAGTACTCACACAAAAAATACAAAGCAGAGACCCCCTAAATTCAAACATGAGTTTGGAAATGGGGGTCTTTGATCTGTAAGAGATAAGAACACCTCCCTAAAGAGAAAAACAACTTCTAACTAAAAGAAGATAAATGATCGTTAAAAAATAATGTTAGCTCAGGTGTAAACAAGCACAAGAGCATCAGAAACATCCACAGTGAGTAATAATAGGTAATGTTTATTGAGTGCATGAAATGTGCCAGGAGCTATGGGTCTTGTATATCTTTTCTCATTTTTTCCTCATACCAACCTTATGAGGTAGCACGGCTTTTCTAACTTTACAGATGACAAAGCTGAGGTTCAGCAAGGTTAAATACTTTGCCCCAGGTCACACAGTCGTGTAGAGCAGGGACTCATACCTAGGCGGTCTGAGTGCAGAGTTCCTCATTGAAATGTGGTCCTGCCCTCCACAGTTAGTGCCATTGTCCACCCACCAGTCCTCCGCAGTGTTTAAGGGACCTTCCCATGGTCCCATGCAGTACGGATTGGGAATTCAACCCAAAGCGGGATGAGCCCCGGGGCTTCTGCACTTTTACACGGCTTTGTCTTCAGGCTGGATGTAAACTAGCCGCAGAGAAAAAGAATGAGGAAATACACTAGTAGAAAATGCACTTTCCCTTCATTTTTTCCTTGTCTTAATTCTCTAAGGGATGAGCCAAATCCCCCTTCCTGTGTAAGTGCCTTAGTTTCACAGGGACTTTGCCAGAGGTTATTAGGCCTGGGGCAAGGGAGGGTGGCCTGGATGGGGGACTTGTCCCCACCCCCTGCCTCACTTCTTTGCCCAATGGATACTGAGGAAGCTGGCATTGCCTGATGGGCAGTCTTCTCAATGGACATTTGCCTGCAACTGCTGTATTATAAGGACAAATATATATTTTTAAAAAATAATTTAAAATGGAATTGTTATATTGTACATGAGAAACTGCAAGGTTAGCCAACATTATGTTGAGATTTTTCAATATTTGTATCTCAGCATTCCAAGGGCCTGCTAATCTCCACAGCAGAGGCCATATTGCCATTGATGGTCATATTCCACCAGCTCCTTCTTGTGAAACTGCAAGACCTAGGTCTTTTCCCCACCTCACAGGTGCCCCAACTATTTTTGTGGGAATCTAGAATGTCTCACATAGTCTCCTGAGAGTCCTTTTCCTCTCAGACCTCTAGAATTCAGAGCCCCAGCTTCTTACCCTGCCCTGGCCACTGAGTGGGAGCTACCTTCATACTCCTTCCTGCTGCTTCCCCCAAAGGCACAAATGAGCTGGGTTCCCTTCAAGCCTCCCTCTGCCAGAAGACTGGCTCTTTCCCAACAAAATCAGGAGATATCTTTCTCCACACCTCTCCCTTGCCAGCAGGATCCTGAACCACATTTTTTGTGTCATGGGTCTCAGGAAGTCACCTGTGAAAAAAAATAACATCCTCAGCATTGCCCCAGCTCTCTGTCTCCATGAAGCTCAGACTGGGAAGAGACCCCAGGATTCCTTCCCCATCCTCTTCCTCCGGTCTCCCTCCCAGCCACCTGCATCCAGAAGGAGACTCCTTTGCTCTCAAATCTTTCAACTCTCCTAGTGTGGAGTTTCTCTCAAAGTGGGAAGCCAGTCTTGTCCCAGATGCTGCATGTTCTAAGAAACACAGTCAAATTAAAATTGTTGAGGAGATACTGGAGTATCTCTATAATGAGGCTGTCATGTGATGAAAAAGAAAAGTGATATGACATTTTAAAAAGTATCTCATTTGTGGCCAAACACAGTGGCTCACACCTGTAATCCTAGCACTCTGAGAGGCTGAAGTGGGAGAATTGCTTGAGCTCAGGAGTTCAAGACCAGCCTAAGCAAGAGTGAGACCCTGTCTATAGTAAAAATAATTAGCAGAAAAAAATTAGCCTGGTGTCATGGCACACACCTGTAGTCTCAGCTATTCAGGAGGCTGAGGGCAGGATGATCGCTTCAACCCACGAGTTTGAGGTTTCAGTGAGCTATGACGCCACTGCATTCTATCCATGGCGATAGAGTGAGACTCTGTCTCAAAAAATATATATATCTCATTTGGCAAACTTACCTAAGAGTTGCTCTTTCTTACTTAAAAAAACAAATGAGGTCCAAGAAAGAGGCTTTCTTCTTTTTGGAGCCTTTGTCCTGCCCTGAGAAGCCTGGGTAGACTGGTATAGAGAAGAGACCATGACCCAGGTAGTTACATAGCCAGCACCGTTGATGGAGGAGCCCAGGGTGTAGGACAGAAAGCCAAGAGTCTGTCACTTACCCTGCAACTTGAACAAGCCACTGAACCTCTGAGCCTTATGTTTACCTTTATGTTAAAATGGGGGTGATTATATCATCCTAATGGGTTGTTTGAGCTCAATGGAATTATTTAGACTTTTGTAAATTGCAAGTGCTCAAAAATATTAGTTGTTACAATATTGCTTGCAAGGAAGAACTAGAACAGAAGTTTAGATGAGCGTGAGGGTGGAGAAAGGAGCAGGAAGTTGAAAAGAAGAGTGTGGTCTCTTAAGATGATTAGGCATGTCAGGGGGTGGCAGGCCCAGAGGGGTCATTCAGTGCAGGAGGTACCTCAAAATAGGGTACCTCAAAAAGCCCCCAGAAGACAGGAAGAAAAGATTGAAGTGATGCGAAAGGTACCAAAGACATCCTCTACCTAGATCACAATTTTCCTCAGAGTTTTAGATGCTCTTTCAAATATTCCAGTGCTATCTTTGGCATGATATTAGAGGGAGTCTGTAATCTGCCTTGCACGCTACAGAAATAGAAAGTAGGGAGCCTTGTTAGCTGAAATATGTATTGAGCTGATGTGCAGGAATCAGTGCCACTCAGACTTCCTGGCCTGAGATCCTGTGGGCTGGGTGTGCACGTGTGAGCACATTCATGTGTGCAAGACTCAGCCCCAAGTCTGAGCTGGATAAAACTGGCAGAGAGGCTTCCCCAATTCATCTCAACCTGCTGATCTCTCTTCTCTGTTCTCTTTTTGCACGTTTCCCTTTAACAGTTTCCCTAGTAGAGAGACTATCAATTACAGATAATTCAACGTTGTATCACTCAGATCAGGAATAATACTGAAAAATTCCTTATGCAAAAGCCAGTGTGATCCTGGCAAGAGACCCAGGAGGTGGTCACTAAGCTTGATAACAAAAATAAAGCGTTTTGAAAGGATTGTTAATATTATGAGTTGGTAGGAATTAAATATCCAATGTAACAGGTTTAATTAATTGTACGAGTGCTTCTTTAAAATGATGCAATAAATGTTTCCTTTGAGGTTTCTTGTTGAAGCACTGGGCCTTATCTCAAGAAGGATTTAAGAGTATAAAGTCTTTAAATTGTGTAGGTTGCAAGAGAGGGCATTTAAAATATACAGAGTTATTGGTGCCCTCTCAAATCCCAGATGCAACCCTGTTTCTAACTGGTGAGGACAACAGGTGATACCCTGGAGCCTCCAGACAAGAAGTAGTTTTGCCCAAAAAGTGGGGGAAACCACTTTGATGACCTGAAATTCCAGTCATTGTGATGAAGCTCTAAGGAATTCCAGGTGATCCGATTTTCCCACATCCTAAAAACAGAGTGTGCAGAGATTAAGATGTCCAAAGCAAAGATTTTTTTTTTAATTTTAGAAATCTTTGTCATTTCTGATTCATTTTCATTTCCATTGCTAATATTTTTTTCCTGTACAAATGTATGGGGTACATGTGCAATTTTGTTATATTCGTGGATTGCATAGAGGTCAAGTCAGGAGTGTTAGGGTCTCCATCACCCAAATAACATATATTATATCCATTAACCAATTTCTCATCATTCTCCCCCTCCCATCCTCTTACCCTTTTGAGTCTTCATTATTTATTATTCCACTCTCTGCATCCTTGTGAACATATTTTTTAGCACCCACTTATGAATGAGAATATATGATATTTGTCTTTCTGGGCCTGGATTCTTTCACTTAATATAATGACTTCCAGTTCCATCCATGTTGCTGCAAGACATGATTCCATTCTTTTTTATGGGTGAATAGTATTCCATGTGTAAATATACAACATTTTCTTTTCTTTTCTTTTTTTTTTTTGAGACAGAGTCTCACTTTGTTGCCCAGGCTAGAGTGAGTGCCGTGGCGTCAGCCTGGCTCACAGCAACCTCAAACTCCTGGGCTCAGCAATCCTACTGCCTCAGCCTCCCGGGTAGCTGGGACTACAGGCATGCACCACCATGCCTGGCTAATTTTTTGTATATATATATTTTTAGTTGGCCAATTAATTTCTTTCTATTTTTGGTAGAGACGGGGTCTCGCTCAGGCTGGTTTTGAACTCCTGACCTTGAGCAATCCGCCCGTCTCAGCCTCCCAAAGTGCTAGGATTACAGGCGTGAGCCACCGTGCCCGGCTTACAACATTTTCTTTATCCATCCATCTGCTGATGGACATGTAGGTTGATTCCCTATCTTTGCTTTTGTGCATAGTGCTGCAACAAACATACAAATGCAGGTATCTTTTTGATATATTCATTTATTTTCCTTTGAGTACCCAGAAGTGGAGTTGCTGAATTAAATGATAGTTCTATTTTTGGTTCTCTGAGAAATCTCCATACTGTTTTTCTTAGAGGCTGTACTAATTTACCTTCCGACCAACAGTGTATAAGAGTTCCCTTTTCTCCACATTCTCACCAATGTTTGTTAATTTTTTTGTCTTTTTAAGAATAGCCATTCTGACTGGGGTAAGATGATATCTCATTATGGTTTTGATTTGCATTTCTCTGGTGATTAGTGATATTGAGCATTTTTTCATATACTTTCTGGTATTTCTTCTTTTGAAAAATGTCTATTCATGTCCTTTGCCCACTTTTTTTTTTTTTTTTTTTTTTTTGAGACAGAGTCTCGCTTTGTTGCACAGGCTAGAGTGAGTGCCATGGCGTCAGCCTAGCTCACAGCAACCTCAAACTCCTGGGCTCAAGCAATCCTTCTGCCTCAGCCTCCCGAGTAGCTGGGACTACAGGCATGTGCCACCACGCCCGGCTAATTTTTTTTTTTTATATATATATATTAGTTGGCCAATTAATTTCTTTCTATTTAGAGTAGAGACGGGGTCTTGCTCTTGCTCAGGCTGGTTTCGAACTCCTGACCTCGAGCAATCCGCCCGCCTCGGCCTCCCAGAGTGCTAGGATTACAGGCTTGAGCCACCGCGCCCGGCCTTTGCCCACTTTTTAATGGGATTATTTGGTTTTTAGGGTTGCTGTTGAGTTGTTTGAGTTCCTTGTATATTCTGAATATTTGTTCCCTAGCAGATGAAAAGTTTGCAAATATTCTCTCTCATTCAACAGGTTGTCTCTTTGCCTTGTTGATTATTTTTTTGCTGTGCAGAGCATTTTAGTTTAATTAAGCCCCATTTATCTATTTTTGGTTCTGTTGCCTGTGCTTTTGAGGTCTTAGTCATGAATTATTTGCCTAGACTAATGTTCAGAAGAGTGTTCCTTAGGTTTTCTTCTAGCATTTTTATAGTTTGAGGTCTTATGTTTAAGTCTGTAATCCATCTTGAGTTGATTTTTTATATGGTGGGAGATAGAGGTCCAGTTTTTTTTTGTTGTTGTTGTTGTTTTTATAATGTCTCACTTTGTTGCCCTGGGTAGAATACAGTGGCATCATCATATCTCATTACAACTTCAAACTCCTGGGCTCAAGTGATCCTCCTTGCTGTGCTGCTGCTGCTGGTTTGGTTTGCTAGTATTTCATTAAGGATTTTTGCATCTATGTTCATTAGGGATATCGATCTGTAATTTTCTTTTTTTATTGTGTCCTCATTTGGTTTTGGAATCAGGGTGACACTGGCCTCATAGAATGAGTTGGGGAAGATTCCTTCTCAAATTTTTGTTATAGTTTCAGGAGAATTGGTATTAGTTCTTCTTTGTATATTTGGTAGAATTCAGCTGTGAATACATCTAGCCCTGGGCTTTTCTTTGTTGGGAGATTTATTTACTAATAATGTCACTGTTCACTGTTGGTCTGTTTAAGTTTTCTATTTCTTCCAGGTTCAATATTGGAAGGTCATTTGTTTCCAGGAATTTATACATTTCCTCTAGGTTTTCTGGTTTGTGAGCATATAGTTGTTCATTATAGTCTCTCATGATCATTTGTATTTCTGTGGTATCAGCTGTACTGTCTACTTTGTCATTTCTGATTTTGTTAATTTGGGTGTTGTCTCATCTCTTCTTGTTTAGAAAGCTAGTGGTTTATGAAGTTTGTTTATCCTTTTGAAGAACCAGCTTTTCATTTAATCGATCTTTTTTATTAGTCTCTATTTCATTTATTCTGCTCTGATCTTTCTTATTTCTTTTCTTCTGCTAATATTGTGTTTGGCTTGTTCTTGCTTGTTTAGTTCCTTAAGATGCATCATTATATTGTTAATTTGTAATGTATCTACTTTTTTATGTAAGCATTTAATGCTATAAACTTCCCTCTTAGCACTGCTTTAGTTCTATTCCACAAGTTTTGATATGTTGTTTCCATTTTTGATTGTTTCAAACATTTTTTTCATTTGTGTCTTCATTTACTTATTTACCCAATGGTCATTCAGGAGCATATTGTTTACTTTCCATGTATTTGTATACTTTCCAAAGTTCCTCTTGGTATTGATTTCTAGTTTTATTCCACAGGGGTCTGAAAAATACTTGATAAGATTTAAATTTTTTAAATTTGTTGGAACTTATTTTGTGGCCTAACATATGGTCTAAAATAGAAAATTTTCCATGAGCTAATGAAAAGAATGTATTCTGCAGGGGTTGAATAGTATGTTGTATAAATATCTGTTAGGTCCTTTCCAGGAACCATTCCTTCCCATGGTCCCCTGGCAGTTCCCTAAGTTAGATTCAGGATTTGGGAGGGTCAAGGTACTCTCCCACAGCCTAGATTGTACAATTCCCCAGTGGAAAAGTAGACCATGGAAAGTCTCTCACTCATCCTCTCCCATATTGGGGTGTCACTCCCAGCAAGTTCTGGCCAAGCAGGCTCCCTCTTTTCCTTCTCCTTCCTAGTTTTTGATGTTTCCTGTCACCTTTCTGTTGAACTCCCATATTCTCTTTTGGATAATGTATTCAAAATGTGATCATCTACACACTATTTTAGTTCTAGGTAGATGAAGCATGCATGAAATACCTCTAGCCAGCCATCTAGAAAAAGCTAGAAAGGATATTTGCAGCTCCATCTTTCCCTTTCTGTCTCATCTGAAGGGTAAATATTTTGTGTTGTGTAAAATCATTTCGCACCCCCTTTAAAAAGTGGGAATAAGAAGCGAATGCCCCTCTTTCTTATCTGAAACATTACTTTAAGGGTTCCTGCGTGTAGGAGTAAGATCTCAAGTTTTATACGAAAGAGCCTTGGTCTGGAATGTCTTCCTGGGATTAGTTCACATTTTAAGAAAAATTCAGGGTGAGTATAATCCCTACTATAGAGGAATGAACCAATAATAGTTGAATCTTAGGCACCCAAACAGGGAGTCTGAAAAACTTTGGGATGGTTTCCCCGGCTGTTTTCAAATCACACCTCAAGCAACTGCCTGACACACAAGCCCAGCCTCTGTGCACACAGAGGCATGTGCAGTGTGCAGTGGGAAGTTTGCTTTGGCTGGTCAGGGAGGGATCCATTTGTCTGAGGAGGTCTGGAGAGCCAATGGGGGCACTGCCTCCCTTGCCATCTTAGCAACTTTAAGAGGGTGGAGTATTTTTCTTTGAGGCCAAGGTTGGCACGGAGAACTTCCTCATTGAAATTTTCTGCCAGACTGAGTTTGCTTTTTGTGTATAATTCTAACCACCGCTCCCCCACTACCCCCTCCCGCTCTCCTCCTCCCTTTAGTCTTTGGTCAAGCTTCTGACATTTTGTATGTTCCTGGGGTTGTATCTGTTCCTTCCTGATGCGGTGGATGCAAAGATATGCTTTCTCTTGGGTAAAATTTACAAGCACATTTTCTTCCTTGACAGGAACAAAGAGCCACAAAGATTTCTCAGGAAGAGAAAAAAGCTTCCAGATGCAGGGCTCCAAATATGAGGATTTTTTTTTCCTTTGGCAGTTTTTAAGTTTAATAATTACACTGGACATATTTATTCAGAAGAAGGCCCAGAGTTTTCATCCTAACAGGGAAATCACTAAAATTTCAAAGTCAGAAATACATCTACATCCCTGTTGCCTGGGCTCCATGCCATTCATCTCCTCTTAAAGCAGTCACCTCTGGGACCTTGAGTTTCAACTCTGTTCACAGACTGAAGAAGATAGGAAAAGGTCCTTTATTCTTCTCATTTTTCTTAGCTATGTTGGCACAGACTGCAGAATAATAAAAGAAAAAAATTCCTAAACTCTTGAACTGTTAGCAAACTACTTTTAATTATCTCTAATTAAAGAGCTACTGAGAAGAGAATTGTAAATGTCAAGAAGATGATTCAACAAACTTTTACAATCCGAAGCACATTTTTATAATTTTTAAAACTACTTAAAGCATTCTAATTGGTATCATTTTCTATTTTAGAATAGTATTTTCCAGAACTAAAAAAAAATCTTTAGTTTATAAAACCTGTAATATAAAATTTTCTATTCACCATGATCAGAATAATATATGGGAGATACTTAGCAGCTTATATGTGGAAAATCACTATCACTTGCATTAAAAAATTGTGAAGAAGTAGCTACCTATATTTGATTAGAAAAACATTTCTTTTTTTAAATGTAAGTAAAGAATAGACTAAGTCCTAAGAAATATATTTGGTTATTTATCTTATATTTATTTATTAACAAGCATGGAGACAGTTAATGTAGGTAAAGGGCTTTAGCCCATTTTTATTCTAACAGAGATGATACTAACATGCATATAAATCAGATTCTGCCTCAGTGGATCTGGGGCTGGAGTGATATTCAGCATTTCTAACAAGCTATCAGGACCTGTAGTAGCTGCTGGTCCTTGGACCACACTGGGTAGTGAGGATGCAGAGGATAGTACATCTACCTTTCCACAAGTCTGCGTCCAAAGGGTGAGTGAGATATGTGAATTCTTTGGGGGGTGTTACACAGCCCCCAAAATACTGAAGGTGAGGGGAAGGCCTCTACATGTACCTTTGGTATATTTTTACAAGGTACCCTATATAACAGGGGTCCTCAAACTTTTTAAACAGGGGGCCAGAAAAAAGCTAGAAAGGATATTTGCAGCTCCATCTTTCCCTTCCTGTCTCATCTGAAGAGTAAATATTTTGTGTTGTGTAAAATCATTTCACACTCCCTTTAAGAAGTGGGAATAAGAAGCGAATACCCCTCTTTCTTATCGGTAGCATTACTTTAAGGGTTCCTGTGTGTAGGAATAAGAACTCAAGTTTTATACAAAAGAGCCTTGGTCTGGAATGTCTTCCTGGGATTAGTTCATATTTTAAGAAAAATTCAGGGTGAGTATAATCCCTACTATAAAGGAATGAACCAATAATAGTTGAGTTCACTGTCCCTCAGACTGTTGGAGGGTCGTTGGAGAGTGCGGCGCACATTCCACACATGCGCACTGTGGGCCCAGGATGAGTCGGCTGCTAAGCAGGACAGGCAGCGGCAGCAAAAACACCAGTGGGCCAGATAAATGTCCTCGGCGGGCCTCATATGGCCCACGGGGTGTAGTTTGAGGATTCCTGAAAAGCATACCAATAGTAAAGTGGATCTGAATATTTTAACACACTATTGAAAAAATAAACAAATCCTTCCCTAGGTTCAAAGCCCTAGGCTAGCTATTGTATAACATAACATAATACTGTGTAACATAAATATAATAATCTCATTAAATTTAACATCTGCACCCTGATCATCCCCTCTTTTAGGACTACAATAGTCTCCATTGCTATTTCTTTCCCCCACTTGTTATTTTGAAAATTTTCAAACCTACAGAAAGTTGCAAAGCTAATATAACAAACAACTTTAACCTCTTCCCCTAGATTTTCCAATTGTTAATATGCTGCTGTATTTTCTCTCCTCCACCCTTCCTCCCTCCCCACTCCTTTGAGTGTATATACATATGCATGATAAATATTTAGTGTAGCCTCATGTTTTTGGCTGAATAATTTAAAAATAAATTGTAGATTCACATTTCTCTTTATCCTGTTGTTATCATTTGTCTTTGTCGACAGGTCCAGCTAGAAACTGAATTCTTGGCTGAGAGCTCTGTAAGTCCAGGAAACCAAGGTGGCTTGGAGTTTTACAGACTTTCTAGGATTCAGTTTACAGAGGAGAAAGTGACAATGGAAGCCTTTGCTTCTCCTTAAAAAGCTTCAAGAGTTCACTTTGATGTTCTATCCAGTTACCTCACTCTACACTGCTTTTAAGAAAGTAATGATCACACTAGAGACCACAGCGAAAAGAAACTCTAAGATGGAAAGCTCAGAATAATAACTTAGTCTGCTAAACCAAAAACAAATGGAAGGTGAGTTTGATTCTTTCTCTATGAGTTCATATTTGGCTAATGAATGTTCTTATCTATGCCAGAAAAGGCAAAGTCTTATTCCAATGTGATTAAAATGATGGCCTATGCAAATATTTTGTGACATTACAAAAGGGATGTTTTCATGCTTGTTTAATCTATATGCACCTGACCTCACCTTTTTATTTCCAAATGGTCAGAAGTTAGCCCCTTTCAAAGGGTCTCTAAAAGGTTATTTCTGAGTATTTTCCTGTATAAGTCTGACCAGTGCTTCCACTCCATCCTCTGCCTTGCCATTACACTGGTGCCTCCGTGGCTTATGACTGGAGAAAGAGCCCCCAGCACACCCTGGGGTCCTGTTACCCCCATCCCTTGCTCTGCTCCATACACAGCATGCTCAATGTCTCTCCACGGGGCCACTGCCCAGCACCCTCACTCCCCCTCAATGTCCCATAGGACAAACGAGAGCAGGCCATGATTATGAGACTCTATGGAATGTTTGGCATTAATAGAAATGCAACACCTACAACACAGGTACATAACTTATAACAGCCACTAGGTCTGTTAGTGTTAGACCCAAATCCGACCTCAGAGTTTCTAACTCCCAGCAGTTCCCCCATCACGCAGATTAACTGGATCTTACCAGTGGAAATCCAGGCCCAGCTGCCCCATCAACCCCATAAGAAGTGGTTTTTCTCTCCAAGGCCAGTCCCACACTCTGCCTCAGGATTAACTTCCTTCCAGGACAGTGGGTATATAAATTCTCCTCAGGAAAATGTGCATCCTATTCCTGGGTATGGAAGGCTCAGCTAAGTCAATCACAAGAGTTAATTACAAGGCTATTTTCCAAAGTCTACCATGCAGGCCGAACATGCCCATTTCAATTCCTTTTCATGTTTTTGTTTGTATTTTTACTTTTTCCAGTGTGAGATTAAGTCTGCTCAGCCTTCTGTCATGGTCCAATCTTGGATCCATATTGCTAGTCATTGCTAAAATAAGAAAATAATCATTTATGAATAAAAATTTATTTCTTCATATATAGAAAAGTCTACACTTAGTCTATGTTGGTTTAAATTTTTTTTTTTTTTAAATTACACAGGATAGAAACTGACAAATTTGCATTTCTATGCAGAACACTCCTTCTCAGGCACCTGCACTGGGTTATTTTCCTGCATTCAGTTCTGTCCCATGGGGAAAAATCATCAGCTTGTTTAAATAGGATCACAAAATCCGGTTTCTACCTTTTAATGCAGAAATCACATGCCACTCCTAAAACAGCAGCCTAGCTACTTCAAAAACTCAAAGTCCTGTCCCCTCTAATACTTTCTTGCATTTATATAAAGTCATTCCAGCTCTAATATTCTGCAGTGTTTGCTTCCTAAATTCCACTAGTCAGAATTGGTATATGGCAAGAGTCTGTATCTCAGAACAAATTTTAAAGGAACCGCCGGGAAAGAAACACTTCTTTTGAATAAAGGAAAAGCAGTGTTTTTTTAAAATTTTATTTTTATTTAAAAAAATATCACAGCAAAGCCAAATAATTAATACCAACAACAGAAACCTGGGAAAAAACTTTTTAGTATAGACATTTTAGGAGTAGAATAAATAAAAGTATTTTTCACATAAAAAGCTGTCTTGATGATGCACAATTTGAAAGTTCTAAAACTTGAAAAACAAAACTTTTAGCCCATAATTTGGAATCCCTTTGAGGCAAAAATGGATGAGCACAATTTGAAGAGGATCAGATCTTCTTCTATTGAATTTTACATATGCTAGAGAAAAATAACACTAACATTCCAGCCACTCACTTATTAAGAATGTATGTCAAGATAATGTTTTAATATCCCAGTGATTTTTGCTTTTCAAATGACTTGACCAACATAATAGTATGGTGATTTATAAACTTGGGATGAAGTAGGATGGTATGTTTATAAATGACTTAACAATAGTTCCTTAGCTAAATGTTTTATAGAATCCATTAAGTTCTATTAAATGGAGAGGAGTATTTTTTACTTTGTTTGCTATGGCCAAACCAGTCATCTAGTGCTGCTAAGGCAGCTATCCTGGTCTGTCACTAGAACTCTAGCCTTTATCTGTGAAAAAAGATACTAACTTGATTACTTTCAACTATTTGATAGTAAGCAACTGTACAATGCTGAATAGTGATGATACTTCTGAAGAAATGTTTTTAAACTTAGCAACTCATTAATGGTTGTGAAAACAACTTAATGAATAGCATACAATCTTTTTTAAAAAAAAAACTGAAGTAGACAGAATTTTAAAAATCACAAACAGTAAGATTAAGCATAGTTTTGTGAAATTTTTAAGTTTTATTTATATATTTAGTAATATGTACATCATTATGTGTGTATATACAGCTGTGTGTCACTTAATGATGGGAATATATTTTGACAAATGAGTCCTTAGGTGATTTTGTCATTGTACAAACATCATGGAGTGTAATTACACAAACCTAGGTGGTATAGCCTACTATACACCTAGGCTATATGGTACGGCCTATTGCTCCTAAGCTATAAAGCTGAACAGCATGTTACTGTACTGAATGCTATAGGCAATTGCAACATAAGGGTGGGTATTTGTGTATCTAAACATATCTAAACATAGAAAAGGTACAGTAAAAATATGATTTGAAATATTTTTTTAAATGATACACATGTATAGGACACTTACCAGGAATGGAGCTTGCAAGATTGTAAGTTGCTCTGGGTGAGTCAGTGAATGAGCAATGAGTGAATGTGAAGGCCTAGGACAATTACTGTACAGCACTGTAGACTTTATAAACACTGTACATTTAGATGACACCAAATTTATTTTAAAAATTTTACCTTCTTCAAAAATAAATTAACCCATCTTACCATAACTTTTTTACTTTATAAACTTTTTAATTTTTTAACTTTTTGACTCTTTTTATAATAATACTTAGCTGAAAACACATATTGTACATTTGTACAAAAATATTTTCTTTCTTTATATCCTTGTTCTATAAACTTTTTTCTTTTAAAAACTTTTTGCTTTTTAAATGTTTTTGTTAGAAACTAAATCACAAACACACACATCAGCCAAGGCCTACACAGGGTCAGGATCATCAATATCACGGTCTTCCACCTCCACATCTTATTCCACTGGAAGGTCTTCAGGGGCAATAACAGGCATGGAGCTGTCATCTCCTATGATAATGATGCCTTCTTCTGGAATTTCTCTTGAAGGACCTGCCTGAGGTTGTTTTCCAGTTAACTTTTTTTTTTTAATAATAGAAAGAGTACACCCTAAAATAACAATAAAAAGTATAGTATAGTAAATATATAAACCAGTAACATAGTCACTTATTATCATTATCAAGTATTACATACTGTGCATAATTACATGTGCTATACCTTTATACAACTGCCAACACCATAGGTTTATTTACACCAGCATCACCACAAATACGTGAGGAATGCATTTCAGCTATGACAACACTATGCAACAGGAATGTTTCAGCTCCATTATAATCTTATGGAACCACCATCACATTGTTGACTGAAACATTATGTAGCACATGACTGTATATCATTATATATAAACTATTATATATATATGTATATATATATATATATATATATATCTTGCTTTCTTGGTAAAATATATTTCTCATTGCATGTCACAGTAAAAATAATTTAAAAGCCACTGCTTTAACCATCAGATACTCTCTAACCAAAGGAATGCATTTTAAATAAATACCAACCAGTCCTTTGTTCTGTCTGGGACTGCCTTCCCAATGCGTTGCTTTCTTTAACAGGTCATGGAAACTTCACAAGGACACTCTCTGTCTGCCAAAATTTGATATCCCCCAATATATCCTTTTACCTATAGAACACGCAAAAGAAATAATATTCACAGGCATGTATGTGCAACCTTTTGGCCATACCTTGATTCCAGGGCTGTGACAGAGATATTAATAAGATAAACTCTTGGTTATGTGAAATTCTTTGAGAGCTCTTTGTAACTCTCTCTTCTACTCAGAAAACACAAGGTGATAGAAATTATTAACCTTGGTCAGAATAAAGTTGTATCCACTCTAACTTTAAAAAAAATGAAAGTAAGTCACTTGCAAAGTTCAATTTGTTATAATTCTTACTAATAACAAAGATTGGAGACAAAACTCACAACTGTGTCATTGAGATAAGATAGTTAAGAAACATTATAGAGAGCTGAGAGTATTAATATATTCCTATCTCTCTCTCCACTTTCCAGAACTGAAAACAGTTTTAGCCAATTCATTGACTTCTGCAGAAGACATCCCAGGTACCAAATTCAAGGTAGCACGCCCAAATAGTAATACCTCAGAGCTTTCAGAACAAGGATTGGTCATGATTAAGAAAACCTCTTAAAATTCTTTCAATATGAATGACTTTCCCTCAGTGGTCTCCTCTTTTTTTGTATTAAGCTCAGTTATAAAACATACTCTTCTTCCCTTTTTTTTTTTTTTTTTTTTTTTTTTTTTGAAGTTTTTTCCTCTTTAGGTTTAGGGCTTTGGGTACAGAACAGGTTTGTAGTTTGAAGGTTTGGGAAAATGCAAAGAGCAGATTAGGATGGGCTAAAAATTCCTCTATTTCATAACTCAAACTTCATCTGCCTTTGATAGGAAATGGAAATTCAAGGAGTTCAAGGAATTCGCCAAAATCACGAGGCTTGGTGGTGACAAAGACAGGGGAAGCCTCACTGCACTGAGATTTCCTGACTGTCGTGCCACTTCTCCTGGGGTGCAATAGGCTCCAGCCTGTGTGACTTACTAGCAACTCTTCCAACTAATGATAGGTGTGCTTCTCAGAGTGAGGAGTGACAGACGTGGTGGCCAGGACTACATCTGGGGAAGAGATAACAAGGGAAAAATCTTGAGACACTAAGAAAGTGCTATCTAATGTATTCATTTCATCAGCCACCATTTAAGTTACAGGCACACAGGACATGAAGATGGACAAAACCAATTGTACTCATATCCTCTAGCACAGAAAAGATCGTGTACAATCAATTATGACACAGTGTCGGGTGGTTATGATGATGGAATAAACCGGTGCCATAGGGAAAGAGAAGTGCCGAGGGATTTTGCCTGGGGCTTGAGCTGGTGTAGGTGTGTATATATGTGGTATGTGGGGATGTGTGGATGTTGGAGACTCGTTCAGGAACCAGGTCAGCTGTGAAGATCGCCACGCATGTCAGCAGTCAGTGTGAGAGGGCAGGTGGTCTAAGGTCCTCAAAATGTAACGTGAGAATCTTGCTAAAATGCAGACTGTGATTTAGTGGATGGAGGGTGGGCTGAAATTCTGTATTTCTAACTAGATCCCAGATGATGTTTATGTTGCTTTTCCACAGAGGTTTAGTAAAATAGATAAGGATTTCACATCAGAGAGAAGGGAGTTTTAATCCCACTTCTATCTCCGATAGTTGGTGATCTTAGGGTAAATTATTGAACCTCAGGTTCCTTATCTGTAAAAATGCCCAGAATGTTATATACCTTGTTTCTTTTCTCTCAATTTTGAATATGCAATATGTAGTTGCTTTAGAAAATAAATTTGGCTCCAAAGAACAAAATTCTCTTTGAAAGCCTGTATGAATCCGTTCAAAGTCTCATGACCCCTTTTCAAAGTAAATATTCCTAATATGTATTTGTTTTTATAGCAAATTAAGGCATTAAGGTTTTCCCTGAGGCAATAACAAAACAATGGCCAAGTCAGATAAGAATACAGGAAATATTATGCCTAGTCCCCATAACCTAACCACTCAGCCTTTTCCTTAATGAAGTAATGGAATTGATAGGTGAAACATGGGCAATTTGGGAACTTCCCAGTATAGCCAAGGGAAGAGGCCGGGTAATAATGTGGTTTCATAAATTTAAGCTTTCTGTAATGTCCTTGGGAATAGATAATCTGAAATAAAAGTGAGCACATTTGCTTAAGGTTTTACTGTTTCATTTTCTCATATATGGTGTCATTTGAACCTCAGAAAAACTGTGATTTTTCTGGAAAGTCAGGTATTTTACAAATGAAGAAACAGAGGCCAGGAGAGGTGAAGTGACTTCCACATTCCACTGCAAATTGCTGAGTAACATAAAAGCCCTGCCCCCATGGCTGGCAACACATAATCTATGGTTTTGTTTTGCCAGGGGTGGGAGGTGGGATGGGGAGGGAGAAGGGGAGACCAGGATAGAGGTTGTGTTGGGGTTGGACAGAGGACAACAACGAAGCCCTGAGAGTGGGATGCTTCTTTTGCCTTCTGGTCAACTGTGGCTTCCAAGATTTAGTGCCTGTGTTCTCAGTGACATTTGTTGGGCTGGAGTTAAATAAATCACATTGAAAGGGGAACAAAATTTCACATGACTTATTTTTTTAAATGTTTTGGAAAATACAAAGGTTGCATTTTTGGGATTCATCCAATGTTTTTCTTGATTTCAGTATGCTTTTTTTCCCTGGCTTTAGTTTTTTCCTGTTTTCTCTGTTGTTTTCTGATAATATTCCAATTGAAAGAAGTTTGGAAATTATTAAAACACTATACAAAATTCAGATTTCCTTTTTCCTGCATATATTCCAATATTTATTAATACCTGGGAAGCATAAAGTCATTTTAATGAAGAACATTTAAGGAATGGAATTAGTAGTTTATATTTTAAGTAGGATTATTATTTTGTACACTATGACACATCATTTTGATTGACTTTTTCTTCAGATGAAATATATGTCCCACTAAAATTGAAAGATGAACTAAATTGGAAAAAAATAAGCAAAACTTTAGAAAACTTAACCACTATAAGAGAAGCTTGTTTGCTTGGCATTCCTAAGGATCTTTATTCATTATTTTAATTTTAATTTTTTTTAATTTTTAAATTTATTTTTATGGATGCATAATAGTTGTACATACTTATGAGTACATGTGGTATTTTGATACAAGCATACAATGTGTAATGATCAAATCTGGGTAATTGAGATACCCATCACCTCAAACATTTATCATTTCTTTGTGTTGGTTTAGTCGTTACTTTCAAACTCAGTGATCATAGTTGTTTAATAAAATGACATGAAGAGATAACAAGACTCATTGAATGTATATCCTGATAAATATTCACCGGATAGGTATTGATATTCCAGTACTTTCTCACATATTTTCTGATCATGAAATATTTGGAGTTGAATATTTTATTGTGTGCTTTTAAATTCTTGAAATTAGCTATTTAATTATAAAATGATAAATCTCTGTCCTCCACTATGTACTAAATTTCTTGAAGGCAGGAATGATATCTTGGTTATCCTTTTATATTTCTATGATAACCAGCAGAGTGCTTTAGCTTTTAATAGCACCCAATAATCATTTGTGAATTCAAGCTTCTGAATCAAATTATTCAGAGAATTTGATGAACTGACTGCATTAGATAACAGAATTTATTAGATAAACAGATATTTTTCATTCTAAGTTCTCTGTTGCTTTCCAGGATCAAATATGTCACTGGGGTAAAGAAACAATCTATCTCTTTGAAAGCATTATAGCTAGTTTTCTTCCAACTTTAAAGAGGAAAATAATGTGTTTTGAACATTTTTTTTCTTATAATGGCATCTTCTGCCCTATGCAAGAGTTCACAGTTGTTACACAGCAGAAAAAAACCTGGTCAGAAATCCATAGGTACCTATAGGGTAGCACATGTCAAAGCTCAAATCCCAAATAGGTTGTGTCACCAGATTGGATTTACATAAGCAATGAAATTTTCTAAAATCATAAATATTGTTTGCTGGTAGAGTGAGTGGTTTAAGCAAATTGCCTTTCTCAAGAACTTCAAATATCCCAATAGTGGAAGGGCTTATGGCTTTCCCGATGAAAACAATGGCCTCTGTGGATGCTTGTGATCCACTTCTTTTCTAAATATGAAGCCAGCAGTGCAATATTGTCTGTTTCACCTGAGACTTGTAATAATCCAACAAAAATATTTGACTTATTGAAATCAAGTATTATAAGGATCATATTTTATAACAATACTGACCCTATAACCTTTATTTTCTCTTTTACTTGGCTTATTTCTCATCTATTTTTGTCATCAATGCTTGAATAACTTAATAATTAAACTAGATTATCTGAAACTCAGTAAAATGTAAGTAATAAAACAAAATTGTGCTGAGCACTGCTCAGCTGTAATAGTCTACATCTCTTATTAAGGGAAGAGCCACAGGTGGTGACCATGGAATCTGAGACTATTCTATGTGTTTATAGAATCTGATGTAACCAGTGGTGTGCTGGTAAATGTTTAACAACCAGCTCTCTAAAAGGAAAAGAAAAGACCCTTGATTTATAGTGTTCATTGATTTCCATGGTATAAATACTCCCACCACAGCCATTTTGAAGTTGTCAACATGAAATCACTGAACTCAGAATTGGAAAGAAATGCTATAATTGACTCTTGTGACTCAATAGGAGCTGACTCTATCTCACCTCTTGGTAAAAAAAATTCACAAGATGGGATATCCTTTTCACAAAACTGATAAAAATAAATTCAAGGTCTAAAATCTGATATAATGATTGACATACAGAAGAAAGGAATTGTATGACAGGTCTTAATATATAATGCCCTCATAGAACAATAGGGATGGCACTTCAAAGACTTTGGCAAAATAAAAAATTCAAGACAACAGCTTTGGTAACAGATGGATGTTACCATTATTTTTCTTCTTCCAGATACCATCTAATGCATTATTTTGATGAGTTAAGCTTCACTAGAAATCTTAAAAAGTAAAAAATGTGTTATTCAGTATTGTCAGGGAATAAGTATTTTACAGAAGCAATTTTTTAAATGTAACTGAAGTTCATCCCTCTGATTAAAAAAAGTTTATATATTATTCTAATCATATTGCATTAAAATTTTGGGAAAATATAGCAATTCTCTGACTTCTTAGGCAATGCATGATGGATGTTATTAAATTCCTGGTTCTTCTTTTAGGGCATTAAAAAGATTTTGCACTGGTCTGTAAAATACTGCAGTGCACTGAGGAGCTATTTAAATAAATTGAGCTGTGGGAGTCCCCCTGCCCACTGTGGTATTCTTGAGTATTTAGGTTGGTTTTTTATATTTCTCCCTTCCTTTTATCCTTTCTGCCTGCTGTGAGCTGTCACTTGCTGTCTGAGTGATGGTCTCTGACTATTGCACTGCCTCTTCCCCATTTCTAATTTGCTACGTCTAACCTGCTGAGGGGTAGGAAACAAAGCAGCCAGCCCACCTTCTTTGCCTTATGTATAAAATAGACTCTGAGAGTACCTGGGAGGCTCTCCTATGAGCAAAGGGCAATGATTTCAATCCATCACTTTTGATATCTAGCTTCCTTGCTGAGGCTTAATTTGTACATTTCCTAAAACAAGGAAAACATGGCCGCCAGTGTGGCCATGATCCTGTGCAGCTGATTTGGGGGCTGAGATCTACACTGTCTACAAATGGACTAAGATATTCCTATTGTTTCTCATTTTACAACATCTTGAAATATTGAGTGACTTTTTTCTTACCTCAAGACATCTCCAAGAATAGACTTGTCCAACTAATTAGAGTTGGATGCCTGACATGAAATTTGTTACCTTTGCCTCCTCCTATTCAGGGTTCTCTATAGCCTCTGATTTGTCATTTGTAGACACACAGAGAAAGACAATTCTGCTTAACAATTTGAGATCTTTCTTTCCCAGCCTTTTTCCCCCCTTACATACATGAATGCCCTAAGTGATTCCCCCCTTACATACATGAATGCACTAAGTGATTCCCCCCTTACATACATGAATGCACTAATGATACTAAGTGTACAATTTAATGAATTTTGATCAATGTATACACCCAAGTATCCATCATTCCAATCATTTCATCACCCCAGGGAGTTGTCCATGTCCCTTCCAGTCATTTTCCACCCCTCACAGGCAATCGCTGTTCTGATCACCTGTTCCTGAATTTTGTCTTCAGCTTCTTTGGCTCAACATACAGATTTTGGAACTTTGCCATCTCATTGTTTATATCAGTAGTTCATTCTTCTTCATTGCAATGAAATATAAATATATCATAACTTGCATATCCATTCTCCTATTGATGAACACCTTCCAGTTTGGAACTACTATGAATTATGCTCTGTAAACATTTTTGTATTAATCTGTGTGTGAACATATATTTTCATTTCTTTTGAGTAAATATCTAGGAATAGAACTGCTGGATTATAGGGTAGGTGAATATTTTAGTTTATATCTTTCCTCAACATTTTGTTATGAAATAGAAAATATGAAAGGAACAGTACAATGGACAATTGTCCTAATATCTACCACCCAAATTCTACAAGTAGCATTTTGTTAATTTACTTAGCCATGTATCTATTCCTCTATTCTTCTACTAATCTATCTTGTTTTTTGATGGATTCCAAAGTAGTTTACAGACATCAGTACACCTGACCCTATATATGTTAACATACATATCATCAACTATAGTTCAGTATTTGTTTACAAATTTTTTAGGTGAAACTTGTGTATATTTGTTCATGTAATTTGCCCATTTAAAAATTTAGTTGTATTTTTATTGTCATGTTGTATGAATTCTTTTATGCTCTATCAGACATACATGTATAAATATTTTCTCTCATTCTTTGGCTTGCCTTTTCATTTTCTTAACAGTGTCTTTTATTAAGCAGAAGTTTTCATTTTAATGAAGTTCGATTCATTCATTTTTAATGGTTAATGCTTTCTGTGTTGTGTTTAAGAAACTTTTCCCAATTCCAAGACCACAAAGATATTTTACATTTTCTTCTGAAAGATTGTAGTTTTAGCATTTACACTTAACACAGGAATTTTTAAAGCATTTTTAAACTTATTTTTTATTTTTTCCAGCTTTATTGAGGTATAATTGACAAATAAAAATTGCATCTATTACAACATGATGTTTGGTGTGTGTGTGTGTATATATATATATATATATATATACACATTGTGATTACAACAGTCAAGCTAATAACATACCACCTCATACAGTCATCTTTTGTGTATGATGAGAATAAGATCTACTCTCTTAGCAAATGCATTTCCTGAAGTCCAGAAAATGCTGCTAATATTAATATTTGCATTGGTAAAATACAAAAGTGAGAATCACTAACTTTCTTATTTTAATTTTATCTTGTCTCTCTTGAAGTTTATGTTTATATATCTAAACTCTACTCAAACTGTTGTGAAAAACAAGGAGGAATTAGTTTCTCTACACCCATAATACTGGGAGAAAATCCATTTTGCAGCCTTGTGGATCTGTTGAATGAATGTCTTCTGGTTTGTGAGCTGATTGGAAGCAGGAATTCTCTCCGGATCGGCCACAGTGCCAAGGGCAACATGCAGTGGACTCAAATACAGGATTGGTTAAGGCAGAGTGCCATAAAAAGTGTCGCCTGACTAATTCTCCTACTTTGTGAACCAGATTTTGACCAAAATTGTCTCTTAAAGTCTGAATCAACTACGTATCCTTAACGATAATGTCTTAAAATTCATAACTTTATGAAGCCTTATTAACTGAGAATGATGATAGTACACTATGGAACATGTTTAGTAAACAGAGGAGAGAGAGAAAGAGGCAGAAATCACAATTAAAAACACAGCATGTTTCTTCAGCAAAGTCTCCAGCCTCCTCACTGAAGAACCGTGAAAGGCCTTCACCAATCTAAGGGAACGCTCCCTTCCCCACCCCCACTCCTCCTTCCTTCCCCCAACCCCCTTGTGGATTTTTTTCCCCTTTTCCATCCAGCCAGTCCTGCATTGTCTGTTAAACCTTTTCTCAGAATCAGGCACTAGTTGGTGCAGGAACAATCGCTTCCTTGTGTTCAGTCATTTAACACCAATTGCAGAGAGAGCTCTGGCTCTCTGCGTGCAGGTGCTCAAAGCTCAGGGTTTTTGCTTTTGTTTATTTATTTTTTTGACTCTTCAACAAACCTCTTTCCCATAACTCTAGCTGCCCTTATTATTAATTTCACAGAGCAAAAGGAGGCTCCCTGTGCCTGCAGCACACTCCATACAATTCCTGCCACTGACTGTTTCTTGGCCCCCAGGCCAGCAGCCTGGTTCTTGACCTATTCTGGAGCCTTCTTTAAGCTATGGCAGTGGGAAAGGTTATGTACCTCACTTTGGCCTTTGATAAAAGAAAACAGTTTCTAGATACTCCAGATTGAATGTGAATTGCCCCCTTGATTCCCCAAGCTTTGCCTTTTGTTGTACTCCAGTTCAGTTCCTGAGTACACACACAGCCTACTTAGACTAATATGATTTCCCCAAAATCAGAAAACGCTTAAATTAAAAACATATTTACATGCTTTTAAGACATGGGTTGACAGCACGTTAAATAATCAGATGAACTATACTTTTTACTTTTTACATAGTTGTTTGGCTTCTTACCAACACAGCCTTTGTTAAAATGCTTATCACTTTAATTTATGCAAGTTAGAAATTCTCACTCCACAACTGGTTTACTCTAAAAATATGGACATTTAATTATGCCAAAGTCAGTCAATGCAATAATTTTTTTAACATGAGAATTCTTGGAAAAACATTTTAATCACCTAAAATATCATTAATTGTAAAACTAATTAGACTAAATAAGATTTTGCAAATTCCTACCCTTAAGACAGATCATTCATATTTCTCTTAATTTGTTCGTGCCTGTTACCATGGAGACAGCCAAGTCAAAACACACCAGCTATTGCATTGTTTAGCTCTGGACTTCCTACTATAGATTTGATTAAGTAATCTGGCCTGCTCATTTTGAGAATCTGAGAACATAGCATTGTTTCTTTAGTAAACACATGGTCAGCACTCAGACATGATCAATAAGGCAATAAAAATTAGATCTTACATGTAATCATTGCCCTTTCTAATGTGATAAAATAAGAACAAGTAAATCGCTTACTTCGATTACTTATTTCCATGGTAAATGTAATGCCTCTGATTCAGTGCTCACAGCAGCAGGGCTTGATCTTATAAAATGGTTGGAAAAAAACCTGCTTATTTAGTAAATGAGACAGGTGGCCTTCTAGACTAAAGCACCAAACAAGGCAATTTTGGGGCTCATTTCCTTTGCAGAAGCATTGAATATTATTCTCCATCTTCCTGCCTTATGCAATACTTAGAACAATGAATAAATGCATCTCTTCTTCAATGAGATGTACTTGTGGTCTTACAATTTTGCCTTTATAAGATCCATTTACAACATGCTCTCCCATAGAAATGTTACTTTTATCCCCACTGGGGTTCACCTACAAAGTCAATATGGTTATCATTTCTACATTTTTCTGTTTCTTTTGCTCTGAAGACTGGCAGAAGAGGCATTCCTAATGCTTTAATTTTTACCCTTCAAGAAGGGTGGATGCTGTCAGTGGCCATAAAAGGTAGGTTTGGCATATATGAGGACCCCCATCCCCAGCACTTCATGAGGACATGGAAAGAGAAATGTCTTAGGCTTGTTTTGTTTCTAAAAACAAAAATGAATTGTCTGAATCACCAGAAAATAATCAGAGACCATCCTATTCCACCCTCTATCCATCACCAGCAAAACAAAATTGGTCATTTTTAGGAAATCTCCATTTTCTTTGTATTCAGGCATACCCATGGAATTTTGAAGCTGACCAATGGTATTAATTTGGCTTCCTAGCAAGGATTTTATTCACTAATGTCGAATCATTTAAGCAGCTGAATAATCTCAGTGCTTAGCATAAAAAAATGTTCCTGCTGCAGCAAACAATGAAATTATTTCATTGCAAGTACAGAAAAGACTAACTCTTTAGGTTTTCCTACTTGACTCTATATGGAAAAAATATTCAATAATAATTTGTTAATGCATTTCTTTCCAATAATTAATATATGAATATTTAACCCTATAATTACATTTCATCTCAGTAGAGAGATTTATGGGTAAAATTTCTACATAACTCTTAAAGTGTGGACCATTATGTATGATCTCAAAGATGATATCTCTTTCATAGCACTTAACTTGAAACATATACCAGATGTGTGTAGCATGCATCTGTGCCATAGTTAATCTGTCAATACAATTTTGAGAGTGGACTAATAGAAAAGGAACTGTCATTTTGAATCTGTCCAATAAATAGTCTGTTTGAGAGCACAGGCATGGAGCAGGCTCCTTCCCACTTTTTTTGTTGGTTGGGAGGTGGAGTCTGGGGACTATTTCCTTGCCTTCAGGAAGCCTTGGCCCTCCCCTCCAAGGAGAGCTGGGACAGATGGGCAGTGTATTTGACAAGGAACCCCTGCATCCTTGCTTCAACGCCCTTCTACTCTACTTTAAAAGCAGTACTGTATTTTTTAAGTGTTGGAACTGGCAGCTCTGCCGGCCACTGGCTACAGCTGAACAATCCTCCATTCAAATCCAGCAGCCCAAGCCCAGCTCCAGTGGAAAGTTGTGATGGGGCACACAGAGGGAGGCCTCTCTGCCCTCCACCGCGCAAAGGGTGAGGGTTATGTCAGGCGCCCCGAAGATTCCAGAGGAAAGAATTCAGCAGAGTTCTTATACAGCATCTATTATACCAGTTTCGCAGGGAGGATTTACGAACTGGTGGGGGTGAAAGTTTACCTTAGTTGGCTTCCTTTTGCCGGTACCACCAGGGCCTGAGCCTCCCCGAATTTCCCTCAAGTAGGAGGACTTAGTCTCCCTTCCTTACTCAGAGGCCTCTTCAACCGCATCAGAATTTGTAGCACTAACATTTCTAAGTAAACATCAGAATAAAATGTCCCTTATAAGGGAGCCAATGCAGGGCTAAAGAGAGGAGGTGAAGGAGGATTTGTAAGTTTGGCAAGACAGGTCGCAGCAAGGCAAGAGTGAAAAGGGGAAAAGAAAGGATAGGTGGAATCTGCTAATGATTTTAAGTTTTTCTGACAAAGAGCATCTGCTTAGTTTCCTAGAACTGATGCATCATCTGCTCATGATGTAAATTGCATTCTTACAACACACACACACACACACACATACACACACACACACGCCCCATTCATTCTAAATTGACCCACATGAAGCTCAGCTTGGACCCTGTATTAGTTTCATAAGGCTGCCATAACAAAGAACCAAAAACTGGCCAGCTTAAAACAATAGAATTTGTTTTCTCACAGTTCTGGAAACTGGAAGTCTGAAATCAAGCCATTGGCAAGGCCAGGCTCTCTCTGATGGCTCCAGGGGCAAATCTTTTTCTGCCTCTTCTAGCCTCTGGTGTTTGCCAGCCTTCCTTGGTCTTCCTTGGTTTGTGAATCTTTTACTCCAGTCACAGGGCCATCTTCTCTCTCCGTGTGTCTCCATACCACCTTTCATGTGTGCACGTCTACCTCTGTCCACATTTCCCCTCTGCATATTTTCATACGGACACCAGTCATATTGGATTAGGGCCCACTCTAAAGACCTCATCTTAACTCGATTACCTCTGCAATGACCTTGTTTCCAGATATGATCACATTCTCAGGTAACAAAAGGTTAAGACTTCAAGATAACTTTTTTGGGTGATACAATTCAAACTGTAACAGACCCCTTTGCATGAAGTACCTCCCACTGCTCTGTGCTTACCTTCCTAAAGGTAGCTCACTGCAGTAGGAGAGGAAAGAAAAACTTTTTAAGGAAGATAAAGCTCTAAAATCGGAATATAGCAGTAGAATAAACAGGATAAAACTGGTTTTTCTAACACCTGGAAGTGTAGAGGTGAAGGCATCAGAGAACTTATGGATCACTCATCTCTTGAGGACTCTTTATGTATCAGGTCTGTGCTGGACACTTTAATAATCATCAGGTCTCTAAAAAGCTGGATCACCCAGTTCCTTTTAAATTTGCCATTCATTAAACCCCTGCAGAGAACTTTTGCCCCATAGAAAACTATAGATATTGCCCAAGAAAGAACATCACCTAGACCAAATTCTTAATTTTAAAGATGAAGAGGATAAGAAAGGCCAAGTAATTTCTCCAATGATGTGCAACTAGTTAGGGTCAACACTAGGGCTAGAATTCAATTTTATTGACAGTCTCCAGCAGTCTTTGTTTCAATGTCGCCTTCTTACTTGACTTTGAAATTATTTGCAAAAAGGAAATATAATAAATTCAACTTTAGTTAAGTCCTAACCTTCCAGGGAGATGAATCCTGAAGCAGAGCAGCTAAGAGGCTGGCAGATCCTGCCTGCAACTCTCCCTGAGGTCATGCCAGTTTCCAGCTATTTGACCCCAAGACAGGAACAGATTGCATATGAGTAAGAGTAATCTGTGTGTCTTGCACCAAAATAACTATGCCCTTGGCAGGGCCTGTGTAGAAAATGGGAATTCAAAGAGAAATGAATACAGCCTCTGGCTTCAAGGAGTTCATAGACTTGTAGAAGCTACAGAGGTGTAAGAAATTAATCCCACTCTAATAGGATAAGCATCACAATACAGCTTTTAAACAAGCGTGGGAAGGAGGTTAGAGATGGCTGACAGTTGCACGGGCCCCAGGACAGGTTTACTAGGCACCCTCAGGGGGGCAGGCTGGTCCGGGAGTAGAGCCTGCGTTGTGGCACTCAGTGTGCTGGAGACCTGCAAAGGTTTGTCATGGGACAAACAAGTCGCAAGTACCAAGAAGCGAGAAAGGGAAAGTAGGCCAGTTCCTTAAGAATCTTGTGTTCTAGACTAAATAATTCTGAGTTTGCCTTATGGGTAATAAAGGTCCAAAAATAGTTTTAAAGCTAGGAGTGGCAGGAATTGTGTTTTTGTGTTGGGCAAAAAGGAGGTCTGACTGGGAGGAACTCTTGAAAGCACCGAGCCTCACCCCCTCAGCAACACCTAGCACCAGCCCGAGGCCTGCTCAGAAATAACTGATGTCAAGGGACACCCCCAAATGCGGACTGGGTTCCGGATCACACCCTAAGGCTTCCCAGAAGAGCAGGAGCCCTGAGTGAGCGTGGAAGAACCAGTTTACTTGTGGGAAAATCCAGCTCCGTTGCCGCAGAGAAAAGCCCCTGACAAATTGTGGGGAGTCAGCCGGAGGGAGTCCCTGACATTTCAGAAAGCCCTTTCCCCCTCTCTTTGTCCTGCCCAGTCTGTGTCATTAATTTCCAGCCTGTCTCCATAGCAAAGTCCAAAAAGCACCTTGGTATGTGTGCGGGAATGTCATCTGGCAGAGCCGTTTCAAGCCATAGGTGTATTTGGAGTTCGATACCCAAGTAAACTCTGAGGGGTTGGTGATGCTGCCTTCCCCAAAGGTTACCAGTCACAAGACCGGCTTTGTGCCTTTGAGGTCTGACTTTTCCCAGGCTGTTACGATGCCAGTGAGGGAGGGTTATCCATATAATTTGCATGTTAATGTCTGTTCTAAAAATATTCACTGAGAAAGGGGAAAAAAACATACTTCAAAACATGGTTCAAGGGAGTGTTTCAGTTCTTATGATCCAAGTGCCAAACAGTAAGAAAAAAGAAATCGATTCATTTCAAATTAATTTTCTTTATTACAAGTTTCAGGTATCAATAGTTATATTTAGAGTTTCAGTAAAAACATCATAATTATATGCTTTTTAAACTAAAGAACAGAATAAGGAAGTTCAAGAAGAGATTTCTTTAAAATTTTCTGTTTGTCCCTCCCCTTCCCTCAACAAACATGTCTCAACCACTTGTCATAGCTGAGGCCTCACCAGGTCCCACATTGTATAGGATACTAGATCTCCTCAACTTGTAGCACCTTGCCTGCAGGAGCCTAAATAAAGTTGGCATGCACTCATCGTCAATCCTTTTCATAATAAAAGCAAAGGAAACCATACTGCGGGGATCAGATTCATAAGGAACTTTCCGTTTTACATGAATCAGGATATGAAATTTTTCTCATTAAGGAGACAAGAGAAAATTCATCTGGAGGAAAACAGTGTGGGCAGCCAGGAGTTAGGTCTCTCCCCTCTGAGACTTGTCTGAGAAGGTAAGCCTCATGGGCGTTTCTGCAGGGTGACTTGAGAGGAATTGCTGTTCCCTGCTGAATCACCCTCTCCACATCCTGGCCTGCCTGCTTGCTTCCTGGAGGGTGTCTGCCCTTTCAGTAAATGACCACACTTGCTCAGAGAAAGATGAAGTCACCACCTGCGTACGTTTCAGGCATGGCCAGAGAATGGTCCCCTCAGATAGACTGGGTCCACCCTGGGGAGGTAGAGAGACTACCTTTTTCTGTGTACTTAACCCAGCCCTTTGGGCAAATTCTGAATAAGATTGGAAATTCTTCACAGCTTTCTTCACAGTTTCCATTTCCTTAATGCCTTATGAAAGGAGAACTTCATGTTTCTCTCTATATTAAACCGTACACACCAGGCACAGTGGCTTGAACCTATAATCCAGGTACTCAGGAGGCCGAGGCAGGAGGATCACTTAAGCTTGGGAGTTCGAGCCTACAGTGAACTATGATCACAACACTGCACTCTAGCCCCAGCGACAGACTGACACCCCATCTCTTAAAATAAATAAATAAAACAGTGTGTGCATATGTGTTGGGAGAGGGGAGTTAACCCCTAAACACTAACAAAAACAACAATAAAAAATATAGGGAAAGTGAAAACTAGTGGGAAATGCTGGTCAGAAAATCTGGATTCTAGGTTCAGTTTTGACCTTCCTGTGTGACCTGAGGAATATCAGCCTCCTGAGTCCCTGGATTATGGGTGTGAGCCTGGAGTTAATCTATGGGAGCATGAATAGTTGGCGTGTATAATGAAAAAAAGAGGGTTACCTAAAACATTTTCTTTTTGGTAGCAAATACAGAAATGAATTGGGGAAAAGGCACAGGTTAGGGGGAGAAGGGAATCAGGACATGGCTTGAAAAAGAGCATGCTCAATAAAAGGAACTGTCATCATAGAAGCAAAGGTGGGATGACACCCAGCACAGTTTTGTCCCAGCTTTTCCAGAACGAGAATAAGCAATCTTTTGTTGCTGGATCAAAGCATGAGAAGAAAACACAGCAAATTGGGACAGATCATGTCCATCAGGATGGCATAATAGCATCTTTTTTTGGAGCCATATAGACACAGGATCACTCAAGTAAGCTGAATCTTCCATTTTGGCCAATTCATTCAGTGAGAGCACATGTCAATCCAAAGCCACTCTAACCCACAGGGCCCCTTTAATTGGAGATATTTATGGATATTGGATTTTCAACCCAAGAAGCACAGAGAAGTGACAAGCTTGTTTTTCTTCTTCCCTGTTTGAGAGCAATAAGCATTACTATCCTCACTTGGGGTTCTGAGTAATGTGCATATGTCAAAGATGACAGTGACAGATAGTCAAGTCAATAAACACTGAACACCTTTTAGGTTTTAGGCATCACATTGGCGACACAAAGATAAATAAAACATGGGTCCCACAGTCAGAAAGAAGCAGATGTGTAAACAAATAAATTGCAACACAGCATCCTAAATGCTGTGACACATTACTGCCCTAGCAGGAAGAAGGAAGAAGTGATTAACTCCTTTTGGGCAGGCTTCACAAGGGCAACACAAGATGGGAGAAGGGAAGATTATATTACATAGACTCTTGAATTATTTATAGAAGTATTGTTTTAAAAAAATCTGGGGAGGAGAACATTATATGATCAAATAACTTAAACAGGACCTATACTGCAAGGTTTACTATTTATTTTCATTTGCTACTAGTTTAAACACATACGTGCAAATCTATAGATAGTGATATATTACAATTATCACAGTAATGGTAGAGGGTGTGTTTTACTATCACCATGCTTCAGATAAGGCAATGAGGTATGGAGAGATTAAGAAACTTACCTAAGATACACCTTCAGTAAGTGGCAGGGTTGATGCTCATGCACCAGGAAACACCCAATAACACAATAATTAGGGCCTATGTATTACAGGGAAAAAGTGCAAGAACAGAAGATGGCAATGGTTTTGCTAGAAGTCAAATGGTATCTTGTATCCTTTCATTTCCCAGAGGGAAAGAAAAAATCAGTAGAGAGAAAAGAATACTTTCGTGGCATACATCAATTGGAGAAGATATTAATAAATGAGTGAATTCCAAATAGTCTTCTTCAAGATCAAATTCAATGGTGAAATCAATAAGTGCATCCATTTATATGATAGCATTGGTAGGTGTTTGAGGATAAACAAATGACACTTTGCAGGGTTTTAGAGTTGAGTATGATATATGTTGAGTATGATATAAGCTTTGGAAGTAGGACAATCTATTCCCAAAGCTTAGATGTAAGACCCATCTGAATGGGAAAAAGAGATCTGTTGATTGTATTTTGTAGACATACTATTGAGAAACCAAGGGTAAACTTCCACTAAATCATTAGAAATGAAACATTGTTGGTTCTAATAGGACAGGATGAGCTTGGTATAAAAGGGCCTGTAATAAAAGAGAGATTTTAATATTAATAGCTTCCATTTATTGAAAATCTAACACTCAAGAGCATCAGCTTTGGGGTCAGATATGCCCAGAAGTTCAAATCCCAACTTTTGTTACTATAGGTGCATGACTTTGGACAATTTACTCTCTCTGCCTATGCCCTCATCTGTAAAATGGAGATAATGAAACCAATCTCCCAAAGATGATATGAGAATTTAATGCTTCACACATGTAAAGCACTTAGTATAGTTCTTACCACACCACAAAGGCTGAAAACTTAACTATTCTGATAATTACTCTACTATATATTCTTGTGAGAGCAGGGAAGGGGAAAAGGTTGATTCTTTCTGGGAGAAGGAGTCACAGAAAAAAATATTTATGGTGCCCACCATATTTAAAGGATGGCTATAATTTTTAAAAAAGGAAAAAATAGTTGATTTTTGTGAGAGGTGAAAGGTGTGGGTCCTGAGGGATGGTCATGCTGGAGACTCAGACTTGTGGGGGGGGGCATTTATTGAAACCTTAAAATCTGTACCCCCATAATATGCCGAAATAAAAAAAAAATTTAAAAAAAAGGAAAAAATAATAGCAAGTGTTGGCAAGAACATGAAGAAATTGGAACTCTCATTCATTGCTAGTGAGAATGTAAAAAGGTGCAGCTACTTGGGAAAACAGTTAAGTAATTCCTCAAAAAGTTAAGCCCCATCTCCAACATTGGGGATCAGATTTCAAACAATACCACAAGGTTTGTTCAAAAACTGGTGAGAATCTGATGGAGACAAAACACTATGGCTGTGCTGCTCAAGCCTCAAACTGTAGTTAGTTGGACTGTGACTTGTTCATTCCGTGACCATATAAGTAAGGAAACTGAAGAGTGATCTGCAGAAACATTAGCAAATGGATGTTGTGCAGTCAACGGCCTCCTCTCCTTGGACAAGATACAGGCCATGTCGAGCTCATGTGGCAAATTGCATGTTGCCCCAGTTGCACACCAGTTGCACACAGTAGGACCACATATCAGACCTTCCTTGACAGATTGGAAATGAAAACAACTGGCCCTTTACTTTATATGGTTTGTGAAGCACTGTCATGAGAAATCCCTTATAAAGAGTAATAGGCTGGAGAAATATGTTGGGAAGCCTTATAAGTAATATAGTTTGGAGCTACCTTTTTGTCCAAAATTCTTTAGCTAGGTTGTACCTAATCATGCACCATATTTGTGAATTGTGGCACTTCTAAGTATGGCTTACTTTTAGAAATAGAGGAAACAAAGTAATTAACCAGGCAATTGCAGGGCGAAAAAAATCTTAAAGAAAAAACAAACTAACAAAAAAATCCTGGGAAATAAGTAGGGGCCTGTCTACTTTCATCTTGGAAGAAGAAAAAAGTATATGGAATAATCAAAATAAGTTTAAAAAGGCACATAGCACTCTAAAGGAGTGTTTGTATTTATTGAATAAGAGAAATCAGACTAAGCCACCGCAGGAAGGAAACTGAGTTAAGAGCTGGGTTAATGGTAGAGAGACAGACAAGGCAGGCAGGAAAGCGGTAGGAAATCTCACAGCTCACACTCTCCTGCAGAGGGGAAGAGCAAAACCAGCCAGCTCCACGTGTGGGAAAATGCTCTAAGTCTCTCAGAAGAAGAGCCTTATATTGATTCCAGACATTGTTATTCCTGCATGCAGGAGAAACGAAGAAAGGAAAGGAAACCAAGGTATTGACAGGAAAACCAGCTTCTACTTTCTCATATGTCTTGGATGTCACTATGAAGCAACCATGGGACTTCCCTGTTGTCACATGTTGACTTGTTCTTCGCCCAGCCAAAGCCATTTACTAACGTCTAGTCTCATGAAAGTCGATGAGATTTTGTTTCAGAATCCTGGACAGTGCTAATGTAAATGCTTGTTTGTCTCTGGTTGTGCAGAATGAAGGAAGTTCATGCTTTTCACAAATAAAGCAATGTGTCATGTCATATTGCCAAAAGGTTGCATCATTTCTAAACTTTCCGGAAGACTGGATGGGCGAGAGGTCATCTATGTTTATTTTGTGAAGTTTGGCCTACCAGGAAATGTGTGGGTACAAGAGATATTTTGGGCCCATGAGACTCTCACTTTAGATGCTTAATCCAGCAGCATGTGCTATAAGCTTCAGTCTATAACTAAATCTTTGAAAAGAGTGGCAAGTTGTGAAATATGTGAGGTTTTTTGGCTGCACTTACAGAGCCACGTTTAAAACCCTGTTGCCAGACAGAGACTAAAACCAGATGACAAAGACTGAAAACACACGCTATGTATTGAATTTTCTATAAAATACTCATTACAACCTAATCCAGTAATATTCATTTCTGGAAGAATCACATAATCACTCACCAATTCATATTAATTAAGGTTGTAAATTGATCTTAAAAGAAGATTTTTAAACAAAAATTTTCATGTCCAGTTTCTTTAAGAATATAATGGAATTACTTCAACAAGGAAGGAAAAAATGTTTTAAGGAAGTAATTTTTAGCATGCAGTTTAACAGATGTATTTATTAGTGGCCTACTAGCATCCTTATTCAAGCCCTCTCATAGATATTTTATTTGTGGTTTTCACATCATCCATAATCTAGAAGATAAAAGTACTCCTTCCCTGGAAGAAAATACTCATTCCTACTTTTTCCATGTCATTACACACATGCACACACACACACACACTCCAACCCCCATCACACATGCACAGCATGGGAGAAAGCAGCAAAAGGAGATAACAAAACTAACACCCAGAGGAAGATAATACCAAAAGATGGAAACAGAGGCCAGCTCTATCCCTGGAATGCACAGGACTGAGCCAATATACCACCTCTATTATTTAAGTTATTTGAGTTGTTTCTGTTGCTTGCAACCAAAGAAATTCTAACATAAAACCCAGGATTTTCATATCTCTAGTAGATGGTACTCCCCATTGCACTATTCTAGGGGGCTAGAGGGCAGTCTGGAATAGAGCAACAACAGCGCAGTTTATGTGACTGTCACTCCTGAGTACAACCATTGACATAAGCTACAGCGAGTGCTGTCCCTGGAGTTGTGCAATGTGATATATGGAGGGGATCGTAAACTCTCCTTGTTGTACCCATTAGCACCATCCATTTCTCCACACACCTTGGGCTGCTTGGGCTTGTAAAGCCACTTCTTCTAGAACTTCCTGCCTAGCACTGCTATTCTTGCCACTGTCACTCCCATGATTCATGAAATGACTCTAAAAGGAATGTTCCTCTACTATTCTCCTTTCTCTGGATCCTCACAATGCAGGTACCACCTTCTCCATGGAGAATCTTTTAGCTCAACCCCCAGGTGGAGTAAGGTCACTTCTCACAGCAGATGGCCACCAATTTTTTCTGTCTAATTCCTGGTTACATAAATCTTGCCCTTAGAAACCCTTTCATTCCCTGTTTTCTGAGGCTACAAGTTTACTTTTCAAAAATCAACCTAAAGTCACACGCCCTTCCATCTTTCCAGTTCTCTGAGGCAGTTTGTTCTTCTGACCTGCCTTCTCCTTCCATATTGGATTTGAAAATTCATCCCTTCTATCTGCTTTTAATATAACAGTAACTCAGAAAATGTACCACCTCTTTTGTTAAAAAAAAATTAAGTCTTAGAATCAGTATTTATCAAACTAGAGAGTTTCTTTACATGTGAGAATTTGTGGCCTGCCAAGCCCTATATTCTTTTCTTCCGTTTGCAAATAAACCCATGATTCACTGCACGCACCTGTAAAGGCCCTGACACTTTACCAGTAGAAGAGGGGAGGGGCCTTCACCCTTAAAAACAGTCTTGAGAAAATTGTAAGACAAATTTCATTGCCAAACCTCTGATCAAAAAAACAATACAAAACAAATTAGACAATGGCAATACCAAAAAAAAAAAAAAAAAAGATCAATTCGCCTAACTGCCATGCCAAGAGTCATTGTAAAGAAAGAGTCTCTCTTGAAGACACAGTGAAGTAAGGAAGTAAGCTGGTTAGTGGGGAAGCAGCTCAGGCCTGTGTTAGACAATCTTCAGGGACCAGGCTGGAACTCTCCTCACAGCATCTCAGGGCTTCTGCCTCCCACCTGCTCTTCATCCAGTGTTTGTTAGGTCACGTCAATTTTATTTCCACATTGGTCATTCATTTATTCAACACATGTTTACTGAGTCCCCACTGAGCTCCAGGAGCCACTGTAGGCACCAGGGATGCAGCAAAGAAGAGAGACAAGACCCCTACTTTTGCGGAGATTACAGTCTAGTGCGGGAGAAAGATTACAAACACATGAACACATGAGCGAGGCCATTTCAAATTGTGAAAGGTACCAAAAAGACCCTAAAACAGGATCATCAGCTATCTTGAATCCAACCTTTTTAAAATTCTCTTAGCTACTGCTCTTCTTATCCTCCTCATTCCTTCTTATTTGAATGATTAGAATTACTTTCCACTGACCTTCCTGTTCCCTGTGTCTCCCTGTAGATCCCAGTGCTGTCTGGTGAATAACCAACCAGTCCTGTTATCTCTTGGCTCAAAAATCTCAGAACGTGCTACAGTGTCAGCCACATGAAATCCCAACCCTCACCCCCCTACTATTGAAGACACTTGTGTTGTGATCCCAAGACCCCTTCCAGTCCCATCTCCTACCACGCCCCTTACACACCTTGTGTTTTGGCAAACTGAACAATTCATGGGCCTAGATACTCTGCAGGCTTCCCTCCCCCTCAAACAGTACAGTCCTGAATGGCTCATCTCAAAGTTTATCTCCTTGTTGAAGACTCTCTAAATTCTCTCCCCAAATGCAAAAATAACTTTTCTCTCTTTGGGCTCCCAAAACACTTTATTTGTACTCATCTATTGGGCTTTATCTGTCACTATCTTATTTCAGAGTTATTGCTGTCCATTGCTCTTGAGAGCAAAAATAGTGACTTCCTAATTTCTGGATTCCTATTTCTTGTCATTGTGCTTGGTAGATAGTAGTTTTTTTTTTTTTTTTTGAGACAGAATCTCGCTTTGTTGCCCAGGCTAGAGTGAGTGCCATGGCATCAGCCTAGCTCACAGCAACCTCAAACTCCTGGGCTCAAGCAATCCTGCTGTCTCAGCCTCCTGAGTAGCTGGAACTACAGGCATGTGCCCGGCTAATTTTTTTTATATATATTAGTTGGCCAATTAATTGCTTTCTATTTATAGTAGAGATGGGGTCTCGCTCTTGCTCAGGCTGGTTTCAAACTCCTGACCTTGACCAATCTGCCCGCCTTGGCCTCCCAGAGTGCTAGGATTACAGGTGTGAGCCATCGTGCCCAGCCAACAGTAGCCTTTTGATGATCGTTAATATGAAAATTATTTAGCAAATATTGAGTCACTAACAGTAACTTTTGACAACATGAATTACTCCAGCATGGCTGGACCTAAAGTCCCTCTAGATTGAGGTTAGGTGGTACTTTTTCCAGAAGGAAGTGTTATAACATTGATTCTTAGTGTGTGCTATGGAGTGAATGTTTGTGCCTTCCAAAATCCATATGTCGAAATGCTAGTCCCCAGTGTGATGGTATTATGAGGTAGGACATTTGGGAAGTAAATAGGTCATAAAGATGGAGCCCTCATGAGTGAGATTAGAGCCTGTGTAAGAGAGACCCTAGAGATCTCTCTTGTTCTCTTTCTGCCATGCAAGGATATAAGGAGAATACAACAGTCTGCAGCCCATAAAAGGACTCTAACCAGAAACCAACCATATCGACATATTTATCTCATACTTTCAGACTCTAGAACTGTGAGAAATACATTTCTGCTGTTTATAAGCCACTCAGTCTATGGTACTTTGTTACAGCATTGAACGGATTAAGACAGGGGAGTTCTGCTGTAAAAAATATGTAAAAATATGGAAATGGCTTTGAAACTGGGGTAATAGGTAGAGGTTGGAGGAGTTTGTTTTGAGGTGCATGCTAGAAAAGTCCTAGATTTCTGTGAATGAAATTTTAAAGGTGATTCTAAGACAGTGTGCAAAAATATTTTCATTGGATTGGTAGGTCAAGCTAGGAAAAGAGCAGGAACTAATATTATTGAGAAGCCACTGCGTGTCAGATATTATACCAGACACTGCATATATCATCTCTCATCCACTTAAGAAGACCACTTGCATTATAAAAGTAGGCAGTTTAGTGCATAAATTTACCTTTCAAACTTCAGGAAAGTTTCATCTAACAAACTATATATTTACTTCTTTATTTGTTAATTTTTGCATAGTATCCCTCTTCCCCCATCTCCTTTCCCAACTAGAGCAGAGAATTTTCTTTTCTTTTCTTTTTTTCTCTTCTTTTTTGTGCCTCCAGTGCTATGTTCCCAGCACCTACAATAGTGCTGGGGACGCAGAGTAGGCACTCAAAACATATTTAGTGATTGGTTGATTTTGACCTTAACAGTACTTTTCACATCCCTGCAGATTCTATCCTAGCAGGTCTTGCGGTTGATCCTTGAGAACAAAATGGCCGTTTTAAACATTTGCATGTGAAGATCACATTTTTTTGCTGTAAATAAAACTCCAGCATTTCTCCCGAGTGACCTAGCTTCACAGGTGTACATCCTGAGAACCAGAAACATCTGGGTGAAGAGAAAGGAAAATACCCTGCAATGTTCCAACCCCACAAAATACTTTTTAAAAGACAAAATGAGAGAAAGCTTCGAAAACAGCCAAAACCTTTTGCAAAAAAAAGCTCCCTTGTGGAATGATGGAAAAGTTTGGAACCGAGGTTTCCCTGGGGCTGGAAGTGTTACTGGCCCCAAGGATTGAACCAATAACACTGCTCAAGTGAATGTGGGTTCCAAGCTCAGAGCCTGCCAAATCTAGGATTCCTCCTTCCCAATTCTGAAGACAAATGAGATAGAAATTAAATCTGCTGGATATCTGAGGTGCAGTGGAAAGTACACGTGGCTACGACTAACAGGAGTCATTTCTATTTATTTTTTAATACCAGGTTGTTTTTTCATTAGTGTTCCTTAGGTTCTTGCATAATAGTGTTTCATCAGCTAGTTGTATGGGTTTTACTAGCAGCCATACGCTTTTCTTCAATAAATAAGGCAGGTGAGGGACACTGTCAATAGAAAATATATTAATGTGCCTTATTTTTTTTTAACTTACAGGACAAAATATAAGCCTATTAGTTTGAAGATATCCACATAAATAAACAGAAAATTCTAAATACTAAATATTTCTGAAACTTTAGCTTAGGAAACAGCTGCATTTTTTAGAGTATTTTCTCCTGTTCCATTTGAATTATTTTACTTCTTTTCTACCTGTATTGTGAAAAGCAAACCAGAAAGTAATTATTTATCTGTTCCTGGCTCATCCTTTGTTTTTAATATTGTCTTTGAAATGGCAACACAAGGTCAGCAGTGACCTCTCTTAAGTGGCAGATGCTTTTCCCGTGCCAAGGAGATAAAGGAAGAGGATAAATGAACATCTGGCTTTCTGGCCCTAACACGTGATGGGAGGAGGAAAGTCTCTTTGATTCTTTATCCCCTTTAAATTCATCTCTTATCTCCCTAATGCTGCCCTCATCTAAAGCTCAAATTCAACTAACATTTATAAGTGTGTGTCATATTCCATTCTTGTGATACATACTAATGGAGTCATTCATTCCTACACTTAGTAAGTCTTTATTGAGCTCCTAATATGCACCATGTACTATTCTGGAGTTAAAACTACAAAGAAGACAGGGTCTTTTTTAAAAAGGCTCCTAACTTGGAAGGGTGGACGGGCAGTGGAAACACTTCCCATCGCTATGACAGAGGCAAACACAGGGCAACATGGTAGAAAATGGGAGCAATATCTAACTCTGCTATGTGAGGCTCATGCAAGGCATTGTGGAAGAAGGGATGAGGAAGAGTTACCTCAAAAAGAGGGAACGAACAGGGAAGAACATGTGCAAAACTCTAGGGGTAAGACACAGCAAGCAACATTACAGAACCACAAATAATTCAATGTGGTTGAAGAATTCAGTTTGGTCAGGTACAGGCTGGGGGAGACCAGACTATCAAAAAGCTTTAGAGCCTGAGGACAAGAGGAGATCAATAAAGAATTTTAAGCAAGGGTAAGGGAAGAGATATAATTAGAGATTCAGAAATATGAATACCACTCTGGTTTTAATGTGAAAATTGGAAACCAAGAGACCTGTTGGGAGGCTGTGGTGGTGCTCTGAAGAGAAGAAATGACCAAACTAATCTAGTGATGGTACACGTGGAGCTATGCCTTCAGAGCAGAGACCTGTCTTGGGGAAGGTGGAAGCTTTAGGACCTGGGTACTGATTGGACATGGGGGTCAGGGAAGCAGGAAGGGTTAGGAAGATGCCCAGAAGAAGGAGTAGGTTTTACAGAGGAAAACAAAGAGAAGAACTCAACCGTGGTTCAATGGAGTAGAGATGCTTATAGAACATGCAGGTGTAAACATCCAAGGGATCTTTTAAAATATAAGCCTGAAGCTCAAGAGAGCCTTCTAGGCCATTGGTATGGTTTCAGGAGTCATCAGTATGTAAATATTCATTGCAGCTATGAGAATGAATGAGCTCACCTAGGGAGAGTACATACCAGGAGAAGAGAAGATGGCCAAATTCAGAGACTTGACACTAAGTTATGCACAAGGACAGAAGAAAGGTTGTCAGAAAGGAGACTAAGAACGAATAGCCAGAGATGTAGGAGGGAAACTTAGAGAATGTGGCTTAATAAGAGGCAACCAAACAGAGCATTCCAAGCAAAGGAGGAAGTGGTGAAGCATCAAATGCTGAGAGGTCAAGTCAGATAAGAAATGAGAACTGTTCAATGGATTTAGCAATAGGAGGCAGTTTGTGACCCAAGTAAGAGCAGTTTCTGAGGGTAGGTGTGGGCAGAAGTAGATTGCAGTCCGTTGAGAGAGAAGGGAGGTGAGGAAGCCACAGAGAATGTGAACAGTTATTACAAGAACTTGGGCCATGAGGGGGAGGAGAGAGATGAGAGAAAAGTGTGGGGCAGCCAAGCAATGGGAAGAGTTAACCGGAGGATTTTTTTTTTTAATGAAAGAGATTTGAGGATATTTAAATGGGAAGGATCCAGTGGCAATGTTGAGGTTGAAATATAGAAGGGAGCAGGTAATTGTTGGAAGGAAGTGCCTGAGGAAGCCCATGTTGCTGAGAGCCCAGGTCCCAGTGGAGGGGTTAGTCTTAGCGGAAGGTGAGCACTGGGATGGGTCAGGTAGTGGAATGGGCGGCAGGAAATCGTGGGCATTCTCTTGGATGGCTTCTGTTTTTTTGTGAAGTAGCAGACATAGTCATCTGAAGGTAGAAAGTGAGGTAGACGTATGAAGGAATGAAGTAGACGGCTTGAGGTCAGTGGAGGAAAAGGCTCATCATAGATGCTGTGGAGATTGAAGGTAGAGAGCTGACCGAGGAAAGGGGAGTTCCAGGGCAGTGCTGATGGCTCAGGGGGTGTGGGAGTGAATTTCCCTCTTCTGGAAAGATGGATGATTTTCTCCAGCTGTGCTTCTCAGCCCAGGAGCACAAAAAGGATAGACAGCTGTGAGTGGAAGAGTTTTGCCTGAAAGTTTTGATAGAAAGACAACTGGAGAAGGCTGAAGGGGAAGCATCAAGTTCAGGAGTGAGCCAGGCATCAAAGAAGTGGAGGAAAAGTTCAGAGAGAAGTGGAGTGTGGGGAGTGATCACCTCCCAAAAGGAAGATGCAAATGCTCAGGAGAAAAGGCTTAGTGGGAGTCTGGGTCGGGGAACAGGAAACCCAGAACAGGGCAGTGAAATGGGAGAAAAGAATTGTTCCAAGAATCCCACCAGGGAAGGCAACAAGGTAGAAGAAATATACAGGTCTCCCCAAAATAAGACCCAGTAGTCATCTCACAGGTAGGAAAACTCTGGCCTCTCTGAAGAAATAAACTGAGGTTTGCACGGATTGTCCTGTGAGGGGAATCGTGGCCCTGTTACATAGGCCCATGGGGATTAGCTGGTCCCTGGGACTCTCCTGTTGGAAACCACAGCAGCCCTCTCTAGGGACCAGGACCACTTAAGTTTCTCTAAAAAGAGTGAGCCCATGTGTGTGATTCAAGGATGCTTTGTTCCCTTTATTTTATTTCTTGAATCTTCTTATTTGAGAACTTTGTGAGGTACATAGTTTTGCCTCCCATTCACAAGCAAGGCTCAGAGAGTTCAGTTACTTGCTCCGGGTTACCAGCTAGCAAATGGTAGAAACAGAACTAAGTGTGCATTTTCTGACTCCAAAATTCAGTGCTCTTTCAAATTATAGTCTTCAGTGTTATAAAACTAGCGCCCGGCCTGCAAAACTAGTCTTGATAGCCAGGCACAGTAGACTCAGTCTGTGGAGCTCTAACATGAGCATTGCGAATGGTAATTCAGGACATGATGTAACTAAAGTTCATGGCCACCTAAAGAGAAAGGGGAAGTAGGAGCTCTTTGGGGGAAGAGATGAGAAGATAAGGAAAGGATAAGAAAAGCAAGCATTCATATATTTGGGTCAAAGCTTCTGTTTCCAGGGCCACTGTACCTGGTCGTGCAATTTGTTCATTGCACGTGGGTACCTGTCCAAGTAGTCAAGTGGGTATGGCTAGCCAAGCTATGTTCCACTTACCATGATTTGTAGCCTGGTCCAGGGTATCTTTCTGAAGGGTGTCACTTTCTAATTTTCATGAAGGACCTGTATTAGGCTCCTAGAGCTGCCATAATAAAGTACCACAAACTAGGTGGCTTAAAATAACAGAAATGTATTCTTGCACAGTTCTGTGGGCTAGAAGTCTGAACCACATTCCCTCCAAGATTCTAGGTAAAATCCTTCCTTGCCTCTTCTTGGCCTCTAATGACAGCCATTGATCCTTTGTAATTTTTGGCTTGCAGTTGCATCACTCCAATCTCTGCCTCTGTTGTCCCATGGTGTTCTCGCTGTGTGTCTCTGTCTTAACATGGCCATCTTCCTCTTATAAGCACATCAGTCATATTGGATTAGGGGCCCAGCCTACTCTAGCACAACCTCATCTTAACTAATTACATCTGCCCATGACCCTATTTTCAAATAATGTCACATTTGGAGATACTAGGGATTAGGACTTTATATTTGGGGGGAATACATTTCAACCCATAATAGGACCTATATAAGCTGGCAGTCTCTCTGCCCACTTTTGGATCAAAATAAGTGGGTGTATGGAAATAATGAGATCTGTTTGGGTTTTCCAGAGCAGAGGGCCTTTTCTAACTTCTCTGGATAGACACTGGGATAAAGTTAAGTCCCTTAGAGGAGCCGCTGCTTTAGCATGGAACTGTCCAAGCTGGTTAGAAGTAGCTGGGGGGCAGGTGCAGGTGGAAAAAAGATTGGGAAAGTGCCCATAACATCTCTCGTGGTTCCCATGTAGCAGGGGCCCTGAAATTCCCACTTGGCCCTCGTTAAGGATGGCTGAGTAGAGAGCAAGTGGACCTGCTGTAGGGCCACTGAGGCATGGGGCGAGAATGAACCTTCCCAACTATGTGAGCTCTGGCTGCAACCAGAGTACTAGCAACACCAGTGACAGTCTCGGTCCTGGCAGAATCAAGAGCATGAACATGAGTTTCACAACCACGGACTTCAGCAACAGATGCCAGCAAGGTTCTCTATAACCAGCAAGGATAAAACATCATCAAGGGTCTATTTTAATCTGAAAGCTCAGGGCAGCTCCAGGACTAGCACCCCTTCTCCCTGCCCCACTTCCAGTACCATGCAGGTTCCATTTGTATCCAGAAGCAGTGTTGGCTGGAAGACCTGGAGAGGGAGGGTACTTAGAAACACTGAATATTTACCCAAAATACACAAATTAATCCAAGAGCCTATTTTAAGCTGAAATATAGCTCTAAAAGATCTCTTTAATTGACAAGTTTGTGCCTCATCCCAGCTACTCATCAAACAGGCTAGAGAGTTATAGGAAATCACTTACTGATACATTTTTAAAACCGTTTTTTCACACTTTCCAGTTTGTCATGAATTACATTTGCCCTCACTGAACCATCAATGTAGTAATTATTGTGATTGCCTGATCCTTTTCCCTCTGTAATTTTTAAAGGAAACACCAAATGCAAATATACCATTCATTTGCCTTAAAATCAAATCCCCAGTGTACTCAGCCACTCAAAGCATATCATCTAATGTGAATATGAGAACTATAGTGATTCTAGACTACATTATAGACCTCTAGAAAAATTTCTGATTCTTAGTAAAGTGCAGGAAATGCCTCAATGATTAATAAATGTACCTAAGGTGGTTGGAGATGAAGCTCTAGATTCCTACAAAATTGACTTTTTTCAACAGCAGATTGAAAAAAAGAAAAGAAAAGGAGGGAAAGGAAAGAGGGAAAATGGAATGAGAATAATTCTACTTCTTAACACTTAACCTCATTTTTTTTTGCCTTCTCATTCTCCATTTATATATTAGATTCTCCCACTTTATCTTAAAACCAAGAAATAATTTTTCTGAATGTGAAGTCAACAGACTATCAAGACCTTCAAGTTGTTCTTGGTGCTCTCTCTTCAGAGCAGGAAGGGGTGTTGTAGTGGGCCAATGAAAACCAAAGAAAAATAAACTTACAGGTATATAGAAACCTATAGAGATACTCCCCAAAGATAAATACTCCATTTCTTACTATTATAATTATTCACAGGAAGGTGCAATAGAAAACACTGATCTTGAAGTCACAATATGGAGTGTGAATTCCAGTCCTGCCCTTTACTACCCTTGAGACCTTGTTGGAGTTACTAAACCACTGCTGTGAATCTCTCATCCATAAGATGACAATTATAATATTAACACTAGTACTTCACAGAGTTGCTGTGAGAATTCAGTGAAATAACATAATATGAGATCTACACTCTTTGAGGGTAATATCCCAAACCACCACTGATATAGCACAGGAAGTATTACAGTATATAATACTATGCAGCTCACACATAAAGCAAGACATAATTCTTCTCAGCCCACCCTCCACCCCACTGTGTGAGCTGCAAATTGGCAACCAGCAATTGTTCCCAGGGTTAACAATTTGATATTAACGACTCTATGTCATCATTAACAAAGCTCTGCAGCAAACACAGACACCCCAGGACAGGCCAGATGACAGAAGAGAATGCAAGCCAGACCCTCACTAGCTGAGGCTTATCAAGAGTTCCTTAATGAGAAGGAACAGAAGGGTGATAGCAAAGGTTTTGTTCCAAACCGTATTGCCTTTAGACCCCAAACTGCTCCTCTCAAAGTGTGATCCATGGAACAGTCACAGCATTATCACCTGGGAGCTCATTGGAAATGCAACATCTCAAGCTTTGCCTCAGACATACTGAGCAAGAATCTGCATTTTAACAGGATCCCCAGGGGAATTGTAGGCACAGACAGTTAGAGAAGCACTATTTTGAAGTTCTTTGAACAGCAGTATATACAATGAAGTATGTGTAGTTCTCAACATGAGATTGTGAGTATTTACAAGATCTCTAATTAAAGAACTCCTCTAGGTATTGTTACCCATAGAAATCAGGCCACCCAGGTGGCCTCTATCTGACTATTACTACCAAGATTCTCATGCCCAAAGGAATAAAAACAGATAAGTAGCACCTTTTGGAGATTTCTGTCTTAATGAATGCCTATCCATGTCTAAGAGATGCTGCATGCTTAATAGGTGCATCGTCACACCTATTAAGTTCCCTCGTAATAATTTGGTATATGTATATATTGAGTATTCATCCAAAAATCACTTACTGGGCACCTATCATGTGCAACTCTCTGTTCTTAGAGAATTGAGTAATGAAACCTAATCTTTTTCCAATTTAAACTACAACGCCGCATAAAAATCAAGATCTACATGTAATTGAAAAGCTTTTTAGACAAGGCAATTTAAGGAACTTTACTCTCTTCTTTTAAATCTGTTAGCAGGGAAAGAAAAATTTTATAGGAAAAATATTAGAAATCACAAAATACACTTGAAATAAACTTTCTGGTGAGTTCAAGTGAGCAATCTGGGAGGAGAAAAGGAAGAAAAAGATACACGACAAGGAAGAATGAAAGATGGATGCAGGTCGGCTCAAAGAAAGCAGATGAAGGAGGAGACAGTGAGAGATGAGAAGAGAGACAGACACCGGGCACCGGGAGAGTGAGCGGGACAGTGCGATGGTGTGTGAGGTATTGAGCAAGTTAGAGCTGCTTCTGCCACATGTGACATGTGTTCTGATAACCACATCTGCTCATTTGGGTTCATGGTAAGAGATCACTTCCTGTCACTTCCCTTCGTGAAAGTCTACAGCAATTAACTTTCCATGCTGCTTCAACCCTTCTTATCAATTATTGTTGGCCCCAAGATACAGGCGCTAAAGTAGCCCTTCTGTGCCTAGAGGTACTCGAGTACCTCTTGCAATTATAAGAGGATGATTCATTAATTACCAACAAGGATAACTTATGGAGTTCTAATATTTATTGTGTACTGGAAAACTTACTATGAGGACCTTGCCATCTAATCATCAGTCATCAAAGCAATGATATAATCAAACTGGATGTGTACACTAAAACCCCAGGCGAGTAGCCACCCATTCTTTCCAAAAAGATATTCAGAAATAGAGGTGAAATCTCCATAAATCAATATAAAACTGACAGTTAAGGCGCTCATCATAAATCTAAAATTTATTTTAATACAGGGCTGCATAAAGCTGTCTGAAGAGAACAGTGGGACCCAGTGGTTTTATTACCCCATGAACAATGAAAAAATATCTTGCTTTTTTTTCACTTTTAAGGTAGAAGTCCTTATGGACTTGACTCTTCTCAAGGCTTGTTTTGATCGTAGAATGAAGTGGCACACAGAAGATAGGTGCATGGACTCACTAAGTCCTGGCTTACCTTGCATGCATTTTAATAATAATGTGCAAGGAAGTGAGGAGACAAGCGAATTCAAAAATATAGAGCAACTTGAGATTTCCTGTGCAAGGTCTTCTAGAAAAGCCAAGTATCTTGTTTAGGACAAACCAAAAACTGAAATGTTAGTTGTCATGTTCTTTACCGCATAGAAAACACACTGTGAAAGGCTTTCACCTTTTTAATAAGATAAGCAAAGGGATAAAAGTGATTCATCTTGCTGAAGCTCTATAAAGCAAAATTATTTAGCTTGTTGTGAAAGAAAATAAAATATGCTATAGAAAGAAGAAAACATAGCTTTTAGGGAGATAGGCTGCTTTTTAAAAAGACGTCTGTTATTCCACAATAATGACATAAAAGCTGAAGGTTATTTCCTAGTCCTTATTACATTTTAACTGTCGCTGAAACTAAAGTAATGAAAAAATTATATTTGTATGTAGAAAGTAACTATAAATTATCCACTCATTATACAACATTTTATCCCTTATCTATTTAGATACAATTATAGCCTTGCTCTCCAGCATTTTAGAGAACAGGATGTTAGTTAATAGAAATTCCAGTAAAGTATTTTTTTCAGTCAGTCTCTGCCTTATATTGTCCCTTATTGTTTCCTTCTAAACTGGGCAAAAAATAAGTGTTTGAATGATGGGACTCTTCTTTCCAAAAATTAGCAGGAACAATAATATCGCAAATCTCCACTGTTTTTATAGAATTCTGACATTGTCATTCAGTAAAAAGTTTTGTGTAATAGACTATCAGATGTGCATCTTTTTTTCTAGATAGATTAGTAAAATACTAGGTAATCACTTTTTAAAATATGGTGTATATACGTATCTTAAACATGTGTGCTATATGTGTATATAATTTGTACTTGATTGTAAGCTCCGTGAGGGTGGTAGTGAAATCTGTATTGGTCATGTCTGTATTCCCTGAACACAGTATAATTCCTAGCATTTAATAAGCATGTGATACATCCATTTACTCGCTGAATAATGTTTATTGAACACTTACTATGTTCCAGGCACTGTTTCTTTTTTTTTTAATATATAAAAGTAAAAAAAAGTTTATTTTATCCTTCTTAGAGGAGAGAGAGAGAAAGAGGAAAGGGAGGGAGAGGGGGAGAGGGCAATGTGTGGCATCCCAAAGAAAGAGAAGGGAGATGTCCAGGCACTGTTTCTAGACACTGGGAATGTAGGATTAAAGGAGGAAGAAAGGAAGACAGTTTCTGCACTTGTGGTGTTATATTCTAGCAGGGAATATCGAGCAAACAAATAAGTAAAACACATAGTATATACTTTGAGGAAAAAAAAATACAGCCATGCAAGAGATGGAAAGTGATGAGTATGAGATACCACCAGATACTGGGTGGTTGTGAAAACTGCACTGTGCCACCCAGATCTCCCTTTAGGACAAGGCACTTATTCCCCCAGCTGCCTTGAATGTGACTGCTGAGAGCTCACAGCTGAGTCCTCTCTAGGCCTTGGTGTTGGCAGGAGGAAGCTGCCTTACCCAAGGTTTTGCCACTCGCTGGGAGCAGCCTGCATCCAATGATTGGCTCATACAGTGGGACAGATCCCTCCTGCCTCAACTGGCACAATGCCAAGGGGCCATCCCAGCTCCAGAGCTGTCTGTGGGATCAGCTGAGGCGTCTGTTGTAATTGGGTCAACAGTTCAACTTCTCCCACTTCTCAATGCTGTTTCCCTCAACCTCATTCATCGCAGATGTTGATCTCAAACACTCTCACCAATAAACCTCTTCACGCAAGTATAAGCATCTCAGAGTAAGCAAAGGAGAGATTGGCATTTAGATTTTATTCTAGGAAGAGTTGTTGTATAGGTTCTTTTTTTTTTTTTTTTTTTTTTTGAGACAGAGTCTCGCTTTGTTGCCCAGGCTAGAGTGAGTGCCGTGGCGTCAGCCTAGCTCACAGCAACCTCAATCTCCTAGGCTCAAGCAATCCTGCTGCCTCAGCCTCCTGAGTAGCCGGGACTACAGGCATGCGCCACCATGCCCAGCTAATTTTTTCTATATATATCTTAGTTGGCCAATTAATTTCTTTCTATTTATAGTAGAGACAGGATCTCGCTCTTGCTCAGGCTGGTTTCGAACTCCTGACCTCGAGCTATCCTCCCGCCTCGGCCTCCCAGAGTGCTAGGATTACAGGCGTGAGCCACCGCGCCCGGCCCATATAGGTTCTTGATATGTAATTCTGGAGTTCAGAGGAGATGTGGAGCTGAGCATATGAGTTTGGGACCATCATTGATAGTCAAAGCCATAGGACTACATAAAAATCACTTGGGGAGTGAATAGAGAATAAAAGAGGTCCCGGAATGGAGTTCTGGAGGCCTCCAACATTGAGAGATCAAGAGGAATGGGAAGAATTAGCAAAGAAGACTGAAAAGAAGCAGCCATTGAGAGAGCAGAACTGTGGAGTGGCATCCTAGTAACCAAGAAGGAAACTTGACAAGCCAAGTTGATGAAAATTATGACTTGATGATTAGATTTGGCAACACGAAGGTCATTGATGATAAGAGCAGTTTCAGTGGAATCACGGGGACAAGAGTATTAATTTATTGAATGAATATAATACATTCTATGAGACAAGATTTGCAGGACATATATTAATAGCCATACTTCTTCCATATTTGAAAGGGTAGGTAATCTGTATTCCCCATGCCTAGAGCAATGCCTGCCACACAGTTATACCCAGTGCATATTTTGAATGATTGAATTACACGGTGCCATTTTTATAAACACACAAGTATCCCTGACCTAACAGTATCCGATTTTAAACAGGAAAACAGATTATAATCGTCCCCCAATTCAACTGCCTCTTTTTATAACTTGGTAAGCTACGGCCTAAGTAGATCACCACACAGCTGAGTTGAGACCAAAACCCAACCCTCCAAAGGTGAGTTCTTCATTTCATCAGCTACAGCATCCTGGTACTTGAAACTTCTGCTTTATGTGATGGACCTAAAGTTACCTTCAGTTCAAAGTAGAGAAAAATCAAAGACTTTTTTCTTAATGTTAAAATAGCTACTCACCTAACTCCTCAGTGAGATCTCTTAATGCTTCTAAGAGAGATTAAATTGTGTGAAGCTTTATGATTAAAAATTTTACTTTTCAATTCTATGTTTTCATTGATAAAATACTAAGGAGTCTAGATTGTGCTAAGAGTTTCCATAGAACTTCAAAAGTAACTCTTTGAAATAGAACAGCATGAGATTTAGGTTCTATTCTTCTCATTCCAATCAAAAAGTTATCTTGCTTGACTCTTTGCACTTAAATCTTTAAGAGAGCAACAAAACCTAAACCGTATCATTTGAACAAACTTTAAGCCTCTTTCATGTACATGGTAATTTTCTTGAAAAATGATTTTAGACGATGTAATTTTAACTGAGATAAATTTATGTTGTGCTAGTCATTTGTACTTAAAAGGGTTTAGTTTATTTTCAAAGAATCTAACATCAAAAACCAGACAGCAAAAAATGCAGTATTGTGAAATCTCCTAATTTATTTTATGGAGACAGATTTTTAATGTCATACTCAGAAAAATACAACTTGTGGGTAATATCACTGAACCAGCCTTTGGCATAAACTTCAAAAAGCAACTGTCAAGCACAGAGAAATGGAGACCAAATTAAGAATTTTATTCTGGCAAATTTTACTAATCGATACTGCTGATGCAGATGCCAAAATCAAAAGTGTAATTTACTTGTCTCATTGGCTAATCTGTTATAACTTTTTTTTTTGGAAGTGTCAGATAGTCTAAGAAAAAAACAGAAAATGTCAGCTGTGTTCAGTTTGGTCATGGAGAAAATGAACAAGCATGAAGTAAGCCTCTTTATTTTTAGTCTGCGAAGGCCAAGTTAAAGAGAAAGGAAGCCATTATGGAGACCATTCAGCCTTCAAAACCTGCTGTGCAATGAAAACAGAGTTTTTAAAATGATTCAAGGTACTTCAGTAAGTTTACCTTAAATAATAAGAAAGATTCATTTGCAACTACCAATGTAATAGCTGATTTAGGCAAGGTTTGTCAGTGAATGCAAAATCCACTGGATGAAAGGTAATTGGGGACAGGATATTCATTTGGCTTCAACAAAGCATCCCACAGAATATTTATTAATTATAAAAGGAAATGGTACTTTAATAATGAAGACATGCAGTAGACACACATGCACACACATGCTCATAGACATTTATATTAATATACGTATAAATATATAACTGTTTAAACTCACACACTCATCGGCAACTTACTTTTCTCATGCAGCAATACCTGGTGGAATTTCCAAATCAACTGATATGTCTCTAATTCTCCATCTCTTAACTATTTTAATGACTGGACATTTCATGAATGTGGATAGAGAGTGACTTATTAATCCAATTCCTCCACTAGATGCATTTATTAATATGTTGTCCCCCCTAATTTGCTGCCTTTACAAACAATACTATAAAATAAACATTGTTATATATACATCATATGTGCTGGCCCTTAATTCTGATAAAATCAACACCTAAAAGGAGGTCAAAAGTGTGTGTGTGTATGTGTGTATACATATCTTCCATTAATATACATTACAAGATTGCCTCTCAAATGGGCTGACAGTTCACAATGTTTCAACAAGAAATATATGACATTATTCTTTCCCAGTCTCATTCGCACCAATAACAAATAATTTTTGCTCTATACTATTCCCATTTTCATGGAGTACAAAGAGATATTTCGTGAGTGCTCTACTTTGCATTCTCTCATTATGGTTTGGTTTATGCATTTAAAATATACATATTTATTCATCATTTGCCTTTCCTCTTCACATTTTTTGCCCTATTTTCTATTGAATCACTTGCCATTTCTAATATTACCTTGTATTACTAGAAATATTCCTGCTTGGAAATCTCCTGACATTTTTCTTCAAATATATTTATTTTCTCAGTTGATCTTATTTATGATATCTTTGGTCACATAATCCTAGCACTCTGGAATGCTGAGGTGAGAGGATTGCTTGTAGTCAGGAGTTCAAGACCAGCCTGAGCAAGAGTGAGACCACATTTCTACAAAAAATAGAAAAATTAGCCAAGCACAGTGGTACACACATGCAGTTCTAGCTACTTGGTAGGCTGAGGCAGGAGGATTGCTTGAGCTCAGGATTTTTTGAGGTTGCAGTGAGCTATCATGACACCACTACACTCTAGCCAGGATGATAGAGTGAGATCCTATCTTAAAACAAAGTTAGGATAATGACAGTCAAGGAAGGACTGAGGAACTCTTCCAGATTGAAAGAAACTAGATTTTGCATTCTTTTACATTTTATTGTTACCTGTCCTTTCCTAGCTCTCATATGTAATCAGATATTTCCTATTATTACATGAAAATAAGGCATGAATTTTTCCCCCACTGAGAAGTTTTATCATTTCACTGTCACTCCCCACATACATACAGCATGAAAAAGACTTTTGTTGCGGTTTCTTCCTTCTTCGCCTCCAAAGAGATGAAGCCTTCAGAGTATTTTTGCTTCCTTCCTTCTTATGCTCCTCCTCACTATAATTCTTCAGTCTTGCTGAGGTGATTTGGTTCTTTAAGTCTCAGATTATTTTTAGAAGTTTCCTTTCATATGCTACTCTATTTCTAGAGTCTATATTTAGTACTCACATTACACATTCCCAGTCTATCATTGTCCACTTGTTTGTAATTAGATATCACAAGTTCATCGCTCGCTATAGCTTTCTCTCCTTTCAAGTCTGTTTTATTTGTTGTTGTTTTTATAAAGTCATTTTCTAGTACTTTTCCCAGTTGAGTAATGCACATGACTTCTCTGAATCCTTACGTATCTGCAAATATCCTTTTTTCACCCTGACAGCTAAAATATATTTTAAGTTGAAAATGTACTCTACTGTCGTCTAGCTCCCAATGGTGCAAAGAAGAATTTCAGTCTAATTCTTTTTTCCTTCATAAATAACTTACAAGCTTCTACACAGAAAGAATGAGATTTTTGTCTTTAGCTCTGGTGTACAAAAATTTTACCAGGATTTATATAGACATATGTGTATGTGTATATATAATCTTTTCTCATCACCCCTCCCTGAAACTCAGTATCCTTTCTTCAATTCAGGTAATTCTTCTTTCAGGTAATTCTTCAATTCTTTGTTTGTCTGCTTCATTTTTTTTTTTCTGTTTCGTTTTATTCTTTGTGCAAATCATTTTTTTCCTTCTGGAACTCATATTATTCCATGTCAGTTCTCTTAAAACCTCTCTTCCATCTCTCTATGCATGCTTTACTTTTCTTTTCTCTAAGCTTTGAAATAGTCCTTACATCCAGTTTCCAGGCCACTAGTCGGATTTCAACAGCAACCATTTTCTTCACTAGTGAAATTTAAATTTAAAAATCATGTTTTGTTTTTGTTTTTTAATCCAGAAAGTCTCTTTTGTCAGCCCTTGTATCTCCTTAGGCATTTCTGGTATCTTTTCTGTTCAAGTTCAAGTTGTGTTCTTCATCCTCCAGCAACCGCAATTCATATAGACCTCCTTCTGAATGTGCAGCTTGATCTTCCTCTTTGCCTCTTGGTCTTGAGTGATCTGCTCATCAAGGCTCAGCTCTAGCTACTGGTGTCAGTTCGGGGAGTAGTGGCCTCTAGAAGTCTGCCCATAAGGGCCCACACAGTGGCATTAGGCAGGCTGTCAGTGCCCTGTTGGGGCAACAGAAGAAGCCTGTCTGTGCTCCATCTTCTCATGCTCTCCTAGCCGGGGGATGACTCACTATACCTGATTAGCCCCTCCTGGAAGCCAGAAAAAACACACACACTCCTAAGGATTTAGGGCAACTCTCATGACTGATTTCACGCATTTTATTCTTTTGCTTGCGTGTATTTTCTTATTTTTCTAAAATTTTATTTGTAAACTTAAAAAAACTTAACTTGGAATGCCACCTCTCTTTTCTTTCTTCTTCTAAGCTTTCTTCTTCCTCAAGAAAAGACTGTACCAGAATTCCTGTGTCACCAATTTACTTTTAGTGAAATTCAAAAAGGGGAGAAAGGGTTCCTGGGGGAGGAAGAGTTTCTATTTGATATGAGGAGCTATCAATTAATAAATGAGAAATGTTGAATTTACATTAAGCTTCAGTAATATATCGGTTTAACATGTATATTAAGGAAAGATCAGATGTAGAATTTGAAAGCATAGCCCAGAATGCACCTATAATTCAGATAAGAACCTATTTTTAGAGGAAAGCCTATGAAAATAATTATTGCTATCTTTATTATAAGTCTTGTTTTTATTATATGAATTAACATTTTTAATTAGCTTTTGGAAAAAGTGAAGAACAGCTGGATTGTTTTGCTAGATTGTGGTCCCACTTACAACTCTGTAGGATCATCAAGTTCTGTAGCCTCTTAGAAGTACTAGGTCCTTACAGAAAACATGCAGTATTTTCTTTTTATTTCTTTTTTTTTTTTTTTTACTTTTTTATTGAGGTAACATTTACACAACATATAATTAACCATTTTAAAGTAAACAATTTAGTGACATTTAGTACATTCACAATGTACTAGACGCCACTGAATGTACACTTCTATCTAGTTCCAAAACATTTTTATCACAAATAAAAATTTGTGCTCATTATTTTTTATTTTATTTTTTTGAGACAGAGTCTCACTGTGTTCCCTGGGCTAGAGTGCCGAGGTGTCAGCCTAGCTCACAGCAACCTCAAACTCCTGGACTCAAGCAATATTCCTGCCTCAGCCACCCGAGTAACTAGGACTACAGGCATGTGCCACCATGCCCGGCTAATTTTGTCTATATATTTTTAGTTGGCCAATTAATTTCTTTCTATTTATAGCAGAGACGGGGTCTCACTCTTGCTCAGACTGATGTCGAATTCCTGATCTTGAGCGATCCACTCCACTCAGCCTCCCAGAGTGCTAGAATTACAGGCGTGAGCCACCGCGCCCGGCCAAATTTTGTACTCATTAAACAGTTATTTCCCATTCTCCCCTTTTCCTAGGCTTTGGCAACCACCAAACTGCTTTCTGTCTCTCTGAATTTACCTATTCTGTATATTCATATAAATGGAATCATACAGCATGTGACATTTTGTGTCTGGCTTCTTTCATTAAGCATGTTTTCAAGGTTTATCCACATTGTGGTATGTATCAGTACTTCATTCCTTTTTATAGCTGAATGATATTCCCTGCTATGTATATACCACAATTTGTTTATCCATTCACCCAGTGCTAGACAATTGGGCTCTCCACCTTTGGGCTATTGTGAATAGTGCTGCTATGAAAATTTGTATACAACTATTTGTTTGAGTACGTGTTTTCAGTATTTTGGGGGATATATCTGGGAGTGAAACTGTTGGCTCGCACAGTAATTCTATTTTTAAATTTCTGAGGAATTCTATTTGGTTTTAATTTTGCTTAATGAGTATGTGGAACTTAACTTGAGCTTCTGCTTATTTTTATTAGAACAGTTATTAACTGCAAATAGAATGGGATTATTAGGAAAATAATTATACATATTCTTCCTACACTTCAGCTCACAAAGCATTTTCTCTTTCCTTATTTTTCCTAAAACTGCCTAATAAAGAATTAAAAATTCCAAGAAAACTTGTTGGTCTGAAATATCCATTAAAATCCAGATCCTGGGATATAGAACTGAGGAACTTATTAATAACCAACAAGGGATTAATGAACACTCAAACTACAAATTACAGCATTGTATTAATTATTGAATATTGTCAAGTGGGGGAGAGGAAGGTAAGCAGATAGAATGAGGAAATGTATACAATTTGTATGAAATGCTAGAATTTAATCTTTGAAGTCCAGATATTACAAGTTGATCTTAAATCCACACTCTTTGAAATTCAAACATAAGCAGATGAAATTTTCAGAGTATATATATATATATTTTCTTTTTGAGACAAGGTCTCACTTTGTCACCCAAGCTAGAGTGCATTAGTGTCACATCATGGCTTACTGTAACCTCAAACTCCTGGCCTTAAGCAATTCCCTCCTACCTCAGCCTCCCAAAATACTAGGATTACAGGCATGAGCCACTGTACCCAGCCTCCAGAGCATAACTTTTAAGGGGAAAATCCTTTTTAAATGTTTTTAATCCTTTTAAAACATTTCTGAGAACTAAACACATGCACACGCACACATATACACATGCTGTGGATGTTTTTATTTTTAAGAGGAGGTGTTAGTCATCAAGACAATTTGTTTTATTTTACAGGCATCATTATTTAAAATTTAATTTCAATTTCCCTGTCCCTCTGATGTTTGTCTCTTGTTTGTTTGTTTGTTTGTCTTTTGAATGACAAGGAAAAAGACAAATCGAGAGCTATAGAGTTCTTCAGGGGAAACTCATGGGATATAACCACCTAATAATGAATTTCCTGAATATGCAACTTGACCGGCAGCAACTGGACATGATTAGTATGGTGGGCCTCACCTCCAGCTGTTCTACAAAAACAAATCAGTGAAGGATTTCCAAGGCACATTTTCCTTTGGACCTGTTTTAAGTTTAACAATGAAAACAGTGCAGTGTTGTTGTTTTTTTTTTTTTAATAGGTGACAGATTGTCTAAAAAGAAGCAAGAATTTCCTACGACAAAAGAACTAGCCTATGGAACTTATACTTCTGCTTGAGGTGAGTGTGCTAGAATCTGTGGAAGAAAATAAAAACTGCAAATCTGTCTCCTTATATGTGAAACCAAAGCTAGAAATGAGTGCTCTAGAGGCAACTGTAAAATCATATTTCACTCTGGCATATGGGCCAATGATTGTGTTGTATGAGTAATGCATAGATGTAATCCTTGTGGTAAGGTTTGTGGACTGAGAAAATATCAGTGTTATTGACTGAGGCTTGGCAAGCAAGAACCATTTATTTAGAAAAATCTACATGGCCTGAAACAATGCAAATTATGTACTGTCCTGTCTGTCAGCTTGTGAACATATCAAAAACCACAGGACTTCCATCAGCAAAAACATGAAGGGAGAAAAATCTCTTTTGTTGTTTTCCAGTTAACACTTACGGGAGAATGATTTCCCTCATAGGACAAGGAAATTTATGCTTAATGGATTATCTCTCACCAAATCAAGAAGTACACATGGACATTTGTGGAATGAGAGGTCCAAAGACCTCTGGCAATGTGATATACCAAGGGGAAAGCCAAAAAACTTACTACCACTGTGTTCAGACCAATTTTTAATTGCTTTTAGCTATGGATTCTTCAGTTTCAATATAATTATAGAATATCTTCACTAAGTGCATAGTAACATAAGTTCTACAGGATGTTGTATAGCTCTATAGAGGAAAAAACAACTATGAAGACAAGTGACATTAGCAGAGGATCCCACTAATCTTTGTGAATAGTTAGATGTTATTTATGCATCAATTTTTTTTCTCCAATCCAAAGGCATTTAAAAAAATAGAATCTTTAGGTTATAAAGGGTCTTAAAAGTGCCCTAGAGCAAGCAGGAAGATGGATACTAAGCAATTGGTGGTGAAAATTGGGAATGAGGGTGAATAAGTATTCAAAAGGGTGCTGTCTTTGCCATTACTTTCAAAGTGTCTCACAAACTGCCTTCAGATGTATCAATATCATCTTTCACACTGCTTCTTATAATGTCTTTTCATCAGTCTTTTCTTTCATGTCAATTTAATGGCTTTAAAACTTTTCAGAGGGGAATTTTCACTTCTACCTATGAAAGATTAACTGCTATGGAAATTGCCTTCCCACCATAAACAACTAGAAAATAGGGCAAAATATATGAAATGACAAATTTAAAACATCAGACATAAGGCAGTGAAGAATTGGATTCCTGAGAGAATCCCTATAATTATCCCAGATCACTGCCTTGGGGAAGTTTCCAAGACATAGAACAGAGAAAAGGAACTCAGCATCTTACTGAGTTGAGGAAACAGAAATCAGTTTAGATAGGCTACGTTAGATATAACCTTAAGAGCAGAGAGAGAGAGAGAGAGAGAGAGAGAGAAAGAAGGAGAGAGTGCTAAGCAGCAAAAGTTTAGAAATCTGCATAGACACCCCCTTCATTTTTCTGGAATATGCCTGTAGATAACGTGAAACTCCTTGTTGAGCAAGAAAATCTTCTAAGGAGAGACTAATCATTGAAAAGCTATAACGTGAACAATTCCCAGAAATCACACAGGATCAAAAATGTTTGAGTTCCCTTCATCCAGAGTGAAGAAATCTTGTTGAATAATTAGCCCTTCAGTAGAGACCAGAGTATATGTTTTAGGTTATACAGGGCCTTACAGTGGGACCAAATTAGCTCTATAATTAACACTGTTCCTTAAGACTCTCCACAAGAGCTTAAAAACAAGCCTCAAAAAAAATTAAAAGTAACCTGGAAAAACCAATTGCCCACCAAAAAAACCTACCATTCTTTAAAGGAATCCAACAAAATCCAGCACTAAACAATGTAAAATTCACGATCATTATCCAATTTTTAAAAATCATCAGACATACAAAGTAGAAAGATATGATTCATGACCAGGCAAAAAATTAGTAAATGGAGACAGATCCTGAAATGGCAGAGATAATGGAATGAGCAGATATGTATGCTAAAATGGTTATTATAAATATGTGCTGTGTCCTCACAAAGATATAGGGAAATATAAATGTAAGAAAGATATAAAAATGTTTCAGATAAAACTTCCAGAGATGAAAAATTTGATACTTCAAATAAAATTTTCACTGAATAATGTTAACAACAGATTAGATACTGCAAAAGAAAAGATTAGTGAGCTTAATGACTTCAATAGAAACAACAGAACATGAAGCACATAGAGAAAAAAAATTGAAAAAAATGAACAGAGCCTTAATGCCTTGTGGGACAATAACAAGTGGTCTAACATATTTATGATGATGAAGAAAAAAGAAGAAAAAAAAATATTTTAAGAAATGCTGGCTGAAATTTTTCCAAATTTGATGAAAACTACAAATCCACAGATTCAAGAAACTCAATAAATCCCAAGCAGAATAAACATTTTTAAAGTGCACCAAGAAACAACATAATTCAATTACAAAAAACCCAGTGATTGAAAAAAAAAAATTAAAGCAGCCTGAGGAAAAAGGATACATCACACAGTGAGAAACAAAGATAAAAATAAAAGCAGAAAATGCTTGCTAGTCAGAAACTAGGTAAGCCAGAATGACACCATTAAGGTGATGAAAGAATTAGTCAACCAAGAATTCCATACCAGAAATACCATTTGGTAATCAAGACAATATGCAAACTTTTTCAAACAAATAAATAGATAATTGCCAGCAGATCTGAATTATAAGAAATAAAAAAAGTTCTTCAGGCATAGAGAAAATGATGATAGAAATTTGGATCTATACAAAGAAATGAAAAGTGCAGGAAAAGGTAAATGTGTAGATAATACGAAGAATATTTTTCCTCAATTTTTATTTTCTTTAAAGGATAATTGGTTGTTTAAAGCAAAAATGATAATATATTTATAACAATTTATAACACATGTAGAAATAAATATATGACAGGAATAACACAAAAGAAGGAAGGGGAAAATGGAAGGTTACAAGGTTCTTACTCTGTGAAGAGTTATAATACTATTTGAAGATACTGTGATAAGCTAAAAATACATATAGTAAATCCTAAAGAAATCACATTTTATTTATTTATATTTTTTAATTCCAAGGACCAATAGAAAGAAATCACATTTAAAAAAAATAAAGAGCTTGGCTGGGCGCGGTGGCTCACGCCTGTAATCCTAGCACTCTGGGAGGCCGAGGCGGGCGGATTGCTCAAGGTCAGGAGTTCAAAACCAGCCTGAGCGAGACCCCCGTCTCTACCATAAAAAAAAAATAGAAAGAAATTAATTGGCCAACTAATATATATATATAAAAATCAGCCGGGCATGGTGGCTGGTGCCTGTAGTCCCAGCTACTCGGGAGGCTGAGGCAGGAGGATTGCTTGAGCCCAGGAGTTTGAGGTTGCTGTGAGCTAGGCTGACGCCATGGCACTCACTCTAGCCTAGGCAAGAAAGCGAGACTCTGTCTCAAAAAAAATAAAATAAAATAAAGAGCTATAGGTAATCAGCCAACAGTAGAGGTAAAATAAAACCCTAAAAAATAATCAGTAAATCCAAAAGAACCCTGAAGAAGTGGAAAAAAGGAAGAAAGAACAAATGAGACAAATAGAAAACAAACAGCAAAATAATAGATATAAACCAACTATATTGATAATACATTAAAGGTAAATGGTCTAATCACTCCAAGTAAAAAGCACAAATTATCAGAGAGGCTAAAAAATCAAATCCCATTTAGGATTCCCCAGTTTCTCCCACTTTTTCTCTGTCCTAACTGAGAAATACAGAGTTCCTTGACCCTTCCGTGACCAAGCCAAAAGCACATTTTCCCCTGTATGCTTGAACCCAAGCAAGGGCATTGAACATTCCCAGAAACTGATAAAACCGTTCAGGTTGATGCTCAAAAACACTCTGAGAGATGAGCCCTATTGCTAAACACATAGAAACTAGCCCTCACCTGAGCCAAATTCCTTAAACTCTCATTTAAACTTTATAAACCAACACCTCATGGCAGACATGCCTAGGTAGCACATCCATGTCTCACTGTCTGTCATAAGAATATGCTGCAGCCTCCCTCTGCATATAACTTCCCCTAATAAATGCTTTGGACAGATTCCGCTGCAGTTTAGTGCTTCTTTCTTTGAAATCCCAACTGCCCAGTTTAGGACACTCCCTTGTGAGAACTTTCCTGATGCTACTTTCTTTTTTTTTTAAGACAGAGTCTCATTCTGTTGCCTAGTAGAGTGCCATGGTGTCAGCCTAGCTCACAGCAACCTCAAATTCTTGGGCTCAAGCAATCCTTCTGCCTCAGCCTCCCGAGTAGCTGGGACTACAGGCATGTGCCACCATGCCCAGCTAATTTTTTCTATATATATTTTTAGTTGTCTGGCTCATTTTTTTCTATTTTTAGTAGAGATGGGTTCTTGCTCTTGCTCAGGCTGGTCTCCGACTCCTGACCTGGAGCAATCTTCCCACCTCAGCCTCCCTGGGTGCTAGGATTATAGATGTGAGCCACCATGCCCAGCTTCCTGATGCTACTTTTAAGGCAACTCCATCTGTGGGCTTGGCTGACATAAAAAACCCAAATGATTTATATATATATATATATATATATATATATATATATACATACACACACACACACACACATACACACACAATGGAACATTATTTAGCTATAAAAAGGAATGAAATTCTTATATGTGCTATCACATTATTGAACGTTGAAAACATTATGCTAAGTGAAAGAAGTCACATACACAAAAACAAATATTCCATTTATATGAGATGCCTAGAATCAGCAAATTCATAAAGACAGAAAGAATAGAGGTACTGGGGCTGAAGGCTTGGGATAGTGAGGAGTTATTAGTTAATAGGTGCAGAGTTTCTGTTTGGGATGATGAAAAGTTTCTAGAAAGGAATAGTGGTCATGGTTGTATAACAATGTGAGTATAGTTATTGCCACTAAATTGAAAACTTAAAATGGTTAAAAGGGCAGATTTTATGTTCTGTTTATTTTACAACAAAAAATGTAAAAAAAAAAAAAAAGAAGCAAGACCCAACAATATACCATCTATAATAAATCCATTTAAAAAATACGCAGATAATTTTAAGTAGAATAATTAAAAACCACTGTACCATGCAAACCAATTACAAAAAGGTTGAAATGGATTTATTTATATCAGACAAATTAGAATTCAGAAAAAGGACTATTAACACATTAAAAAGAATACTTCATAATTATAGCAGGGTTGATTATTCAAGAAGATATAACAATCCTAAATATTCATGCACTTAAAAACAGAGAATCAAAATACACAATGTGGAAATTGATAAAATGGAAAGGGAAAAAAATCTAAAATTACAGTTGAAAAGTTCAACATTTCTCTTTCAGTATTTTATAAAACACGAAGAGAGCACTACAACACTAACAACTTGAACAACACTAACAACCTGTTTAACACTCCATAATAGAATACAAATTCTTTTTAAGTGCTAATGGAACATTCACAAGGCAGAGATAATATTCTCAGTCTTAAAAGATGTCTCAATAAGTTTAAAAGCATTTAAAGTATACAGTGCATATTCTAAACCCCAAGAAAGTTAAATTAGAAATCAACAAGAAAAATATTTCCAGAAACTTCCAAAATACTTGGAAATTAAACAACAAAAAACATATTTCCATATATAATACCTCAAATAAGAAATCACAAAGGAAATTAGAATGTATTTTGAACTGAATAAAAGTGAAAACACAACATATCAAAATTTATGGAGGGTAGCTAAAGCAGTATGCTGAGGGAAATTTATAGGTTTAAGTGCTCAAATAATCTAAGTTTCTATTTTAAGGAACTAGACAAAGAAGTAATGAAAACCAAAGTAAGCAAAAAGAAAGTAATGATAAAGCTAAGAGCAGAAATAAATGAAATAGAATAGAGGAAATCAATGACACCAAAACTGTTTCTTTGGAAAGAACATTGGTAGGCCAGGTGCAGTGACTCACACTTGTAATCCTAGCACTTTGAGAGGCCAAGGCAGAAGGATTACTTGAGGCCAGAAGCTCAGGGCCAGCCTAAGCAACACAGTGAAACCCTTATCGCTACAAAAAATACAAAAATTATCCAGTCATGAGAGGACGTGCCTGTAGTCCCAGCTACTCGGGAGGCTGAGGCAGGATGACTGCTGGAGCCTAGGAGTTTGAGGTTGCTGTGAGCTATGATGATGCCACTGCACTCTAGCCCAGGCAACAGAATGAGATCCTATCTCTAAAAAAAAAAAAAAGAAAGAAAGAAACAAAGAAACGAAAGAAAAAAAGGAGCATCTGTAAAATACAAAGAAAACATCAAACTTAATGGTGAAAGATTGAATGCTTTTTCCTTAAGACTAGGTAAAAAGCAAGAAAGTCTACTCCCTTTACTTTTATTCAGCATTGTTTTGGAAGTTCTAATCAGTAATATTAATATAAAGCAAGAAAAAGAAATAAGGCATATGGATTGCCAAGGAAAAAGTAAAGCTGTATTAATCCACAGAGAACATGATCATGAACATGGAAAATGTTAAGAAATCTCCCAAAACACTACTAGATCTATTAAGTAAGGTTAACAAGGTTACAGGAAACAATGTCAATATATAAAAATCAATTATTATACTAACAATAAACAATTAGAAGTACAAATTTTAAAATATCATTTACAGAAGCATGGAAAACATAATACATTGGCCAGGTGTGATGACTCACTCCTGTTAATCCCAGAGATTTGGGAGGCCAAGGCAGGAGGATCATTTAACCCCATGAATCCGAGACCAGCCTGGGCAACATAGTAAGACCTCGTCTCTATAAAAAAAATTTTAAAAATTAGCTGGGCATGGTGGCACATGCCTGTAGTCCTAGCTACTTGAGGAGGCTGAGGCAGGATGGTTGCTTGAGCCTAAAAGTTCAAGGCAGTAAGCCACGATCATACCACTGCACTACAACCTGGGCAACAGGGCAAGATTCTGTGTCTAAAAAAACAAAAACAAAAACAAACCAAAAAAGGAACTCATAATATATATAAGGATAATTTTAACAAAACAATGTATTAGACCTGTACATTGAAAATTACAAAAATTACTACTGAGAAAAATTAAAGAAGACCTCCATAATTGGAGAGAGATGCTATGTTCAATATGGTCTCTCAACATTAAGGTGTCAGTTTTCCCCAAACTGACCTATAGATTCAATGCAATGGGAATAAAACCCCGGAAGACTTTTTATTTTGAAATTGACAAGCTGATTATAAAATTTACATGGAAATGCAAAAAAGATATAAAGTAGAACAGATGATATTAAAAACAAAGTTTGGGGACACACATTATAGGTTTTCAAGATTTGCTATAAAACTACATTAATCAAGATTACATGCCAGTACAAAGATACATAAAAATTAATGGAACAAAATAGAGAGTCCAAAGATAGACTCACACATTAAGACTTGATAAATTAAATTTCATCAAAATTAAAATGTTTATCTCTTAAAATGATACCACTGAGAAAATGCTAATAAAATTCAAACCATGGATTTTGAGAAAATATTTGCAAAACATAATCCTGATAAAGAACTTTTATCCAGAAAATAGAAGACAGCTCAGGAAAAGTGGGCATACAATTTGAATAGACACTTCATCAAAGAAGCTGTATAAGTATATGAAAAACTGCTTACCATCCAAAACCATTAGTCATTAAGCAAGTGCAAGTTAAAACCATGATGATATACTGCTATATACCTATAAGAAGGACTATAATTTAAAAGTCTTACAATACTAAATATTAGCAATACTAAATTGACACTAAGAGCTTGGCAGTTTCTTAAAAAGTTAAATATGTACTTGCTATGTAACCTAGCAATTTCACTCATAAGTATTTACCCAAGAGAGATGGAAAATAGATACCCACAAAAATATTAGTACATGAATAGTCATAGCAACTTCAAGATAAGAAAAATTTGCAAACGAGCCAAGTGTTCATCAACAAATGAATGTTTAAAAAATATTTGCTATACATATTCAATGGACTATAACTGAGCACTTAATAGAAATGAATAATCCACACATGCTGTAACAATGATGAATCTCAAAAACATCACACAGAGAGAAAGAAGCCAGACACAAAATGCATGATTACATGAAATTCTAGAGAAGACAAAAATAATCTAGAATGACCAAAATCAGATTAGTGGTTGCCTAGGACTGGGCATGAGAATAGATGCCTAAAATGGAGCAAAAAGGGAACATTGTGGCCCAGAACGGTGGCTCCCGCCTGTAATCCTAAACACTCTGGGAAGCCTAGGTGGGAAGAGTGCTTGAGATGAGGAGTTCCAAACCAGCCCGAGCAAGAGCAAGACTGTGTCTCTACTAAAAGCAGAAAAATTAGCCAGGGTCAGTGGTACGTGCCTATAGTCCCAGCTACTTGGGAGGCAGAAGAAAGAGAATTGCTCCAGCCCAGGAGTTTGAGGTTGTAGCGAGTTATGATGATGTCACTGCATTCTAGCTGGGGCGGCAGAGCGAGACCCTGTCTCAAAAAAAAAAAAAAAAAGGTGGGGGGATGTTGTGAGTGATAGAATGTGCTGTGTATTGGATTGGAGTACTTACTTGGATGTAATCATTTGTCAAAATTCATGAAAATATACACTTAAAATAGATGCATTTTTATTGTAAGTAAACTATACCTTCATAGAGCTTCTGCTGTTAAGTCAAAGCCTTCTTTCATTTGCCGGCTCTCCAAATATTTGGAGAGGCCTCTGTCAATGGTGTCCTTCACCTGCCGACCCCTCACCAAAGTCTCCTCTCCTCCAAGTTAAACATTGCCAGCTCTTCACAGTTGCTGGAGTTTCTCCTCTTGATAAAAGTGGGGCCGGGAAAGCCGTGTGGCTTGTGCAGGAAGGCGAGATCTGGAAGGGTCGTGGATTCCTCAAACACAGGAGGGTGTTCAAAGGGCTGGGCAACCAAAACAAAACAAACAAAAATGTAAGCGTTTACAGAGGTCTGCACGCAAGGCCACATACACCGTGGTAAAGATTTTGCTCCCTCCTAAGTAAGTTTTAAGACAGAAGTGATATAATCTATGCCAGGGCAGTCTCCCATTATTGGGCCCAGAGAATTTCCTTTAATTAACTTCCTGCCTTGCTGCATACATCAGGGTACTAGTATCTAAGCAGCTCCATCACCCTTGACAGAATTTCTCTTTTCAGATTTCCTACATTATGTGAAGCACAGTGTCTGAAAATCACTTGCATTTTGCTTTATCTCCCATGTTCTCTTTCTTTTATCAGCTATCCTAATGTTCACTGGAGGTTAACTTGGACAGGTTACTCTATTTGTTTTCCTCAGTTTTCTCCCCTGTAAAATAGGAATAGCAACTATTATAGCTTCAAAGTTTTTTTGTGTGTTTGCTTTTTTTGATAGTCTCGCTCTTGTCACCTGGGCTACAATGCAGTGGTATCATCATAGCTCACTGCAACCTCAAACTCCTGGCTTCAAATGATCCTCCTGCCTCAGCCTTCCGGGTAGCTGGGACTACAGGTGCATGCCATGAAGCCCAGCTGATTTTTCTATTTTTAGTAGAGACAGGGTCTTGCTTTTGCTCAGCCTGATCTCGAACTCCTGACCTCAAGCAATCTTCCCACCTCAGCCTCCCAGAGTGCTAGGAAGCTTTAGAATTTTGCTGTAATGATTAAATGTATTAATGCATGTAAAATGCTTTGAATGTTCGTATCTCACAGTAAGCTCTCTTAAGTGTTTCCTGTTATTATTTACCAAGAATAAAGAGAAAAATCTTACAAGCTTCCAGACAGCTGTTTGTATCAGTTATTTGTAAAGGCTAGAAAAAAATACACTGGTAATGAAAATCTCCTTTGTAACACTAGAAGGTGGTAAGTAGTGAAATATATTTTCAACTTAAAAGTCTTTTGGCCAGTTGCTATACATTAATATTTTACTTATCAGCATGAAAGAAAGATATTATTACGTGTATGTAAAAAAAAGTATTCCCTACCACATGGTAAACACTCTGTAAGGGATTTCTGTTATTATTATTATGTAGGGCCATGATCTGAGACTTCTAATCTACCTTTCTGGATTATTATTGGCTCCACTTGCATTCCACACACACAGTTCATCACCGTTCCATCCAGCCCATTCTCCTCTCTCTTCCTTCTCACTTGACACTGAAATTATTTCAGCCCCGGGAAGGCAGCAAGAATCTCATATCCCATCTAAATTAATGGAGTATCTATCACAGTTTTTCCAGATTTGTGTTAGATACCAATAGATTTTAAGTAGAGAAGCAGAAAAAGAAAGGGTACTTGGCCTGCCCAAAATCAGGAAATGTAAAAATCCTGGAAAACACCAAAACCAGAAAATATTTTTCCTGTTTCATGAGAAAAATCTTTCTTGCTTTCATTTGATTTTTAAACTCCTAGCTATATCAAAAAGTATTTCATACAACTGGGAATTTCATTATTTCATGATGGGCGTTATTTTTCTGGTAGTTATCCCATTTGTTGATTCAATGGACACTATTTCTTTAAAAATCCAATTATTCCTTTATTGCCAAATTTGAGATTGTTCATGAGAACTGCAATTTGAAATTTTAAAATTCAGACTTTTCTGAGGAGAAGGAAAGGGTTAAAAAACTAAATTATAGTTGCCAATAATTTTATGTCTGAATTTTTATTCATAGCAATTTAAGGGAAAAAGTAATTCTTATGTTTCAGATTCATTTGTGCTTGAATCATCAAATTGTTTTTCTAAAAGCTATTTGATGTTCCACTAGGTTTTGAATTGTTTTAAGCTTTTTAATGTCTCTTTTTTTCTCTTCATTTAAGACTTTTTGGTCTCTTTGTGGGTTTTATCAATCATGTGTGTGCCATGCTTACCCAGTTGGGCTATTATTTGAATAGGCCCACTTTCACCTCAGGATCCTTGTGCAGGCACTTTTCTCTGCCCGGAAAACTCTTTCTTGGATAACTTCATGGCTGGCTTCTTTATCTCTTTTGTTTAAAAGTCATCTTTTCAATGGGGCTACCCTGACCATCCGATTTTAAATTAGAAAAATAGGACTTAATCTATCACAGCACACACAAGTAATCATGTAAAGTAGCCCCAAAATAACTTAGCCAAGTCAAACTTGGAATCAAAAAACATCAGAGGGACCTAATACAAAGTACTTCTAGAGCAAATTTCTCCTTTTACAGATGAAGCCTAGAGACGTAAAGTGGCTTCCCTCTTATCAGACAACCAGTTAAAAACAGAAACACATAGTCGCATATAATAGATGTCTCGCACTCAGCGTGGGAAACCGTTGCCCCAAATCCAAGTCCTGGTGTACCCCAGTCCGGCTCCTCTCACGCCTTCCCTGTCCTGGCGGTGACACCACCATCCAAACAGTGGCTCAGGCCACCGCAATCATCCCATCTCCCTTTTTTACACACCCTCTTTATCCAGTATGTCAACAAATCCTCTACCTTCAAAATGGACACAGTAATCCTACCACCTCCTACCATGCCCGTCCAAGACACCATCATCTCACTCTTCAGTTACTTCACTGCAATGGTCTCCCTGCTTCTGCTCCTGCCCTCCGCACCCTGTTCTTATTCAGAGTGACTCCTTTAAACCCAAGTCAGTTCTCACCATTCTAGGGCTCTGTTCCAAAGCCTGCTGTAGCTCCCTGTTACATTCAGGTTGTGCCTACAGAACCTCTCCCCATCTGGCCTCCCATGTCCCCCAACCTTATTTCTACTACTCTGCCCCTTGTTTACCACACTGTCTGCCTGTCTGTATGTATGTATTTATTTATTTTGAGACAGAGTCTTACTTTTTTGCCCGGGCTAGAGTGCTGTGGCATCAGCCTAGCTCACAGCAACCTCAAACTCCTGGGCTCAAGTGATCCTTCTGCCTCAGCCTCCCGAGTGGCTGGGACTACAGGCATGTGCCACCATGCCCGGCTAACTTTTTCTATATATTTTTAGTTGGCCAATTAATTTCTTTCTATTTATGGCAGTGGCAGGTGTCACTCTTGCTCAGGCTGGTTTCGAACTCCCGATCTTGAGCGATCTGCCCACCTCGGCCTCCCAGAGTGCTAGGATTATAGGCGTGAGCCACCGTGCCCAGCCTTGTTCACCACACTCTAAATACAGAGATCTCCTTGCTGTTCCTTGAACAAGCCAGGCACACTCCCATTTTATGGTCTTCTACTGGCTGTCCCCTCTACCTGGAGTGCTCTTCCTCTGGATACTCTCATAGTTAAGTTCACCTCTTGTGTTCAAAAGATACCTTGTCAATGAATCTACAGTGATGTCTTGTTCACAATTGCAAACTGCCCTTTTACAGCTAAGTGACATCTGATCTCTCTTAACCTCGTTCATTTTTCATTTTCTTTTAGAATATATCACCTTTTAATATAGGATGCAATTTATTATTTATTATGTTTATTATTTATTATCTGTCTCTTCCTTATTATAATGCAAGCTCCACAAGGGTAAGAATCTTTGTCCGTTTTATCACTGTGTCTCGTGTACCTAGAACAGTGCCTGGCACTCAATAAATATTTGTTGCAGGAAGCAGGAGTGGGGGCAGAGGGAAGAGAGAGAAAAACGGGTCTCCTGTTACTTAGACATATTGTTGTTATAGTATCTTATGTTGTCTACACCAAGTCGACACAACTAACTTCACTGAAAAAAAAAAAATCTTAACAAGCTAAAAGCAAAGCAGGCCTTGGGCAAAATCAGGAATTAGTTGTGACTTGTTTTTTGTATCCCCTTCTACGCCCTTTCAACAGGCAAAACTCCAACTCTAGTTCTCTTATTCCATTCAGAATTTTTCTGGTGGAGCTATTAATTTACCTTAAGTCACAGGAATGTTCTCACTATAGTTTTGCTTCCCAGTGTGTTACACTTCCCCTAGGTTATTGACATTTTAAGATGAAACAGTGGGAAAAAGGCAATACTTAGCCCAAAGCAGTGAGTCTTCATTGGTGAAATTTCAGGCAGTGTGGTTATATAGATGGTGGGAGCAGTCTCAATTTCCCAAGGTAACTGGGTAAAATCAGCCCATCAGTATGGATTTGCCTAAATATTTTTCAAATAGATGCAAAATAAATTGAAGAAAAAGTTACTACAGAGCAAATATTAATAAATGGAAATCACTTCCAAGCCTATATGTGGCAAGATCAATGATCTGATTTATAAGAATATACTCAGTAAAAAATTTGTGGAATTTTATAAGTTTATTGGAATAAACTTCTAATATTGTGATAAATTCCTAATATTAAAAAAGGTAAAATTATGTAACAAAAATGTAGTTGTGAATTTGCAGTGGAGGGAAAAGTGGTTGAAGTAAAGTATAGGAGATGAAAACTAAGACTCTTCTGGTAAACAATGAAGAATTGAATCAATTTTTCAGATATTTTAGGCAAAACATTCCCTCTTGCATTTTATACCAGCTTATACATTACAGAGCACCCAGGGAGACCAGGTCAAGTTAACATGAACAGATAAGACACAGAAGAGACCAAACCAATGCAAATGCTTTAAGAAAATAGATTCGATTCTGAGTATGACATCAGGAAAGAAAAAGTTGATTGGCTTTGGTGTGGGAATGAAATTGCTTTGGGATAGGTTGAGAAATTAAAGTCATTTGAAGTCTAAGAATAAACATAATATAATATGATTCCATTCATGTAATAAATGAATTAAATGTTATATTTTTTGCATATACAAAGAGAATTTCTGGAAGCTTATACAAAGAAATTAATATGGTTATTTTTGAGGAAAAGATATGGAAGTTTGGATAGGATAAGAAAAACTTTACATCCATTTCATATGCTTCTATACTGTTTGAATATATGACATTAAGGATGAATTATATAGAAAAAAAGTTTAACAATTTTAAAGGACAATAGTAATAAAGGGTTGAGAAAAGACACAATGAAGTATTGATATTACTTCAATTCATACTTAACAATTATAAATAGAATTTCCCTCAGTGCTTTACATAAATTTCTATTCTGAATTTAAATCAAGTACAATGTACACAATATCAGATGAATAAGTTATCACAATCCTTTGAATATATACTAGTTCAATTCATTTTCATTTCTTTAATAACTTTAAACCAAAATGATAAAAAGGCATTAGTCTTTTTGTTTGTGAATTTCAACCAGTAAACAAAGATTAAGAACCATATACAAGGGTTATTATTGTTAGCCATGCTATACAAGTATTTCAATTCTATTCACCATTTATGATATAATAGGCACCGTGCTAGGGCCTGTGGATGCAGAGCTGTTCTCTTCAATTGCAAAGCTCAGTGTTGTGAAAGAAATCACTGAGAGCACACAGTTCATTATAATAGAGTGTGGTATGTGCAAAAGAAGATGTGCAAAGTACAAAAGTAGTGCAGAGTAAGGAAGGATTGTAACTTGTACAGGTCAGGGGAGGTTTCACAGAGGAGGGTTGTGAAGAATGAATAGGAGATTACTAATTGGACAAATGCCTTATGGAAGGGCATTGGAGATGGGAAACATCTTGTGTGCTCAGAGCACCATGTGCAGTTTGTTATTGCTGAAACTTAGGTCAGGAGGAGTAGGAGCTGCAGAAGGAAGCATGATATCTTGGAATATGTATTTGATCTTTGTTTTCTGGCATACAATTCCTAAAATCCTTGGACTGTCCAAAGGCATGTGTGTCTTTTTATATGCTAATGAGTTGATTGATGGCTGACTACCCCTAGGTAATTACAGGATAGGGGCTGTCACCGGAAAAATCAAGCCATGATCAGAGGGTTGAGATTTTTCAGCTCCAGCCCCCAAACTCTGGGGAGGAAAGAGGAGTTAAAGGTTGAGTTGATCATCAATGGTCTATAATTAAATCAATCATGCCTATGTAATGAAGCTTCCATAAAAATCTAAATGGATTGGATTCAGGAAGCTTCTGAATAGCTGAACAGGTGGAGGTTCCTGGAGTGTAGTGCCCCTGGGAAGGGCAGGGAAGCTCCACACCCTTTCCCACATGTCTTGCCTTTTCCATGTCTTCATTTATATCCTTTGTAGTGTTCTTTTTTTGTTTTGTTTTGTTTTTTTTTTTTTTTTTTTGAGACAGAGTCTCACTTTGTTGTCCAGGCTAGAGTGAGTGCCGTGGCGTCAGCCTAGCTCACAGCAACCTCAAACTCCTGGGCTCAAGCGATCCTCCTGCCTCAGCCTCCCGAGTAGCTGGGACTACAGGCATGCGCCACCATGCCCGGCTAATTTTTTATATATATATCAGTTGGCCAATTAATTTCTTTCTATTTATAGTAGAGACGGGGTCTCGCTCTTGCTCAGGCTGGTTTTGAACTCCTGACCTTGAGCAATCCTCCCGCCTCGGCCTCCCAAGAGCTAGGATTACAGGCGTGAGCCACAGCGCCCGGCCTGTAGTGTTCTTTATAATAAGCCTGTTAAGCTAAGTAAAGTGTTTCTCCAAGTTCTGTGGACTGCTTTAACAAATTAATCGAACACAAGGAGGGAGTTGTGGAAACCCCAATTTATAATTAGTTGGTTCAGAAGTGCAAGTAAAACAACTTGGGGCCCGTGATTGACATGTGGAGTGGGGACAGTCTTAGGAGACTGAGTCCTTAACCTGTGCAATCTGACGCTATCTCTGCATAGATAGTGTCAGAATTGAATTGAATTGTAGGATTCCAAGCTGGTGTGTCTGCTTTAGAATTGATTGATTGACTGCTGGTGGGAAGAAATCCCCACACATTTTGGTGACCAGAAATAACAGAAGTATTTTGTGTTGTGAGAACAGAGTGGGGGGGGGGGAAGTTTGTTGTTTGCTCTCAGAGAAGACAAGGCTGGAAAGGAGAACAAACTGGAATGTGATGAGTCTTGGGTGCTAGACTATGGAAATTGGTCCATAAGGGTAGGTGTGCATCTGTCTGGTTTGCAGCGGGCATCCCCAACACAGTGCCTGATGGACAGTAGGTAGGGAATCAATAAATGAGACCAAGATGGGGAAAAAAGAGAGAGTTAGGGAGAGAACTAGGAGAGGGCATAGCATCAGATACTGAAGTCAAAGCAGAAAAGCTTTGAAAAGGAGGTCGTGGATGGGTACAGGAGAAGCAGGGGCTTACATACCTCACACACATGCATGTCTATGGGTGTCAAAAGCATTGATTTGTTAAGTGTAAATATATAAATTGTACTACAATTTGTGTAACCTGTTTTGCAATTCCTTAAATTTTTGATATGCTTAGATTCTCCTGAGCAGGTGAAAACACTCCCACAGTTAGGTTAGGTTCTACCATCAAATGGTACAAGTCTGGAGACAAGCCTTAGCTAGGGGTTGGAGCTGTACCATTAGTTGGTGGCACATTGAAAGTGTTCCTTCCCCTACACATTGCAAACATAACGAACACACTGCCTCTCCTTTCACACTGCTTCTACCAAGAGCTTCCATCAAAGGATGTCACATGGGAAGAGCCCATGGGAAGAGCCACTGCTCCTGTTCACCCTTGGCTAAGGCTCTAGTGCTTGGACCTTTCCTAACCTCTGGGAGGCCATTTCCACAGAGTGGTGAGAGAAGATTCTGATTGCAGTAAATTGAGGATGAGGAATGATTGTGATCCCAGAGACTGTGGCTCTGAAGCACATTCTTTGGTCTAAGAGCAAAATATGTTCTCTTTAGAGAGAAAAAAATACTCAAGAAAAAGTTTTTAGTTTGGCTCTCTACATGGAAAATGTTCCTGTATTATAACAATGAAAGATCTGATGCCTTTAACATTCTCACAAATGTGCTCACTTCACACTTTCCCTTGCTTATCTATTACTAAAATACCCTCTCATCCTCTCTGTTTACCTAAAGTCCTCTATCACCAACATCCAGTCCTCTGCTTCTGGAAATACTTCCCCAACCAAATTTCCCTGAGAAACCCTCTCCCTATTGTTTGTCACCAGTTTGGGTAGGACTGATTATACTCTGAGCTATAGGGATGGGCCCAGATTGGTTTAAAGAAATTATATCTTTGAACCCAGGCCATCGTGATTTGTTGAGGGATTGACATGTAACCTACTCAGAGCCAATAAGAGACTAGGATGCATTTACTAGGATTTTGGGAAAGAGATACTTCCTCATTTACTCTCAAGATTTATTGGAAAAGATTCTCTTTTCTGACAAACAGTGTGATTTGAAGACATCAGATCTGGAATGACTATCAGTATTTTGCTGCCAGGAGGTGAACCAGCTCTAGAAAAAGCCAACACTATCTCTAGTCCCCTTGACCATAGACTTGTGTGATGGTTAATTTTATGTGTCAACTTTAATGGCCATGGGTTGTCTGGATATTTGGTCAAACATTGTTCTGGGTGTGTCTGTGAGGGTGTTTGGGATGAGGTTAAAATTTTATCAGTAGATCGAGCAAAGCAAATTGCCTTCTCTGCTGCAGGTGGCCCTCATGCAAGTATTTGGAGGCCTAAATAGAACAAAAAGGCTGATCCTCCCCAGAGTAAGAGAGAAATCCTACTACCTGATTGCTTAAGCTGTGACATTGATTTTTTTCCTGCCTTTGGACTTGAAATGAAACATTGGCTTTTCTTGAGTCTCAAGCCTACTGGCTTTTGTACTAGAAATTACACCATAGGCTCTCCCAGTTCTCAGACCTTCATACTTGGGTTGAAACTATACCATCAGTTCTCCTGGGTCTCCAGCTTGCTAACAGCAGATCTTGGGACTTCTCAGCCTCCATAATCATGTGAGCCAATTCCTTACAAAAAAATCCACCCCTTTCTCTCTCTCTCTCTTTCTAAAATATATATATATATATATTACATATCCTATTGTTAGATAATAGGGTAGTTATTTATTAATATTATAATAATGACAATATTAAATATTTTCAAAAGAGCACAGTAGCTAAAGGCCACTAGATTTAAATCCTTTCGATGACATTTGCTAGGTGTATGACTTGGGGAAATTTCCTTAAATTTTCCACACCTCTGTTTCCTTATTTGTGAAGTGGGAATAATAAAAGTATGTCATATTAGTTGCAGAGATTTTTAGTTCCAGAAAGGAGTGGACAAAGCTAATTGTGAAAATCTACCACAAACACTGAGAAATATTAACTAAAATATAATAACAACAATAAAGTTTAATGCACATTTGAGTTTGGAAGAAATAAAAATAAAATTCTTTGGGATATGGATATGTGGGAGGACCCTATAAAGCTATGAACATTGAGCTACTAAATTCTGATGTCTTCTTTTCCAGTGGAAGACATCTCCACACTCCCAATGACGTTGGCCTCCTCACACACAAAGGTATGGCCTTTCCATGGCCACTGGAGGAGATTAACCCTGCCTCATCTGAGGAAGCGGTAATGCCATTCCCCAAGGCAGTCACCATGTAAGACAATGTTTTTTCTCCTCAGGACCCACCCCCACCTCCCCTCTCTGCTTCTAGACCTATAACTCAAGTCCCAGCAGGCCCCAAAAAGGTGAAGCACGATGTGTGACTCATCAGAAGGTATCCAACACTCTAAAATGGCTACTTGAGTTTTCTGATTTATACAAGGAGAAATCCAGGAAATATGTGTGGGAATAGATACTAAGGGCGTGGAATAACAGTGGAAGAAACATAAAGTTGGATCAGGCTAACCGTATTGATATGAGCTCACTAGGTAGAGATTCTGTATTTAATTTTATAACTCAGGGAGTTTAAAATGGCTCTGTTAGATTGGAGGGCTGAAACAGATCCAAAGATAGCCCACTGTGAGTGAACTGGAAATGCCTGACCTCCCTTGCTTTAAGGCAGAGGAAGAAATTCAGAGGCTTAGAAAGATTGTGATAGGAGCCCTGGCATTCTTGAAGAGCTCCATGATTATTTTTCTGTGTAGGCCAGAACTTACAACAAGAACTACGGCCACTCAATGGGCAAACTTAAATGCAATGCGAGTGGCAGGAGCCAAATGATGGCACGCCACTGCCAAAAGCAAGATGAGCATAATTACTGTAATGAACAGCAGATTCAAATCAGCAATTAGAATAGCCTGTCAGTCTATGGCATTGGCCAGTTGCAGTGTTCCTAGAAGTGAAAAAGATAGGAAAACTTCTACATTCTCACTTAATCTGTGTAAGCAGAAAAGTTCTAGAACAAGTGAACCAAAGTCTAACTTAAATCATAAAAACAAAGAGTCATGACCCCTCAATCAATTCCCAGACTCGGGCCAGTTTATAGACACAGAACTGGGTCTATAAACTCCTAAAGGGTAGGCCAGGTCTCTTTGAGGAAGAACCCTGGTACACTACCAAAAATTTATACTGTTAATCTTTTTTCCAGCTTTCCCCAAAGAGACCTACAGCCTTTTACCAGGGTAACTGTGCATTGGAGTAAAAGAAATACCCAGACTTTTAGGGGGTCTTCCGGACACTGACTCTGAACTGACACTGATTCCAGGAGACCCCAATTGTCACTGTGGTCCTCCAGTCAGAGTAGGGGCTTAGGGAGGTCAGGAGATCAATGGAGTTTTAGCTTAGGTTCATCTCACAGTTGGTCCAGTGGATCCTAGAACCCATTTAATTAGAGGGATCTCATATTCTGTAGGAATGAGCCTGCCCTAGTACCCCTGCCATGCATGGTCATTCACTGGGAGCAGCCTGGAGAAAATGCAGCCTCAAAGAATGTGGTGGTGGATCCAGAGGCCTGGCAGCTGGGGTTGTCAGTCAACTGTGCCACTTGCAGCAGGAGATCTGAGAGGCTTGCTTTTCTTGGCCACCACACATGTCATTTATCTCTTTGTGAATATAAATACTAACAGGAGAAAAAAAATGGAAAATGTTCATTACAATTTGTGTTATATAGAGAGGAGTCAAAAGCTCTGTAGGTGGAATAACTTGGGGGGCACACAAAGCCCCTTTATGCTCTTGAAATATGCTGTCACAGCATCTACATAACCAACCATTAGTTTTTTCCCTGGGCCAAAGCTTCTAAAGACATACAGGTGTTCATGGGAAGAGCTGATCTTTAAGGCATGCACAGCCCTATCATTTTTTTTGCTCAGAGTGCACTTTATGTCAACCTCTAGTGTACCATGTGTCCCACCTCATGTGATCGTTAATGTACTTTGCTGTCTTCCCCACCAGACTCCTAGATGTTGTGTCTTCTCTGATCTTATAACACAGCTGACCCTGGCATGTTGTGAGTTCTAAAGAAACGAGGGGGGAGGGCAGCATGGGCAATATACGTAACCTTAACATTTGTACCCCCATAATATGCTGAAATAAAAAAAGAGAAATGATGAGTGAATGAGAAATGATCAACTGTATAAATGAATGAGGGTTAGTCACTTAAGGAATCCAGAAGAAATGGGCTTTAGAGCAGGTAAACTTAGGTAAGGGCCAAAAAAACATCTAATTAGGGGGTATTGAAAATTGATAAATACCTGGGAAGGGTGCATGCATAAGGAGAGGAGCCTTAATTAACACATGTGACATTATAACATTTCCTTGGTCTGACCATTGTTCAGTCAGCAATTAGTTGTCATGATGATATCCATTTTTCTCAACTTCCTCCTTAAAGATCTGTCTGTTAGAGGCCATAACAACCTGGCAACTCAGTAAGTCCAGGAAATAATTTTTTAAAGTCATACTGTTACGTGTAATAGAAAAGACAAACAACAGATTGATGTTTACCTCTTAATTGATTGCTTTGGCATCTACAAATGCCAGAGCTTGCGTAAAAGGGTAGAGCAGTTTGGGAAAAGATCTTGGGACAAACCTTTTCACCAGAACTCTAAGGCTGGTCTGAAGTTGGAGCTCCTGTCATATAAGCTCCAGTGAGACTTGCCAACTTTCCATACTTTTAGATTATTGCTTTTGAAAAAAAAGATAATGCCTGTGGAGTATGAGGTAGACAATACCTTTTAGAGTGATAATACCTAGATTCAGGATGATATTAGTTCTGCTTGGGTGATTTCTAAGTCAAAACCAAAGTTAAAAATTTTGAATATCATTCTTGCTTGATTTCAAGTTGTAGTTCTATTTCTCTTTAACTTTATCACTTAGGCAAGTCATTTAACTTCTCCAAATGAACAGATCTAAATTGAATTGTTCTAGTTTCAGAAATATCTGAATTGCTAAATTTTAATATTTACTTAAATGTGCAAACTCTGAATTTGAGTACTATAATAAATATATTTTTAAGAGACAATAATATAAGTTGCCTTTTAACTGAGGATAAAATCTCACAATATAGTTAATATAATTTCCTTTTTGTGTGTGTGACAGCATCTTGCTCTGTTGCCCAGGCTGGAGTGCAATGGCATCATAACTTGCTGCAGCCTTAAACTCCTGGGCTCCTCCTGCCTCAGCTTCTTGAGTAGTTGGTCTTGAACTTCTGGCCTCAAGTGATCCTCTTGCCTTTACCTCCCAAAGTGCTGGGATGATAGGTGTAAGCATACATGCCTGGCCTGCAATTTCCAATTTTATGATTCAACTAAAATGTTTTTTTTTTTTTTTTTTTTTTTTTTTTTTTTGAGACAGAGTCTCGCTTTGTTGCCTAGGCTAGAGTGAGTGCCATGGCGTCAGCCTAGCTCACAGCAACCTCAAACTCCTGGGCTCAAGCGATCCTACTGCCTCAGCCTCCCAAGTAGCTGGGACTACAGGCATTCGCCACCATGCCCGGCTAATTTTTTTTTTATATATATATATTAGTTGGCCAATTAGTTTCTTTCTATTTATAGTAGAGACGGGGTCTCGCTCTTGCTCAGGCTGGTTTCGAACTCCCGACCTCGAGCAATCCACCCGCCTCAGCCTCCCAGAGAGCTAGGATTACAGGCGTGAGCCACCGCGCCCGGCTAACTAAAATGTATTGAACATCTATTATTTGCAAGGCAGTGCTACACATTTTGGGATAAACTAATACCCATAAGGTATCAATTGTATTCTTAGTTTAATTGTTCTTAAAGTACATGCGATAATTTTCTGTATCAACTCTACTAGGCCATAGTACCCAGATATTTGATCAAACACCAGTCTAGACATTGCTGTGAAGATATTTGAAAGTTGGGATTAACATTTAAATCAGTAGACTTTGAATAAAGCAGATTCTACTCCATGATGTGACTGAACCTCATTCAGTCAGTTGAAAGACTTAAGAGAAAAAAAGCTGACATCCTCCCAGGAAGAGAGAATTCTAGTGTCAGACTGCATTCAAACTTGAGCTGCAACATCAACTCTTCTCTGTGTCTCTAGCCTGCCTGCCTAACCTGCAAATTTCTCTCTCTCTTTCTCTCTCTCCCTCTGTATCTCTATCTACCAATAGATTGTGTGTATGTGTGTGTGTGTGTGTGTGTGTGTGTGTGATATCTTTATGGACAAGTTAGAGATATATTTGGGCTACAAAAAATGTTATTACTGGTTAATTCATCCATGGAATCCCAGAAAGTTAGAGGTAAATGACTTTAGGTATTGTCCAGTTCTATAGACATGCCAGATAAACAACTTGAGCCCCATAGAAGGAAAATTATTTTTCTGAGATTACCTGGCATGTCAAAGCAATAGATCAGAACCTGGGCTGTTCACCAGTGCTCTTTTCATTATATAAGGTTAACAGCACCAGTTTTTACTTGATGCTACCTCCAACTGTGGATGAAACTTCAAGTGGTAACTCCCAAAGAAAGCCATTTGCTCATTCCAGGGAAATTTGTTTAGCATATAGACATGGGCCCAAGGTTGAGGTTGAGTGTCTGAGCACTTCTGATGGGTTGGTAGTATCAAAGAACAAAATTGTAGCATATTTAGTTTAAAGATCTCAATTGGCTTTATTTGTAATTCTAGAATCAAGCAACATCTCATTCCATAAAATAAAGTAAATGTTCCAATGAGCCAAGCAGAGGACCTTGGCTTTATAGACAGAGAAGGGTTGAAGAAAGCAAGGACAAAGAAAAAAAAAGCAGATTGATCATTTTAAAGTTTCCTTGTAAGGTGGGAACAGGGAAACAGAACAATAGCAAAATAACTTATTGGTTAACATCAGGTTACTTCAGGTTACCTTTTTTGTAAGGATTATAGCAGAGGAGACTTTATTATCATGCCAATTAAAACTGGCCTGTTTAGAAAATTAATTCACTCTGCTGATTTCTCTGCAAGTCAGCTAACAACATAGTTTTGTCTGGTTATGTGGAACCCCAGCCCAAGTGACTGCATTTTTATTTTTAGTCTGCTCTGCTGGGGTCTAGTGCAGGAGCTTGGTCCCAAACAATGGCCTCCTATAATTTTTATTTAAAAATTTTTCCTTTTCGGTTAGGCTTTCACCTAAGTGAGAGCATGACCAAAACTAACAGCACTAGTGTTACTCTCAGTTACCATCATTTTAGATTTCTGGCCTCAACAAATCATTTATAAGTTATGGTGTCCTCATGATTACATGATTATGCTTTCTTTTTTTCTTTTTTAGTTTTTGTTGTTCTAGCTAAAGAAAGACCATTTGAGATTCAATAGATGGCCATGTGGAAATATTTAAAACTTTTTGAGAGAATATGTGCGTACTATGGAGACTATTATTATGACAAGGGAGTGCACTAGGGAGAAAACTATTATGACTATCAGAAGGATAAAGCCAAGAGTTTGGAGTACGCTACCTGACCAGGGTTCTCATGAACCAAATGAACTAAAATCAAATTGACCAACGAATGAGCCAAATAAGGATCTACTGGGGCCAAGTAGATGATTAGTTAACCTTTGCAACTGAGTCTCTACAATACCTGATATATTCATCCATGTGCAACAAGAAGTGTCAGCAGCTGCACAATTTCTTCTTATTCAACTAGTAGGTAATTTAGCATCCCGTGACTAGGTTAAATTAAACAGGGAGCGAAAAGTTGTACAATAGTCATGTTAGGGCTGTTACTAAATTTATTCAGTGGGTGAACTAAAGGATCTTTTAGGGCATGGGAAGACTTTGGTTTGACATGACAGATCCAACACTCTGTCAACTTACCTGCGGAATCTACTGATTGTGAAATTCTAACTATAGCTTTATACTGTCAAGTGAAGGAGGTAGACATAACCAAGGAATGATTAAGAGGGATAAAAGTCTTCTTATGAGAGAAAGTCTTGTTCTGATGGGAAAAGTTGTCCACAGTATGAAATTGACGGCTTCCTGATTTATAGTTTGAATGTCTCTGGTTATGGCATTGAGTGTTTTAGTGAACTCTATGTGGCCCACATATTGGGCAGGAGACATGTTCCTTAAAATGTAAATCAAGCTGGACAGCTTAGCAGTTTTTTTTATTATAAGTTGGAGATTTTTAGCCAGACACTGGAGGAAACTGGAAGAGTTCAAGATTCAGTCTACTCTATAGGTAGATAATAAAAACTCAAAAACAATCAACAAGACTATAATCTAATAATAGGTATACTATAGTTTTTCTTCTGAAATTTATTTTTTTGCTCTGCAGTCATTCCCATTTCTACCAAAGACAATCAAAATTAAGACTAATTTATTTGTAAAATAAGATTAATTTCATTAAACTTGACCTGATTATTTAACTGCCACAGAAAATAACCACATAAGCTCATTTTAAATTTGCCTTGCTGGAAAAAAAATTTTTTTTAAACAGTCCATTTATTGAGTTTTTTTTTTTTTTTTTTTTTTTTTTTTGAGACAGAGTCTCGCTTTGTTTTCCAGGCTAGAGTGAGTGCCGTGGCGTCAGCCTAGCTCACAGCAACCTCAAACTCCTGGGCTCAAGCGCTCCTCCTGCCTCAGCCTCCCGAGTAGCTGGGACTACAGGCATGCGCCACCATGCCCGGCTAATTTTTTTATATATATATCAGTTGGCCAATTAATTTCTTTCTATTTATAGTAGAGACGGGGTCTCGCTCTTGCTCAGGCTGGTTTTGAACTCCTGACCTTGAGCAATCCGCCCGCCTCGGCCTCCCAAGAGCTAGGATTACAGGCGTGAGCCACAGCGCCCGGCCCATTTATTGAGTTTTAAACTAGTTACAGAATTGAAATAATCAGTTTGGCACTACTCTATACAGGGATTATGCCTGCGTATGCCGACACTTAAATACTGTACCAGGACCACTGCTGTGCTTAGGTCCGTATTGACTTGTTCAGCAGATAGCTACTAAAAAACATACTGTAGTGTTCCTTTAAAGAAGACTGTACAGGGTGTGTTGCAAGATGGCATTCACCAATTTGTGAATTATTTCAACCTACAAGTTACCTTGCACTCTATAAACTTGTCATAGGCAAACATGTGGTGTTAGCATTGAGAGGTACACCCACAAAAACTTACATAAAGATTCAGGCATTCTAATGATAAATGAACTAAAAGACCCCCACACCTCAGCTTTGTAACATGAAAAGATAAAGAAAATAATTTAAAAACACAAAAAATGGCATTCAATGGGTACAAAAGCCCCAAATCACTATAATAAAGAGCTACATGTGAGTCTTTACAAATTAATTACACAATGGTATTGTGTGAAAGGTTGCATCTGTACAAAGTCTTGCCAGTGCTGTCTCTATAGTTTGTACAATCTTTTACATTTATGTAACATAAATTAAACAAGTCAATTAAATATCAAGCCTTATTAGTCTCTCGATTCTGCAGGCAAAAATGCAAAAAAAAAAAAAAATAACGAAAGAAAGAAAGAAAAAAGAAATTAGAGAATTTCCACAAACACAGCAGTCTTCCATTTAGGTGAAGTATAACAGTTTTCAAAGAGAGTCAAACAATATTTGAAAAGAAAACAGGTAAAAACCAATCAGTTAGGGTTTTCATTGGTGTTGCTGTTTTATTTTCAAAATCACATGTTGTATACACACACAACAATCAAAGATTTATTCACCAAATCCCCAATTTTTCAGCAACTGGCTCTATTCAGCACCAAAAACTCAGCCTGTGGGAAGCGAATGGACACAGACTTCACTTCTGTGCCTTGGTTGAGCAATCAGTCAGGTCATTGCTTAGGTTCAAGACTTGCCCTCTTTTCCTTCCCTCTTCATGGCTCTCCATACCCAAGGCTCTCAAGGCTTCAGATTTATGGTCCACAGCACTAATACCACTTAAACTCAACAGCTATTGGAAGAATTCAAAACAATTTGAGATGAATGAAATGACAGGACCTGCATTACAGATGGGTATTCTCCATTCCAAGTAAACTGTTTCTTAACCACTTCAGTACGAGCGTGGACTATAGTCGATAGCCACAGATGAACACGCACAGTGACTTTAACCAACAGCCATGATATGAAGGTGCACAGCCGAGCATTGACTTTAGCTGACAGCCCTGATATGACTTTTCTAATTTTTCATGTATCAAAATAAAATTGTGAACATTTAAAAATAACGTAATGAAAACATATATGTATCTGTTACCTATTCTGATTTACAATTAAAGCTGCCTATAAAGTAAAACAAGCTTTCAATGCTTTAAAGCTTTCCTCATCACACAAGAGCAAAACGGATTCGTCGTCAATGCACAGCACACACTATCGTGGGGACTATGAGTGCCGGCTGTGGGCAAGGTTTTGCGGCCAGTGAGTGCCATACCGAGTACCAAACCAGACTCTGTTTGGTCTTGGATGCCATGATCATACTGCGTAATTGTTTCTAGACTGAGACTTTGTGACTTTGTCAGATGCCTCAAAGATAAAATGGTCAAAATTCTGGAAACATTTCCAGAGAAGTTAGGAAAGCAAATGGCGGCTGATAACCCGTGGAACGCAGACTAATGAGACCAAACACAGAAACCATCAAAATGATGAGACCTCAACAGAGGCAGTTTTAAAACTGGCAGAGAGCTGCCTTGCTGGAAACTTTGACAAGGAATCTCAGATTGGGTTTTGAAAAACCTCTCAATACTGGGAAGTCCAACGAAGGCAAGTGAGTCTGTGCCTACAATATCTGATATCTTGAGGTTCCTTAGCCTGTCAGGAAATGACAATGATTTACTCACTCACTCTAAGGTTGGGAACCCTTGAAGCTAGGCATTTTATGCACACTCTCAAATGTGACTTTCCAGTGAAAGTGTTGGCATTATAACCAATACTTCCAACTATATCCTCTTATGAAGAAAACAAATTATTACTGAACTTATACAAATAAACTGATTGTCATAAAAATAAGAATACTCATGAATACTGTCCAAATTCTGGAGGGATCAGGTAGGGAGAAAAAGCAAATGTTTCAATTTTGTTTATAAAAGTGTACTTTACAAAATTGCTGTAAACTATAGAGGCTTAAGAAAAATTTTCCTAAGTCTGGAAAACAAAACATTCAGAGAACCAGCAATGTTTCAAACTTAAAAAGCATCAAAAGCCCATAATTCTTATTCATCAGTTCATTCAGTCTCATGAAACTAATTATTGTTCTGCTTGATCTTAGTTAGCTGTCTCATAAATCCATCAGTTTCTTCATTAGAGTTTTAGAAATTCTTATCCACTCCAACAGTATAATCTCTAAATTATTAGAAACTTATACTTACCATCATTCTTTTCACCCTTTCCATGAACCTCCTTGAAAACACAACACACTGGGATGGATTATAGTTGTTTGCAAAAAGCTTTCAGAAAGGCATAAGCATCTAGGTATGGTGGCTTACACCTATAATCTCAGCACTTTTGGAGGCTGAAGCTGTAAGATAGCTTGAGGCCAGGAGTTTGAGGTCAGACTGGGCAACATAGTGAGACCTTATCTCTATAAAAAATAAAAAATAATTAGCCAGGCATAGTGATGAGTACCTATAGTCTCAGCTCCTTGGGAGGCAGGGGCAGGAGACTCACTTAATCCCAGGAGTTTGAGGCTGCAGTGACCTATGATCATGCCGTTGCACTCTAGTCTGGGTGACAGAATGAGAACCTTACTCTTAAAAAAAACTGATGAATAAATAAATAAATAAGATGTAAGAATAAAGCAATTAGCTATGGACAAAAAGACTTAAAAATGGCCATAGTTAAAAACTTGATGAGAGTTCATTATAATAATGATGCTTTTGATGAAGAAATCTGGTTATTTCTGTGGCATAACAACATTTTAATATAGTAAACAAAAGTACAACTGATAACATTAGATTTGTAGGAATTTTATATAATTGTGGAACACATGTTAATAATATAACAATACAAATAAAACTTAAAGAAGGGTAAACATAATTTCTTATTTTTTTTCATAATTTCTTATTTTGACAATGCTTCTTACATATCAAATATAAGCCTAATTGGTTTAATATGTCTCTTTTATAGTTCCAGGGGCCCTTCTGAGATGTCACAAAGTTAGGTAAAAAAGACATGATTTTATCATTTGATTTAGAGAAATTTGTCAAACATATCAAAAAGTTTAAAACACTTGACCAAAATAGGATGACAGATCACTATAAATAATAGATATTCATATAATCAGAGTAATAAAGCATTCTAAAGCAAATGCAGAAAGTTACATAATTGTAGAAAACCTTAACTCTTTTAAGAATCAGTGTTTTTAAGTAATAAAACACCTAATGAAGAGCACATGAGGCATAGGAAATGGCTTTAATATTAATAAAACACAGAATCTTTGTTTCACAGTCAATTTCTTAAAACACAAAGAAAAACACTTTTATTTTTTATTAAGAGCTGTCAATACCCTAAGGAAACTTTATTGTTTTAACACAGAGGATCAGTTTTAGTTTTGCATCAGTGTACTTTTGATACCAAAACTTAATTTTTAGAAAAATATATAAATCATTCTCTTCTAATTTTAGCCAAATCGATCATATACAAAATTCATTTCATGGCCTGGCATTGTGGCTAACACCTGTAATCCTAGCACTCTGGGAGGCCAAGGCGGGAGGATCTCTTGCACTCAGGAGTTCGAGACCAGCCTGAGCAAGAGTGAGACCCATCTCTAAAACATAGAAAAAATTAGCTGTGTGTGGTAGTGCTCACCTATAGACTCAGCTACTATGGAGGCTGAGACAGGAGGATGGCTTGAGCTCAGGAATTTGAAGTTACTGTGAGCTAGGCTGATGTCATGGCACTCTAGCCTGGGTGACAGAGTGAGACTCTGTGTCAAAAAACTAAAAATAAAAATAAGAAAATTTCATTTCATAAGATTCGTCTCCTACAAATGTTTTTCAACTTGCTTACACCTTCAGTTTGTCCTATACTTCCTTCTTTTTCATACTAGAACAAGTAATCATCCTACCTTAGAACAAAAATTTACTTTCGTCTTTATCTTATTTTTTTGACCACACAAATTCTCTCTTACAAAAAAAAATTCTTTCTCTTTTTAACTCTTCACCAAAAATACACCCTTATGTTTCTTCACAACCCTTTCTCCTATTTACTGATTCCTTCCTATCTTGTTTTTCTTTCATTCCTAAATCCATATTTTGAAACAACTTTTAAATAGTTTTAAAATTACTTTTTAACAAAAATCTCATCCTCATGTCTTTTTACAGTTTTTCTCACCAAAGACATATCTCACTTTCCTTGTATATTCCACATGTAGAGTTGTATGTCTTATTTCTAATAGTTTTCATTATATATTAATTATAATTCTAATCCTTAGCAATTATGAACCAGCATTCTGTAGACTAATACCATTTCATAATTTCTACAAATATATGCCTTCTCAAAGTACAATTTTTCAGTGTAGAACAGGATATATTTAATAACAGACCTAAATATATTTTATCTTTCTATAGAATTTAAGAAGCCAAAAATAAGTTGGGCACAATGGCTCAAATTTATAGTCCCAGCTACTCAGAAGGCTGAGGCCAGAGGATTGCAAGAGCTGTGAAGTTCAAGGATATAGTGCACAATGATTGCACCTGAGAATAGCCACTGTACCCTAGCCTGGATAAGAGAGACTGTGTCTCAAAAAATAAAACAAAACAAACAAACAAACAAAAAAGAAGCCAAAATAAACAATTAATATTTCAGTGATTAATATTTCAGTATTTTATTTTACTTGAAAATGACCTAGATAGTTCATGTATATCCTTCATTTAACATAAGATAGCTTTAAGATTTCAGTTATCAAAAGAAGATTTTTAAAACTATTTTTAAGAAGACATAGTTTATAAAACAATTATTATTGAAAAAGTACACTTATAAACTTTTATCTCATTTACATTCATCTAATTTACTCATTTTTAATAATCATGCTTGAACTGTTCATGAAAATTTTATGCAACATTAAACAAAACTAGCTAGCTATCACTTCACATTCTTTCCCTATTAAATATTTTTAAAACATGTGGACAGTCATCACATAAGCAAGAATCCTAAATTTAAATACATGGATATTTTGCTGATCAGAAGATACAGGTGGTTTTCATTAAACCAACAACACTAAACTAGTATTATATACCAAAGATTTACTCTAGTCACACGAACTAAAGGGCATTTGAGTTAGTTTCTATTTTCTGGATAAAACACTTGATTTAAGTGCTTATTTTTTCTTTAAGCCAATTAATTATAATTATAGCTTTTTATATATTTTGGTAAAGAAATACCACATACACCTGACATATATAGACATATAGATACACAGACAAAAAAAATATAGCTTTCGTAAGATTCTTCATTTGTTGGTTTTCAGATAGTTTTTCTTCATCCTTTCAGACCATCAATTTTTCAATCATCTGTTTCATTACTTTAGGCAATTGTTAGCTAGGCAACCCTAAATTTGCACTTCCAAAGTTATGACTCTCAGGTGAAACAGGGTAGAACATTTATATGTCAAAACACAGGTCTTAGATCGATACACCATTATTTGTAGAAACAAGAAGGTATAAGTAAAGGTCCAGTTAAGACAAGATGGCCAGGAAAAGCACCTTAAAAGTTCCCTCTTCCAGGGGGAGACATGGTTACAAATGGAGATTTCCTTTATAGATGTAAATTTCTTTTATAAAGAGCTTCAAAATCGCCAGCTGAATGCCAGAAAGTTTTATTATGGAGTTCAATTTAGTTCAGTGGGCAGTCTTTTCAACTTAGCTTATTTCTTTAAAAGACTACTGACTTCAGGGTAGAGCCCACTGACATATAGGGCAAAGAAAGCATTTTTTTAGGACTGCTTGACCTGAGAGCCTAACTTTTGTAAATACTTTATCTAGCTTTCTTTTCAATTTTGGAGTGGGATAGTAACTAAGCAAAAGATTGGTATATTTAATTTTGTTTTCAATTAGTTGCTTAAGGTTTTTATTTGGTCTTTTGTAAAGAGCCTTTCAAAGGAGACAATAAAAAATTTTGAAATCATTTTAGAAGTTTTAGTGTTGCTCGCCTGGGACCTTCCACATAATGGCTATCATAATTTTAAATGATCTTATGTCAGATTTCATCATTTTTATAAGTTATTTGCAGCTTCTTAGGCCTCATATTTATACAGTTGATACTTGAAAACATGGGTTTGAACTGCAAGGGTCCACTTATATGTGAATTTTTTTCAATAAGTATATTTTAAGAATCTTGGAGATTTGTAACAGCTTAAAGAAAATCACACATCAACTGCATAGCCTAGAAGTAGGAAAAAAATAAGCAAATGTTAGATATGCATGAATGTACAAAATATATGTAGATATTAATCTCTTTTATCATTTACTACCATAAAATATAAAAAAAAAACTTTTAGAGAAAGTACTATAGTTTGCATGTTTTACCCCTGTAGACATTGTGTTGAAATTTGATCCCAAATGTTAGAGGTGTGGCCTAATGGAAGGTCTTTGGGTCATGGAGACAGATCCCTCATGAACAAATTAATGCCCTCCCTGGGGTGAGGTGGAGAGTGAGTTTTCATTCTGTTAGCTCCCATGAGAGCTGGTTGTTAAAAAGAGCCTGCCACCTCTCCCTTCCGTCTTTTGCTTACTCTCTTGCCATGTGATCTCTGCACACTGGCTCTCCTTTAGCTTTTGCCATGAGTAGAAGCAGCCTAAGGCCCTCACCAGAGCTTTCCAGCCAGCAGAATTGTGAGCCAAACAGAACTTTTTTCTTTATAAAGTACCCAATCCCAGGTATTCCTTTATAGCAACACAAAACAAACTAAGACAAAAAGTTAAAATTTATCAAAACTTAGACGTATGAACACTTACAAACTGTACATGGTATTATTCACAGTCAAGAGAAATGTAAACAAATGTAAAGATGTAGTATTAGATCACAACTGCATGAAATTAACTGTAGTACATACTGAACTACTGTAATAATTTCATAGCCACCTCCTATTGCTATGGCAGTAAACTCAAGTGTTATGTGCATCCATTTAAAATGCCGTATGATGTTAATCATCTCCATGTGAGTGATTCATCTCTTCAGTAAATTGTGAATCACAGCAAAAAGTGGTCTTTTATGGTTTTCATGTATTTTTCATCATGTTTGCTACAATAGTATAAACCTTGAATAACATTGTGGGACCCATGTAAAGTGCTACTGTTGGCACTGCAAGTGCTTCCAAGAAGCAAAGTCTTGACAGCACAAGAAAAAGTTGAAGTACTTGATATGTACTGTAGATTGTGATCCAAAGCTGTGGTTGCTTCCATTTCAGAAAGATGATTCATCTTGTAAATAGACACCATAAACTTACGGTATCAGTAAGTACAGTACAGTACTGTGAAAGAATTTTCTCTTCCTTTTGATTTTCTTAATAACATTTACATTTCTCTAACTTACTTTATTGTAAGAATACAATATATAACACATATTACAAACAGAATATGTATTAATTGATTATTTATGTTATTGGTAAGGCTTCTAGTCAACAGTAGGCTATTAGTAGTACAGTTTTGAAGGAGTCTAAAGTTATATGTGGGCTGGGCATGGTGGCTGATGCTTGTAATCCTAGCACTCTGGAAGGCCAAGGCAGGAGGATCCCTTAAGGCCAGGAGTTCAAGGCTAGCCTGAGCAAGAGTGAGACCCTGTCTCTACAAAAAACACAAAAATTAGCTGGGCGTGGTGGCATGTGCCTAGAGTTCTAGCTACTTGGGAGGCTGAATGCACTGAATGTTTTTGCACTGAATGTTTTTGTTCCCCTAAAACTCATATATTGAAATCCTAAACTCTAATGTGATGGTACTAGAAGGTAGCACCTTTGGGAGGTAGTTTGGTCAGGAGGATAGGAGGATTGCTTTAGCCTAGGAGTTTGAGGTTGTAGTAAGTTATGATGATGCCACTGCACTCTAGCCCCAAGAACAGAGCAAGACCCTGTCTCAAAGAAAAACAATTTATACATGGGTTTTCAACTGCACAGTGGGTTAGCATCCCTAATCCCTGGGTTGCTCAATGATTATCTGTATATCTACCAAGTAGTGTCTGGTATATGGCAGGTGCTCAATAAATATTTGTACAATAATTTAAAGACCATGAGATATTGGGAACCAAGGGCTCTTTAGTTTTTGATCAGTACAACAGAGTATGTCACAAAGAGAGGGAGAAGTGAGTCTGTCCAAGTATGGTGCTGGCCCTGTGGGGCTGTGCTATAACAGCCCTTCTGGCTGGATTAACAAATTGCTCCGCATTGCTTCTCAGGTTTCTGCAAGCTGAAAAAACTTGCTTATATGCCGGGCGCGGTGGCTCACGCCTGTAATCCTAGCACTCTGGGAGGCTGAGGCAGGCGGATCGCTCGAGGTCAGGAGTTTGAAACCAGCCTGAGCAAGAGCAAGACCCCGTCTCTACTATAAATAGAAAGAAATTAATTGGCCAACTAATATATATAGAAAATTAGCCGGGCATGGTGGCGCATGCCTGTAGTCCCAGCTACTCGGGAGGCTGAGGCAGTAGGATTGCTTGAGCCCAGGAGTTTGAGGTTGCTGTGAGCTAGGCTGACGCCACGGCACTCACTCTAGCCTGGTCAACAAGCGAGACTCTGTCTTAAAAACAAAAAACAAACAAAAAAAAAACTTGCTTATAAACTCACAGGAAATTTCTAGATAGATCTGGAAAGAGTACAAGGGGAATGAGAAGTCCTATAATAATGGTAGCTGCCAGAGTCAGGGAAAGGGTATTTATTAATGTCAATGTGATCAAAATTGAATCCCCTAGTTATTAAGATTCAAGACACATAGATTATATGTGACATACCAAAGGGTATGCTTTCAAGAACTAAAATCAATATTGTGGTAACTATACAAAAGATGATAAAAAATTTCAAAGAGAATATCCTACCCTTCACAAACCAGAATGGGCCCAGTTGTCTCTGCAGTTAAGTTTACTCTGTTTTCAACTTATTGCTTTCTGGTCAAATCTCAGAATCTTTCCTGAATCAAAATGGTTTGTATCTGAGCCATATTGCCTGAGCTGAAGACATTTCTTTGTTTAAGTTTTCTGTGAAGGACACTCCTATGCACTGAATGTTTTTGTTCCCCTAAAACTCATATATTGAAATCCTAAACTCTAATGTGATGGTACTAGAAGGTAGCACCTTTGGGAGGTAGTTTGGTCAGGAGGATAGAGCTCTCATGAATGGGATTAGTGCCCTTAAGAAAAAGACATGAGAGAGCTTGCTTTCTCTTCCTCTGCTCTCAGCCTTGTGAGGATACAACCAGAAGCTGGCCATCTGCACATCAGGAGGCACCCTACACTGGGTTTGCTGGTGCTTTCATCTTGGACTTCCCAGCCTCAAGAACTGTGAAAAATAAATTTCTGCTGTTTAAGCTGCCCAATCTATGGCATTCTGTTATAGAAACTAAGATTGACATATCTATCTATCTATCTATCTATCTATCTATCTATCTATCTATCTATCTATCTATTTATTTCTACCTAAGGCAAAATTTGCATTTGTTTGAGGATGAGAGTTCTTAGCACACCTGTTGGTAAGGCACAGGTGTGTTGGTATCATTCAGAGCTCTTGATCACTTAGGAAGAGAAAATGACCATAGGAGTAGTCTTAGTTTGATTTGTGCTACCATAATAGAATGCTACAGACTGGGTAATTTATAATAAATATAAATTTATTTGGCTCACAGTTCTGAAGGCTGGGAAGTCCAAGATCAAGGCACCACATCTGGTGAGGGCCTTCATGCTGCATCATCTCATGGTGGAAGGCAAAAGGGCAAGAAAGCACCCATGAGATAAGGAGAGGGCTGAAGCTACTTTTATATTAATAACAAACTCATCCTTTTGATAACAACATTAATATATTCATGAGGGCAGAAACCTCATGACCTAAACACTTCTTAAACATCTTACCTCTTATCACTGCTGCATTGTCGATTAAGTTTCCAACATATGAACTTTGGGGGACACATTCAAACCATAGCAGTAGTAAATCAGGTATGAGATTGGGTGTCTCAGTCCATTTGTACTGTTTTAAAGGAATCCCTAAGACTGAGAATTTATAAAGAAAAGAGGATTTTCTGACTCATAGTTCTGCAGGCTGTACAAGAAGGATGGCACTGGCTACTGTTTCTGGTGAGGGCCTCAGGCTGCTTCCACTCAAGGCAGAACCAAAGTTGAAGAGAGAGAGGGGAACGTGCCAGGCTCTTTTTAACAACCAGCTCTCTTTGGAACTAACAGAGAGAGAGAACTCACTCATTACCACAGGACACACCTAGCCATTCATGAGGGGTCTGCCCCTGTGACCCAAACTCCTCCCATTAGGTCCCACCTCCAACATTGGGGATCAATTTTCAACATGAGGTTTGGGGGACAAACATCCAAACTATAGCAGTGGGCAAGAGTGGTGACAATCACTATGAAGAAAGTCAGACTCAACCTTCTTCCCAATGGTATTATCATTCAAGGTAAGTCAGCATGATGGACAGATTAAATAACTTTTAATCTGTCCTTTTAAATAACTTTGTCTCAAGAGAAAAATTACCAGTGATAAGTCCTTGTGCTTGTCTTGTTTTGTGTTTTTGTTAATGACTTGGATAGCAATGTGAAAAGCGTGCTTATCATACTTACCAATGTTATAAAACTGGGAAAGATTGTTGGAATGTGAGACTGAAACTCATAAATAGAATTTAGTAAAGTTAAATATTCAATCAATTAAGTAATTCATGTCAATTAAAATTAAATCAATTTCATATCTAATTTATGCCCTGCTTGACAACGTTTTATGGACAAAGAAGCATGAGTTAGTAGGTTGAAGAGGCTGCTAAGAAAATTAGTATAATATTAGATTGTAGGAAAGGTTACCACTCTGTATGGTTGTGTTCTGATCGTGCCTGAAATGTTATGAATGGAATCTGGATACCCAACTTCCAGAGATGTTGAACAAGTAGGACCTCAGAGGTGGTGAAAATAAATGTGAAGAGAGATCCTTGGTGAGTTTAGCATGTCGGAGATGTTTATCCAGGAAAAGAGAATCTTTAGGGCGCAAATGACAGGCATGGTCAATTTATTGGAAGGGAGGCCATGTGGAAGGTGAGAGTTGTTATTTTGTCTGCCTCTAGAGGGCAGAAATAGGGCCAGTGGGGGAAAGTTGCAAGGAGACAGTAGACTTGGTTTAGTACTAGAGTTGTTGGTAAAAGGCTGTCTTGGCGGGAGGTGTTTTCCCTTTCCCTAATGGTGTTCAGGCTGAGGCTGGGTGCTTTCAAGCTGTAGTGAACATGGGAGCAAAGATTCTGCCTTGGGAGGGAGAGTAGGAGTCTATGAATTTTGTGAGTTTATGAGCCCTGACAGTCATTCAGTTTCTACCTGAATAGTTCTGGTAACTATGGAATAGATCTCTTTATTTGAAATGTCTTTTTTTTTTCTTTTTCCTAAAATATTTAGCTAAAAGGTGCCTTTGTCTTGCCTTGAACAATAGAAAAAAAGGCAAAATCACAGATTCATCTGGTTAAATTGTTCATGAGGAATGTGCTTAAGTGAAGTTGCAGTGTTGCTCTTAGATTGACTGAGCTGGCTATCCTTACTCTAGAAAATTCTGAACACTCTTCAAAACAAGATTGGCTTTTTGTCAATGTTCATACTGAAACTGGTATCAGATCTGGCTTGGGCCATTAGAATAAGAAGTAGATGCACAGAGTTAATGCCCTCAATTTAAGGTCAACAGTGATTTTCAAGATTAGAGGCAAGACTGAGCCTGCCTGTGAGAATCTAGCAACCCTAGCTAAGGCAGAAGAAGGATATTGAGACTGAGAATGCAACTGGGTCTTCTAGATATTATGTGTTACAAGTCATAGTGATCTTTGAGAGAGGGGTTCAGAATGAAACATTTTAGACTATAGAAGTATTCAGAGGTTTAATGGTTTGACACCTTTTCAATTCTAGTTTCAATAATTTCATTCTTTTGTATGTGTTAGTGTTGCATTTCTTTTATTATAAAATATTTGAGATGAAGAAGTATGCCTTTGAGCCTTTTTTTTAAAAATATTTCTCAGCCTACACTTCATGAGTGATAGAAGGATTTACAAGTCTGTATATTTTATTATAGGCCTTAACTTCCAGGCATCTTCAACTGGATGTTAAGTTTTGTATTTTAGAACATCTTAAGAAGACTTTGGAGCAAAGTTTTAGCCATGACTACAGTTTCATAATTTGGGACCTAGAGCAACAAATGATTTGGGTTGTCAACACCAGATAGTGTACTCTCTGCCTGGGGTTGAGGCCTTTCTTCCCATTTCTGGAACCATGACTCTGGTCTAAGTCTTCATCATTTCCAAAGTAGTGATTTAGGGCATACCTCTCTGACCTGAGCCTTGTTCTACATCCTGCTACCAGAATAATTAACCTTCAAATCTATTACAATCACTTTAGGCCTCAATAATTCCACAGTGTTTTCTCATTGTATTAAATCTTAAACCCTCAAAGTATAGTTGAGAACCCTCTATCAGAAGTCTCACCTTTTTCTTTGAAGTTTCCAATTTTCTGTTCAATTAATCCTTCCACGAAAAACATCTTCATTCATTCATTTACTCATTCATTCATTCAAGGAGGAACCAATATATATTTATTAAGTATCAAGTGCTTGAGGTTTTTAATCCTTACAATAACCTTAGCAAGAAGGCAATATGATGATTTAATAAAGAAAATCCAGGTTTAAAGAACTTTAATAACATGCTCAACATCATTGACCTTTGTCTGATTATATTCCATGTTCTTTCCATTATACCATCCTTCCTCTCATTTTGCAAACATTTACTGTGTTTATTTACTGTGCTGTGCCAAAACTGGTGTTAAGTGTTAGGAATGAGAAGATAAATGAAACAATAAGGTCATATATATGAACATGCATTTTAAATTATAAAGCATTTTATGTATATTGGTTCTTTTTATTTTCTTTTTTGAGATAGTGTCTTGCTCTGCTTCCTGGATTAGAGTGCCATGGCATCAGCCTAGCTCACAGCATCCACAAACTCCTGGGCTCAAGCAATCCTCCCCACTCAGGCTCCCAGAGTGCTGGGATTACGGGTGTGAGCCACCATGCCCGACCTGTCTTTTTCTTCTTAATAAGAAGAAATTCAGTATAGTGGAAGACATGGGTATAAATAATTCTGTTCTCTTAACTTCTCTTGCCTACTTTTATCTCCTTTGCCAAACTTGTCCTTCAACACCTGAATTTAACCTCTTGCTCTCTGAAGTTTGCCCATTTATCTAGTCATTCAGATTCTTTCATATACTTTACAATTAATTTATTTAACAAACATAAGGGGGTCTATATTCTAAGCAGAATGCTAGATTGATGCTAGAAATACAAAAATGAACAAAACTCAGTCAAGTGGAAGAGATAAAGAATAACTTCAGAGCAATGTGAGAAGACCTGAAAAGAATTATGAGATTGTGAGGAAAAGAGCTATGAGATTGTGGGGAGGGAGTGATTCAGAATACCTTGGCAGCTATGGATGGAAGGGGCCTCTCTAGAATAACTTTTGCTCTCTTGTCTCCTGGATGATTTGAGAGGTGGATGTGATGCAATCTGTTAATCTCTTAGAGCCTGTACAACAGGAATACATACATTTGGTTTAATTAATATATACAACAGTTATCTAATGAGTCCTATTGCGGTCTTTGCACTGTGCTATGTTTGACAGGTAAGAGTAAGGATTGGTCTCTGCCCTGGAGAGCACATATTGAATCCTGAAAAGAGAAATAGATGTTTTAACGGGTATAATAAAATTTGCTCATGCTATGTTGGCTGCATTAACGAAATGCTGTGGGAAATATAGAAGGGAGTGATAAAATAGCTCACAAAGTTGCTGTGGGGAGTAACAACAACAAAAAAAGGGAAATATATGTGTAAATGAAGAAATGTTAGAGTCTTAGCTTTAATTATTATCGAGTAAACACTGCCTTTATATTGGTGTTTTGGCGATCTGGAACATGCAACCCTCGCCATTGATGAGTTGCTTGTTCCCCTAAGCCTCAGACTTCTCTAGTCCGGCGGAACCAAAAGCAGTTTCTGCTTAGCTAGGCAGGGCTGGGGGGCAAGCGAGGCCCCCCCAGCTCCCGATAGTCCCGGATTGTGGCGGCGGGTATACTCGGCGGTTTACGGCAGTGGGCGGGCCCCCAAACCCCATGTGGTCTCGACATCATTGACATGGCGGAATCCCCCATCAAACCCTCCTGGTAGTTATTTGAGCGGCGGCGGCGGCGGCGGCTGGAGGAGGAGAGCGGCGGCGGGAGCGGCGGCGGCGGCGGGAGCAGCGAAGGGGGCGGCGGGGATCGATCCACCGGGCTGCCGCTGGGAAGGCGTGGGCGAGCCGGTGTGTGGCGCGCCCAGAGCCCCGCGTTTCAGCCCAGGAAGGTACGGCGTGCGGGAGCCGGGGGCTGGAGGGGACCGGGACCCCGCGCCGACCGCCCGGTGCCGGTTCACGGGAAAGCCCCGGCCTGACGCCGAGTCCGCCGAAGTGCGTTCCTGTCCCGGGGGCGCTCCGGCTTCCCGGCGAAAACTTGGCGCCAGAGTGCTGGGGCGCCCTGCGCTCGCCTGGGCACCCCGCGAACGCGGGACTCGGAGGGGGCGGCCCCTGCCTCGCTGGGCTCGGGTCCCCCGCCTGTTTACCCCCGCTTGCCAGGGTTTGGAGGAGGGAAAGAAACGGGTAGATGCCTTTTGGAAAAAAAAGAATCTGGGCAGTGTCTCTCGGCCTCCCCCTCCCCGGCGGATTTTGTCCGAGGAATCCGCTCCCCCTCCCGGAATCTCCGCGGCAGGAACGCTGCCCGGGAGGGGGAGGGCGGGCGGCGAGGCCGAGGAATCTTCGACGTGTCACTTTCTGAGGCTGTAGATTTCCATATGGTGGAGGGAGGAGGGCGGGCGTGCAAAGTGGGGCTGGAAGTTGGGGCCACCCCTCCGCGCCGCCGGGGGCGGGCCGGGGGCCTCGAACTCGGGGATGCTCGCGGGGAGGGTCCCGCGCCGGCCTGGCCCACCGCCCCCGGCTGGGCCTCTCCGGGACACTCCCCGCCTCTCCGCTGGCCACCTCCGTGCGCGCCACGTCCTCCCTCCCCGTCCTGCCCCCCGGGCTCCCCCCGGGCTGGGGGCGGTAACCGGCAGCCGCGGCCGGACTTGGCGAGCCCAGCGGCTGGAAGCTCGGGCGGGGGAGCGGGGCGCGGCGGGAAGGAGCGGGCGACCCGGTGTGTGGGCCAGTGGAGCTCCGGTCAGTCGGTCACCCCGAGGGGCGCCCGGGCCGGGGGTGGGGCGGTGGGGCGGGCGGGCGGGCGGAATCCGCGCCCGGAAGGGGCCCGGAGGGTCCTGGCGGGCGGGCCGGGGCAGCGCGGGCCGTCTGGTGCCCGCGGCGAGGCTGGGGCCGGCCGGCGTGGGAAGGGCCTGTCACTCGGGGGGAAAGTGGGGCCTCGGGCAGTGCCCGCGAACTTTCCCAAAGGCCCGGGCCCCGGCAATCCGTGGGAACCCGAGGACCCTGGCCCGCCGTCCCGGGAGACCGGGTGGGCCGCCGGCGGCGCCCTTGGCGGGGAGGCTTCCAGGAGTGCGTGGTTGGAGTTGGAGCTTTCGAATCTCCGCTCCCACCCTGCCATCCCAGACGAAGGGAAGCAATGGCATTCTATCCAGACAGTGCAGTTTGCAGACTTCCTTGAAAGTTACAACTTTTTATTTTCTTTTCTTCTCAGCTCAGCATTTTCTTTAAACAAAATTTCGGATTTGGTCGCAATGGGCCAACGCTGGGGCCAAACATCCACACGTTTATCTCTCCATCCTTGCTGGTTTATAGTCCCCTCCCCCTCTTCCCTCCCAGGCTTAATCATATTTTGGAACGAGTGAAGTCTTTTGTTGGGTGGGCACCCCTGATTGCTTGTCTGTTTATTTTTTAATGTGCAACTAATTTGATTTGAATTTACTCCAGTTTCCAGGCCTTGCTAGGGAAAGCTAAGGGAGAGGGAATGTGCTATTTTTTCCTTTTTATTTTTCTTTATAAATGTGGCAAGAGGTGGGGCATTGGGAAAGGGGAGGCACGCTGGTTGTGGGCTAAGAGTCAGAAGGAGCAGACAGACCCGGAAGAAAAGGAATCTGCTCTGGAATAACACTTTTTCTTTTGAGGCTTCAGGCCTTGGGCAAAATTGCTCCGCTCTGTAATAATTTCTGCTGCTGGATTGATTCTCCACCCCCAGGTTAAAACTGTGACCCTGAGGCCCTGGGCAACGCCCCAGAGCGGATTGCAGCCCATAGCCCTGGTTTTGTGCCTTTTGTGGGGGGAGGCCCTTGGTTCCCCCTCGATGGAGGTTGACTCTCTGAAATTTACTGGATCAGTAAATTTCCTGGCTCCCTGGGAGCAGCTGTTAATGAGGGTAAAGTCTCTGGGCATGTTTCTGGCCTTGCAAGGGACCTCACCCATGAGGGTACAATTCTCACTTTGTTTAGATACCAGAGGGGCACCCATAGACTGGCTAAGAATGAGGCATAGCTGGTTAAAAAAAAATCATTACAAAATTGTTTTTAAACTCACATGTGCTTTTGGTGTTTTGGTTTAAATAGTTTTAAGATAAAAAATTCATCTGTAAACATAGTGTTCATTTAAAAGAAATGTTAAAACTGTAAGATCTCTTCATGGAATAGGGAGTTGTAGCTTCTAATTACAGAATATACAATTTCAGAAAGATATTCCGGTAATCTTTTAAGACAGACTTTATAAATAGCTCACATCAAACTATGGGCTATATTGGAGAGCCAGTCTTCTGGGGTTTCTGGAAGAATGCTTGGGATCTGTTGGGGAGCTCTAGGAGCCTCGGTAGAGTTTGTGTCCTTTTTGATCAACATTTCATTTAACATGGTAGCATTTGATAGGATCCTTAGAAATTACCCAGAAGAACTAACCAAACTTTTCAGTTTAGGAAAATGAGGCCCAGGAAAAGGAAGTTGAGAGTCAACATTATAGACCAAAGTTCAGTATAGGTTTGTATTAATAGCTATTCTTGGATATCTGATGTGTACTAAGCATTATTTCCTGTGCTTTTAATACATTATCTGATTAAAATTCTAATAAGTCTTTCAATTTAGGCAGGGTTATGCACACTTTACAAACAAGGGCATTGAGATTTCACAAAAATTAAGTAACTTACAAAAGACCACATAGCTACCAACAGCGCTGTCCAGTAGAATTTTCTTCAGTGATGGAAATGGTTCTGTCTGTGCTGTCCAACATAGCAGCCACACAGCATATAACCGAGTGTTTGAAATGTGGCTAGTGGACTGAGGAAATACATTTTAAGTTTTATTTACTTTTAATTATTTTAAATTTAATTGCCACTTATAGCTAGTGGTTACCATATTGGAGAGCAAAATGTAGAGTTTTCTGACTCCTAAATCTATTCACATTTAACTGGGTCATACTGCTTTTTAGGTCTCCCCATTCACTTTTCTTTCTTCCACACTATCAGAAGTTACATTCAGCTCTTAAATGGAACTTAAAGGCTAAGTTAGCTACAGCTACTTTGCTTTCCCACAAAGTGGGATAAAATAAGCACATTATTTGGTTTTTGAAAAATGCTTAATATGTCATAGTTAAAACTAGAAAAACTGTAATTGACATTTTCTTGTTTGGTTGAAATAATTGCATATAGGAATTGCTGAAGAAGTTGTCAGAGCTTGTTGGTTATTTTAGTATGACAAAGGAGTATAAATAGGAGGCAATATGAAAAGTCACTAATAGAGAGTTGAAAAAAAATACGACCCCCTCATATCCATGTTCACCTGTTCATTGGGCAGTTGTTTTCAAATGACTTCATAAGTGTCGGGTAAACCATCCTTCACTTTTCCTTATGTAGCTGCAGAATTAATCTGGACAATTAAAATCATTGTTCTACTATTGAAGTATAAAATTTAAATATTAAACACTCTGGGTTCATCCATAAATTGGGAAGAATATAAGTAAGATTAAAACAAACAGCAAGACATCATTTTGATGGCAAATGGTCAAATAGTTTTCTGATTAGTGAATTTAATTTAAATTCATTGCATTTTAGAGTTTCATTTGCTGAAAGGAATTTCAGCAACTTTTTGATTTTGTATGAAGCGATGACAATACCAACTCATGTTAAAGTAAGAATTTTTTAATCTGGATTGGGTTTTACCCACAAATACCTAATAACCCAATTCCTCTTTTTTGGCATGCTACCGTCAGGAAAAGTATGATAAAGTAATCTCTTTTTATTAGATTTTTAAGAGGCAACTTCCACGTTCATTATAAATGTATCTGAATCTGCTGTATCTTCTGTAGTTGTTGTACTATCCAGGAATAATTGCAGTCCGTAATCTTGACTGTAGAGTGTTATATGATCCTGAAGATCTATGTCAGTAAATCAGTTTTAAGTTGCTCAATGTTATTTCAGTGTTATATGAATTGCATTGCCTCCAGCTTTTTGAAAATTGTTAATTCAACTACAGTTCAGGCATCAGTTAATGAGACTGTACAGAGAGCTGAAACATCCTGTTCGTACCTATTCCTGACCGTTGGGAGCATTGTACTATTTTCAAGGAATCAGGATAAGAACCACGTTATAAATAGGATTATAGTGTCCTAGTGAGTGTGACAAATATAGGAAACATGATTTAACCCATGATATATGGTTTGATTTGTAGAACATCAAAGTACTTAACACAAATGAGAAATTTACTATAGTCTTAAAAGATAAAGATGTTGAAGTGATGGGCAAAGATTGAGGGCTACATCTGATCATCAGTTTGAAATCAGTATTTTGTCTGTCAAGGAGTGACTACTTTCTAGCTGAGTTCTTGATAATAAGCTTTTGAGTCTTAGTCTGGGTCTCCTCATTTTAATATAGGGAGAAAACATAACCCATACCTTTTCAAACGGTTGTCAGAAGGGATTAATGAGTCAATGTATTGAAAAGTGTTTAGCAAAGCCTTATACAAACTTGATAGTTCATTGTATTCCAAAGTTTAAAGCTGAGCTGGTCCTGTGATAGCTATGTTGCATGTTTTCAAAGACCTCCAAATTGTGCTTGGACACTTTGAGAAATGTATTTTGCTCTTTCTGACCAGTAAAAAAGCTTTAAGCTTTAGATTGCTGTTATTTTCTCCCTACTTTTAATGGAATAGTTTCTTCATGACTTCTCAAAAATTATACTATACATAAGTTGTCCCATGTCCATGTTTTTAGGAAGTTAGTCTGTAGCTAGCCTAGCATTGCTGAAGTGGACAGGCCAGTCTGGCTTGATTCTGGGTCATTCTTCAAATGAAGGGGAAAAAGTGCAGTCTCTTAGAGGAACTTCCAATACTAAATGATAGAGGCATAAGGTTTTAGTCCTTGTATGTTATTTTAGTAAGCCTATTATTTGAGCTTTCAGCAATTACACCGAGAATGAAAAGAATCATATTTTCAGTGTAGGATAATCTTTGTAACCTACCTGGGTTTCCATTTTAGAAATCACAATTGCCTTTTCTTCACGTTAATGAGGTTAATCCATTTAGTGAGATTTTTGTGTGATAAGACATTATTTTCACGTAAACCTTAATTGTTACTCTTACAGCTGTTGAGAATGCACTTAGGTGGTTGAGGAGAAGCTTTGTTTTTTAGTACTAAGTGTCTTTGAATACAGTAAAATATTCATAAGCACATATATTTTTTGCCTCAAAATATACAGTATGGCATTACGTGTTTTAAAGAGGCAGAGAATGCTTGACTTACTGTGGCTAGACAGAGAAGTCAAGCATAAGCCCACGTGGGAGGATGACTTGTTGGTACTTGAGCACTTTTTTTTTTTTTTTACCCAACTGCTAGACTACCAGCAAGGTACTTGTGCACTTTCCAAGGAACAGCCAATATGAGTCCACTCCCTAATCATGGGCTTTTCCTGGAGGAGAGTTGTTTATGGTGCAGGTTTAATGTCCAGGCTCAGTCCATAGAGACTGAAGGTATGTTGGGTAGGGCCTTGGGGTCTGGGATATTTTTAAAAGCACAGAGTATAAATCAGATAAGGTAGACTATAGTGATCAGGCATCTACAGGTAGGGATGTTTCTCAATTTGAAAATGGACCAATCCTCAGATCTCTCCCGTTTTTTGTCCCCATTTGAGATATGTAAGTTTAGCATATTCTGTAAGTGTTGGATTGGAATTTCTGATGTCCTTGGCAATACCCACTGTGGATTCAGGCATTGGCTCCTAATATGTTTTGTTTTTCTCATATCATTAAAACTCCTTGTCAGTTTTAAATAACTGGAGGTGGGGGAAGAGTTTAGTGAGATGGTGTTAGGGTAATTTGAGGTTCTAGTAAGTATCAGTGTTTAAAATGTCTTGCATTAAATGTTTATATTTGAACTTAAAATGTAATTTTATTTCATTCACTTGTTTATTAACTCAGAATGCATTTATTGAGAACTGGACTAGGTTCTTTGTTAACAGAATATTCTACTACATGCCGACTTTTTTTTGGCGAAGGTAAGGCATTTTTCTATTCACATACAGGGGTATTTTGCTCATATGTTTGGAATATTGTGTGGAGAACAGTGTCTACCACCAAACTCCTAGGGCAGGATGGTGGTGGCAACTTTAATTCTTTGTTCCCTTCTGAAATTTGAGGAATATTAAAATTGGAAACCTTTAGGCTGTATTTAAAAACTAAATTTATATTAGACTTTAAGGCTTCTAAATTAAATTAGAATTTAGGGATAATTCCTTGTCTTGACCCTGGAAGAAGTAATAAAGATTCTTCTAAAGGCAACCAGTCAGAAAAATTGACCTAAACTGGATTGATATAATACTAACAATTATGAAAAGCTTTCTGTTGAAATACTTGTGTAGAAAATGATCTTTATACATGAACAAATGTAGAATATTTTATAAATAATTGAAGATTCCCAAATCCCAGGATTTAAAATGATTTACTTTATTCTTAAGTGTCTAAAGATTCTCTGCAACCTGTGAAAGAGGGGTCTCTATTAAAAATAGCTCCATTGTTCTGGATGTAACTAATTAAGAATTTGGAATGATCCAGGCAAGGCTAGGATAAAGTTTGTCTTCCTATTCTGTATGAAAAGGTTTTACTGTAAATATCAGAAGTTGAGTAGATCATAAGAGGAATATTTACCCAATTAAAAGAACAAACCACTTTTAAGCACCTTAGGAAAATCAGTTTACTTAAAAGCATTGTAAAAATGCAGAGCGCCTTGAAGCTGGTTCTGCTGCTGGGCTTTTCATAGAGTTAGGGGAGCCCCCTGTAAAGCTGGTCCTTTTTGTGGATTGCTGTGAAATGTTGATTTACTAAGTGCCATCACATGAACTAGGAACAGTTTACTAGCAACAGTTAGAGATATTATTATTGGCTTTCAATATAGATTACAACAATAAGTACAGTATCTACCCCTCACTCTATTCCATTCCACACCACCAGTAGTAGATGCCAACTATGCTTTTGTTTTGCAGTTTTTCTGTTGACATTCATTTTGCTACTTTTTAATTGCTTTTGTCACCTGTAAGCATTTGATAGCAGATTGGTGAGAGCAGGTGTTAAGGGCTTAAGAACATCATTATTGCTTTTAGCTGCCCATCTCTTCCTGCCTCTGCCTTTGGGCAGAGTTGTGGGAAATCCTGAGATTAGTATTTAGATAAGCTAATAACACATCCCCCTCTACTTTAGCTAAAGCAAGACTCTCTTGGGCAGCTTAGTTCCAGGTACTGTGCGAATTTCCTAGTAATAAGAGTAAAATTAAAAAACTCAGGATGTTTTACATTTTCTATCTAGTTACACAGATATGAGGTTTTCTACTATGTGACTATTTAGGGGTCAGATTTGACCAGTTTTTATAGTATAAGTTGTACTTAGCGGATACTTAACATATTTTCAGGATACTATGCTCCATTTTCTCTTATATTTTAAAGCTTTTTAAAAACTCATTCTGTATCTTCTATTATTTAAATCAATTAAGGGGAAAATAATAGTCTTTAGACTAATGCTGTTTCTGGTTTTTTAAATAATGGTTTTTCTTATCAGGAAAAATAATTCTAATTAAGAGTAATAAAGGTAAATATTATTCTGAGTTGGTAAATCAGAATACTTAAAAATATATTGAATTAGAACCTTTGTGTATTGCTGTTGGGAATATAAAGTAGTATAGCTGCAGTAGAAAAGTTTTGCAGTTCATCAGAAATTTAAACACAGAATTATCATATGGCACAGAAATCCCATTTCTACATATATACTCCCCAAAAGCGGGGACTCAAACAGATACTTGTATACCAGTGTTTATAGCAGCATTAGTAGCAAAAGCCAAAAGTTGGAAACAACCCAAGTGTCCATCAACAGATGAATGGATAAATATGGTATATATGTACAATGTACTATTTTTCAACCATAAAAAAGAATGAAATTCCAATACATGATACAACATGGATGAACCTTGAAAACATTGTGCTTAAGTGATATAAGCTGGACACAAAAGGATAAGTATTGTATATTTCCACTTGTATGAGGTACCTAGAATAGGTAAATTTGTAGAGACAAAGTAGAGTAGAGATTACCAGGGCTTGGGGAAGGGAGAATGGGGAGATAGTGCTTAGTGAGTACAGAGTAGTTTCTGTTTGGGATGATGAAAAAGTTGTGGAAATGAATAGTGCTGATGGTTGTACAACATGAATGTATGTAATACCTCTAAATTGTATGCATAAATGGTTAAAATGTACATTTTTATGTCTATTTTATGACAATGAAAAAATGCAAAAAAAATTGAAGATTTATCCCACACAATCTCCATTTGCCTCTGTTTGCTCTCCCTTGATCCACTCAAGGCAGGTATATATATACATATACATATATATATATATATGTATACATATATATATACACATATGTATATGTATATATACAGTTATTTTTTTCTTATCCTTCTATTGCAGTGTAAAGGGAGATTCCCCTAGGCCATTTTTTGGAGATTAAAGAATTTCCTTATTTTATTAACTGACTTGAATTTAAGAGGAAAATGTTTAAAAGTAGTAGATCTCTGGAGGGAAAAAAGCAATTTAATATTTAGATGAATCAGGTAGTTTATTAATATTCACAGACCATGTAAGCACACAAAGGTAATCTATCTTGAATCACGATTAGTCATCTAGAAATCAGGGAGTAGATGTACAATTGGATGTCGCATTTTCTAATTTTTAAACATTTTATTTGCTTTTGTCATCTTTAGTACTTGAGGAAAAACTTTGATTTCCACTAAGGAGAAATGGTCTAAGTCAGATGAGTTAGTACTCATGTTGGAAATACGTTAGGCGCTAAAATTCTTTAGTTCCTTGGACTGTATGAAACCAGATTATAAAAGGGATAGAGTGAAAGCACGTAACAATTGTTTTTTATTCATCTGAATTTGTTTCTAGTATCTAATAATTATATATACCAGTTGCTGCTCTATGCATGTTATATTTTTTTCTTCTGAGGTATTTAATGTTGAATTTAGTTGGATCACTTATCAAAAAATGGGGTCAGATTTTCATTAAGTGATGGAATATAAAGCTAAACATCACATGTGAAGTACATATTAGGAATACTGAAAAAATTAGATAAAAGTAATGGAAAGATTTAAATTCATATGTGAATAAATTATAGGGAAAGTTACATACCATGTGCTGCCATAAAGTATTTGTCATTCATTCCAGAACTCTTGGAAAACAGTGTGAAGTTGCAGGGGTGTGATAGTAATGTGTTTGTGTACCATCTCTATGGGTATATTTTCTTTTCTGTTTATATTCTGTGTGCATGTATTCACAGTATATATCTCTATGTGTATAGTGTGTGTGTGCACACACACAGCTGTATATGTAAATGGCTTGATGTAACTGTACCAACTGAACTTTCATAATGTGGCTGTCATTTTTGTGGTGTACTGATTTCTCTGGAGGTAGTGTCATTACCAACTGATATCAAAAGGTACTGAGAGGCATGGTCTCTTCATATCTAGGAGAGATGGGAAGAACTGTTACATTGTGCTTAGAGTGCTCTTTATTGATTTTGGCCTATTGAAAAGAAAATAATCTCCTTTTCTTCTTTGCATATCCTCATTATATTCTGGATACATGGGATGATTACTGATTTAACTTAGGGTGTTTCATGATGGGTACATAGTAAATGTTCATTGGATGGCTGGATTCCCAGGTTGAAAGTGCCATTTAACACATTGACTGCCTTGGGTCCATGGGTGTTTTATTACAAAAATAGAATAAAAACCTCGAAACTAAAGTGATCCTTTCTAATTTAATGAAAAATTTGTTGTTTTTTATTGTTTTCTCTGAGTTAGTTATATGTTACTTGAAAAATAGTTCAAGGGGCTCACAAGGTAAAGAGATGTGTGAGTTACATATGCTTTATGAGTCCCTGGGCTCAAAACTAGAATGAGTTAAATACAACTTATATGGCAGTTAATGTGTTAAACTTAGTACCTGTCCTCATGCACTCACTGAATCAGTATGTCTACTATGTTAACCTCTTCCAAGCATGGACCGTACTGTATACATTTTTGTGTTTCCATGGTTTTCTTGAGTTTTTTTCTGATAGAGAACTAATAAATATTAAATTAAATGAAAACAAAGGCATGAGTCACCTTTAGCACAAACCTAGCTTTTTATTTATTGCTATTTTAAAGAAATGAAAATTCTCCAGAGAATACATGGACTTTTTTAAATGTCTCTATTAGATTGCCATGTTATTTAGAAAATATGAACAAGTAGCTTCTATTTCTGTTACCTAAAAATATGGCCCTCAATTATGTACATTTTTCTTATTTATTTGAACCAGTTCTGATTATAAAGGAAGAGAATTATTTTTTGAATAAGGTCACTTTTCAGAGATTTGTGGTACTTTTAAATGATCCTTTTATAGTTAAATTCTAGAAAGGAGAGATTAAGGGACAGACACCCCCCAAACCCCACCATGTGCCTAACTGAGATGTTGGAGACCCAAGTGAGAGAGTTGATTCTGCTAGACTACTGGCCAGAGTGTTGCAGAAAGGGGCAAAGAGCATGCCATGGAACTTGGGGAGAATGATCTCAGCTTGCAGAGAGAGTTAAACCCTGTCTAAGAGAAGAATCTCCCAAGGAATTATAGGGCTGTATATTTGGAGGCGGGTGGCTCATGGGGCTCTTATTCAATAGGTCTGTGGTGGGACCTGGAAATCTTTATTTTATCAAGTGTTTCAGGTGAATGATGTGATCAGCCGAGTGTGGAAAACTCAGACTTGGGTTAGCCCTCTTGGTAATCCATCCCTTTAAGAGTTTTGGCTGGAAAGAAGTGAGATGAGAAGAGTGCTTAGGAGATCAGAGGACTCTAGTTAGGAGGCAGGGCAGAACTGAATGAAGGTTTTTATCATCATATTCTTCGGGGTAAACAGTCGCGAGCTATTGGCGGTTTTATATAGAAATGAGGACACTTGTGCACTGTGCTTTCAAACACTGTGACCACAAATAGATGTAAATTATGGTAACAGTGACCAGCGGCTTTCCAGTGCCTACCACTTGCCAGGCACTTCCACGTAAATATATATTCCATCCATAGTATATTTCATACATGTATACTCATTAAAATAACTCTGGAAGGTAGATATTTTTTCTGGTTTTCTACAGGTAATTTCCATTGTCCACAGCCAAGCTGGTATATACCAAGTACCCATAGATGTTTCAAAGATTAGAAGACTTGCTCAAAACCGTTAAAAACCTTAAGGTCACCTAGACCGACTCCAGAACTTTTTTTGGCTGTATCACACTGCTTCTCAATAGTTCATATTATTTATCTTATTTGTATCTCCAAACTTGGTATATTATCTATTTGTGTGCCATGGTAGCTAAATTCTAAGTATAATACTAAGTACAAGTTGCTTCTGTATGCTCAATCTGTCTATTATCCAAAACCCTAAAATTTATTTTTTAAACAATAATATTCTGGACATTTTCCAAGAGGGAGGTTTTCATGGATTGTTATTTATAATAGCAATGGCAAACTTACAATGAGTAAAATGTGAGAAATCAGAGAATAAAAATACACTTCGTAGACAGTAATGTACAAGGAAACTCAGTATACTGAATGGGAAACATCTGAAGCAGATGGTTAAGAAATGGTATTATTTAGACACTTTAAAAACTCTATGAAAGAAAGTCTTTTCACTCAGTGGCAATACACTTTTGTTCATCGTCAGTGCCTTTCATTTAAGTTAATACGAGTAAGATGTTGTACCTATAATTTGCACCTGGAAAAGCAAACCCACCTATTCCTAATAACTAACTCCTTCTCTTCTTTTAAGGTTAATGGTTTGTGGTGGTTTGAGTTGCACCAAAGGCAGCCACGGGATGGGATGAGCACAGAGCTGACTAGAGCGTGTCTCGTCTCTGAGAACTCAGAAAGCAGCTCCTGTGGTTAATTAAAGGTAACCTCAGGATTCAGAGGAGCCCTGTGCTTTCCCAGACGGCCCAGGCTAAACCTGGGTAGCTGGCAACCCTAAATGCTTCCTTTGTTAGAAATCATTTAGCTCTCTACTCCATCTTTAGAAAGTGAGTTCACTGAAGGTGAGTTAAGGACAAGGCTCTGAAGTAGGGCCTGACTTGCTTTCTTTCCTAGTGTTTGCGTGGAGTGGTGTAGACACATAGACTAAGTGAAGATGCAGCCCCTAAAGCTGTATTGCCTAAACACAGTTTCTGGCTTCTTCACAGAAATATTCCTTGTGGTCCAGAAGGAGCTATGTGCTTCTCTGGAGACTGTATTTCCCCAGAATGGGGAGGACTGTTAGAACCAACTTCTCTTGTTTCTCTTTTGCCTCAGGAGGGAGGCTGTAAATGGTAAAACACCCATGACCGGGCAGCAGCCCCGGAGAAGTGGTCCTCAGTGCTGGGCTGCCCATGTGCCCCTCCCTCTGCAGTTGAGGGCCCGGGAAGCCTTTGCCTTAGCCCAGCTTCAGGGATTGCTGGTCATGGGTCAGCACTGAAGGACTCTCTTCTCTCTAACCTTACACATTTTCACCACCATCACCTAAAGGTGGAGATTTATTTAATAAATTTTGGATAAAGGATACCAAAAGTTAACTGTGTATGAACACTTGTTTTCAAGGAAATTATTATAAAATCAGTAGCTTTGAGTCTCTTAGAAAGGAAATAAGTTTATATCTAAAAATGTCTTTTTTAAAAGAGAGGTGGAAGAGAAGAAATGGATAACAGTTTTTAAAGCTTATATTTTGTTTCATGTTTTATTTAGCAATAGCTATATTAGTTTACCGTAAAATTTCTTCAGTAATGAAGAAACATAATTATTTTCAGTTTTATTTGATTTTGGACATATTTTTAATCTTGCTGTGTGATTACTGTCCTGTAGCTTTAACTGGATCTTATTGACACCTGTGGCAATCTAAATAATTTTCAAGCATAGCTTTTTAGCTTTTACCATTTGCTTGTTATGCTTAGTTTAAACATCAATGTCACTTCTTATTCATGTTTCACTTTCTAGTACTCTTAAATTAGTTCAGTGTTCTCAAGAGTTCGTGCAAACCTATTAGGCCATACTAGTTGGCTGAAAAGAGAATGAATGGACGTTTCAAATAAATTTTTCTAATAGATTATTTTAGCTTCATCTCATTTAGTATAATTTTGGGTTATACTGAGTGTTTGCCATTAACTTTCTAGTTGCAAGTTTTTCTTCCTTGCCTTTGTGAGGAGCAGGGGCAGTGTAGGAGTGAGTAGAGGGGATAGGAAAGGGCTTGGGAAGGGTGTAGCACCAACAAAGGTGAGTGAGTTTGTTCTGATTGTGTTTCATGTGGGATGGCAAGTTTTCCAAATTCTGCTTTTCACTGAGTCATTGGTGAGTTCAATAGAGGGACCGTTCTAGCATGCTGTCAGTTGTCTTGCTCGGCAGATTAATGAAGAACCTTTTTTAAAAAGTGTATTTTTAACACGGATTGGTGTATTTGTGTATCTTCAATAAGTTTCAGTTTTAGCTAAGAAATACCTTTCATAATATTTTTAATGAAAAAGTGCAGAATGATTTTCTAGAAAGTTTAGTTGCAAGATATGTTAGATTAAAAGGAAACATCCTTTCAGGGAGACAGTTTTTCTTGGGTATTCTTTAGCCCTTATCTAGAAATAATAGATTATCACATACAGTTTTCATATTTGGGGAGCATGGGAAACTACTCGGAATTAATATTTTTCTCAAGAAGGTAAATCCTTAAATCATTTATAGTGGGATGGTTGAGCTGAAGTGCTCTGGAAATAGATCTGAGTTTGAGACTATTGTGCAAAAATCTAACTCTGGTTAAATTGCTCAATCTCTCAATGTCTTGTTAGGACTGTTTGGCTCAGCATAGTGCTTTGAACAAGTGCTTAGTGAATGATAGCTGCTATCATTCACTACAGACAGATTTAATTGTTGGGTGAATTTCTTAATTGGATGATAATTATTTTGAAAAATTTCCCAGTTACTTTAAAAGTATATGTGAATACTAGCCATCAGTTTTGTCTTGGCCTTACCATTGACTCCTTGAATGTCATTGTTCAAATGACAGCTTTCCAGTTCATCCCTGATGTCATGGTTGAACTCTTTATCTTTGTAAGGTAGCATGGGTATGAAATGAAATAATATATATAAAAAGCAATTGGGGGAAAAGAGCACATCTGAATGCCAAGCAGTACTTAGTTACTACCAGTGCTATTTCAACCAATATTTTTCTTCCTCTCTGGCCCCTTAAAAGAGAGGTTGTCCCTTTTTAAGTAGATATATGACAGCTCTGTTTCCTCTCCTAAAGTCTAGGATCAAAGGAAAGTTGTAATAAAGGAGAGTCACTCCCTCCCATTCCTTTTCCCTTTTTGTGGATGTTGTTCTGTTTTTAAGAGAAATCAGGCCTTGACATTAGTGGGTGAAACCATGGGGCTCCCAAGATCTGCCTTTCATCTCTGGGTCACCACCTCAAACAGCGTTCTTCATCTTGGGAATAGCATAAAGATGCCACTGCTGGAAACAGTGCATGGCAGGGTAAGACTTTGAAATAGTTCTAGAAATCTTAGCTACCTTTGTTGCTCGTTGTTGAATGTGCGTTTCTTTAAAATGACATAGGACGTTTGGTGGAGGTGTCTATGAATAGTTTTCTCTGCTTTTAGAAGTGCCTAAACCTTACCAACTCCTTGTAAATTGTAAATTGGAAGCCTATCTCCAAAAAGGTAAAAGAGAAGAAAAACAAAACTGAGTTTCAGCTAGTTGTTTGCTGGCAGGTTTTTTCTAGACATAAACACAGTTGAATGGAAAGGATAATAGGAGTTGGAGCCTGTCTTGCTCCATGAGAGTGAATGAGCCAGTGTTAGACCTTAATGCTGGAGAAAAAATAACATCCACTTTTCTTTTTGTAAAACCAGGCAGTCAGTGCAGACTAACTGATGAAAATTAAAGGTCAATTTCTTCAGTGCCCCACCTCAGTGCATGCCTTGGGCCATGTTAATAATGGCAATCCCATTATTTCCTTGCAGTAGGCAGGAAATGCTGTCTACACCCATTAGATTTGTTTGAGTGGCCCCTGGCTGGAAATGAAGAAAATTTAATTTTCTCATTTGCAGGAAGAAAAAAAATCATACAGTGCCACATAGAAGTTGATTCTTGGGCTGGAATAAGAAGAATAAGTTTTAAAAACTTGAGATTCCTAATCTTGATTATCAGAACATTGGGCTCTTATACTGAAATCATGAATGGACTCACGTGAAAATTAGGTTTGTAGAAAACCTTTTAAAATATTGTCCGAACTGGCTAAATTCTGGACTTTTTACCACATGTTTGCAAACAGCTCAGTTGCTCACATATCCCACTGGCTGATGGAAACTTGCTTGAAGGAAGGCTTTGTCAGAGCTTTCTCTCAGAAGATCAGTTTTCTTTTCAAAAGCAACATTCATGTTGAAGAAAATCTGTGTATTCATTAGGATAATCAATTACTTTGTGGTTTTAATAACAAGAAAAAATTACTATCAGTGTTAGAAAAAATATGTGAACCTGTCCTTGAACATTGTAATTATACTGCCTTTTCAGGGTTACATTTCCTAAGCTTAGGGCTGACTTGATTTCTGCTATTTCTTTTATGTCCTCTAAGAAGGAGATTTTTAAAATAATTTTTTTTTAGTGCGTTGATGTCCTTGTATGTTTACTTTTTTTTATAAGCCAAAAGGTCTTTATTGCTATTTTGATATGTTATTTGATTTATTGGGATGCTCTATTACAGATGCCCAGTTGGTATATAATTCATTCTAAAGACACTCAGTATCTATCAGATTTTCCCATGAAATGCATAATGAGAGGAGGATCTTTAGTTGAAAAGACTTGCTTAAAATCATAGGAATAGTTAGTGCTAGAAGAAGCAGATGTTTCAGTTTTTGTGTCCAGAGGAGGCAAAATAAATCTTCCCATCTTTATCTGTAGTTCATATTGAGCCAACCCTTTTATGTTGGCACTATAACTTCAGGCCATATATTCATTTTGCATTGACTGTACACATAGAGCTTTTTCGTTGCTTCCCAAAATGATATATTGGAAAAATGAGTAGTTTATACCATCTTCATAAGAAGACAGCAGAAAAACAGCAGTGAATTAAAGGCATTCTATAAACATTTTCCTTTCTCTTTGTCTTAATTCCTAAAATCTTTTACAATTTGCCCACAGTGGTGACATTTTGCTTCTGGTTGTCATCAAAACCAACATTTTCCATAATGTTTTATTTTCCTCATTTTTTGGTTATTATAAGTGCTTACAAGAAGCAGCACAGCATGGAATTCTTGACCTTTATAACTATAGAATTAGTATTATAGCATATATGTGTGTTGTTTTGTAAAATACGTTTTGCTGGTAGCATGTGACATAATACATATTTGGGGGGGCATTTTTTTAAACTTTTCCAGATTTATATTTTATTCACAGAAAAGGAGCCTTCTTGCGGCCTTTCCATAGGAAGAGTCCATAGACCCTCACAGTAGTTTTTTGGGTATCTCTGAGAGTGGTTTTCCTTAGGACTCTTGACATTAGCTGGACTCCATGCACAGGGAATTTGAAGCTTATTATATAAAAACAGAGTTAAAGGGCTTTGAAAACTTTCTCTTGATATTCAGAGAGCATTTGTAAGTCAAAAGTTTTGATCTGAAAAATTGTTTTCTTGATTGAGGATTTAAGTTTGAAAGTGGTTGTATGGATTATTAATTTACCAGATGGACTCTGTTATAGATTATCTGACCTGTTTATTTGAAATATATGTGGTATGGTTAAGTTTGGCAAGATATCAGGGCACTGGTACAAGTTAGGCATTACTGTTTATTTTTCTGAGTCAATAAGGCAATTCGTTTTGTCATGGAAAAGTAATCATTGAAAACATTTACACCCGATAGCCTATATAAACTTGCCTAACCTCTGGCGTAATGATATTTTTTCCAGGATGCTGACCGGATGATTGTGTATAAGGATGTTTATCTATAGTCCAATGAATTAGAACTTTTAGGTAAATAGAGAGCATGTATCACTTATTACTAGTGCTGTCCTTTTGAATGATTTGGTTTCTGAAAACCTTAATTTTGAAATGTTTCAAACCAATTTGGCATCTTTCTATCTAAATCTGCCAGCCATCAGCTTTAAGGGATATGTATTTAGATTTGCAGGAATGTGAAGATTTAGCCAGGTAGTCAGTTCCTATTAACTGTCTTGGCCTCTATTGACTGGTGATTATTAAATATCTGTTTTATGCAGAATGTGTTTCTAACATGAAGAGAAAGCCCTACAGTGAGTGAGGCCAGTTGATAATTCTTTAATACTCTTTTAGGATTCTCATGACTCAGTTTCTTAGTGAACCTCTGAATAAGTACAAATAATGAAAGATGGTGGATTTTAATTTAAAATTATAGATTATATTTTTAGATGTCAGTCATATTGCACTGAGGTGGTGGGTGGTACAGGTGTGTTCACAGTTTTGGATAGCCTTCAGGTGAGGGTGGTGGTGGTGGGCAAGAGGGTAAGATGTATTTGAGAGCTGGACCCATACCCAGGCTTTTCTCTGTATTCCCCAGGCCATGAAGTTGTTGACCCACTGTGGTGAGAGAAAACTCCAGTGGCCCACTTTGCACTTTCATTTACTGTTTAGAAGAGGCGGAAGATTGTAGGAATAGCTGGGTTGCGTGAACCAGTACTTGAAGCTTATAGAGTCTTCAGTTCTATCAGAAGTGGTGTTTGTGAGTAACTGTAAAGGTGTGGCAAGGGAAGGAGCAGAGAGACTTCTAATTCTTTGTTTGAATTTCATACTGAAATATAAATTGCTTGAGGGCAGGGACTGTGTTTTTCCTATTCTCTTAAATACAGTGTCTGGCAGACAGTAAGTGCTCAACAAGTGTTTATTGAATGAATGGTTTAAGGATGGAGCATGGCATGTTGTTTTGACACTGAGATGCTATGTTTGAACCAGGAGAGAATTTGATATGTTTGATTTCAATTTTAAAGCCATGTTCTAATTTGAATTCTTGGAAGTATATGAAATTTTCTATTAAAAGAAGTAAATGAGATGCTTCAAAATATATGAGGATAGATTTTTAGTGTTCATTCAGGGATTATTGTAGTGCAGTAACAGAAACCCACACAAACTAGCCTAAGCAAAAAGGTTTGATTTGTTAGAGGAAAATGAAGGCAGTATTCCTGGACCTCCTTAGCTCTTGGAAACAGCCTTGGAAAGTCACTGGGATCCCCGGCTACATTTCTTTTTTCTTTCTCTTATTCTTATTCCTTTCTTCCTTGATACTTCTCCTTCTGTAGAGTCCATTCTATTCTGAATGCTGGATGTGTCTAAACTCATAGCACCATATCAGTTTTAATTTTTTCCTTCCAAAATGGCCTAGTCTACACATTACTTCTTAATAGTAAATTGAAGGTATTTGTGATAGATCTATTGTTTTAGAGCCATTTTGAAGCACATTCCTTTCCCAGTGTGTCATTTACAATTTGTGGGTGAAGAAAGTTATATAAGGAAAGAGTGACTATTATTTAACAAGATAGTGATATTCTATATTTTCTTGTCTCTTTTGTTTCTTTAAAGTGAACTGCAGTGAGACATGGCCAGGTTTCTTCCCTTAAATCATCTTAGAAACTATACCCACTCCATTAATTGGAAATGGTTATATTTGTACAATTAACACGTCTTAACTAAGTCAGGGCAGGGAACCAAAGAGATCTCTGATCTTTCTAGCATTATTAACCTTTCGGTTCCACAAACTAATGCATGACGAATGAACCAGGTTACTAGGGAACACTTACTAAAAACCGTAACTTATTTTTAGAATGTCTGCCTGTTTAGGGATACTGAGAAAAGTGGTTTAATGAGATAATCATGCTGGTGCTGAGGTTAAGTTTGTGTAGTTTTACTTCCTTCTTAATAGTTTTTAATTATGCAGTAAAGAGATGTCCTGAAGCTAGTCACTGCCGCAATACTGTGAGGTGGTCAAGCCCCATTCCCTCTCTTCTCACCCTCCCCTGCAGGCTGTGTGTAAATTTATTCTTTTCCTTTTCTAGGGTTGGCAAGTTGCCTCCTTTCTTTTCACTCATGCCTGTTACCTGTCGCTTGTTCCCCAATGTCTGCTACTTTTCTCCTTCTTGAATGTGGGATTTTCTCTTTATTACTGTTTGATGATTCTTTAAGTATTAACCATTGACATTTTGCAATTTGGGTAGAGTTGATTTTATATTTAGTATTTCTAAGTACTTTTCTTTGCTCTGCCTAACCCTTAATTCATCTGTCCATCCATCTATTCATCCAGACATTCTCCTCTCATTTTGGACTTCTGTTATCTTCTGAAGCCAACATATCACTGAGAAAAAAATATAATCTTAAGTAAGTGCATAACTAAATAGAGGTCCAAATGAAGGGAGAATTAAGTGAATGTAAGCAGCATCAGAAAATAGTGTCTCTTTAAAGCAGTAGCTTTTGGTGACTCCTTAGTGAAATTGCTATATGAGCTAATCCTACAAAATCACATTTAACTCTCATAGATTATTAATATTTCTGTTTTGAATGATCCATTGCCATCCTTTGTGTTCTTGTATCTTTGGTTCCCTATCTTCCTTCTTAAATGCATTTTTTCTTGTTATATACTTTTGAAGCAACTCTTGCTTTTTGTGTATTTTCCTTGTTTTTTCAAATGTCCTACAGTTCCTTAAAATAACATAGCATTTTTTAGCTATTCTTTCAGTCTATTTGCCATTTACATCATCACCCTCCACCCAAAAATGTCTTCAGAGAGTCCCTGCTTTTTCTTTTATAGGTCCTTCTGTTCAGATTCTTGCACCGTTGGTGCCCTTTCCTCCTACCTGTTGTCCTCTCTGCAGTTTTCTTTGATGGTAATATTTGCCTTGGAATTCTGTTTGAGCCTGTTAAACTCTTTGGGAAAGGTAATTCTGTTAGCATTTACTTCTTCTCTACTTCTAGTTCCAAAGACTCAAGACAAAGTATCTTTCCTATTCATTCCTTGGAGTGTGAGACTACTCTAAGTTTTCTGCTCTTTGTCTCACCAGGATTCTGAATTCTCAGTGACTCTGCCTGATGCGATCACTGATCTCTTCCCTTTCACTATTCTCAGGGTAGGACATAGGGGTTCCATTTGGAATTGGCTCAGGACATTCAGATACCATTATTTTAGTAATGGTTACATGATGCTTTGAAGGCAACCTGAAAAAATAAATAGCTTCTCTAAGAAGCTGGGTAAAATCAGGGTGGGATGATCTGTAATATCTTTTTCAGCTCTCTTATTCTGAATTTGTGAATTTATCCTCAAGGATAGTTTTTCATCAGAAGGGTGAGGCCCTGCTATGGTCTGAATATTTGTGTCCTCCCCCCAATTCATATATTGAAATCTTAACCCCAAGGTGATGGTATTAAGAGGTGGGAGCTTTAGGAGGCGATTAGTTCATGAGGATAGAGCCCTTATGAATGGGATTAGTGCCCTTGTAAAAGAAGCCCAAGGGAGCCTGTTTGTCGCTTCTACCACAGTGAGGACAAGGCAAGAAGGCACTGTTTGTGAACCAAGGAACAAGCCCTCACCAGATATCTAATCTGCTGGTGCCTTGATCCTGGACTTCCCAGCCCCTAGAACTTTAAGAAATAAATTTCTTTTGTTTATAAGGGACCCAATCTAAGGTGTTTTGTCAAAGTATCCCAAGTGGACTAAGATAGCCCCATAATCACCTATTTTATATTTCCATTTATAATCTAGCTGCAGTTTAATTTTGTAATCAGTGGTTACCTACTATTTACTAATCTTTTATTCCTCCTAAAAACTCCTTCTAACTTATTTTTGTAAGAAATAATTTGCTACCAGATCAGTTTTCAGATTGTTCAGATTTATCCTTTTTACTTAAAAGGATAAGATATGCTGGGCATGGTGGCATGTACTTGTAGTCACAGCTACTTGGGAGGCTGAAGCAGGAGGATCACTTGAGCACAGGAGTTTGAGGTTGCAGTGAGCTCTGATGATGCCACTTCACTCTAACCAGGGCAACAGAGCGAGACTCTGTCTCTAAAAAGATAAAAAACACATTGTTTTTGGTAGGAAGTCCATAGGCATGGCTGGTTGACATCTTTCTACTCAGTATACTCTAGGGAAATATTATCAAATTTGAGCTTTTGAGCTTTCAAGTGGCTTTTATTATCATTGGGTTGGTTTTGGAATTTTCAAGTTTATATTTTTTGTCAAAAATGTTGAGAGCTTTGATTTTATTCACCATCGTTATGATACTTGGCACATAGTAGGCTTTCCATTTGGTGTTTTGGATGAATGAAGAGTGATCCTGCTGGTGGTTGGTGTCTAATGAGAAGTCTCCACCAACTTTATGGGTCACCATTGATCTCTAGTTCACCCCTCTTGCCCTGTGTGTATGTGATCCCACATGTATTGCAACCTTATTGGCATCTCAGTCACTGCAGGGGACAGACTTCTAAAATTTCTGGTGGACTCCCATGTGCCATTTCTGGAGAACTGAAATAGTAATGGACATGTATAGGCTTCATTCTAGTCTAGAGGTGGCTCTTTTTAGTGAAACTTAAAGAAGGACTTACTTTCTGTCTGTGAAATAGGGTAATAAGATCACACCTGAAAAAAATGCCACTTTGTTCAGAAGTGACCTGATTGCTGTTCAGTTTGGAATATTGGAAAGTGGGCAGATTTATTTGGAAGCATTTTGTCTTTACTACACGTGTAAAACTCCAGGGAGCTCTGAATGGGATAAGAAGTGCTCCCTTTGGCTGTGCATTAGCAACGTGGCAGTTACTGATGTGTCATTTACTTTGAAAAGGAATTTCAAAGTTTTGGCCTCATGCCTGGAGTAGCTCCAGATGGTCAGAAAAGATTTTTGTACTGAAGTCAGAAAGTACATTGTAGTGATAGAATTGGGCTTGTCATGTTTATATTAGAACATTGGCTTCTCGCTTTATCCCTCTGCAAAGTTTTTCTTTTCTTCTTTCTTTCTTTCTTTCTTTTTTTTTTTTTTCTCATAGAGTGAGGGGAGGAAAATGTTGCTTTAAGAGTTATGGAATCTAATATTTGGAATACTGTTGTTCCTGCTGATAATGATGTAGAGACATGATATGTGGTTAATATCATTGCTTTGTCTACCTCAGTACCCCAGATATTTAGTATTTACAAGAGATACGTGAAGACTTGGAATGTAGAGATAGATGAAGACCATTCTAGCTGATTTGGAAATGGGGGTCAGAAGCTTCATTTGGGTTCATGTGCTTATTTAATAACCTAGCTGTTAGCCCACAGCTGTTATTTAGTGGCTTTCCAGACTTTGTCTCTTCTCCTGTTTCCCCATGGTTCTGTGGTTGCTAGGATAATGATGAAGTTTGGGTGTCCCGTATGGCTGCAAGGAGGGCTTGGGGAGATGAGCAGTGAGGAGGTAATCATGCTAACCAGCAATTTCCAGGTTTTGCCATTCTGGGCAGTGGAGCGTCCTTTAAGTTCCACACGTGACCTCATGTGCCTTTATATCAACCCTGGAAGGGGAATGATGTGATTCCTGTTTTCCCAATGAGAAAACTGAGACTCAGGGAGGTACTATCTGCCTAAAGTAATAACTAGGTAACTCCCTTCTGTAGCCTGTTCACATATAGTTTTGGATAAATTTATTACAAGTTTCTTGCCCTTTCAGGATAGAGGTGACCGCATGCTTCAGGAAATAAAGCTCATTTTCCTCTGGGAAACTCAGGGCTTGTTTGAGTTGAGCCTTTTAGTAAAGCTTGGTCACAAGGCTCAGATTAAGACCTGAACCTACATGCTGCTGCTCCCAGACTGCTTTTGGGTACTTTGTGGTTATTCAGTAACTTGGGGAGTTAGAAGAACATTAACAAAGTTTTGTGTTTTCGAAGAAAATGCTACACATGTGACATTAAGTTGCATACTTCAGAAAGGAATTTTCATCTGTTTTGAGATTTTGGTGTGTACATTAAAAATATAATTTTAAAAATCCATAATTTGTATTATTTTACTTTTACTTGTTTGTACAGGTGTTTCATGCAGGTAGCTCTTTTGAAACACTTTTGTTGAAAATTATAAAGGTTTTTGTTACTGTTGTTCAGTAGCAGACATACAGTATTCCCTTACGGGACTTGTACCAGCTCACCCATTTCTCAGATTATAGCTCTTCCTGAGGCCCTGCTTTTTAGGTGGAGTGGTTTCTAATTTGGAGCCTTTTCACTGTTCAGACCTAAGATTGGTCTCCAGTGTCCAACCCTCACCCAGTCTTCCAGGAGCTTTCAGGATCCTCCTCTAGGCTTTTGTTGTTCTCCTTAATTCTGTGTTCTTTTAAATCTCCACTATTTAGACATTATTCAGGCAGTAATAGCATTTTTCTGTATATATATTACCTGACACTGTAATTAGTTCATGATTTCCTTTAGTATTGCATCTTAAGCTGCATGAACAATCTTTTCTGACTGATGTGCTACTTGAAGTCTTACTACCTTTTTCGATGAGAAGGATGAAGGTGGTATGGAGGTGTGTCTGTCTGGTTTACTGTAAATCTGATCTGTGAGGCTTTCCTTCATTCACAAAAGCACCAGAGTGGGACTCTGCCTTTTTTGTTGTTACTTTATTATACTTATGAATGAAATATTAATGCTATTATTTCATAAAAGACCATAAAATGTACATTTTCTTAGTGTTTTATATGTTAAAAAAAGATAATCATTATAGGTCAGAGCTACAGTTACATCAGGTTTCCCATATGAAATGAAGTCTCTAGTGGGTTTTTGGTATAGTCTTTGCACCTGGATCAGTAGAGTGAAATGTCGTCACCCTTGAAAAAAATTACTTACCAGGCATATTATGAGTCTTTAGAAATTTGCATCTTCTTAGGAATTTGTGGTCCTACCAAAGAGGCTCTTTCATAGTCCGAGGAAAAACACTTACTTTCTCTACTACTTAACCCTCATGATTTATTAAATACCTTGTAAGGGTTTCCCCCTCCTGTTTGTTCTAAAGACACTTCCTCTGGGGTTGATAGCAGAATACTTGTGGCTCCTGAGAGCAGAGAATGTTCAGGTCATCTTCTTCCACTCTCTCTGTGCCCCAGATGGCCTCCCTATTGCCTGGGGTGTCTCCCTGACTCTCCCCTGCCTCAGTCACAGGGTCACTGCCTGGATTTTCATCTGCTACATTTCCCAGCTCTCAGGCTTATCCTGGTGGAACCCATTTTGGAGCCCCATATTTCTTTTCAGTTGCTTCTATTTTGTCTTTTGCACTATTATCATTAATTATCTATCTCTTCCTCCACTGGACTCCAATTCTGGGCTCTTCCAGATGGATTGTGGGTTCACCTTCTATATGCTGAGTGAATGGGGAAGCACCCAAAAGAAAGAAATAAGAATAGTCATTGACTGTCCTGAGCATGGCTCCCATACTCTCAGTACTCATCCCTCTGTTTCCTCAGGCGTTTTTACTGGAGTTAATACGTAGTTCTCTCCTGCTGAACTGCTGACCAAGTATTTGGGCCAAAACATTTTTTGAGGAACAATAATAAAAATGTTTTGTAGGGAAACTTAATAATAATATTAAACCCAGATTGAGTGCTTACTATGTGCTAGATATTGTTCAAAGGGCTTTTCTTCATTTACTCTTCATAGTTTTATAAAGTAAGTACTTTATCATCTCCACTTTGTAAATGAAGAAACTGAGGCACTGAGAGGGTAAGCGACTTGCTTGAGGTTAAAAGCTAGTAAGTTGCGGAGGCAGGGTTTTGTAGCTAGGCAGTTGTGGTCTCCAGGGGAGTTGTGTGGGCTAGAGGAGGACATAACATCGTCTCCCTCCTGAAACTCCATATTTCTTTGGAAATCTCTTCTGTGCTACATGTTTTCTGGTTCCTCATTTAGTTATTTGGATCAGCTTCTTGTGCTTTTGCTGCAAAACATGACTGTCAACTTCCTTGACCTGGTAACTGCCTGGTGAGAATTTGCCAGCTCTGTGGTTAGATCCTGTGGTGAGCAGGTCCCTGAGGCCCTGGGGAAGGGGAAGGGCACACCAACCCCGGGAGATGGCCTTGCTCTTGGCTGCTTCCTCCATTGGAAGTAGACAGTTTTTAATATCTTAATGAGATCAAGTCAGAGGTTCTTGAGTATTTATTTATTCATTTTACTCGCTAAGCAAAATGGTTTGTAAAACGTTTGATGCTTTTATGTGGCGGGAGTGAGCAAATACCTCTATGAGCACTATTAAGATCTTCAAAGAATTAGTGAATCAGGCCTTTGGTCTGATTGGCTTGCCTCCGTTTCTCAACTCTTCAGACCCCCATTCTCACTTTTCATATGAAGTACCTAACTTTTCAGAGTACCTTGGAGTTGCCTGGTTGCTTTTGTTTCATCATCACCGGGAGACTGGGAATCTGTCTGAGGATTCCATTTAGACCTCTTCAATTTAACTGGCTTTGTTTCCCTTTTGGATTCTAAGTAGCCGAATGGCTTGAAGCCATTTTTAGAGGGCCTACTAAAACATTTACAAGTGGATGCCTTATATTTAACTAGCAGTTTTCTATATATTACCTATTGCATCATCCTCACAGTGACCATGTGAAGCAAACAAAGTGGGTGTTGTGTACAGATAAGAACACCTAGTCTGACAGTGTGTGCCTTTTCTTAGAAACTCAGCAGATACAGGGAGAAATCAGGCAACAATTCCAGTTTCAGTCTCCTGAATGCCAGGTCTGCTGCCCCCTTCTGATTCGGGGCCTAATGTTGTATCAAAATTGGCTAACCTCTAATTGAAATTCGTAGGTGTGTATCTTCTGCACTTCTGAAATGGTAGAACATTAAAATATTTTCAGCATGCTAACATTTTCCCAGTCTGATAGGAGAATATTTTGACATTCATTTTGGTAAGTGGAGTACGGAGTTAGAAATCACTCTAGTTTCCATAATTGTGTAATTTTAGATGTTCTAGTGCGAAACTAGGATTTGTCAATAGAATGCAACCTTTTGATAGTCTTAAAAAAAGGGTACATCTTGGACTCAAGAATTATGAAGTGAAAATAAGGCGGGATGTGGTGGCTCACGCCTGTAATCCTAGCACTTCAGGAGGCTGAGGTGGGAAGATTGCTTGAAGCCAGGAGTTTGAGACCAGCCTGAGCAAGAGCAAGACCCCATCTCTACAAAAAATAGAAAAATTAGGTGTGGTGGTGTGTGCCTGTAGTCCCAGCTACTTGGGAGGCTGAGGCAGGAGGATCGCTTGAGCCTAGGAGTTTGAGGCTGCAGTGAGCTGTGATGATGTCACTGCATTCCAGCCCAGAAGAAAAGTGAGACCCTGTCTAAAATAAAAAAAGTTAAAAAAATTATGAAAATAAGACCCTTGGCTATTTCTGGAGTGTGTTAATTTACTCTGTGGGTTTTTTTTTTTTTTTTTGCCTCTGAAATTGGTGAAAAAAGAGACAGACAAAAATCTAAAACCAAGTCACATCAAAGAATTAACACTCCTCTTCTCATACTGTTGTTTGGGTTAATCATAGATTCTACTACCTGTAGTGGTGGGCAGGTGGGAAATAGCAGAATTGTAGCACTCTGCCTACTGACTGTGAAACTGATCCACATTTGCTATGGCTTTTTTAACTTTTGCCTTTTACTTTAAGCAAAAAGCACCTTATACTTTTCTTAGGTGAGCTTTTTTTTAAAAGCATTGTAATTAATGGAAAAATTTGAACATATACAAAAATAGAGAATAGTAGTGGATACTCCTTAACTTACCACCCAGACTCAACAGCCATCAGTCTTTAACCCATTCATTCCCCACTCCCTGTAGTGATATTTTGGAGCAAATCACGGACATACTATTTCACCCCTTAAAATCAGTATTTTTTCTGATAAGGTCTTCATAAATATATCTTATTCTAATTTGTAACAAAAAGTTTTCCAAAAGAAATATTAGAATTTTTGCTACCTAAATTGATGGTCAGGATTATCCAATTTGTAGCTAATCACTTTTCAAGTTTACTTTGGTTTTGGCTGACAAAAACAAAATTTTTTTTTTTTCTGAAATGGGGAAAAAGTTATTCACAGTATCAAACAAAGGTATGATTTGATAGTGCTAAGACAATAAGACAATAAGATGTTTCATAAACTTTTAAACTATTGTGTAGGAATATAATGTTCTTCAGTTTAATATATTTTCAATCATTACCTTTCCCAGCTATTTCAAACAGGCTAAATATAGTATACCTTAAGCTTACTCAATCATTAATTTAGATGCTACTGATTTGGAATTTTCAGTAAGTTGTATGTAACTTTAGTAGCAGATTTCCATTCAAGTATTTGCTAATTGCAGGTGATTATTAAGGAGAGTCTTTAAGGTTTTATAGAATAAGTAAATGGACTTATGGGCTGATTTATGTTTAGGCATATATATTTACATACCTTGCTGTTATACATTTAGCCTGACTTGGACAAAATCACCTGGTTTAGATGTACATTTAATTAATTAATTGATTCATTCAAATTTGTATTTTGTTATAAATAAATCAAAATGAATTTTTATTCCTTCTAGATGAAGAGCCTACTTTGGTTAGACTTAGAAGGCAGATTTAGCTAGTCTTTTTCTCTTAGATGGCCCAGGATAGCATGGAGGCTGGTTGTCACTGGTAGACACAATACATACTAAAAAGAACAAAACACTGGTTAATTAAAAAATGTTATGAGCATTTTTTAAGGCTTTGAAGCATATTGTAGGGCTTATAGTAATAATAATAGCAAATATTTGCATGGTGCATGCTCTTCTGAGCACTTACATATTAAACTCATTTAATCTTTACCACAGTCTATGAGGATAGGTGTTGTAATTTTCCTTGTTTTACAAATAAACTGAGGCATGGAGAGGTGAAGTAACTGGCCAATCCCAGTGCTAAGAAGTGGTTGAGCCAGTGTTAGAATTTAAGTTGAGCTCTAAAGTCCTGGCCCTTACCAACTCTGTTAGAGTGCCTCACTTGGTTTATAAGGTGAAATACTAATAGTTCATATGCTGGTAACATATCACTTGTGTTTTGTTCAATGAGAATATGGCATTTAATGGCAGTACTCTTCAAGAGAATTGTTGAAATCATGGCAATATCCTATCCGCTCTATCCAATATAACTGCTAGTCATGTGTGGCTATTGAGCACTCAAAATGTGACTAGTGTGACTGAGGAACAGAATTTAAGATTTTATTTAATTTTAATTAATTTAAATTTAAATAGTAACATGTAGTTGGTGGTTCCAGTATTAGACAGAGAGGCTTTAGAGTCTAAGAGACCTGGGAGAATTTACAGTTTACATTTCCTGGGGTAATGGCAAAATCTTAATGTTTTGTGACTTTCAGTATCTTGACCTCGTTAGGGTAGTCAATGAATGCTTGTATCATTAGTAATGATGTCAGTCATGGTGAAGATATTTTTACAAATCAGATAATTGAATGTCTAAAACTATAATGCCTAATAAAATCATGTTTGATCACCAACATAAGAGATGGCCAGTCTACCACATCTGGAAGCATCCCCATGTTTATTCCTTTGTAGCTAAGCAAAAATTGCTTTGACCTTCCCTTATGCTTTTCAGCCTTGTGTAGAGGAGTTTTTGCTTTGTAAAGAGTCCAGCTTTTGGGTCAAGCTTAATGTCAAGGAGTGATAAGATAGTAAATGGATTTTGTGGGCCAGAGGCAGCCATTAAGAAGCAAGTGTTTAGCTCTTCATCTTCTCCTGCAGCCTGCCTCAGTAGCATCGTGTTGACAGCTCCCAGCTATGAAAAGTCATCAAGAAAACTCAGTAGTATTGTACCCAGGTTTCATTTCAAATGGGACAACATAAACCTGCAATCCCCAATCCCCGGAGCCACAGACCAGTACCAATCCGTGGCCTGTTAGGAACCAGGCTGCACACAGGAGGGCGAGTAAGCGAAGCTTCTTCTGTATTTACAGCCCCTCCTCATCGCTTGCATCACTGCCTGAGCTCCACCTCCTGTCACATCACTGGTGGCATTAGATTCTCATAGGAGCTCTACTGCTACTGTAAACTGCACGTGCGAGGGATCTAGGTTGCACCTTCCTTATGAGAATGTAAAGCCTGATGATCTGAGGTGGAGCTGAGGTGGTGATGCTAGCACTGGGGAGCAGCTGCAAATACAGATTATCATTAGCAGAGAGGTTTGACCACACAGAGACCATAATAAACAATTGCTTGCAGACTCATATCAAAACCCTATTAGTGAGTGGCAAGTGACAATTAAGCTGCATTTGGTGGCAGGGTTTATAGTGGCAAGTGAGCATCTTCAGTTGTAAAGCTACATCTGGTGATAGGCTTTATAGTGGCAAGTGAGTTGATGTACTTCAATTTTACAGCTGCATCTGGTGGCAGGCTTTAAGTCAGAATCTGACACTTATTTTAGTCCCTGCAAGGCCCGCCCATTATTCTGTTTACCACTTCTGTCTGTGCCTGTTTCCCACACTACACACTTGTCTGGGTCACAGTTTTGGTAAACCCCAAAGCTAACCCTAGCAAAAATGAGTAAAAAACAAATGTTGCTGGAGAGTTCCTTCGAAAAGGAGAAAAGACTCAGTGATGACACAGCAGAAGACTGTAAGACTGCCAACAAAATAAAAGCTGCATTTAAAAGAAAATACCAGGAATCCTACTTAAATTACAGGTTCATTGCAACAGGTGATTCACATTCTTTAAGCCTGCTTTGTATAATATGTGGCTACCAGCTATCCAGCTAAGCCATGAGACCTTCAAAACTGCTTTGCCACATGGAGACCATGCACCCTACATTAAAAGACAAACCTTTGGAGTTTTTCAAGAGAAAAAAAACATAAAGACGAAGAACAAAAGCAATTACTGAAGGCCACCACTTCATCAGATGTGTCTGCCCTGAGAACATCATGCTTAGTGGCTAACCACATTGCTAAAGCTAAGAAGCCCTTTACTATTAGTGAAGAGATGATCCTGCCTGCTGCTAAGGACGTTTGCTGTGAACTTTCAGGAGAGGCTACCGTTCAAAAGGTGGCACATGTTCCTCTTTTGGCTAGCACCATAACTAGATGAATTGATGAAATAGAGGATATTCAGGCACAATTGTTAGAATTAATGGGTCACCGTGGTATGCAATCCAGGTCGACAAGGCTGCTGATGTTGACAACAAGGCAACAGTGCTTGGTTTTGTGCAATATATTTTCAGGAGGATGTGCACAAGAATATGATGTGCACTTTTGTTGCCAACCAACACCACAGTTCAAGTCTTTGAATGATTACATACCAGGAAAACTGAATTGGTCATTTTGTGTTGGCATATGCATGGACAAAGTGGTTGCCATGACTGGATGGCTTTCTGGTTTCACTGCTTGGGTTAGGGAGGTCGCTTCTGAATGTGAGTCTTCACACTGTGTCATCCATGGGGAAATACTGGCTAGCTTAAGAGTGTCACCTGAACTAAACAATGCTTTGAAGGATGTGACTAAAATGATCTCATGTCTGTTCATGCAGCTCTTTACGGAGATGGATGCAGAACACACACATCTTCTATTATACACAGAAGTGAGATAGCTTTCTAAAGGTAGATCACTGGCCAGAGTTTTTGAGTTATGAGAGCCACTCCAGAGATTTCTTTTAGAAAAACAGTCACCATGGGCAGCACATTTCAGTGACAAAGAATGGATCACAAAACTTGCTTAGTTGTGTGACATTTTCAACCTGCTCAACAAACTCAATCTGTCACTTCAGGGGAGAATGACAACTGTTCAAGTCAGCAGATAAAGTGGTTGCATTCAAAGCTAAATTGGAATTATGGGGCGATGAGTGAACATTGGAATTTTTGACATGTTTCAAACATTAGCAGAAATTTTGAAAGAGACTGAGCCCGGGCCTTCTTTCTCCCAGCTGGTGCATGATCACCTATCTCAGCTTTCGAGAAAGTTTGAGCATTACTTCCTAACCACAAAAGACCCCTGAACTGGGAAGGAATGCATCCTCGACCCATTAGTGAATAAGCTTGATAAATCAACTTTGTCCATGCTAGAAGAGGATCAACTGCTTGAGATTGCAAATGATGGTGGCCTTAAAAGTATGTTTGAGACAACTTCAAATCTCCATACATTCTGGGTTAAAGTCAAGGTGGAATATCCTAAGATTGTCACAAAAGCACTGAAAAGCCTGCTTCCATTTCCAACATCCTATCTTTGTGAAGCAGGGTTTTCTGTAGTGACAGCAACCAACGAGATTACAGAGTAGACTAGACATAAGCAACACACTTTAGGTGTCACTGTCTCCCATCACCCCCAGATGGGACCGTCTAGTTGCACGAAAACAAGCTCAGGGCTCCCACTGATTCTGCATTGTGGTGAGTTGTATAATTATTTCATTATATATTACAATGTAATAATAATAGAAATAAAGTGCCCAATAAATGCTTGAATCATCCTGAAACCATCCTCCCCTCCCCCGCTATTTGTCCTGGAAAAATTGTCTTCCATGAAACTAGTCCCTGGTGCCTAAAAGGTTGGGGACTGCTAAGGTAAACTATGGTATTGATGCCTCCTATAATGTGCTTTCATCTAAGCCTTTATGAGACAGTTAAATCTAATTATTTTAATCTTTCCTTTATGTTGATGAAAAGTGCCAGAGTGGTTGTTTCCATCGACCATTGTGGGCTCTAAAATGCAGGCAAGCAAAGCCTCCAGATGGTGGCAGGTTTTGGACCATAGCCACTCAACAGACATAATTAAACATGTCTATAATCCTCTTCATTTAGCAGTTCTAAAACAGACATTTTCTTTGTTTATGGGATCTAACTGTTATCATTAGCATTTAAGTGAAGGACTTGAAGTACTATAGCCAGGTGCTATTATTCAGATTCTGTGTTAAATACTAGGTCTAGAACTCTGCTTTGAAAAGTTTGGAGAGAAGGTTCCTCCAAATATATTGGGAATTAGTATGGTGGTGGGATGTTTCCAACAGGTTCTGTTTGTTCTGAAGCTTTAGAACTGACTTCACCTTGTAATGGGTGTATGATTCTGTAGTATAAGTAAGTTTACTAACTGACCTTGCTTTATGTTCTCTTCACTGAGAGAAACTCTCATTATTGTAGCCAGAAAAATAAAAACACTTTTCTTTTGTGCTTTTTTCCTTTGGCCCCTTTCCCTTTCACATGACGCTTAAGAACTGTTCTCTTTTTGGAAGCTAGACCTTCTGTTGTGTATTTAGGAGATTGTTGAGCTGCATCCTCAAGCAAGGTGTACATCACAGGGTGATGATTGTGGAGGAAAACTTTCCCTGGTTATGACCTTGCAAAAGATAGATTGAAATGTAATTGCCTGCAAATGAATTGACATATGTTGGACCCCATTTTTCCAATCACTTAATTGAAAGGTGGAAGCATCCTTCTATCCTGAGGGAGATCTTGGTACAGACCGTAGTATACTGTGCAAGTGGTAGTGGTTCCAAAGTTCTAGGTCAGTGCTCAGGCCTAGTTCTCTATTTACATATCGTGTGGCTTCCATAACTCAGAAACCACAGACATTTATGTGTGCTCACAAACATCAAATCAGCTTGCACACAGATACATAAAGCAGCCACGTACCAAGGACTTGAAATGACAATTGATCCTTGAGCTCTTTTTAAAAAGGAAAAGGTTAAAACCTCACTTATTTAAAAACATCAGATTAGTTTTGTTGAAGAGCAGCCTATTACTCCATGCTTTTGCATGTCAGTAACTTGTTCTGGAATCAGCAAAATTTGTTGCTTGTGACCATAGAATCTTATCTTCTGGCTGTAGAGAATGATTTCATGGTGGAGGATGTGGCAAATAGTTTGCAATTTTATAGCATGGCTTATACTTTAAGAGCTGAAAAATAAGGTAATTTAAGTCTGTTTTGAGACACATGGAAAGGAAGCTATTTCATAACTATTTGTCATGTGAGATTAAGTAGGCCCTTAGCCCATTGGCGACTACAGTCACATGATTGATTACCAGTTGAAGACCCATAATTAGCTTCTTGCAGAACTGCATCTGGCATGACTGATGTTGTCATCCAGTGTTAAACTATCTTCCCTTTCTACCAACTTCCTTCCAGTAACGAAACTTTCTTGACCTGCGTGTGTGAAAGTGTGTGTGACTATATGTGTGCAGAATTATAGAGTTTTAAACACAATCCAGTTATAACTAATTGAATTTCTTGATTTTAATAGATCATTAGCGAAATTGAAGATTCCATCACTTCCCTTCCCTCATGACCCTTCCTTCCTTCCTTCTCCCTGTATTTGAGAGATCTGTGGGTTTCTTTTTACCGAGTTAATTAAGAGGAAGAGAGAGAGATTGCCCTAAATCATGAGCATTTTCTCATGCCTAGGGCCTAAAAGAAACACAAGGATAGACAGGCCTCTAAAACTTGAACAGTGACTTAAAAATATGATATAATATAAATTTTAAATGTTTGCTGTTTTTTTTTTTTTTTTTTTTTAAAGAGATGGAGTCTTGCTGTTTTGCCCAGGCTGTATTCAAATTCCTGGGGTCAAGCTATCCTGCCACCTCAACCTCTAGAGTAGCTGGGACTATGGGTGCCTGTGAGTGTACCCTGCTTGCTTGTTGGTTTTTTCTGGAAGTTGGTTGTTTCCTTAGGAGTTTGCTATAAGGAGGCATTTTACTTATGTGAAAGATGGGGAGGGTGGCAAACATGTGAGTGGGACTGGTAGGGACTTGTGCTAACAGGTCTTATTAACACTTCCTTTCACTTTGCTATAGATACTTAAAGATTACGAGTTAGCTTCTCTTTATGGGGGAAAACATGGCAAGCTGTATTCCAATTTCAGACTTTTAAGTTTCATGTAACTTATCTCAAAGTGGAGTTTCTTCCTTTAAGTTAGGGTTGTCTAATATGGTTGTCCCTCTATACCCTTGGGGGGTGAGTTCCAGCGCACTGTTTCCCCAGGGTACCAAAATCTGAGGATGTTCAAATCCCTTGTATAAAATGGTATAGTGTTTGTATGTAACCTACACATATCCTCCCTGTATACTTTAAATCATCTCCAGTTTACTTATAATACCCAATACAATGTAAATAGTATATAAGTAGTTATGCTATATTGTTTTTTGTTTGTATTTTTTATTGTTATATTGTTATTTTTAGAATTGTTATTTTTTATTTTTTTAATTGAGAAATGTACATATTCAGGGAGTACATTGGAACATTTTAAGACACACATCATGTATAGAGGATAGTGATTTATAATGATCAGATTAGGGTGATTAACATACCCATTATCTCAAACGTTTATTACCTATAATCCCAGCAACTGGGGAAACTGAAGCAGGAGGATTGACTGAGGCCAGGAGTTTGAGGCTGCAGTGAGCTATGATGGTGCCACTACACTCCAGCCTGGGCAACAGAGCAAAACTCTGTTTCTAAACAAAACAAAACATTTATTGTTTCTTTGTGTTGGGAATGTTGTTTCCTTTTTTCCCAAATATTTTCAACCTAAGTTTGGTTGAATCTAAGGATGCGAACCCTTGGGTACAGGATGCTGACTGTATAGATGCTCATATACTTACGATGGGGTTTCCTTATAAGTTGAAAATATTTTAAGTTGAAAATGCATTTACTATACCTAACCTAATGAACATCATAGCTTGGCCTTGCCTGTCTTAAATGTGCTCAGAAGATTTGCATTAGCCTACAGCTGGGCAAAATCCTCTACAGTCCACTGTAGAGTACCTTTTGCTTACCCCCGTGATGGTGCTGCTGCCCAGCGTCACCAGAGAGCATCTTACTGCTTCCTACTGAGTGTGCATCAATTTTGTAAGTCGGGGACCCTTCGTACGTACTTTGTCAAAAAGCTGTTTTTCCTTATGTCTTTTAAAACTTGGAAAGAAGAGGCTTTTATTATAATTTTTCTTAATGGTTTTCATGTTTGAGGTCCTGCGCTCCATAAATAATGTAGTCCTTGTTATCTTCTTATGCCGATAATTTATAAATCTGACTGTCCATAGATACGTGCAGTACTTATAGTTTTAAATCAAAGAAATTCAATTGCTAGAACCCTCGAATTCTCCATTCTAGTTTGTGCCAAGACACCCTGGACAACATCTGACACATGGTGATCAGGCTGTGCGAGAGGCATGGTGCTCCAGTCCGGGTTCTGCCCTTCCTTACCAGTTTGGTTTTAGGTATCTTCACTTTTATGATGAATGAAATGAAAGAATTGGACCAAGTGGTCACTAAGGTTTCCTTCAGCTGTTGGTATCTATGAATATCCACTGACAACAGGCCTTCAACTTTGAGAAAATCAGTTAATTTTTTTTCTTTTTGGACATCTTAATTTCATATCGAGCCCAAATTGGCATGGTTAGAGATAGGCTTTCTATAGCACTGTTTTCCCACATATTTTTGACTGGGGCATACGTTGAGAAACATGTTTTACTTTGTAACCCAGTAAACACACATGCACACACAAATATTTACATACTAATATGTATAACTGAATCAAAAGTTTTACAAATTAATACTTGCCTTTTTTCTTTGTGATGAAATTGTATTTTGTTTTATTTAAAAGAATGCCAGTCAGTGATCCACTAAATTGATTATGTGACCTAAGAATGGGTCTTGACCTGTAGTTAAATACTACTCCATAGCAACCTAGAACAAATTTGTTTCTTCGTGCACATGACAACCCCTCAAACTCAGTTATAGCTAGTTTATTTGTCTTTAGTCCTTCTCTTCTACAGGCTTAAAGATCTCTGGTTTTTAAAGCTTTTTTTTTCCTTCATATGATTTGATATTTTGACTAGTCACTATCCTGGTCAACTGTCCCTAGATACTTATAGTTTATATCCTTCTTAAAGTATGGTAATCAGAAGAAACATAATCTCAAAATTTAACTAGTGCCAGGTCTTTCTTCTAGATCCTTTCCTACTAATGTCTCTGTGTGTTGCACATTTATTCTACAATTTTTATTTTTTTGAGACAGGGTCTTGCTGTGTTGCCCAGGCTAGAGTACAGCAGTGTGATCATAGCACACTGCAACCTCCAACTACTGGGCTCACACGATCTTCTTACCCCAGTCTCCCAAGTAGCTGGGACAACAGGCATGCATGCATCACAACGCTCGGCTAATTTTTTATTTTTTGTAGAGATGTGGGTCTCACTGTTCCTGAGGTTCGTCTCTGAACTCCTGACCTCAAGTGATCCTCCCAGAGTGCTAGGATTACAGGCATGGGCCACAGTGCCTAGCCTTGAATTACTTTTTAAATGTTTTATATGAAATAAAGGAGGAAGAGGTTTGAGTGAACAAAATAAATAAAAGATAGGGTCTCTATCTTCAAAGCTTGCATTTGATTTAGAAAACAATCCACATACATGAAATTAAATAAACCAGTAATCAAATCATATAATAGGTACCACTTGAAAATGATTATAGAAAAGTAGAATTAATCAAAAAAGAATAACTAGAGACCCAGCATTTGAAGTAGATGGGAATAGATTGGTTAAAAAAAAAAATCATGTCTGCTATAAGTTGAATGTAATTTAAGAAATCTGAAGCATTTAAACATCTGTGCTTCGTTGCAATTTATTTACCTTTTGAAAAATAGTCTGAATTATTTTCTTTCTGTTTGAAAAATTAGCAAATTAGAGATTGTTCATAGGAGATGTAAATATATTGCTAACATGAGAAGCTAATGTTTAGGTAATGAAAGGTCATGGGAAGCAAGCCTTACATATGACATCATTCAGTCAGAACAGGATTGCATTGATCCAGGGGTGTGAAAATCATTAATGGAGTGGTGTTTTCACGCAGGCTTCTTCCTCTACTTTATTCTGAACTACATAAATATCAATTAAAGCTTTCTAGTCCAAGTTAACAGATGGCAATTTATGTTGGACTTATAAACAAAGCCCCAGAACATTACTACACTCAGTTGATGAATGCTCTCTCCCTTCCCTGAACAAAGATTTTGGCCTCCATTGTGGTTGTCTGAGAGAAAATTAATGAATTCTTTTCTGTGATCTCAAGTAGAAAGGCTCCCACTATAGAAATATTTGACTTTTTTTTTCCCCCCAAAGAAGAAAACTTGAATACTTTTAAGTTGCTTGGTAATTTAAGTTCACACAGGTGGGCTATAAAAGTATTTGGGCAACTGGTATTAAATACATATAAGAACGTTTTTATATTTTTGGCCTTCGAGTAGAATGATGCCCCCCAAATCAAAAATAGTAACCAAAATAAAATACACAAAAAAGTAGACCAAGTCTAATTATATAATTTCAGGGAAACATCCAAATTAGAGCTCATATTTTAAACTGTTTTCCTGTGAACTCTTTTTTCTTAAAAATGTCATTCTTTAAGGTGAGATGACACTTTGTACTAAGTCTTAAAATGCACCCTTCCCTCAACTTGAAATATGTGAAAATAGCTGTTTCATAATATGGCTGTGTAAGTAGAATCTTGCAGATGTCCATGTCCAGTGGAATGCAGGTCTCTGAGTCAGAAGGTGGCAGGGAGGCCCCTGGGTCAATATGCCAATGTCTATAGAATATATTCCTTTTTGTTTGTTTGGAAATGCTAAATTTCAGCTTGTGAAAAAGTCTACCTTGTCTTTTCATCCTAGCTTCTTTGAAATGAGCAGTGAGCTGATTAAAGTCAATATTTAAGTATATTGAAACATTTAAGTTGCAACAGATGGAAACACTGGTGTCTTGGCTGAGGGCAGACTGCACTAAATACTATTGACTTTAATGATGGCTTCTGCCTGTTGCCATCCAGGTGTCTTTTTTGTGCTCAGTGGTTTCTGGGGCATTCCTAAAGTGAGGGAGCAATTTAGATAAACGCCTTCAAAGAGTTCTGCCCAAGGTTGCCTTCTAAAGGAAGTTCTGGTGATGACTGTCACATGATGGCCAGAGGAATGTGTTTACCTATCTGTTGATACAGATAATGAAGAACAAACACACTGAGATTTTTTGAGATTTTTCCTAATTTCTGATGTAGGTATTTTAGCAACCTTTGAGATGATAATGTAACTCACACCCTATAGAAATTGTGTGTTATAGAGTGTTGGTAGCAGATTGGCAATTATATAAGGTCAATGTCAAGCCAGTTTGCAACTTGCTCTCAATTTATAAATGAGTAAATTAGCATCTCCCCAGAATTAGGAAGACATGCATCAAAAGTATAAATTCACTTTCTTATATTAAATACTGTAAAAGTCATGCTGTTAAACTGCAAAGTTAGAATCTGAGACAAGGCCTCCATATCTTCTGTTCTGTGCTGACTGGGGAAAAAGAGTAAATCTTTATCAAGTCTAAAGAGCTTGCATGATTTTCATGCCTATTAAATACAGAACAGGTCTCTCCTTTCCTCCGAAGCTGGAGTTTGCCCTTGGTGGGGTTCTATGCTGGGAGCTACAACCTTAAGTGCTTTTGGGTTACTAAGAGAGACCAGGGAGAACAAACTGGGAAATGAATTGGCCAGATACTGACACAAAAGACTTCAAATAATTGGAAAAAAATTTTGCAGTTAGAATTTTGCCACCAAGGCAGGAGTATCTTGGAATTATTCTTGTGTTGGCTGTTGTTGAGGTCTTATTTTAGCACTCAATTCTATACACTCTGAAACTTGTGGAGATGGTAAATAATTCCTAGATAGCCATAATCTGGGAAATCACCAGTACTTTTTAAGATGACTAAATCCAAATTTTAATAAACAAAGAATCTGGACCATTTTTTACATGAGGCACTGGGTGTGGAGAGGGCGCAAGGCTGATTTCTAATAAGTGCTCCTCCTCGTTTGACAAGTCTCTGCTTGTCACGAGAGAAGTATTGTTGCATGAAATGAAAAGAGTGGAGGCAGAAAATCTGTTTCTTTAAAAAAAAGATAGTGGATTTTTGCACTGCAGGCCTAGCTCTTGCTTTTGGCAGCCTTTATAACTGAAATCCTGTCTACCTGTCTGTGCAGCATCTCAAATGCTTAGTTTCAAATCTGTATCTCAAACAGGGCCCTAAAACAAAAGAATGACTTTAAAATAATAGAGATCAGAGAAAGAGAAACAAGATTGATTAAATATACCAGTTATTATTTTTTAAAAAAAATATGAATAAGGAGTTTGTTTAAAAGCCCAAATCAAGAGAACAGAGCTATAGAAAAACCCAAAACAGAAAAATAAGGTTTGTTTTATAAAATCTTCATACTTCACTCTTAGGCCTAGTTGCTAATGACATTCAGTTACCTGAAAGAATTATTTTAAAAAAGGGTGCTACCTAGTTTCTTAATTACCTTACATCCAGGGCTTTGGTAAGAGATTGGCTATTTCATGAATTGACTCTTGAAGTTGAATGTGGTTCAGCTAGCTATTTCTATATCTTAGGAGTTCTCACCCTTCATGTTGAAGGCACTCTTTTGAATCTTAGAATTTTTGACAGTACCCTTGAAAGAAAGGGACAAAGCCTTGCCCATCTGGTATTTCACTTTGGAATAAAGCCAGAAGGCATGGTGCTTACCTGTAATTTGATGGTGGTGCACTGATGTGCCCTTCATGGGTTCAAAGTTGATGTTTACTTAGGAAAAGCCAGCCAGGGTCCAGAGAGGGGCTACTAGAATGTAGATCTTCTGTTTGTTTTCATTAAGGGCACCTCATGTGTTTCACATAAAATCTTTGTATAGATTAGATTCACTGAATCTAGCTGTTAGGTTCTTTGAGGAGCCTAACTCATTTTCCTGGTAGTAACTTACATAAGAATTCATTATCAGTTAAGAACTTCAGGTGCTTAAGGTGTTTCCCAGTGTTTGGAAGTAGTTAATGTTCTTTTGAAAATTGATTAACTAACCATCAGGGTGTCCTTTGAGTCTAAGATTTTAGTTTAAAAATTGATATGTGAAGACTGAAAGTTGTGATTTATTAACTCTCTTTTCCCTAAGAAAAGAGAGTTTTCTTCTACTGTTCAGTTTACTCTCTCATCCCTGTACACCTTTCAGGATTGATTTCAGAGACATTGGTTGTTACTAGTAGTTTTCAGTTATGTGAAGTAAGAGATTTTAGATTGCCTTCTGGATTCTCCTACTTAGCAACTGCAGAAAATTGCTTCTGTTTTACTTCAGCTCTCTAGTCTTCACTGTTTTCTCCATCAGTCAGAAATGTAACCCCAGTATCTGTGGCATTTCTTTGTCTCATTAGCTCTCTGATCTACGTTTTCTTTGCTTTTTCTTTATATAGCATAAAGTTATTGACATAAACCTAAAATTTTGATGTAAGGACAGTTAACTAATATTGTGATTTTCCATCTTTGTGCTTTACATGTAAGGTGACTCTTGAATTTTATATTTCATAAGTTAAAATCTTAAGATCTAATTCCATACATTTCAAAGTAGGGCATTGACTTGATATAAAAGTTATTTTCTCTCTCATTAAATATATAATATACTGAAAATATTTTTGAGTGCAGAAAATAAAATTGTGCATAGTATTATAAAATTAGAAGATTGAGTGGCTATGTTAGTAAGGTTAGGAACAGATGACAGATTTTGTATTCATACCTTTTTGTCATTTAGTCATGCCTTTTGTCATTTATTCCTCAGAGCAATTAGATTAGCGAATTAAGCTTTTGAATTTAAGAAATGTGCTTCAAAGTGTTAGGGTAGTTAATGCTTAACTGGTTGGCTAGCAAGTGCTTTTATTTCTTTTAAGGAAAATAATTTCCTCTTGTTTCCTATTATCCAGGCACAGTGGCTGAATGAAATTATTAATTTAAAACACATTTTCTATAGATGAGAATATTCCCAGAATATATTTGACACTTTGGTAATACTTAATTGTTGATTAGGTTCACAGTTCCAAGTGATGGGTTGAGATACAAGTCAGGGGAGCCTATTACATTTACAAAAATTCAGTAACAAGAAACCATCATTAACTAAGATGGCAGGAAATAAGGAAATAATATTTTGAGATTTGAGGTCTTTTATGTCCGGGAATCTTTACTAGTCTTGTACATTAATATGGAAGTGTGACTAATATATATATATATGTGTGTGTGTGTATATATATATATATATATATATATATATATTTATAAACATTTCTTCTACCCTCAAATAATTTGAATAAGCTCAACTTTATTCCTGCCTACCCTAGTCATTTGCTTTCTATGGATAAATAATATTCCTTGTTATTTGCAAGGCTGATGTAACAACACAGCTGTTGAATGCTTGGCATTTCTGCTTCTGGTGAAATACTATTTGTGCAGATTTATCTGATCCAGATGTGTGACCAGCAAGCTACATTTCTAATTATAAGGATAGCCAAATTCCATTATAAGCACATCATGGGATTATAGGGCCAAGAGGCATCTTGAGAGGACATCTAGTTCATTCTCCAGACTTTCAGCAGGACCATACTTCATAAACCACTCCAGCACTGAACAAAGCAGCAAAGAATGTTCCACCCATGTATAGGCTGAACGTAAAATCATAGGAATTACAACTGGAGAAAGAGACAAGTCCCTGTGGTCTGGCCTCTTTATGGGTAAACAGATTCAGGCCTAGAGAAGTTTGACTTAATCTGGACTTTTAGGATTCTTTACTTAGAACTTACTCTGCTTTCTCCTGAAGTGGTCTATGCTGAGGGACAGAGGGTGGAAGACTTGATTGGAAATGCCAGTTTAACATCCAGATGAAGCTCTCCGTTTATTCATTTAGAAGTAAGAGATAATGAATTAGTGACAGCTAGAGTCCATTAAAGCTTAACTATTTCTAAAGCCTAATATGGAGTAAGATATTTCATTATAGTATGTGTATATATGTTTGTGTGCTTTGGTGGTGAAGTACAGAAGAAATTAGACATACTGTCAGGGCTAGAAGGTTTGCAAATGTTGTACGTAAGCTTACCAAGAACAACATCTCTGAATAAATATGTGATTCTTTAACTTAATTGACCCCACTTACAAGCTCATAGTTAGCTTGTTATAGTTTCATGGATGCTGGCAGAAGACAAGGGATTCTTGCACTACAGAAAAAGGACTATACCATTACTACTGACATACCAAATAGCATAAACACTGACATGCTTATATTGGTTTGTCCTTGTCCCAAGTCCCTTAGGGGTGATGTGGATGGAGTGTCCAGCTGGAGCTACACACAGTGTTTTTGTGTTGTTGCTGAAGAACACTAAACTTGGGGAATATACTGGTTTTATAGTGTGCCGTAAGTGAACTTGTTCTTTGTTCGAAGGGGAGACATTACCTCATCTGTCAAGGTTGTTCTCTGCAAACATAACTTTTAGAAATAGCTGATACAAAACGGTCAGGGCCTTGCATTTTTAGCATACTTGGCAGGATGTCTAGAAACATGAAGGACCTATGGAGGGGTATGTTACAACAGTAATGTCCTGTAATTACTGTCTATTTATGTGCTATAAGAAAGAAATGATCAAATAAAACACATTATTTGCAACCTCACAGACAGTAAAAGACATCAGGTAGTTGTTAGGAAACATATTCATAATAGAAAATGGTAAGTGCTGGATAATCCGAATCAAAATGAGAGGAAAGTATGAAGAACTTAATTTTTCTGTAAATTGACATGACTATGCCTTCAGAATGTGGTCAGATCATACTAAAAAATTAACACATATCAAAAAAGATCAGGGTTTATAAAAGATAAACCTGGTCATCCTGTGACTTCAGGATGTGGTCAGATCATACCAAAAAAGATCAGGGTTTATAAAAATCTTGTTTCTACATTGTTAAATCTGTATATCTTTTTGTGAAGTGAAAGTGTAGTAGCCATGTGGACCCAGGTGTAGGTTTAGCTCTGTTTCTTAACTGTTTCTTAACTTATTTTTTTTTCTTTTTAGTTGCAAAAGCTACTCATATTTGTAAAAAATATTTTCTCCCCAGACAATAGAGAGGTATAAAAAAGTAAAAACCATCACACTCTCCCTTTCTAGTCAGAGCTCATACAGGTTGCCCCAGTTCTCTGGCCTTTGGATCAGTCAGCATCAGGATGGAGAGGAAATATTAATGGTTTTAGTGGCTACTTGTTGCTTCTGAAGGATCAAAGTGCTAGGGGCATTTAATAAGTATTCTGAATGTCTGGAAAGATTTGTGAGAAAGTGTATACTATCACTAAAATAGTATTGTGATAATATGTCCACTTTTGTTCACTCAAATATTAGCTAATGTTTATCTTCAACAATAGGGTTATATAGGTCAGGCAACAGTATCTTTATGGATGAGGAAACTGAGGCATTCAAAGTTAATTTGCCCAGTTATATGGTTTCTTAGCCATGTTAGCCTTCTTCTTAGAAAAGATTTTGGCCCCAAATAAAATTTTTATAACATTTAAGACTATGTGGCACTCCTGATTTCAGTTACTCTGTTTTTTTAATAGTATGTATCACTTTTATTGCATACTGCATAATTTACTTATTTATTATGTTCATTATTTGTTTACCTTTACTAGAATGTAAGTTCAATGTAACTCCATGAAAATAGGGATTTTTATCCTGTTTTTTTGTCTTGTGCAATGGTAAATTTTCAATTTTTGGAACTGCATCTAACCCATAGTAGGTGCTCCATAGTAAATCTGGTAATGAAAATGCATCATATGTGGTAGATGTATATGGTGCTACAAGGAGGTGAGACCTGGCTCTGGCTCTTAGATTGTTTGCTGCTTTGGGCAAGTGGTTGGACATCTTTGGATGGGATTGGTTGCCTTGTCTTATTCAATGAGATTGAATTTGTAAATTGGGGCTATGGGATGTGGCCTGCAGATTTTTTTCATTTTGGCTTTGTAGAATGTTTTTAAAAATTTGGAAGCAACATTTAAGAATTAAGATATTTCACATAAAATAAGATTTCTAGGGGTTTTTGTTGTTGTTTGTTTGTTTGTTGTTCAAAAACTAGAAGATCTGGCTGCACAACCTGCATTCCTATAAGGTCTTAGAAGGGGCATTGCTTAGAATGGGCATTTACTTTCTAGTTTGTCATAGTCTTCGTGACTCTCGGTTGACTCCTTGATACTGAACTGAGTGCCAGTTGTTTTTTGCCATCTTGCATACTTGAATTTGTAAATGTGAAGAAATATTTCTCAGTAGGCATGTTTTTCAAAAGGGGTGAAAAAAGGAAAGGTAGACCATTTTACTCATTGACATTACCTCTTTGGTCCTTGTAGGCATTTGAATATTGCAGGTCCTTGATATGATGATTATCTAAGACCTGTGCCTCTTTAAGGTCTAGATTTTTTATTATTGTAGTTATGATTGCTGATGGTATGCAAAAGAGAAAAGATAGCAACAACTCAAAGGAATAACCTCAGTGCTTTGATTGTAGAAGTGGTAGCATGGAATGTGAGTCTGGGGAAAGTGCTTCTTTGTTGAACTATTAATGCATAATGGATTCAGATGTTAGAAATGCATGGCCACATTGCTTGTTGCTCAGATACAGCATTAGAAGGGCTCTAAAGGTATATTTTCTCTATTCTATTAATAGCTTTTATTTTTCTATTTGTAATGGTGGGAGAAAAAATGTAAAAGATTTAGAAAATATTTTATTGCTTAGAAAAAGTGATACTTCATTAAGTAATTAATATTTTAGATTTGTTGTTGCCTTAAAGACTTAAAAAATTAAATTCTGGATCCCTTTTAACATAAGGAAAAAATGACATGTGATTCCTATGGTAAATTGGAATAACTAGGCAATTTCAAACCATGTTTAATGTGGAAATATGCTTTATATCCTATTATTATATGGGTGAATAAGATTGTATAATTAGTCTTTCAGCTTCACGAATTGTTTGTTTGATTATGGGGTTAACTGGTAGATCCAGTTTTATTTGACTCCTTACCTAAAGATTGGGCTAAATTCTTATTTGAAGGAACTATTAAGTGAAATGCTAATAACATTTCATATTATCATATAATCCCTATAAAATTGGGATTCTCATAATCTCATTAGGAGAGTTGAAAAGAATTAAGTCGTTAGATCAGTATAACCCAGAGAACATTCTCTGGAGAACACTAGATCTTGAGAAAAGCTTATGTGTTCAAAAAAGTTCAACCCTGGGGAGATTCTTAGTGCTTATTAGTTCTTTGAAGTCCAGAATTAAAGAACCTCTAACTGTTCAATTCAGAGTTTCTCAAGCTTACTTGATAGTAAAATTTTTTTCACATAAGATATATTAGAATGTAGCAGGATATTTTTCCCATGACACATACTTTAGAAATTTTCACCTGGATGGTTTCAGAAAAAAAACAGACACAACATGTAATGGGTTCCCACTTCCATATTGGTTTATCTTTTTTTCTCACTTTTGCCAGAGTTTACAATTACATTTCTTCTAGGCCACTCCCAGAGGTGTAAGGTGGTGACATGGTTAAAACAGTGTGGAATACAGACAGAATGGAAGGGATAATTTTGTCTCTTTTCTTTTTTTTAGAAAACAAATATGTCTTTGGTGAAAGGAATTGATTTCCTATTTTAGGTAATGTACTTCTAGTTAAGGCACATTACTTACCATACCTGTATTATAAACTATCATGGTGGCTTTTTCTTTTGCTGTTGATCTTTTGGAGACTTGCTGTTATTTGGATAAATAATACTTGTTTTCTCTGTGATTCTTAGTTCTTGTTAGATTTGGGACTTTGCACATAGAAGCTGATGTAATGGGGAAAGGCAGTGGGATAATTAACATTTTGGAATTTGATAGGTAAGAGTGAGTGCATATGTGTGTGGGCGTTGTAAAGGGCTTATAACTTGGTTAGATTTTCTTTTATCAACTTTTTCAGTGGAAAATATGTTTGGAAATTAGAAGTGATTTGAGAAACAAGAGACCTTACCTTGCCATTAATCAGTTGTGTGAACTCGGCAAAATAAGGGGTGGAATAGATAATCTCAAAGGTGCTGCTGATTTAAAAAAAACTTTAAAAAATTTCATTGCAGATTTTAAATACTGAGATTGCATTTTTGAGATTAGTATAGGTTGTAACACGCTAGAAGGGTAAATCAAACCCTTGTGATGGAAAAGTGAATGCCAGTGTAAAAATTCAATTTGGAATCTTTGGTATTTGCTAGGGGCTACAAGAATTAACTGGTTCTCCATTTGTGATCTTCATGTTCCACATGAATGTTATAGGAAAATTTGAGATCCCTAGATCTCTAAATAATTGGATATCTCTAAATAGAGATCTGCAGGAAGTGATAGTCTGCATTAGCAAGAAATGATAGTGTAGTGTGTACCTCTTTGGTCTATGGATCTTGAAGCTTTTACCATTCATTCGTCACCTCAGACATTCATTTTCTCAGAGTAAGCAATAAGAAACTTAGAACCAGGAAGTTGCTTGCCATATCTTGTTCCTGGAGAAGTTGGCAGTCTAAAAATGCTTATCATTCAAGGTGTGACCAGAATGAGACTGTACAGGTATTGTAATTTTTCTTTAAATATGTGTGGCTAAATAAGGTACTTTCTAGGGAAAATTTCTTCTCACTAGGCTTTTATGACTTTAATCCCAAACTAGCAAAGCTGCTGTGTTGGGCTCACAGAATTTCATCTATAGAAAGGAAGTCCAGCCACTGCATATTGCAGATAAACATAGACTCTGAGAAACATAACTCATGCAGCTGGCATATGTTACAGAACTTAAACCCAAATCTCCAGATGGCCACCGAGGTCTTCTTTCCTCAGTATCATGTGGGTTTCAGACAATGTGCCCAGTGCTAGAATTCTTTGTGAAATATTTTTAAAATTAAAATACAGTTTCCATATGTCAAATTACACAAATTTGTATCTTCACAGGTATATTTTTAAATGTGATTGATCATTTAAAAACCACTTTTTAAATGAATCCTTCAAAAGGTAGTGATTGTGAGTGTATGATCTCATTATTTGTGTCGATAGTACTCTTTGAAATGTGATGTGTAAAATGATTAGCTTGTACAGAAGGTGTGAAAAAAGTACTACTTTTACTCACTTCTCCAACTGCAAGACTTTAACATTTATAGAGAATAACCAAATAATATTCAGGGTTCTGTTTTAAGTGATAAAGAAATTAGCTTTCTTATGGGTCAAAAAGACATCGGCAGAGAACTGACTTGTCATGGTGTGAAATCACATAGAATTCGCTTTGATAAATAGAGTTTTCAGTGTTCTGTGAACTTTTTACACTCACAGTGAGCAATTAATACCCAAAGAACTTTGCAAAGCAGAAGTTAGTTTGGAACAATTTATTATTTTACTAATTTTTGTTTCTGAATTAAATATTTGAATCAAAAATGTAGAAAGAGGTAGTGAGTGTTCTCGATTGTTCATAGTCAGCTACAGATTGAATTCCTTGGTCTACTCTTCCCCCCTTCTCACTACTGCACTTGACTAATTTAAAAAAAGATGTAGGAAGACATTTTTTAGAATGTATGTTATAGGAGTACAATATAAGATTAGGAACAAGATTTTCTTAAACAGGATTTTCTTAAACCCTGGAAAAAACCAATAGGAATTCATTAGGGGTGAGGAAATTTCCTTAGTGAATGTTGGAAACAGGATGCAGTGTGGCACAGCTGTTTGCAGAGGTTTGGAGGATTTCCCCAGACAGGCAGTACTGAGTCATCGGTTGGTTGGGGGGGTGGGGTGGGGTGGGGCAACACATACCATACATGAGTTCAATGTCAGATTAAGCCCTCAGCAGTATGAAGATTTTAGATTATAATTTCAATTGTAACACTATCTTAGTATCTCTGAGAGAAGGATCTTGGAACATTAAAAACAATAGTCTGATAAGGCTGTGTTGTAAAGATCAAGGACATGGAGGTTTGAAAATTACACTTTCGATTCATTATTTAAAGATCACCTGAAATCTTAGCTCAAGAACAAGTTAGCTGTAAGTGTAAAACTGGATATGGACAGTGCCAGCTGCATAAGATACTCAGCAAATGTTTGAACAACTGAGGCAGTGAATGAATTCCTGAGTCTACCATCTCAAATTTTTGTGATTTTAATGACAAATACGATTTCAACATATATTATTCATTTGTATCAGTGTTTTGGGTGGGATGTCTGTCAGATGTGATGTCTGTTAAATGAGTTAAGTGAGTGTGCTCAATCCTAATATCTTCATTATTAGATGTTAGATTAAATTTTTTTAATTAGTTAATTTTGAAATGTTGAATGAATTAGAAGCGGAGGCCAGAGATTTTGTCTCTGCAACTTGTCCAGCATCAGCTCCTCTTTTCTGCTCCTGCTGTTCTTGATGAACTCAGAGAACACTTGAGCGGGAGGGGCCGTGGCGCTTTTTTTCTAACCAGTGAATAGCAAATATGTGACGTGGATCTCCTTGCTCCTTAATATCATGACCTTGACAGCCACATTTCTAATTATCACTGAACTGGGGCAGTGAATCTTTCTCTGCACTGTAGCCCTCTAACTTTATAAATTTCATATGGCTAGAGAAATAAGATTGAGATGAAATACATCACCATTTTAACAGTGGTTTCAGAATGGTATGAAATGAACAATTAAAACTTTCTTCTTGGTTTTTGTGTTTTTAGATTTCTAGAGTAAAAATGTATTATGCATTATAATCCATGGGAACGTGGGAATAAAAATATGGGACAAATATTTTTAGAAGGTTTGGGATGAGGGAGGGTGGGGTGGAGAGAACCCACAAAGATAAGAGAGAGTAGTCACTTTTCCACTGTTCCAGAATGAGGCTTGCCAACTCTAAGGGAAATCTCGGACTCCACCCTGTACTTTTCATAGCAAGGGCTTTTGAAGTCCTTTGTGCTAGTTAAGGACTAGCATAGTTAGTACAGCTCAGTAAGTATGTAACGGATTCTATTATTAGGTTTATCTTTGCTCATTCTCATTTGATTGACAGAGAGTTCACCACCCAGAAAGTTTGATTTATTTTGGCAGTCAAAGAGGATTTTATGGAGCGCTTGTTATCTTAAAAAAGTAAGGTTGGAACCTGCCTTCTTCTCCCCTCTCTTTTAGCTGTTTAGGTTGGTCCTAGTGAGCATGCCTAATCTAAGGATTACTCAGCAAGCATGACCTGAGGGCTGGTTTTGTAAATGTTACCAAATCTATTACTTAACAGCAGATGTTCTTCCATTGTTGTGTCCCACAGTCAGAGTCAAATGGTGGCAATTATTTCTGGAACACTTGGGTAAACCCATATCCTTTAAGTCTTTTTGCGTAAGGTAGTCTGAAAGTATGTCACCTGAAACATTTGAACAATCACATAATGCAAAGTAAATTGAATAACATGGTTTTTAAAAAGTTAACCTTTATCATTATAAAAATTACAGATACTCATTGTAGGATAATTTTAAAATATAAGTACAAGGAAAAATATTACTTATTCATCATTACATTATCCAAAGGTTAACCATTGTTAACATTTTGGTTCTATTTTATTTCAGGATTGATTGATTGATTGACTGAGACAGGATCTCACTTTGTTCTCCAAGCTGGAGTGCAGTGGCGTAATCATAGCTTACTGCAGCCCCAGACTTCTGGGCTCAAGTGATCATCCTGCCTCAGCCTCCTACATAGCTGGGAATACAAGTGCATGCCACCATGCCTGGCTGAATTTTAAAAAATTTTTTGTAGAAACAAGGTCTCACTATGTTGCCCAGGCTAGTCTTAAACTCCAGGGCTCAAGTGATTCTCTTGTCTTCGCTTCCCAAATGGCTGGGATTCCAGGTGTGAGCCACTGTGCCTGGTCTCATTTCAGTCTTTTAGAAAATTGTACATACGTATATAGTCTGATTGTATACCTTTCACTAAGCATTGTGAAATGTTGTGAGCATTTCCTCATATTTCTGGTTTACTTTTTCTATATTGTAAAAATAACTTCCTGATGATAGTAAGTGATATTGTTTATGAAAGGTATGGAGCAGATACCTTTTATTTTACAGCAGCTGCCTTAAGTAGACTTCCAACAAACCCTTGAGAGGTATGTATTAATGGTGATGTACTTTTTTTTGAGGGGGACAGAATCTCACTCTGTCACCTGGGCTAGCTCATAGCAGCCCCAAACTCCTCCTGGGCTCAAGCAGTCCTCCTGCCTCAACCTTCCTGGGACTACAGGCCCACACCACCACACCTGGCTAATTTTTCTATTTTTAGTAGAGATGGGGTCTCACTCCTGCTCAGGCTGGTCTCAAACTTCTGACCTGCAGCCATCTTCCTGCCTTGGCCTCTCAGAGTGCTAGGATTACAGGTATGAACCAACGTACCTGGCCTAGTTGTAGTATTCTTTGTTACTATACTCAAGTTCATTTTTAGAGCTGACAAGAGTCCTTGGTCATGGAATTTAGTTCTTTAACTTGAGAAATGAGAAAAATAACCCAGAAGAGTTGCCCTTTGCCTGATATTAAATTATTTAATGATCTTAAATTACTGCAGGAAACAGCCACTACTTTTCTTTTACAGGTTGAGAAACTGGGGTATTGAGAATCAACACATTTTTGGAAGAGCCAGGTTGTGTCTCTTTACATGGTTAAGTACAGAGGAAAAAGTCAAGCCCTTAGCTTAGTAGTTTAGTATGGAATTGACAAAATCTATTTATTAATTGCAGTTTTCACCCACCAGTTGATTAACTTAATGGCATGTATAAGTGGTCACGATTGTCTTGATTTCTTTCACATACCTGTGCAGAAGTCATTGTTAATATGACACTGATGAAACTGATACATGCTTTTCTATTTGAAGAGTTAAAAATAATAAGTTTTGGGCTTTGTGGTTAAACACAGTGGTCAGTATTTAAGGAACCGTAATTTTCAGTGGAGATAAGTAACAGGTGAAGTTTTGATTTTTAAAAATTGCATATTAATACCTTTCAGTTGGATTTGAAAAAGCAATAGCTTCTTGAGTGCATTTGCCAATGTATTTGTGAAAAAAAATATCATGGCTTTGTGATTTTTTTTTTTTTTTTTTAAACAACAAAGCAATGCCCTGAGATTATCTAGAAAAATGAAATGGAATTGTTGACAGTTTCCCTTTCACCTTGGGAAGAACTTGGGGGAATGGTTTTTGAACAACACTAGCTTTGTTGACTCAGAAGTGTAGGCAGTTAGGGCCTGTGAACATGGTATTTATAGTGTGAATCCCCATCCTTGCTGCCTTAGAAAGTTCTCTCTGGAGCCACAGAGGTGCTCTTTGCAAGGCCTGCTTCCTGTGTGAGTACCTATTGTGGAGCCCTGGGTTGAATGGGAGGTTTGTGAGAAGCGATTTCCCACCAGCACACAATGCTGCCTCTTGGCAATGTAAATATGCATTCCACTTGGAGTCAGTCTAACAGTGACTGGTTAGAATGCTTTTGCAAATAAAGATATTTTGGAGTTTCATTTATTTATAGAGGCCAGTGGAAAATTAATATGCCTATTAAATCTATTTTTAAAAATGAAAGGGAAGTCTCTCATCTAACAGTGTTTGCTGAATGTAAATCAATTAACTGTAGCATATTTTGATTTTGTTAATTTATTGCTCTAGGAAATGAATTTCAAGGTTTTACCGATTCCTCTGTCTATATTTGAAACTTGAGGTTCTCATTTTAAGAGTTCTCTTTATGCCTTGGAAAACTTCTTTTGGCTTCTTTGATGACAGAAATAAATGAATGACCCTAGAAAATGCTAGATCAAATCATTGTGGGATTTAAAATGGGCTCATTGAGCAGTAAATGAAGGTCTAGAGATCAGAGCAGATAAGATTCCTACTTGGGAATGGCAGCACAATATTATTTGTCTTTACTTCCCGGTGTTGATCATTTGCTTTGAATCTGGGCCATGAGTCTGATTACAGGAAAGATTGAGTGGGAATCCCTCTCTGATAGGCTTGGGTTTGTTGGTGTCTAGTCCTTTACCTCCCTGTAGTCCAGTTTGCTGACAGTCCCAACAGGAAGTACCTGGCCCCCAGTGTTCAGTTTTCTTGTCCTTCCAGCCTGCTTCTCTTACTTCTCTGAGGATTACCAGACGAATGTTTCACAAAAGTGCTTTATAGAGTGTATCGAGAGAAAAATCCATGATAGAATTAGAATACCTCTTCAATTAGATTTGTTCTTTGTTCAAACCCTGTCAGGTGAATTGTAGATGTACAAAGTATTAAAGAGGGACAGCAGTCTTTGTTTACTAGAAAGTGAATCTAAAGTGTTTATGCATTTTTATATATAACCTGCTTGTGTGCAGCAGCAGTTCTCAAAGTATTGTCTGGGGGACCCTTGGGCATTCCTGAGACATTTAATGGGGTTCATGACATCATAAGTATTAGTAATCCCAAAATGTTACTTTCCTCTTTTATTCTCATGCTTCACTGAGTTCACTGGTAACATTAACTGAAAAATATCTTTTGTGTCCTTTGTGTTCACACAGTCACATAAGGAGCAATATTAAAGAATATTAGAGCAATATTAGAGAATGTGCCTTTTGTATCAAAATTGAAATTGAAAGTGATTTTTCTGGAAAGATTTTAAAACCTGTTAATGGAGTCCTTAAATTTAGAATTTGCATAATTTCAATATAAAAGAGTATTTTACACAGAGTGGAACCTAGATAAGTATTCATTAAATAAATGGATGCAGCCCCCTTTTTCTTAACAAACTATATTAGTATAAATTAATGCCATCGTTGTTCATAGGCAGTATTTAAAATATAGGCAAGCACCATGCTTTCAAACACTTAAATTCACCTATTTGTGTATAAACCATGTAAATACCAATTACATTCTCATCTATTAATTAAAACAAGTCTCCTTAATGCTGTTTGGTATATGAAAGGGTTTTTTTTTTAAAGAATATATTTTTTAGAGAATTCTGCATTTTTGTGTTTTTAAAATGTTAGTCTGAATGAGTGATATGATTGTATACAAATTTATATTAAAATGCTATTGTAATGGGCTAATCTGAAATGGTAAATAGATGTTCCCTTAAATGATGTTACTTTGCACCTGCTAATTTGTTTCTTTTGTAAGTGTTGTTATTTCATGTGAATTTTCTGTTTCAGTGATTTCTGAGCTCTAAATAACACCTGGTATTTGCTTTGTGTTCAGTCACATTAAATGAAATATAAAACCGCCTATGAGAATATCATCAAATGTAATATTTTTCAAGAAATAACATTTTTAGAAAAAACATGTTATAGATTGATTTTCAGTGTATCATATACTATTCTTATTAACTTTTTTTCTCATCAAGTGGTGAGAATCAGATACTTTTGAAAAAAATGTTTCAATCAATATATAAAATTACTTATGTCAGAAATCTAAGTATAAATTAGGTGAGATGTCAGTGATGTTTAATGATACAGAGTGTTTTCCCTTATAGTGTTTTATAACATCTATTTAATTAAACTAGACTGAGTGTATAAAATAGACATGATTGAATTCTCTATGAGCTGATTAAAGAAATAATTTCATTATCCTCCTGGTTGATTCGAAATGAAGGTTAAGGTAGGGGGCCCATGTTTTGAAGACAAATTCACCTTCTGTAACACTTGTCAGATTTCAAAGACTAGAAAAGAGGCCACAGCTGGGAAACCAAATTTAGACATTGGGGCTTATCTCAGATGAAAGGTTTCATAGACCATGGAGGTCTATTGACTTTGTGTGGTGTTTTGTCAGAAGTGTCCAGTGTGGATTTGTTTTTAGTTAATCGAGTATAACATTTCAACAGTAATTCTGTTTAACCTCAGCCTTTATTTCTAGACTGCTAGAATTCTAGTACAGTTCTTGCCATACAAGAGGGGCATAGTTAATATTTATTAGCACAATGGTGGATTTTTGTTTAGTTCCTTTTGTTTGTTGTTATTTTATAAGGTATCTTTCAATTATGTCCTTCTTTTGGAATCTTGCTAGTATTATTATTATTATTATTTTTTACTAAAGGGAGAAGCCCTCAACCTGCTTTATGCTTATTTTATAGTAGTTACTTAAAAATAATAGAATCTTAGAACCCTGTGTACCAAAGATATTGTTCTACCAATCTCCTCATCAATAACTTGCTTTCCTTCATGAAGTCATTTTGTTTCTGTGTGTTATCATGGCACATCTCATTACAATGACCATGGAAGACATAACTTCAATAATTTATAGTTTGGTTTCTGCTGGGTTTTTTCCCTCTAATTTTTAAATATCTAGGGTAATGATAATAATAGATTTGCTTAACCTTTCTTAAGCTACTTTAAAATGTGCTTTAAAAATTATCAAATCTGCATCTCAGTAAGGATATACCAGAAACTCACAGTCATTGCCTTAGTGGAGGAGAACCAAGGACTGCATAGGAGGGAGCTGTACTCTCGTGGGGTATCTTTGACCTTTTCAAGTTTGTACCATGTATTGTTGTATCTAATCTTTAAAACTCACTAGCCTATATATAAATTTTTCATCAGCTTTTCTACTTGCATTTCATTGTCAGATTCTTAGATGTTACAATCAGCTTGGTAAGAGAGTATTGACTTTTTTATTATACCATCACTTTCTGAGTCTCCTTGGGCAAATTACTTAACTTCTTTAGCCTTTGTTGCTACAACTATATATGGGGAATACTATGTAGTTCACATGAATGTTGTGAGGCTAGATAAGAATTAGTGTACAGGTACCTCAAACAGTGCCTTTGCCCTAGCAGGCTGAAAGAGCAGCTTTGGAATGCTTCCTCCAGACCTTTCCAAAAAGCAGTCAGTTGTTTGGTGCCTGCAACACATTTTTTCCCCCTAATAAAGGTGTTATGCATGACTGTTGGGGACCCAGGTTGACACACAAATGTGAATTTAATTCATAATAGATCTCTAAAAAATAGAATAATAAGATACATTTTGGATTTTATTACAGAGGAATCTAGAAGTCATGTGTTCAAGCACCCATGTCACCCATATTATAGATAAAGAACCTGAGACGCAGAGGGCTTATATAGGAACACCTGAACCATAGCTTTGAAAAGCAGTGGGACCTGTTAGAGTGCTGTGGAGTCCCAGGCAGTGTGGTGTCTGAGGGCTGGGTAAGGAGTGAGGTTCTGGGAAGGAGGAAAGCACGTTTTCTGACATCCTACCTCTGTCCACCTCCTCATGCAGCTTGGAATTAGATGGAAAAGAGCTTTAGAATTGATCTTTTCCACTCTTGGACTACAATTCTCTAGACTTTTCCCTCACTGTCCTATAGAAACATACATAAAATCCCAAATTTCATTGAAAATGCCCAGTTATTCCCATCTTTGGATAAAGTATGCAGCAAAATTAGCTTGGGTATGTGTCAGGATAAGGTCCCATAGCATTGGAATGTTTCCTTTGTAGAGATGCTAGACTGTCAGTGACAGTCTAGAGGGGTGTGGGAGTTATTGTGATAAGAGTGTACCTGGAATCTAGGTGTTCTAATAAAAATGTCTAATTATGTCTGCAAACTTATTAAATACCATTCAAAAACAACAAACAAAGCAAACAAACCTTTGGTTGTTAAACTTTTTTTTTTTTTTTGGTAGATAAGCCCCCTGTTCCTTTTATTTAATATTTGCAGAACTAAGCTATTATTTATGTGAGGATGTGGATCTGAGGTCAAGAGATTGTGTATATATATAGGGATGTATTTTTTTTCCTTTAGTTTTTATGTTTCTGTAAAGATCTGGAGTTTGCTGGGGTGCTATGGAAGCAACCTCTATATGTTAATGGGGGTTTTGGAAGCAGCTTCAAATTTTATTTAATTTTTACTTATCATTCTTGAATATGTGGATTTTTCTCCCTAGAAAACCACTTTTCCATACATTAGTTTTGAGTTCAGACATGAGTACACTTTGCCAAATTTAAAATTATGCAGAGCCATATTAAAAAAACAATGCCTGTATGGATTCTTGAAGGCAGGGCCTATATGTTAGACCACTTGGCATCCCCTCCTTGTTCTCAAGAGCACAGTGGATGGTTTTTTTTTTTGACTTGTGGCCTGAACCATTTATCATTAGTATTTATTTTAATCTGGAGTGTTGTTATTTTTAATTTTGAAAACTCCATTTCATAGGATTTCTCTGTGGATTTAAATGTTCCCAACTAAATCTTCTATGCTCATAATTGGATGCAAAAAGCAAGAATGTTTTTAAGGTTAAGAACTTTTTCAGACAACTGATTTTACTTCACTAATGAACACATATCAGACAAGAAAGCAAATTCCAGACTATTTGTGCCTCAACCAACCAGCTGGGCACATACCTCCAGGTACTGCTCATGTCTCAAGAGGTTTTTCTGCATGAACAATTATCACCACTCCTTCTTTCATTCAAGTGGCAAGCCATGGCAAGAGTCTTTCTTGCACAGCTGTATAGAACTCAGCTGTAAAATTAGATTTCATTGGCGTAAAAACACAGTGATTATCAATACTATATGTTCAATACATTTTTTTTCAACATTTTTCTTAAATTCTTCCTCCCTCTTATGTAGAAGGCTCAAGCTATACTCAAGTAAAGGAAACAGTTTTTTACCTTTAATCTGTATTAAGTTTGCATGGTAGGCAATTGGTGTTTGAAGGATAGTCTCTTAAGAGCAGAAAAGCACTGTAAAGGTTAATTTATAATCTCATCTTTTTATAAAAGAAGAAATTAATTGCTGAAGTTCAGAGCTAATTATTGGCAAGCCCCATATTACAGCTCATATCGTCCAGTACTCAGTGTTGGGGCCTCTTCCCTGTGCTGCTTTTTAACCATAACATGCTGGTTCTATGAGCTGTTTTTAGCAGAGGGGCTGTGAGAAATTCTAATAATCCTTAGCTTCTCTCCATATCCTTTTTTTGCACTATTTAATTTGATTTTCAGAAAAGCAAGGGAGAGTGTTTGTACCAAGTACCTTTCCTCATGGTTGCCAGAATACAGGAGAGATGACTGCAAGGAAAGCCACTAAAACCACCTCCAGGTTTCTTGTGTCCAATGGCAGTGCCCCACATCAGGTTCGCAGTGTCCACATGCTAATTCCACGTGGGCAGAGCCAGTGCTGCCGCGCTGGTGTAGTGTTACTGAGAAGGGAAAGAAAAGCCATATTCTCACAATGGCAGGGAGGTGTTAAAAACAGTCAGGTGTGTGTTGATGGACGAGCAGATTTTCTCAGAATTTCAGAGGTAAAGAAGATTGCATTGTGTTTCTATTTTGTTTTGATGGTCTTTTTTTCCCTTCTATTGAGGCTGTTGGTGTTTCCATAGTTATTGTCAGAAAGCTGTTTCTGGTTTTGCTGGAAAGACTAGAAATGACAACCATTTTTAGAGTTTCTAGGTCTTGAAACATCAGTCAAGGGGTTTACCTTTCAAAGCCAGCATTGATTAGAAAGGAAAGGGGTTTTTCTCATGTGGAAAATAAAGTATTAATAGTGAATGCTACTTTGACATTTCATTAGTTGTAGGAATATGTACAACTGACTACCTTGGTTGCTCTTTCTCTCACTTCTTTCTAAGTCTTGGTAATAAAACTTAGGAAGTACACGTTTAGGAAGTTGTCAGTCTTTGTGATTGATGACATTTATACCTAAAGGCCACCTGTATGGGGGAGGTTCATGAATGAAGTTTTTCTTTTCTTTTTTCCTATGGGATATGAGTATATGATTCTATATCAAAATTTTGCTTTTCTAGATTTTTCTTTTTTACTATAGCCAGGACATAAACAACAAGTCAGCCCACAAATGTTTGTCATAACAAATTAAGTCTTATTAGGTTTAGTTTTTATATTGGGAGCCATTTAGAAACTAGTCTTGTTATCATTTATAAAACATTAGGTTTGCTTTAAAGGAGAATACAAAAATACAGTAATTTCTTAGTGACTTCTCAAACCCTCCTGCTCCAAACACAACACAGCAAAGCAAAGCCCTTGCTTTCTGTGATTCAATAAGTTTGTCAGATTGTCATTTTGATGATCCATGTGTTTTTACCCCCCCCCCCCCCCCCCCGAATCAGGAAAAAGTTTCTTTTCCTTATTACTATTATATAAATGGCTAGAACATTTCTTTGGTATGTTTTTGGCAGTTTTCTGAAACTTGACCCACCACGGAGTCTCACTATTAGAGTCAATTGCTATTTTTAATAGAAAAGAAAATTTTCATGAAGTTTGAATTGAGCAGATTTTACTAATGTGCCCATAACATTGTTTTCTCAGGCTACAGAACAAGCATGCAAGGCAAAACGTTTACATGCTGTTTAGATTGTGTGAAGGTGATTGGTTCATCTGTATTTTATTGGAAAAGATACTAACTAGCTTTATAGAGTACATGGAATCACAGTTAACTATAACAATATGAATTCTGAAGACCCTACTAGGAGATTATTTACAAGTTGCTTTATAAGTCCTTGTATTTGTTGGGTTTAGAAAGTGCATTTTGAATTTGAACATGGAAGCAAAAAGTTAAAACTGATCATGTGCATTCTCCTTATTTGTTTCCTTAGCCATTGAATTTATACACTTCTCCAGGAGAGTTGAAGATAGTGGGAAGCCTCATTAGGGTGTTGAGGTGAACTTGGGAACCTCAGCCTGGTTTTTGAATGAACTGAGGGAGTTATCTTCTCTCATCCAGCCTGATCTGGCTTATTTGGTTCTGATGGGTATACTTTGTTCCTTTTGGTGTTGTTACGTTTCTTTCTTTTGTCATCTGAAACTAATTTGTGTACTGTACTGCTAACTCACATCTTGAATTAATGTAAGGAAATTTGGGTCATTGGCCCACAGAGTGAGGACCAGGACATTTTGTTACTAATTTGAAGGCCAGGTTCACAGACTTAAACATTCTTCCAGCAGTGATTAGGGCTTTGGCTTTTTTTTAGTTAGAAATTGTTCCTAGTGTATAATTGCTTTCTCTGGCCTTTGGAGGTGGACCTGCGGTTCTCTCCTGCAAATCAGGTTTTTCATGAATTTGGCCAGTTTGTATCTTACTGTAGGCTGGGGCCAGAATGCCATGGAAAACCTTTTTAGACTTGGAATAGGGGAAGCAAAATAAAGAGGAAAAAATAATAAGCCAGTTGCTTAGAGAAATGTAAAAACTGAAGACCCTTTGTAATATTCTTTTAACATAAGGTTTTCTTTAAAAGCTTTGGGGACATATTTGGATGGAATTAAATGTCTTACTAACAGCAAGGATCTGTTCATTTTGTTTTCAGAGTGCCCACCCCCCACCTCTGCCATTGAGCTTGGTAATACTGCACCTTGCTAGCAGGTAATTGAGGACTCACTCTCCTATGAGAGAGGGAAGTTAATCACAAGTGCTCACGTGGCATCCTTGCCCTGTCAATCAAAAGAATAGAACTAGCTGGGCATGGAGCACTTGTGGTTTGTGTTAGGATATGTGGTTAGGGGGAGAGGTTGTGAGGGCCTGTGGTTGTTACCAAATTCTTTGAAATGGAAGTATGGGTAAGAACAAAACAAAGAATAGAAGAGAAACCTTGGAGCTCTGTGGGGAACAAAAAAGTCCAAAGGACTAGAAAAATGCATTGAAGTAATCTATTTTCCATTTGTTTATTCTGATTAGTTTTGCAGCAAATTTATTCTTTATTTGTAAAGGGTAATGATTTCAAGAATGGATTCATTGCAAGATCTCTGTGGTGTTGTGAGGGGACAGTGTGGATGTGGCACAGCCTTCACTAAAATGCCTGAGTCCTATGATAGGTTTGGCCAGCTCACATACACATTTGTCTAAGGGAGAAGGAACTCAGACCAAGAAAAGGAGTGTTTTGTCAGAGTGGTTTCTCCTGTGGCTTTTTGATTGCGATGAAAACAAGTTAAGCTTACTTATTCGTTGATCACACGTCTAGCCCACTCAGCTACCCTTACAACTGATAATCAGCCGGTGGCCAAGGAAGATGGCACAAGGCACATGGGAGCTTCTGAGACCTCATGCAGAGACCATTCCTCTTTGTGTGTTTGTGTAGCTGACAGTCTAGCTTCCCAACCCAAGGAAAGTTTAAGACAGCAAATTTAGGATATGGCCCTGATATTTGAGGGAGTGTGGTTAGCAGTACTGCCTAATGAGGACAAGGGGAAAAAAACAAAAACGAAGCATGAGAACTCAAAGTAGGTGAATATTTCCATATATATAAGGTCAAAATGCTTCAGTAACTTCCTAATATATCACCTAATGACTGAACACAGTATTATTGTAAACAATGACCTGAAATTGCTAAGAAAAAATAAAGTTATGGCCAGCCAGCTCTTTAATGAAGTAAGAAAATATGTAATTTCCATCCACAGTCATTACAAATGAAGTAAGCTTTGGCTGTTAAAGTTAACTGTATGGATGGTAAGTCTTCCACACTGATTGCCTCATCTTTTAATTCCATTTTAAAAAGTTTTGTCTGCTCTCATCAGGTAGGCATGTAACCTTTCCAAGGTCTCTTCAGAGCAATCTAGTTGAGCCACACCTATTGAGAGTTGAGTACCTGTGTGGTTTTGTTTGTGTTACCAGTTAAAAAGAGGAGGCTTACTTTTGGGGAGCTGTCACCAAGGAGTGATGACTGTGCACGGCAAGCCTTCCCAGGCATCCTGGCCCCCTTTAACCTGCTTTAACGATGGTTTTGCAGTATGGTTTCCCTAATTTACAACCTAAATATGTGATTTTCAATTTGTATTTGAAAAACTGACTACTTTTCCCCCTTTATCACTGGGGATAACCAGAAAGATACTACCATGGACCCTAAGTTTCATGTTTTTTATCTGTGTTTTTCATTCTTTTATACTTCTACTTGCCTTTTCTCTTGTCCTTTCTATGGACCATGGACTAAGTTGTATCTATTCTATGATTATTTTAAGGGGCAGCTTGGCAAGCAGTTGCCTTGTTAAGTAGCTGAGCACTTCCTTGTCTAGAGATAATTTATTGCTTTCTGTATGTCTCTTGCATTATAGGCAAATGAAGGTATCCTATGTATGTGCAGGGAGCCTAGAAATGGGTATTTAAACATTGTTGGCTTCTTGTAGGCCCCATCTAGCCAAATCTGTTACCTTGTATTCCCATTGAGATAATGTCTGGTTTACCTCTAGTTAAACTGTTAAGGATTACAGAACAGGTCTTGGATTTTAGCAAGCTGGTGGCCAAAGGAGAAGAAGAGCAACAATTTTGGTTATGGATAAGTGAGACTCTGTAGCCAAGTTCACAGTGGACTTAATTCGCTTTATTAATGCTTCTGTTTTTTCCATGACTAATGGTATTGTTGTTGGGTGGTTGAGTTAAGGCATTAGGAGCGTTTGATGTGCACGAATTCCCACTGTATGCTTTCTAAGGAGTGGTTGTACTTACAGTTGACTTTGTTATATGTACAGTTCCCCTGCTTTCCTTTCCCCCACACCCCTCTTAATAACCTGCAGTAACCACTGAAAATCTATCATCTAGTTTGAAAAAAAAGATTCAGGCATTTTACTTAAAGTCACCTATAAAGTTTTCAAAAGCAAATTCAATGGTCTCCTTGTGCTGATGGACTTGATTTCTTTAGGGATAAAATCCCATACTAAAAGAGATGCTTTTGCAGCTCTGTGTGGGTCCCTTACTCTCCTATTTTATAAGGCTTTTGTGGGCCTGGGCCTGGGGGGGCCATTCACTTTATCCCACAATTGCAGAACCTGGAGTTTAGCTCCCTAGAGGACACAATACCTGTCCTTAGAATGCAACTCAGTGGGGCTGGATTCCATACTTTGTTGATGGCTGTCCCATTATTTAGCACCATACCAATCAGAAGGTTGAAATTGTTAGTGTTGGATGTATTGCTGGCATTGAGACATTCTTTGGTATTAGAGACAAATGACTGGGAATGCCTGAATTTTGTACCAGATCACAACTGTCTTTTCCTACTAAGTTCTCCGCCCTGCCCCCTAGTACCTCCCCAAGAAATAATGAGAAATAGGAACAAAATAGCACTGTTAATTGGATTTTAGCCTCAAACCCTAGAGCTAAAAAGCTTTGGTTATAGCTAGGTTGGATTCCATGGAGCATAAATAGTTTTAGCCCCCCCCCCCCAAACAGGTCCTGACCCATCTTCCTCCCCCTTCAACTCTCTAATCCTGTGCCATTATTTATTATACTCTGGCCTAATGGAAGGACCTATAGAGGCTGAAAGGACCTAAAGGCAGGCCCTGAGGTTGGTTTACTCCTTCTGCCTTGTTGGATGATAAAAGAGAGCAGGTTCCATCCTAATGCTCATCTTCGAGATGGCCAGAACTGTGCCACGTGGGAGAGAGCTTTGGTGCTCACTAAGGCAGCAGAGGGGGCAAGATAGAAGTCAGAGAGCCATAGTCTGCACCAAGGCCTGTCTAGCAAGTGCCCTGGAACACCTCCTTGGGGAGGGGTGAGGAAAAGGTGGAAGTGACCATAGAGTGATGCTTATACTCAAACCCCTAACCTGAATTAATGCCTTGTTTATCCAACCTGCAATTGTGAAGAAACATTAAATAAGACATTATATTTAAGAGATAAGCCTGAGTAGTGTCATCAGTTTAAGAAAAAGTAGCCATTTCCCCTTCATGCATTAGAAAGGTAAAGCATATTAGAAATAAAATTGAAATAGACATTGGTACTCCTTCTCCAGCATTTGACCTGTTACATCATGATAGTGTTGGTGGGATTATCTTAGTTTTGTTGTAGAAGAATCTGTTTTCTTGATCAGGTTAAACTATGGGGCTTTGGGCTTTGTACTTTTATTTGCTTAGGAACTGAGTAATTGCCTAATAAAACAGCATGATGGTACTATTAACACTGCATTATAAGACCTGTTATTATAGAATGTGCTTTCCTAGTTGGGACAAGACTTTGTTTTTTTGGTGCTTAAAAGTGTTTCTCCAAATGGGGTTGTAATGAATAGTGTAAAATGTTACCTATTTAAAATAAAAAGTTCATAATCTCATGGGTGGCTTTTGTGCATCTTTTGATACTTCTAGGAAAGGGATTTCTTTTGAGTGGTTGGTGAGGGAGAGGTATATTTTATGTTCAGAATGGAGATAAGAACGAAGAAATATTTTATTTCTGTTATATCTGTCAGAGAAAAATTTGAGGCAGTTATCAAAGAATTTGCCCCACTGCTTTGTCTGATTGGGATATTGAGTATTAAAGGTTCACTGATGAAAATATCCTTGAATTTGAAATTTTGGGGACTTTGTTATGAATGATAAAAAAATTTAACTGTGAACTATATGGGAGTTTCTGAAATCATTTAAAATTGTGTGCATATTTGCATTTGTATATCCTTCTGTGTTATGCTAAACTTTTTATTTCAGCATATTATAGTTCATAGTAATTTTTTTACCATTCATAATAAAGTCCCCCAGAATATTAAATTCATGGATATTTTGGTCAATAAATTTTAAGCACAATTGAAGAATATGTAACTATTTCTTAAGGAGCGAGTTATAATTCTAAATAGGAATTGACTGTTTTCCTGCTGTTGTGTTGAAAAGCTAAATGTCGGTGGCAGGTATTATTATGGAACAAAAGTAGGCTTTGTGTTATTTTGAATACATGTATGAATTTCATTCTGTGGAAACAATGGAATCTGCCTTTTAGCCTGATTATGCACGAGGTACCATGGGTATGTCCACAGAAAAGCTCAAGACATGAGCAAAAGTGAAAAAGATGTTAACATGCAACAGGTTAAATTCTAGTCATGGAAATGATGGGGGAGAGGTAATTAGAACATGAATAATTAATTAATGGCAAAGTCAGAAATTGCAACAATTGCAGTGTAGGTAGTTAAGCTTTGTAAGCTTGCTTGGACTAACTGCTTATGAACACTATTTTGATCCTACTGAAAGGAGAAAACTCTTTTTATGATTATAAATTATGAGTTTTTTTCTCTGACTTATCTTCTGTCTTAGTAATTACCCTAAAGATTATGATACTACCCATTTTTATCACTTTTATCTTCTCAAAATGTTATCTCACTTTATCTTCAGAAAGATCCCCGGGTAGGGTTGTTAATATTATTCATATGTTTTTAAAATTTATAACTAAATGACAAAGCGGAGGTATGAGAGGTTATGTTCACATGGCCACTTAGAGAGTCTGGTCATTTTTTTCTCCTAGTTCAGGCTATTTATTTGCCTTTGTTCTACCACTCCTTGGGCCTGACATAGTAATACAGTGCTCTGTGATTGGAATAATTTGGGTTTCATGGAGGGGCACTTACATTTCTGTCTTATTATGTTACAGCTGGTTTTTGTGGTCCTGAGTGCTTTTTAAAAAATGGTGGTTCTCTTACAGGACGCCAGTTGAGGGAAAAATTCTCCATGAATGTACGTCACAATGATGATGACCGACCAAATCCCTCTGGAACTGCCACCACTGCTGAATGGGGAGGTAGCCATGATGCCTCACTTGGTGAATGGAGACGCGGCTCAGCAGGTTGGTGCAGTAATAGTGAAACTTAACTCAGATTGTCTAAGTGGGAGACGTTAACCCAGTATTTGATTTATTTTGGGATTCAAAGGTCTGTGATTGTGAATCTTAGTATTTCTAGGTAAGTGTTTCTGTTGTAGAACCACTGTGTGGTTTTTAAAAAATATCAGAAATTGTGGTTTTTGAGAACAGCAAATCTTACCTCATCTAGTTAGTATTTTTGAAACATCAAAAACAATGTGATTTTTGAAATGAGTCATTTAGAGAATATGTACACGTCTTTGAAATAAAATGACTGTTTTTTCATGTCATAAATTGTCCTTGACTGGTTTCCTTGGTTGGCTAGAACAGCATACTCAGAGGGTCAGGTTTTGATTTCACACAAGAGTGACCTCTGCAAGATGCCCAGGTCGGTGTGAACCCACCCTGGCTCCTGGAACAGTTCTTCCAAATCTGTAGCTCATAAAATGATGGGACTTATTTTTTGAAAATCCTCTTTGTCAGTAGTTATTGAACATTACAGAATAGAAAAGTTATTCCTGGCTGGGCGCAGTGGCTCACGCCTGTAATCCTAGCACTCTGGGAGGCCGAGGCAGGAGGATCCCTCAAGGTCAGGAGTTCGAAACCAGCCTGAGCAAGAGCAAGACCCCATCTCTACTAAAAATAGAAAGAAATTAATTGGCCAACTAAAAATATATAGAAAAAATTAGCTGGGCATGGTGGTGCATGCCTGTAGTCCCAGCTACTCGGGAGGCTGAGGCAGAAGGATTGCTTGAGCCCAGGACTTTGAGGTTGCTGTGAGCTAGGCTGACGTCACAGCATTCTAGGGCAACACAGTGAGACTCTGTCTCAAAAAAAAAAAAAAGACAAGTTATTTCTGAACTCAGTAGTGTGTGGGGAAAGAATTTGAACAGTAAGTAAAACCTTTTAAACATTATTAGGAACTGAACTATCATCTCTGATAACATTAATTAAAATTTTTTATTGATTATAAAAACTAGGTTTGCCTAGACTTGTAATTAAATAAATATTTTGTCTTTGTGCATTTCTTTAGAAACATAGAAGTTTTTGTTTTATGAAAGTAGAATTGGGAGCAATTGCTTAAAAAATATTTATCCAAAATATATTAATAATTTCAAATAAGTTAATTAGTCATTTACTTGATGTCAGTACATGTCCCCCTGCCTATCTATCAGAGTACATTAATACTTTGTATGTACCTCTGTTGGAGTTTACCTTGCTGCTTAATAATTTATATTACTTTGTCCTGCATTAGACTGTGAACCTCTTAAGAACAAAGGATATCTAGTAGGTGCTTAATAAATGTTTGCTAGTTGAACACATTTCATGCTTTCTCACCACTGATATAGACATCTCTCCTCCTGATTCCTCAATCTCTTTCTTTACTGGATCGTTTCCACCAATATACTGTAGCATTTTTTTATGTTAAACACATAAATAGGCCTGGTGTAAATGTAATCCTAGCACTTTGGGAGACTGAGATAGGAGGATCGCTTGAGGCCAGGAGTTCGAGATCAGCCTGAGCACCATAGTGAGACCCCTGTCTCTACAAAAAAATATAGAAAAATAATCCGGGTGTGGTGATGCGTACCTGTAGTCCCAGGGACTCAGGAAGCTGAGGCAGGAGGATCACTCGAGCCCAGGAGTTGGAGGCTACAGTGGACTATGATGACACCGCTTTAGTCTACCTCAGGCAATAGAGTAAGACTCTGTCTCAACAAAAACAAATAAAAAAAAAACCCAAACAAAACCACTTAAACAACTACACCTCTCCCCACTCAACAAAAGAAAACCCCCTCACTTGATTCCATACCCCCTGGAGTTGCCGCCCCTTATCTCTTGTTCACACTTTCAGCAGTAGAGCCTGTATTGTATTTCACAAATAGAGCCTGTACTTACTGCCTGTCCTACCTTACCTCCCATTCCTCAACTTCACAGTCTTCACTTGTGTCTTCTCACCTCTTTAGTCTTCCTCTTTAGTCTGTCAGCATGTCCTGTTGGCTTTATATCAGGAAGGTTTGCTGGATTCATACTGTGCCATATCTACTTCACTTTCACTACCTCTACTGAACCCCAGGCCATCATCCCAGCAGGGTGAGATAGTCCTCACTGGTCTCTCTGCTTTGACTTTTGCCCCACCAGGAAGTATTCTCCACACAGCAGCCTGAGTGATCTTTTCAAAATATAAGCTGTACCATGTCAGTGCCCTACTTAAAGCCATCCCCGTTACCCCTGGAATAGAGTCCGATTGCAGCGCATGGCCTGCCAGCCCCACGGGGCTCCTGGCCTCTTTGTCCTTCTCTGACTGCTCTTCTCCAGCACACTGAGCTCCAGCTGTTCATGGGAAGGTTGCAGAGTGCTATGAATGGTTTCAAGATGCAGTGTTTGGTCTCCCTTATTTTTACTAAATAAAATAATTAAAAAAGAAAAAGTATTCAAATGTGAATAAACCTAGAAAGCAACTTAGGTCTTCCAGATATAATCATCTCATTCCCATTTGCCTATGTAGCCAGGAGACCTGAGACTACCTATCCATGTTGTGTACCATTTTTGTGTTTTGATGATTTCTCCCTCATTTTTATGATTCAATTTGCCCAGGATGGCCTTTTGTAGTTTACTAGCTAGCATAGAGAGCCCTCAGTTACAGAATTTTCCAGTTTTCCCTTCAAAAGTAAATTGCTTAGCACATAGAAATGACCAAAGACTTTTAAAGACTGTGGACTTCCTTGGAAGGCCTCGTGGCATTTCCCCACTCTGTATATCTTAACTCTAAGCTGCTTAACAATTTTGGTTAATAACACCAGATATTTATTTCATCTGAGGAGCTTTCTGTAAAGCTAAGAAAGGGAAATATGTTAATTTATCTGTTTTATAACCAGTCAAAATATTAAGTTTTATTATAATGGGAGGTGTCCTTATAAAATCTCATAAGGAGATGTTTGTCTTTTTAATTAGTAAATATATTTGATTGTGTTAGAAGCATTAACATTTGTGGGACAAGCTATTGTTTGGCATTGACCCTAAATTTTCCTTAATTTTGCCGTCAAGTGGGCAAAGGTCATTTGAAATAACCTTCTCAGCAGAACCAACTTGAGATTCAGCGTGCCTTGATGTTGTTGCTGTATCACTGTGGCTCAGCAGAGGCACGGGCCTATTTTTCTTACCTTTTCTGTCTTGTGTCTCCCTCATTCTTTCAAGCCTCTGCTCTTTCCTTTGTGTCCTAACACTGAGCATTGCCCTAGGCAAGTGTGGCCAAGGCCTGGGGCCTGTGTGGAATCTGGGCTGAGGCACAGGGGGAAGACAGACTGTAGGAGCGAGCAAAACCCAAACTCTCAGAGAAATACAAGAGAGTAAGCAGAGAAAGGGGAACAATAAGGGTAACCCAAAAGAATAAGAACCAAGGTTAAGTCTCTAAGGCAGGACCTGACAGTGTGGCACTGCATGAGTTTTGAGTGCTTGCTCAGGGTGTCCATTGGTATTTGCAGTGTACTCTTAAGGGCCTGCAGGGTGTGGTGCTCAGGTCTGTGTTAATGGATCAGGACACAGGAGACATACCCAAGGAAGTGATGTGTATAATGCTTTCAGAGTCTTTCACTCTGTTCTCCCACTGAGGCAACACAATTCAACTTCACAAAAACCTTTTGGGGGCTCAAGATTGAATTAAGAATGGACATTGCAGGCTTTTTATGACAGACTCTTGGGGGTGATGTTTTAAGGTAGGCAGTACTTTAGCCACCTCTCAGATACTACTGTTGTAAAGAGCCATCCAGCGGCCACAGTGTTCTGCTTCTAAACATCTGTTAGGAGTGTGTGTATGATGAAGCTTACCTTGTGTGTGTTTACAGTGTTCTTAATACTTTGCAGCTGTGCGGAGGGCATTCTAAACATTTCTATATACGCAAAAGAACCACCGCAGCTATGAGAAAGCTTTTCAGTTCCCACAGCTCTCCTCCTCGGCCTGAGTTCTGTCTTGATGGTTTCTGGATTTAATTAGTACTAGTTCTTGGCAGGGTTCTCTGTTGTGTTCTGGCTTTCTACATAAGAGACACTGTTAATTTTCATTATTTGAAGTCATGTTAAGTTTGAAACCTTGGTTTATCATTTTATATAGGTAGCAGGAAAAAGAAAAGAGTGAAAAGAATTATTCTTAAAGAGAAAAGTCATCCTTATTATGAATGAAGCTTTAAAAAATATACCATCAATTAAAAATGAATAACAATAAACACAATGTGAACAGAAGCAATTTATTCAACAGCTTTACTTATTTAACAGCTTTATTGAGGCATAATCCACATGCCATATTATTCATCCACTGAAAGTATACAGTCAGTGGAATCTAATGTATTCACAGAATTGCACAACCTTGACTACAGTTAATTTTAGAACATTTTTATCATCCTGTAAAGAAACCCTACAGAAGTCACTCCCTATTCCCCCTATCTTCTGCCATTCCTAGGCAAGTACTAATTTACTTTCTGTCTCTTAGATCTTGCCTATTCTGGAATTTCATATCAATGAGTTCATGTAATATTTAGTCTTTTGTGTCTGACATCTTTCACTGAGCATAATATTTTCAAGGTTGTAGCATGTATCAGTATTCTATTCCTTTTTTATTGCCAAATAATATGATATTGCATGGATATACCACATTTTATTAATCCATTCATCAACTGATAGACATTTGATTTCTTTCCACTTTTTGGCTATTAGGAATAGTGCTACTGTGTGCAGATTCTTGTGTGGACATGGTTTTCTGCCTCAGGTTTATAATTAGGAGTGAAGTGGAATAGCTTTATTTTGAATTATTGTTTTCTAAATAAAGTATCTCTGCCTTTTCTCACCAGTAATTCCTTCTGCCTCTGAATAATTATAGCCCAGCATGGCTAAATAAAGTTTGGTTCCCTTAATATGCCTAATTGCATACTATTCTGGAGTTATAAAACTCAGGTTTCGACCTGAGTTTTTTAATGTGTGGCTTTATAAACTATGGTGAATGCCCTTCAGTAAACAGAAAATTAGTGCCTATGTTGACATTTTCAGAACCTAATGATATATTAATTTAATTGTCTTTGTTAAAGACTTCTAGCGTGTTTTAGAGATTTAAAAATGTGGCAGCTAGTTTTGAGCATGAATTCTGACTTTTTAAATTGGTTTAATATTTTAATGATCTCTGAAGAGGAATTATAGCAGCTACCAGTTAAAGAAAGAAAACATTAGGTTAAAAACAGAAGTGTTGACATAGGGTGACAGGGTTTACTGATTTGGTCATTTAATACCTAACATTTATAAAGGTTTCTATGACTTACATGAAGGTAGTATACCAGTTTATATTGTATTCTTAATGACTCTTCCTACGTATATATTCACTGAGAGTCAGTTCCCTGTGGGTTAGGGATTGGATTAGATACCTCTTTGTCCTGACTAGCACTTAGCACATAGAGCACATCTAGTAAATGTTTTATCATACTATATATCTTATATTTTGCCTCTTTTTTTTCTTTTAAGCTTCCAGAGTATTAATTGCTAATGAATGTTTTTAATGCCTCTTCTTAAGAAAGTAGATCTTAAATGTGAACAGAAAACTTGTGTCTTCTGCTAGCTTAGGATAGGATGTCATCAAGTTGCCCTGGAAGACAGGAGGATAAAGTTGTCTTTGTTAGGTCCCATGCTCTTGACTTTGCCTATTCCTGTTGATCAGCAGTTAGCATGTCCTTTCGTTGAGAGTTTTTTTCCCCCTTTTGTTTCTTCTTTTTGAAATCCCTTATTTCCCCTAGAGAGAATACATAACCAGTGTTTTCTGGAGTGTTCTTTTGAATACACATTTCCAGACAGCAAGTTAAACATATTAAAACTTTCCACATTCAGATGTTGCTCATCATTGACATGTCTTTAACATCAAATGTGCTTGTTCTCCTAATCCAGTGACCTTTTCTGTTCTGGTTGATATCTTCTTAATAACTTTTTCCCTTGACAGCTTCCTTATTGCATTCAGTAGTTCAAATCCTCTTACCCACATAGGTTTTACTCCTCAAATACCTATAGCCACCATGTGAGGCAGACTCATAAAGAGTTTTGCATACATAACAGATCTTGCACAACAGAAAGGAAGTTTTGTAATCAGTCTATTGTAGAAAAATGAATAAACAACTCTTGGGAAGGGGGTTCAAATGAGAATGGGACTGGTGGTTAAACTAGAGGTGGCAGCTGTTATTGCTGAATAACGTTTATATAGCAACTCCCTTTGTGATAGAATCCTATTTATGGGCTAGGGCTTGAACTAGAAAGTAGAGAGAGTGGTCAAATGTTGGGTTTGAAAAGCCAAGTGTAGGGAAGCTCAGTCTTGGGTCACACTCTTCAGCATCAAGATGCATGAGAGATGCACAACTTAAGCAGCAAATGCTTAAATAAAATTATTATTGTAAACTGTCATTCATGTCACACTCTACCACTCACATTTATAAAAGACTTCTGGTGTCAAGATATTGTCAGTCTCTCTCCTTTGAGATTTGGGTGGAAAAGAGTGTGAGGGTAAGATTTATGACTGAATTAAGGAGTGACTGAATAATAGATTTGTTCATTTTAGTAAGCATTTATCAAATGTCTTCTATGCCAGCACTGTGTTAGGTGCTGGCAACAGAAAGATGAATAAGGCACTGTTCTTGCCCTTATGAGCAATGAGCAATCTAGTTGGAGAGTGAAATGTGGTTAACTTAAAAACAATGGGGGAAGGGGTGCTGTATTTAGACATATGTCTGTTGAGCTACAGAAGAAGTGCTTGGATTGCAGAATGTGAGAGTGCTGTGGGAGTGCAGAGAGAGGATTGAGGAGTGGGAGAGGTGGGAAAACAGACCAGGCTAGGAAGACTCACAGGAGGCTGAGCCTGGAGTAGAGATCTAACTTGAAGCCTAGAACTATGTAGGCTTTGCATATCAGGTAATCAGTTTCTGTTTTATTAAATGAGAATACTTTATAGGGATAGTATATGCAAAAGAGAGCTAATATTAGGGGCAGCTCAAATGAACTGTATCTTCATAGTCTATGATCTCTTTCCTTAAACCTTTGCTATTAGTTTCCTCATTAGCGAATCTATTTTCCTCTAATGCTCCAGTCTGGCCATCTGCCTGGGTCCCTTAATGCCTATTCCTCAGAATTACTAACTCCACAGTGGGACAGATCACAACCAACCCTCAACCAAGGCCACTTTCCAGCTGCAGAGCCAGCCACCCCTGCTTCTGAGGGCCTCCTTTTAGCTGTAAAAAAGATGTGAGTTTATCTAGGTCTGTGGTCTGACTTTTCAATCCTCTCTCTGTTAGCTTTGCCAGTTCCACTCACAACAAAGACTTCCTAAAAGGCATTGCCTATGTAGAATCTTAGTCTTATGAGGGAAAATGTTGATGCCATATTATCAGAGGGTGTTGTTGTACATGGCACCTCCAATAATTAGAACATATGACATATAATTATGACAGTTCTGAGCTGTCTGGGTTGAGAGACACTTCAGAATTTAATTAGCCAAAGGCAGTAATAGTAAGATACAAGATACAGTCGGTATCCTTCAAATGGTAGAAACTGAACTGCCTTCAAAAAAGAGAGGATTAAGGAAAATTACTGGCATGGCAAGGTTTTACTGCAGAACAAATGGCAATTTTAAACTCTGTAGTGATTTTAACATTATGATTGTTTTTAACTTATTGCAATCTTTGTCTGATTCCATTGTTAATTTAGAAAGAGCAGGGGCTGTGTCTCTCTTGTTCATGCTGTGCCTGGCATCTGAGTTGGCATTTAGTAAATCTTTTTGAATGGATGAAGGATGAAAGAAATTAACAAATTTAATTCCTCTAAATCAAGGCTTGAAGGCGTTTTTTTTTTTTTTTTTTCATCTTTATAGCTTAAAAACAGAGATTTAGGGGCCATTATTTAACAATTGGAAGATTTACGTAAAATTCTGGATCTTTGAAATTGTGTCGTGTGCTCATGTATATCATGTTTTAAATATAGCAAAAGTGATTAAGATTTTTCAGGGACATCCATTGTCTCTAACTGATAAAGTGTGTTTAAGCTTTGTAGTTTTCTACTTGTCTGATGACTTATTAATATGGTCTTGTAGAAGGGTTTCAATTTTACCTCTTACAAGTTAGGACCCATGTATTTTTATTTTTTTTTTTTGGTCTCTGGTTCTTAGTAAACAGTATTTGAGCCCCCCAGTAAGTGCCATGTGGAGCAATCACCAAAGCTTAGGAATGGCAAGAGAAACAACCAGGTACCTTGGTTTTACTCTTTACAGTCTAGTGGGGGGGGGCATTAAACATAGGGGCAAGGTATAAGTATTTAAAGGGCAGCGATGCAAATACTTGTGTTTATTTTTCTTATAGTCTCCAAGGATTGTCTTTAGTATTTATTGAAACAGAGGTTTTTATAAAAGTAAGCTTCTCCTGGTGTTACTTAGATGAGGCATTTTTATTTAAAACATTTTATTATTAACTTTTTTTTTGAATAAGATTAAATTTGTTAAATTTCCAACCTCTGATTTCTATTTTTTTGTTTGGTTTGAAGATATGTATTTGTCATGTTGAATGCGATGTGATAGCTATTGATATATCTCATAGTACAGTAAAAATAATGTATACACACAGGGAGAAAAGACACTTGTGCATCCAGAATGTGTTGCAATGAGACACTTCTGCATGCAGAATATGTTTGCAAGTAATCGTTTTCATGTAGGCAGATGCTTCTCTTTTTTTGTCCAAATGATTGATTTAAACATATAACTATATGAAATATATACATTACACTCCAAATATGACAGTAGTGTGCAAGCTGCATAAAATTAGTAACATTAATCTTGAAGCTTCAAATGCAGATTCTTTTTCTTTCTCTTCTACATTTCCAAGTGTAAAAGTAAACAGCCTATCAAGGAGCCAGTTGCTAAAGTGCCATAGTATTATATCTAGTTAATTTTGGGTTTAGGTACCTTTAGATTCTATTAGTTTCCTTATTTAAATTGATACTGGCCAGAACTAGGTGCCTCTTAGTCATTTTCTGGTTAACTTAAAGCTAGAAGTGGTGGGCCCCTAGAAGAAGCTGTAGTCACCTGCTGCTTTGGTGTTCATGCCTACATTTTTCTTAGCCCTAGGCCTTTTTCCTTAGTAAGTGACCTTCAGATCAGATCATCTGTTGAGAGGGAATGTGTTTTATGAGCTGCAGGTATGTTCAGCACGATCATTAACCAGAATAATTTGACCCTGCCTCTCCTGGATGGATCTTCTCTTTGCTGACCATTCCTTGCTCCTTGCAGTTTAATAGATAAGCATTTGGATGAAATGGATCGTCTGCATTTTGCAAATTACTTTGCCACCGGTTGGCAAATAATTGAGCAGTTAAGTAGAGATAGCAAAGAACCAAGAGTCTTTATGGTCCTTGTGGTGTAGTTTTGGGTACAAGTTGACTAGAGAGTATTTATTTGTATTGTAAAGCTGTCATTAAGGTTCCATTCCTATTGTTTAAAAAAAATGCAAATGAATTCTTGTGAGCCCAAACTTAGATTTGAAGGAAAATGGGCTTGTGCCGTTGTCTAATTATGTGACATGACTTTTAATTTTTAAGAGAGGCCATTAAAAATGTTCTTGTGCTTTCTAAGTAGTAGTTAGAAAAATTCAGCACTGAGTATGTTACTGTCATGGATAGAAGTTTTTTTGGCCTTTATATTGGAGTGTTGAGTTGTCATTCTAGTTCATGGGGAAAATTGTGACACACAGAAGCATGCGCTTTTTTTAAGTTAGTGATGTTTGGTAGCTAAATTGGCCAGAGTAATTCAGCTCATTTATTTTTTCCAATTTTACCATTTACATTTTTGTCTTACATTGCCAGAATGGTGTCTGTTTAGTACCCACTTAAGCTCTCATCACCTTGCAGAAAGGTCATATGAAAAGCATTCTTACAGAATGGTTGTTTCTTTATAATTTATTTGGTGGCTTTAGTCATGACTGAACATAAATTATGAGATAAAATACTAACAATATGAATTACCAAGGAATGGCATTTAAATTTTCCTTTTAGTGTTGTGATGGAAAAGCACATGTTAAGTATAAATACCCAGTCTGTGAATATCTGTTTTAAGGACTCAGGAAATCAATTGAGGGTGAGTTGGGTGATAGAGGACATTATCCTTTAATAAGTGAGTGTTCACATCCGGTTTGCTTCTCACAGTCTGTTTTCTCATTTTTAAAGTGGCTTCTTCTGGGTCAGACACTGGGAGATCTCCCACTTTTTATTGACTACCTCTGCAAACTGTGTTACTCCAAGCACTCTTGAAACATTAAAGAGCCTCCATTAACAAGATGGGTATCACACCAGGTGTGAGCTTGCTTTATGGAGGGAGCCAGGGGGACATTTTCTAACAAGTACTCCAAAACCTGGGGGAAAATGTAGATCAAACATTGTGTATGGTTGACTCTAACAGAGATTCCAGTGCCTTACCAATGTGAAAGATAAAGGTCAGAGTTTTGACATTGAAAGAATGCCAAGTGTTTGACTAAATTTTTGACATTTACCTTAAACTTAAATGTTACTTTTTAAGCTTGTTAATCACTAGAACACTTTTAGTTTCAACTTTAAACTTTTTTCGTTGAGTGGTTCTTTGTGGACAATAAGTTAAAATCAGCTGCTGAGAGATGGTAGTGGAGAGAATAGCTTTTAGTTGCTATTTTGATTTCTTTGTTACTTTTATGGTGGGGGGAAGGAAAACTGTTTGAAGGCTTATACGGTGCTGGGACTGGTGCTAAGCACTTACGTACATCATTTCATTCAGTAATCACACACCCTGTAAGGTGGTGATCAGTTTTATAGACAAAACCTGAGGTGAGAAAGGTTAGGTACTTGCAGCTGGCAAATCACAGGGCTAGGATTTGAATTCACTTATCTCCTCTTCCGAAGCTCCAATCCTACTTTTCCGGAAGTGTGGGGGCTGCCTGGGTTGAGTATATCTCCCTTTAGTCTTATTTAGGTAAACAATTGGGAAGAGACATGGGACTGGGTTCTTCTGCACAGTAGTAAATTATAAAGTTTGCTAAGACTGTCCCTCTTCCTTATCTTATCTGATCTCCACATTAACTCCAGATGGTGGCAGTTCTTCTTGCTCTCAGCTTTCTGAGACTTGAGGACTAAGCAGCAGTAGTGGCATCTGAAGGCCTGGAGGCCAGGTTCCCTTTGGAAGAGGAGTTGGGAGTGCAGTCTTCTGAATCCCAGACTGGGTCATCACAGTGGCTGCCTTTTCTTTCCTTAGGGAATGAGTCTCTCCCTGAGATTAGGAGTGGGGGAGCGACTCCCTCCGAGGTCAGCAGCTGCTGAGAGAAGGACAGTAGAGGTTTCTCACCCTGAGAGTCAGGAGAGGGCCTTTTTGCCTGCCTTTTCCTCTCAAACCCCACCCTTCATTTCCATTCAAAAATTACATCACCCTAGAGGGAGTTTTTGAGATTTAAATCTAAAAACTTGTAAGACTTGAATCTATTAGGTGGTTTGTTTTTCATTCTGATTTTATAATAATTTCTCTTAAGTAATGCCAGAATAAAAGAAACAAAAGTTTATCCTTCAAAAAGAAAGAAAATGGCCACTTCGCTACACACAAGCATTTCTTAAATCTCTCACCTCTGTTTTTCATGATCTCCAAGGGGAATATAGAATTAAGCATCATGTAGTATTTGTACTATGAACAATGATGCCACACCCACTTGCTAGTAAGTTCCTCATTTTCTTTGTTTTAGATTGATGAAGGATGCTTGGACTTTGACTCTCCTCAAGATGCTAATTATATGTTTCAAAAATCATGTGTTCTGTTAAAAATCACTTACACATAGTCTTGGAAAGAGAACTGGAGGCAGGGAGTTGCTTCAGGGTGCAGAATATTGTTTTGGAGGCCTTGGGAAATAAATCTTAAGAGTTAGTTCATTTACCACCAAGACATATTTAGTCTGTATATAAACAAAAGAAGTCACAGTGTGCCTGGACATTATTTGTCCCAGATGGAGTTTAAACTTGGCTCATTATGCTGCACTGATGTCATGGTGCATAAACTGGCCCTGAATTAGACGTGTGTAGATCGGCTGTGTGCTTGTATGTGCTGAGAGCCTGTGGGAGTGGGCGGGGCTGGCTGGAAAATCTTTGTCACATTTTTCCTTGTCTCTCTGTGGAGACTAGTGTCAGTCCTGAATTTGGACTCAGTGCAGGATGAGGGAAGAATTGGAATAATCTGTTCATTTGTACAAGTCAGTATGTGTATGTCCTCAAGGATGTAATTCTTCCGAGACCCAGAGTGTAAGTGTGCTTAGCTTTCCAACAGTTGCTTAACAAAGCTCTACTACTAAAATCTAGAAAGGAAAATCTTAAAAGCATTACATTTTTAAAGTAATTTTTAGTCTGTTTGCCTTGAAGTCTTAAATCTGGTGAGTTTCTTTACATTTTTTAATGGTCTTAAGTATCCAGCTGTGCAATTCTGTTTTCCTGGATTGTATAGTGGACAACCTCTCAAACTAGTTGCTTAAAAGTGTGTAAAAAGGCAAATGCCTGATGCTCTTTAGAGGATCTGAGTGAGTTTAATTCTGTGCTTTTAGAGGGCAGCTTGTGGGTCAGAAAACTGAGCAAGAGAGGATCCTCTTCTGGACTTTTGAGCACCTGATAGGAAATTTCCGAATGCTGTGGTGTTACTTTATTACTTTTAATTGCTGACTTTTGTTATGGTAATCTTAATTAGAAGCATTTCCAAGTAATTCAAACCATTTTTTAGTTGCAAAGGGCTTAGATTTCAGATCTTCTGTGAATGAATTCCAAAGTCACTCTTGTTGCTGGGATCCACAGAAGCTGAACAGACACCAGAATGTGAGTGAGTTGGGCAGCAAGCCTTTAAGGAGAGTCAGAACGTTTCCCAAACAGAAAGTCTGGTTAGAGGTGAGAATTGGCTGGTTTTAGATTTTATTGAGAACACAAAACATGGCAGATTTGGTTAGAAAAAAGTTTTTTTGAGACTGCATTTTACTTAACTGAGAGACTTTTGTCACTGGTATGAATTTAAAGAAAAAGAAGTATTAGTAAGGGTTATTTATTGAGCTCTATGTTATGAGTAAGGCCTGGTACCAGGGCCGCACTAGGGTTGCTCTATTCTTTAGAGCAAACATATAAGGTGAATATTATTTATTTTTTACAGGTGAGGAAATAAGGGGTTAGAAAGGTTACGTGACCTGTCTGGCAGAGTTGGAACTCAGCTTCAATCTGTCTGACTTGCTCTTCTCACTGTGTGTCTTGCGTTTCCTAGTTGATTTTTAAACAATTAGCTCAAGGATGAATTGAAACTAAAAGGAGATTAACTGAGAGTGACTTTACTAAATATTTATTCACGTGTACCTGTAATGCCACTCATTGGCCTGACTTCCATCTAATTTTACTTCAACATACAGTATAGCAGTAAAAAGAAACTTAAACATATAGAAGAAATATGTGTTATTTTATACTTATTTTTTTAAATCTTAGAAGTTCCTAAGATTCATTTTTTAAATTTAAAGATTGAGTTTTAAGTAATACTGTACTTTTACCTGCAATTTGGAATCTCTTTTTTAGACCTTTTGTGTATATATAATATGATAAAATGCAAATTATAACATCAAGATACAAATAATGAATTAACTAGGTCGAAATGGAATTCTTTAGGAATCAAAGTAAATATTTTGGGGACATGATTAACTTTGGACCTTTGAAAGTAAGTATTGCAATGTTTCTTCTTAGACTTGTTATTATATTTATTTTCTAATAACACTAGTACTCTTTTCCTTCTGGTCAGCAAACCAATGAAAAATGTGGTAGGTAGACAAACATAATCCACTGTGACTGCTTTGTGAGTGAAGTAGAAGAAAGGAATTATAGGTCGGTGCTGAATGGTTTTGGGATTAGTTTTTTAGAACAAAAGCCAAGAAACCAAAGAGAAATAAGGGACAGAAGAACTCTAGAAGAAGAAGGAGGCATAGGGAAGACACATGTCAGTGATAGCAGTGGAGGAAATGAAAATGGTGGAAGCATAGGTAGATGACAGAGTGACAGGAAGTAGGAAAATATTAAGTAGTTATGACTCAGAGAGCCATACACATTACTTTGTCTCCATAATATTAGCAATCCCAGTTTTGGTAGAGAGGTTGAGCAGAACTGTACAGCAGCAAATCCTGAGATCTGGATAACCACATTTAAAGGTTAAACCATTAGTCATTTTTGAATATTGTTACATGGAACAACATAATACCTGAATTGTGTCACAGATGGATGTTTCATTAACATTACTGGTATCCATGTGTCTAGGGTTTCCCTTCTCAATTTGAGTTTCTCACTGTTATCACAGTCACCTACTAATGTTGCTTTCCTGCTGGAAATTCCTTCAGCTCACAGGATGAATTCCAGACCCTTAAGTGGGGCAAACAAGGTCCTTCTGAAGTGGCCCTGGCTTGCCTTACCTTATCCCTTCAGTCTTACCTTTATCCCTCTGTCACATGCATACCCCATTATAGCAACATGGGAATTCTAGCTGTTTCTTTTTAAATGTATCATACCATTGAGGCCTCTGTGCATTTCCTGGTGTGGTTGTTCTTTTGATTTTCCACTTGTAGTCGCCTACTCCTCCCTTTAAATCTCACTCTCAAGTATTACTTTTCCTGATTTCTAGAAGGTTTCTTCAGTTTCCATAGCACTTAGTAGCAATTAATCATATTTTATTACAGTTAATTGTATTTCTCTACTCTAGCACCAGCATATAAGATGGGTAGTATTTCATCTTCCTCCCAGTAGAATTATCAGTGCTTAATAAAGTGCCTAGCACATAGTTACTACTCAGCAAACATTTGTTGAACTAATCAAGATTTCAACAATTGCCTTAAGTATTGATTTAAAAAAGAATGATATAATCAATGCAAAGTCAAGGCCTGAATAAGTGGTGTTATTAATCTGTGGAGGTGGGTGTGAGATCCTTTCCTGTCTTCCCTCAGCCCTTCTAAAACCTTAAAATATTGCATATTTGTATTCCTTTCTGATATGTTAATGGACACAAAATATCAGGCAACAGTAGTGTTAATTTTAAGCAATTAAGTATAGTAATACAGAAAAGTTCTAGAATATTTAATGACACAATATTGGAAACTGATTTTCTGTCAGAAGAATGGAAACATTATTTCTTTGATTATATTTTAGGGAGAAGAACAGTGTTAATAACATGATTAACATGGACTTGGGTTTTAAAAATAGTAGGATATTAGGAATATATGCAGTTAAATATGTTTCTTCACTGGCCTTGAGATTCCAGCATTAGAGAGTTGCTGGTTTAGGTTCAATGCATAGTTTTTTTGTTTTTAAGAGGCAGAGTCTCTCACTGTTACCTAGGGTAGAGTGCAGTGGCTCGATCATAGCTCACTGCAACCTTAAACTTCTGGGCTCAGGTGACCCTCTTGCCTCACTCCGAGTAGCTAGGACTATGGGCGCACATTATCATACTCAGCTAATTTGTTAAATTTTTTTGTAAAGATGGGATCTCTCTCTGTTGCCTGTGCTCGTCTCAAACTCCTCACCTCAAGCAGTCCTTCTACCTTGGCCTCCCAAAATGCTGGGATTATAGGTGTGAGACACCATGCCTGAACTGAATGCATCATTTATCAGAGATGTATGACATTAATGGGAACATCAGTGGGGATCAAAAACAGACAGGAGGGTGTAGTTGGATCTAAGTTGGAGTGAGACATGCTAGAATCAGCGTACAAAAGCACATTAGAAGTAGGGCCAGTGAGGCCTGAGCTGCTGAATGCCCATCAGTGTAAGCAAGGCCCAGCCTGGGGACACAGGTGTGTGGATGGGATTGAGGGTGGAAAATTGTTGTGCCTCACTGGGTGACATCTTTAACAAGGATTAGCTCTGAAACGGTGATAGCAGGAACCAAATTTTGTTCTCAGTGAATTTTCAACTAAAGAAAGGTGAATTATATTTTTGGTACTCAGCTAGTCTCTGAAAAGCATATTTAATAAAATGAAAAGAAAATGATTTAAGTAAACATGATAGTTGCCTGAAGCACATGATAGTGCTTCAGATGCACAAGGGTGTTTGGTAGCTATTACTCTTAGCCACAGGACAACTACACTAAAGCTTGCATGTAATTTTGGTCTTTTATATTTTTGGTTTTTATCCTGAAAGGCTTGGAGTTAAAACCTTAGACTAAAGTGTTTGTGGGTAGATTTAAAAGAGACTAACCTAGTATGGGCCACCTATATTATGTTATGCATTTTTCCCATTTAAGTTAATAAATGCTATATTTATATTAATGGCAAGCAGCAGCTCTTTTTGTAATAGAATCTCTTTATTCAAGGCAATGTATAATTAGAGGGAAGAAATGTACAACTTCTTACAAGCTGCTGTTGAATGTTCTTACCTCTATCTATAAGTGTTTTATTTTTGTTTACATGATTTCCCTCACACCTCTCGCCTCATCCCATGCATGTTCTATTTGTCATCCCCCAATGGGCAGAACTTTGTGTTGTTTAAGGTTTTGTCCCCAGTCCACATTCTGGGCACTTATTAATATTTGCTAAATTAAGACTGAGATATTGTAGTAATTTCTCTAAGGGCATTTATTTCATGAAGTGCAATATTATTGAACTCTTCTGTTTGTATGTATTTTCTGCAGGCATAAAATGGTGTGATTTCAGGGCATAAAAGTATTCCCCTTAGTTCATCTGATTTCTCTTTCCTAGGTTACCTGTTAGCCATTTCAGTCTTTTTTTTTTTTGTTAGCGACAGATGACTTTGAGGGGAAACATAGGAGCTTATAAAGCAATCTTCCTAGGAGTCATCTTTTGTTTTTTTTTAGGCTTCCTATTGGGCCATGAGAAATGGCATCTAGCAATTGTGATAATAGAGTACTCATTGGTTTGTCTTATGGTTCTGGGGGAATTAAAGGACTTGACAAGAACTGATCCTGCCCAGTATATTTAAAAAAAACTCCAATGGTTGTTAATTGAGGGATTCCTTTCCACCTAACTGCTGTATCCTGATTAGGGACAGGAGGTTCTGCTTCAGGAAGTGAGTACAGATTTCCTAGAAGAGAACTTGTCCTCTGTCTTTGGGGCTGTACCTTTGACCCAGTTAACTGCATTCTCTCATTTCAGCAGTTTTTTTTTTTTTTTTTTTTGCAGTATCTCTATAGAGAATTGACTTTGTGAAACCCACGCCTATTAGACGGGGAAGTGGTGTTGTAAGAATAGAGGAGCATGCGTTTTGGTCAGACAGGGCTGGATTTCAGTGCTAGCTCAGTCACTTTGTAGTTTTGTGACTTTGGACAAGTTACTATTTTCCTTAAGTTTTGGTTTTCCCATCTGTAAAATCTAGTTAATAATACCTACCTGGCAAATGATAGGGGTTCAGTGAATAGGAGCTATTTTTGTAATCATTACAGGAAAAACACCTGGAAAAAGTAGCCTGCATCATGCTGAATTAATTTTACAAATAAGAAATAGGCTGTCAAGGGAGATACGTTTTGAGAATTAAAAATTTGAATATCGGAGTATTTTCACTCTTTATGATAAACACAAATATTTCTGAAGTCCAGGAAAAAACAAAATAAGACCATTTATCCTACTGCTTGTGTTAAGCAAAGAAGAGCTTCATCTAGCGTGTGTGTCCTTGTACCTTGATCCTAATGTTTGTTTAAGTCCCCTTGGAAGCTTTCTGGTCTTGTGTATTCTTTTCCTATCACCTTTGGATTCAGGCTTCAGGTAGGACAGTTGGGCAGGATGGGGGCAGTCAATGCTTTTGCATCATCTTCCAGCATCTTTCTAGTTCACATGCTCATCATATTTTTAATCTTAGGACATTTTGTGTATATTATTACCACAAAGATAATTATTGGTCATTTGCAGCTCATTACTTCTCTTTTCCTCATTGGGAGAAAAGAGAAAGGGGACTCAGAAAACAAATAATAACAAATAATACTTTCTAGTTTGGGCCAAGGCCAGCTGTGGTTTGTGGCACAGAAAGATGGGTATGAATGGACAGTTTGAGGGGAAGAGGAGCTCGGAGTTTGGGAATCCTGTGTGTATGTGTGTCCATCTGTCTGTCTGCCTGTGTCTGTCCATCCAGGCCTCAGGAATAGGTGGTACTACGCCTCTCACATAGTCAAGTGTCAATTTTTAGAAGTTATTAGATATTCCTGCATATAGAATCCTTATTTACATGGGACTCTTTTGCAGCTTTTAGGTTGTATCATTTTTCCTTCTAAAGATATCTGTTGGATAATCATAAATGTTGGCTACAAGGGAAAAGCGTTCATTTATACATGAAACAGCTAAGAGTAAGACAAGCCTCACAAAGTGTGGCAAGTGGGAAAAGCTCCAAAAGTGAAATAGAATCTTCTCTCCCAGCATGGTTTATTATCTCGATTGTCTCAGTATTGGATTTAACTTTTAGGATTGCTGCAAATGTAATATTTCATCTTTGGTCATTTTCTCAGCAGCAGCTTTTTTTTGATGGACTAATACATTGCAGTGATTGCTTAGTCAAGTGGCTGGTAATTTTTTATTTGAGGCATAAATTAGGAATTTGCCTCCAGGAGTGTTCTTAGATACTATTGATACCTGGTTAATCAGCCACCCAAAGTTTAAATTGCAACAGTAGCTTTCCTTTTCTTCTTTTAAGGAGTGAAAAACAGATTTAGATTTATACCTATAAGGAAAGATGGTGCACTTTGTTTCTGTTTTCCTGTTAGGTGAAACATTCCCTGCTGTGTTTGCTCAATTTTATTCATTCTAACTCTTGTTTTGTTGTTTCTTTAGACCTTGGAAGAGTGGTCACTTATTTTTCATCAAGCCTTGATAAACTGCCTTGTGTTTATTTCGGGCTTCTTGGCTCATGTAGCCCTAATGGTTTGAAACAGGTCTGATGAAGCAATAGGAGCTTAAAGTATGTTCCTATGATTTGACTAGCATGGTTCTATTTTAACATCTCTAGGGAAAAAATATTAGTGGTTAAAATCTTTGTCTTTTTCCCTCCTCTGACAAGACACAGAATACAATATGAATTGTTTTAATGCTGACTTTGGAAAAGCAGGAAATGCTTAGTAAGTGGACACAAAATGAGGTTTGGACAGCAATGTTATGGCTTATGTTTTATATTTAAGAGAAATTGTAGCAGTTATATCTGCTTTGTAGCTGGAGGGAGGGAGACACTGACTGACTCGTATGATACAAAAGGTTAAGTGCCATGGGTCTGCCAGGGTGTGACTCATGCCCCTCAAGGCTGTGTGATGCGAGGCCGGCTCATTCATGTCTGCTGTCAGGATTGGTCATTTGGCTAGTGTGTGTCAAAACTTTATTTTTATCTGCCTTATTGACAGTGAAAACAGCAAGGTGGTCAGCCTCCCTCAGTATAATAAAATGCTTTCTTTTGAAATATTTTGGTGCTAAGATGAATATGGTTTGTTCAAATAATGACTTCTGCTCTTACTAGGAAAAATTGATATTGGGACACAGGAGATGTGCTTGGTTTCTGAGGTAACTTGGTAGATTATAATCTGGTTGCCATAGCAACTCAACAGCAGTGAAAATTACATGAACTAAACATTTGAAGAGATGTCATATTTTAGTAGGATGCTTAAAAGCCCTTTACCTATCATCTTTCTCCCTGAAGAAGTGGGGTGGGGGTCAGGAATTGAACCCCCTAATCAGAGCAGGGGAAAGCATAAGTGGGCTTGGAAGGCTAATGCCTCTGGGCCATTCTTTGAATTGTGGCCAGGTGTCAGTGACTGCTAAGGAAGTTACAGATACTTCTCGTGCAATATGATATAGCAGATAATGTGACAATCTGGAACATATCCCAAATCAGAAATCCTTTTTCTTGCCTGGGACTTCCCATAATAGTGTTAAGTTGTATTTTCAAAACCAGTATTCAGGACACATTGTCTGACAATTATGAGTGTGGTAGAAGAGAATATATGAATTTGGGATTGTCAATGAAAATCCTGGGGCATAGAGTCTTGTCCACTTATTCTTTTTTCCAGCTAATTAATTCCATGGGCACATATTATAATCCTATCCAAAGAGGTTTAAACACAAAGCAGATGGTTTCTGCTGTATTATAGTAATGCTATTATAGAATTGGTCTAAGGACTTTTTAAAAGATATGGCTAATTCCCTTTATTGAAGTGTTGTTTTATTCCATTGTAGTTGAGTTCTGCTGTATATTGATGCAAAAATAAAGTTAACTCAAATGGTTTGCATGTTATGGGAATGACTTTAAAAGTTCAGTGTCAAGAAAGTAAGTGAAGTATTTTAATCGCTGGAGATTTGAAGAGATTTCCTTTTGAGTTCTTAAAATGGCCCAGTGTATTTACATTGGGAGAATTTGTATACTACAGACTGAGAGATTATTGACACAGTTATTGTACAGAAAAAGTAAATTACCTTGAAATAACTGTTACAATTCAAGATAATGTGAAGTACCAGAGATAAAGCTTAGACTGCTTTTCTCTGAATTATCCTGTTTTTTCTGAATTTTAAAGTTTTAGTATTCCAGTAGTGTTTCCTTTGGTGAATTATTAGAAGCAGCAAAATATATGGATATTAAAGATTTAGTATTTAAAGATGGAATGATTTTGATATAAATAATTTTACAAAACAGATAAATTATGGTATACATACTAAAGTTAACTTTTAAATTTCATCTCATGAAAGCTTAATTTGTAAGTTAAAATAATTACTTGTCATTATTTTCCTTATGTTTTATGACTTTCATTCATTCCGTGGAAGTAGTAATTGAGCACTTTATGCCAGGCATGAAGCTAGAAAGTCTGATCTTATCCCTGTAAGTGCCTTGATTAAAGAAGGAAAGACAGACACTAAAATACTTATTTGGTTAGTTAATTGCAATTCCAGGAAGAAGTAGAGTTGGTTTTTTGTTTTGTTTTATTTTTTTGGAGAACATGTAATCGGGGAAACTGACCTATCTGAGAGTCAAATGCCATATCTTAAGCTGGGAAGGATGGATAGATGTTAGCTATTGGTCGGAGGGGAGGAGTGAGGTGAGTGGTGGGCAGAGATGAGGGAGTACAGGAAGAGCATTACAGGCAGAGGGAACAGTATGTTTGATGCCTTCAAGCCAGGGAGGAACAAGACTTGCTCCAAGAACTATAGGATAAATGTGACACTGCCATCCTGTCAATTTCTAGAAATATGTAGTGATTACTTTAATAGCATTAACCTTGTACATTGTGACTTTTTAACTACAGATTTTAAGTTTGGATTAAGTCCTTTAAGTTGTATTTAGATATAAATTAGTAATTTTTCCTTTTGATATCCTTTGATTAGAACTAAAACTATGAGGCTGCTAAAAGAACATATTTTGCCATTGCCACTCATGGTCTAGTCTTTTGGAAATTGTCTACTATTAAATATAGATGTTCATATAACTAAAACACTGACTTCAGATAATTTAAACATTTGAGTGTTTGGTAGTGGGGCCTATTTAAAATAGTCATTTATTTTATACTGCTCATTATTGTTTCAAGATCCTGTACATAGCTACTTCTTTTTCCCAACATTTTTCTTATAAATTGCTTTCTGTTGTCACAAAGTGGAATCATAACCCAGGTCAGTTATAGTATGGGAACAATATGCAATAGTATGAGGTCAGGACCTCATTTCTAGATGTAGTTTTTCTTTATAAGTATAGTTTCTGGTCTTTTTTCCCTTAAGTGTTGTTTCTAAATACATGAAAGACAAAAAGGAATTGGGTTTTCCAAAGAAAAGGTTTCTTGACTTTTTAAGTTACATGGCATGATAAGCAACACAGGAGAATTCACTTAGCTAAATTGAAATGCGTGTACTCCTCCCACGCCCTCATCCCCCAGTTTGAACCACGTTTAAGACTTATACCCTAAGTTTTGTGTTTATACAAGATTCTGTGCCGCATACTTTGGTCTAGTATATAAATTTAGTTAATAAAACTTGAAGAAAAATCCCAGATATTCTAGCATTAAATTGAAATTAATGTGTTATTTTGGCAGGTTATTCTTGTTCAAGTTAATCCAGGTGAGACTTTTACAATAAGAGCAGAGGATGGAACACTTCAGTGCATTCAAGGTAAGGAAGTTTTTGGTAAACATTCTAATCAAAGGATTTTTTGTATATTATTTTAAGGAAGCAATGTTTTTCTCTGTGAGTCTGCATATGATTTTCTAGAAGTAAAATATATCTTGCATCTTTATTTTTTTGTCACATAGTCTTAAGTATATATTGTGATGCTATCCAAATGATACTTTTGTGGTAAAATCTGTATTGGGTATCTGTTATTTATTGCTGAATAACAAATTACCCCAACATTTAGTGGCTTAAAACAACATTTATTATCTCTCATTTTCTGTGGGTCAGGCCCTTGGGCACAGCTCAGTTGTGTCCTATGGCTCTGGACTTCTCAAAAAGATAAAGTCAAGGTGTGGGCTAGGGCTGCAGTCATCTTAAGGCATGTCTGGGGTGACTCTGCTTCTAGCCTCACTCAAGTGGTTGTTGGCAGGATTTAGTTTTGGGGGGCTATTGGTAGGAAGTTTCCCTCAGTTCCTTGTTAAGTGGGCTTCTCCATGGGGAGAGGTAGGAAGCTTGTATTGTGGCAGCTAGCTTCCTCAGAGCGAGCAACAATACATACTCAAGATGGGGAATTGCACAAGATGTGAATACTAGGAGGCAAGGCATTGGGGGCTCTCCTGGAAAGCTTTCTCACACAGTACTACCCTTTGGCCCCCAGTGATTCGAATGCTCCTCTCACATGCAAAGTGCCTCTTCCCAAGATCTTCCAAAATCTTTTCCCATTATAGCATTAGCTCAGAGTCCAGAATCTTGTCATCTAAATAGGTTCCAGGTGTAGGTGAAGCTCCATGGGTGTAGTTCTTTAAGTACAGATACTAGGGCATTTATTAATTTCTAGTGTGTGTAATAATACTAATGCCTTTTCTCTATAATTTACTTTGGGAAGAGATGACGTAGATACTCCAGTCCATATGAAGGTCGGTGTTGGAAGATTAATGTAGATCTGACGTTAGCCTGTGAACACTGGCTGTGTTAAAAGGCCCTGTTTGTAATGCCTCTTTTTGACAGTGATTGGGATTATGGAGCAAATGGTAAATTGGCGTGTAATCGAGATCATTATTAGGTTATTGCTTGGATTGGAATCTGATCAGAGGCCTTAGTTTTAATACCTGGACTTGTTTACCAATACATAAACAAAGTAGGAGAACACTCTTTAGTTTTAGTTTCCCATAATGAGCTGCATAGAAACAGATGGTTTATTTTGCCTTGCAGAATAGCAGAGTATGTTGCATTGTAGTTTCACTACTTTTTTGAGTTATCTGTAAGAACAAAAATTGAGAAAAATTTTTCTTGAAAAATGAGTGTATTTTGAAGATTCAAGTCTGAATTTTAATTGAAGTTAATATGAATTAATTTAATCACTTGATTAATGATTCTTATTGCATTTCTCTGATCTTCTGTCCCTGAAATTGATCTTTGGGATTCTAAACCATTTGAAAACAAAACCTAGCCTTTGTGATGAACAATAAGGAGAAATTTCAGGTCAAGGAAAAGAGAGAATATTTTAAAATAGTATGAGATATAGAATTTTCCACTTATAGTGCTATAATAAATGGATATGGTCAACAATTGAAACTCAGAATCTACTCTGTATCTTAAAAAAAAAATCACACTGGGAAAACTAGATGAAAGTCACCTATATAGAATAAAGTTGAGGTTCAGTAATAAAGCAGTTGAGCCTCTGGTTGTGTTAACATTGGAGCCCCATGAATTGGCTGATAGACAATGACCCTCTACAGCTGAATATGTGTAACAGAATCTTAAAAGGAAATCTCTGAATAGATGAACATATGTAAAATCTACTCTTTCATGCCACCTGAGTTTAATTTTTAGTGTGTAAGGAGTGTATATGTATATATATATATATATATATGCAGTATGTGCATACATATGTGTGTTGTGTGTGTGTATGTGTGTGTGTATATATATATATATATATATTCATGGAGTTAGCCTCTTCCCCACTTCTTTTTTCAGTCTGTCAGTAACTGGTGCACTCTGCAGGAAATGTTGCAAGTATATTGCCCTGTTCACAATGGGAGCTTTGTGTTTATTCATGATGATACTTGGAGATAAGTGACACTAACACTCCTTCCAGTGATTTCAAGAATGCCTTTGACTAAACCAGAACTGTGGAGCCGTTTATCTTTGGCTTTCCCCAGCCTTCCTATCCTTTGTTCTTTCTGAAGATTCAGATACTATGGATAACTTCATTTGGGGCATGGTGGTACCTGGCCCAGTTGATCGAAATGGCATAGGACAGAATGAGAGAGACCAAGACCTGGAATCAAGTGCTTTGCTTGGACTTGGGAAGCACTGTGGCAGTAGGATGAACTATAGAAACTGGAAGGAAAGTCAGTCCAGATTCATTGACTGCCACTGATGTATAACAGGAAGTCACCCAGGCAAAAAACAAAGAAGCCTTCATTTGAGTTCCAGTGTGAGTTAGTGAATGCTTCACTCCAGGAAGGTAGAACATAGCAATGTAGAATGTGGAAATAGGCAGTATATGTATAAATTCCAGCACAAGTTATTATGTCATCCTCACTGTCACTGTGATTAACATCTTTATCATTACTAACGTTTATTCAGCTTTCAGGCTGTGTTATGCATTCTCTCCTTAAGTGAGTATAAAGGTACACTTGAGGAAGCTGAAGCCTGTAGAAAATTCCCATAGTTAGAAGAGGCAGAGTTGAGTTTTCATTCCTGGTATGTCTGACTTTAGAGCCTGAGTTCTTTATTGCCCTACTCTATGGCTTTACATCAGGGGGGGACTCTTCTCTTGACAAGAGTAAGGTGAGTTCCTGTTCCTGGAGTAACAGGATTCTGGGCAGGATACCAGGCTGAGTATTCAGATGGCCAGAACAAGATAGACAGAGATGGTTTGCATAACCACAGGTGTGTGGTAGAGACTGGGTCTTGTGAGTAAGAGGCATACACATCTTAACAGAACTAAGATGTTTAGAGTCAGGCTAGCAGACTGTGATGTGTTTTTTATGCCCAAGTCAGGATTGGGCTCATATTTGGGGTGGGCTCATCTTCTAGGTTGGGCTTCCAGCTCCAGCTTCTGGGAGAGAAGGAGTACTATGGGAGAAGACTAGTACAGTAGGAGGCAGTTCTTTGTTTTTTAAAACCTGTTAGGAAAGGATCTGAAATTGAGTCATATTGTAATGGAAACTTCTGAAAGAAGTGTTTGCATTTTATTAGAGATTAAATTTAAAAGAAAGACGCTCTAGTTAAGCTCTTTCAATGCCACCAGTAGGTAGGGAGGTTATTTTTTTATTGGGGGGCGGGTAGGTGGTTGGTAATGGTGGCCTTCCTTGAAATTTTGAAGTCACACCCACTGCTTATGCCATGGTTGAAACTGTCAGCCTAATAACTTTGTTATTTCAACACTAGCCTGCAGATTAGGGACTGCTGTGGAGGGATTTGGGAGTAGAGTTGGTTGCTGGGCCTTCCTGGAAACTTTGAAATCACATCATATGAAATCAACCCCCTTTGCTTGTTAATTAAATTTGTTAGCCTAATAATTTTCTCTATAGAACATTTATGACATTACTAGAAAAATCCCAGAAGCTCATTGTCATATCATTAAAAGGCAGTTTGGAAGTTGAGAGCAAATTAATATAGAAGAATATGGTTACTCTGGGAAAAAAACAAAATTTTGTTTTTATGGGAATGTCCTTGGTGATAATGAAGAAAAACACAGGAAACATAATATGCTGTGAAAGCAGATTCATTTCTAATGGAATATTTCTCAATAATTTCCATGAAACATGAATCACAGGTCTTGAAGGGGCCACAAAATGTCATAGTTTATTCTCACTTGGAGGCAGCACTATACCTATGGCATCCTAGACAAAAGATCTTTCTTCCCCCTAGGCCAGATGAAATTGTATAAAGAGCTAGTTGTTAGGAAGAAAGGATCTTAGCAATCAATATGAATCCTTGCCTCTGCTTAAATTCAGGAATTAATAGAGGGCAGCCATGGGTCTCTCTCATTATTTTCATATCCTTGTCTGGGCTGAGGTGCTGGCAGTGCAGCCTTCCTTCCTGTCCACACATGCCATCTTTTTATCTGCTCCCTGTGAAGGACTCCAGCCAAAACAAATATCATACTTCCTTTAGGGCTCTAGGTCTGCCTTTTCCAGGAGCAGTCCATCCTGACCTTTCTCTGAATTCTGGAGGCGCAGGTAGAGGTAGTACGCAGTCTGGCTGTGTGTATAAATACTCACTCCTTTGAATTAGACTGCAAATTCAGTTGTGGCAGGAGACAGTATATCCTCCACCCCACTCCCCAGCTACACAGCCTTGTAATAATTACTGACTGGATTGTGAACTGGCTCTGTTATTACTTCAAGCATGATGATTTTTCTTTTAAATTTTACTCCTCTGGTAGGAGCTTAAAGATGTTTAGTTATGTGCTTTTAGTGGTCTCTAGAGTCTCTGTAGAAGAAACTTCCGAATTTCAAACTGCATTGATAATTGAAGCTAATAAGTATCCATTAGAGAAACAAGTTTAAATTCTAAAGAACTATTATAATGACCCTATATGAATACTGCAATCTTTTATTCTTTTTAAGGTCGTTATATAAAAGTTATGAGCCTGCAGAAAATAAGTAAGCATCATGGTGATTAAAAAAAAACAGATTAAAGTAAAATGCGTAGGAAGCATCATTATTTTAATAAATAATAATATTTAAAGATACTTAGCTGCCACTTTTTTGTCCAAAATATTTTAGGCGTCTTTTGCCATCACGATTTGCTCTGCTGACTTGTGTTAAGTTGGTTAAGACCTCAAAATGATTAAATGACAGCAGAATGCAGGGTGAGGGTGGGACAGGGGGACTCCAAAAGGGCCCTACTTTGAGATGGCTGTAGCTTTGAAGCTATTAGAATGTGAAACTTATTCCTTTCTTACTTAAGCTGTAAGCCCTCTTCAGCTCTGTGTCTACTTCTCCCCCACTCCACTGAGTGTGAGAACTATGTCATTGATGAACACCACACTCTGCGCAGTGGCTGTGTGTGTGTGAATGGCACCATTGAGAGCTGCTCGCCTTTCTGGAGGTCTCTCATCCCCCTCCCTCCATGTATGATTCAGCATCCAGAATGTCATAGGGACCTTAATGTCACTTTGTTTTCTTATGTGGTGCTTTAAGTACATTTATTAGACTTATTTGGTACATTAAAACACTGACCTGTCATTCTTTCTAAGAATTTTATGACAGGTCTTAGGGTTGTCTCTTGCTTTGTTTATTGTGAAATGCCATGAATGGTGTCATAGCTTGTTTTTACAAGCTGAGGCAGACTATAATTTCAAAAGCAAAGCTTCTATATGGTCTACCCCTTCAACACATATTCTGCATATAAATGAGAAGTTCCTGTTTTATTAGCCTAAAACCAGGAAGAGGACCTATTGCAAATGAAGTCTGTCTTCAAAGGTTGAAGTGAACCTTTGCCTTGGCTTAAATTTGCAAATGATTTTTTGATCAAAACTATTTGGGTGGTTTGAAAGTAAAATTATTACAGTATGAATGCATTAAATTCTTGTAAATCTTTGCAAAATTTTATTACGTTGAATACAGAATTGATATTTGATTATATTTAATTATTTGTAGAATGTCTGTATTATTAATGGAAATATTTCTTCCAATGACAAGATTAGGATTTTGGGAGCTTGTTTTTCTACACAAGAAACTGCCTTAAAAACCTTTTTTTTTTTTTTTTTTTTGCATTTGGGGGGTTTGTGAGGGATTGCTAACAAGATGAAGTGTTACTGTGAACAGTTAGGTATTATTTGGGAGAACAAATAGACCTCCTTTGGAAAATATTTTAGAATTGAAAATATCAGGTCTTTTGCACAGGCTAGCCCTGGTGTCGTGCCCATTTTTCTGACTGATCAAAAGCTGTATTTGGTAAGGGTTAGTTAGTTCACAGCTCTCCAGGGAGGCTCTAAGCTAAGAGAGTCTCGGTTTCTGGGAAAATCTGAATTCCTCCACCAACTTGCCAGCTCATCTTACAACTCTTAAATGTTAGCTTCAAGACAAGTCAGTCATTTACCTGTGTGTGTGTATACAACGTATTTACATGTGTGTGCATACATTTGCTTTACGAGATTTTCTTTTCCCCATGATTAGAGTTACATTTCCCTATGAAATATTGGAGAAAAATCATTTTTAGCTTGCTGGAGTATACTTGAGCTCTGAAATAATTGGATGCTTTATTTTGTATATGATGATTTATAATAGCTTTTCCTCCAGACATGGACTGATGCACAGCTGTTTGTTACAAATGGGCATTCCGCATGCTCACCCAAAAGGCCCCTTTACACACAAAACCTTGCTGCTGAATAACTGGAAGTTTACCAGCAGGGTGGTCACCGTGAAGGCTGGTAAATACTGATGGGCCCAGAGCAGAAAGTCCAGTTTATGGAAGGAATGGGAGGAAAGCCTACATATGCACAACTGTCATCTCTCTGGGATTGAGTGATGTCATAGACTGGGTTAGGGTACATCAGTGCTAAGTATGTTGCTTCCCCAGGAGGCTTTAAGTCCCTCTCAAGGGAGGTACCCAGTGTGTCTAATGCTTTCTGCTTTTCTCCTTTTTCCCTTCCCAGTTATCTTGATGTTTATATCTATTCCTGTATTTACATAATTATGGAATTTTAAACCATTAGACAAAAACTTCATCCAAAGTTATATCATCAGACTTTCTTTGGTCTTTTTCTTTAAATAGAATTTTAGTAATTTGATTTGTTAAAAGATGTGGATTAATTGGTATTAAGTTTCAGAGTAAAGGCTTTGTAGTATGAATCCCTGGTTGTTTGCTAGCTAATGCTTAACCTCTTAGCCTCAGTTTCCTCCCTTAAAATGGGGACAGTGATAGTACTTATTTGATAGGACTGTGAGATAATTCATCATGAGTGGCATTGTTATCACCATCATGATGTAGTTATGTATACAGCTTTGCTGATTGTATTTTTCCTAAAGAGATGGCATGATTAATTGTGGGTAATGACTTGATTGCCCTACTGTGGAAATCAGTTGAAGTTTTAGCCTCCATTTCATTGCTTATTTATAATAGATGTGCGTTCATCAGGTTGCTAGTGATGGCACCAGTTCAAACATTTTAGATGAAGGTTTATGGGAACATGTGTACTGATTAGATACAGAATTGCAGCTAACACAGTGGGTCCAGTGTTCCATGCATATTTAAACTAAATTTTGATGTAGTTGAGGCTCCAGGTATTGCTTTTTTCTTTTGCATAATAGCAGTTAACTCTCAGACCATGCTCAGCCACATTCAGATAGATTATAACCTCTTATTTGACTCAATAAGGAGTTCCATGATTATAACTCTCCTTTAGGCCTTGCCTTTTACATTTCCATTAAACTTCATACTTCTTTTTATCTTTAGTGTATCCTGCCCCTAGGCGATACTGAGGAGGCCATAGGCGTATTGGTAAGATCATCATAGGTTTTGGAGTGAGATTGCCTAGTTTACAAATCCCGTGTGTTGTATATTATAAAATTAATTATTTAACTTCTCTGTACTTCAGTTTCCTTATCTGTAGAATTGGAATAATAATATCTGTCTTGAAGGACTTCTGTGAGTATTAATGAGATTTTGTGTAGAAAGCACTGAGAACAGTTTCTGAGTCATAGTAAGGGCCCAATAAATAGGAACTGTTATTAAGCTGCATGTCTTCATCATGGGTAGGCATTGAACCCCCACTTCATTTTTGTTGCCTGTCAGTTTAAAGCATTTCATAAAGCCTGTGTGAACTAGAGTTATTATTTCCTTATTAGGATTTTTTAGATGTCTTCATGTTTTAGTCTTAGCACTTCAAAATAATATGTTTAAAAATATGGAGTGAAAGTTTAGCTTCTGAACCCTTTTGTCTTTCTGGCTTGTTAAACAATTAAAATGTCATCTCTGAAGGTACCACTGGTTGGAGTTCTTTAAATGTTACAGATCTTTGCATGTCAGATAGTTCAGAAGAGCAAATAGTGTTACCACAGTTGTCTGCCACATTTTATTTCACAGCTTGTTGTCTTTTAGTTTCTGCTTTATTCTTTCTGTATTTTTCACTCCTGTTCTTACACTTACAACCTGAAATAGAAAAATTCATGTTAGAAATATCTTTAAAGAAGACTGGATTGAGTTCTTCAAGGGTCAGGGTCAAATCTTAGTCATCTTTGTACCCAGTGCCCATTCCACAGATACTAGGCCTTCAGAATAAAGGAAAGTCATTTCCTAATATAAATGTCTTTGTCCATTTGGGCTGCCATAACAAAAAATTCCATAGACTAGGTGGCTTATACACAACAGAACTGATTTCTCACATTCTGGAGGCTGGGAAGTCTTAGGATCAAGACACGGGCATACTTGGTGTCTTGAGGGCCTGCTTTCGGTTCATAGATGGCAGTTTCTCACTGTGTCCTCCAGGGTGGAAAGGTCTGGGTTCTGAATGGGGCTCTTATAAAAGGGCACTGATCTCATTCATGAAGGCCCTGCCCTCATGTCCTAGTCACCTCCCAAAGGTCTCCATTCTAATACTGTCACTTTGGGGATTAGTTCAACATATGAATTTTGAGGGTGACACAAGCATTCAGATCATAGCTATACTACTAAAGATTCATGTAAAAATGATGGAAAAATTCTAATAGTTAAGAGAACTTCTTTACATTTTCTTTCTTTTTTTTAAATTGTGCTTAGGTAGTTAATTTTGTTTATCTCAGTTCCTCACATTAAGGTAATGACTGTAGGCATGAGTGTGTGTCCAAAATAAACAAACAAACAAACAAACAAACAAACAAACAAATAATTCTGAAGAATTCCAATACATAGATTAGTTTCCCTTACCTGTAAAGAGCATGTGGGAATCCTTATTGTATTCTTTCTTTTAATAACTTTTTCCTTTTGTGGGAATAGGCTGGGAACACCTTAGAAAGTATTTTTTAAGCTATTTAATACTAAAAGATACATCAACTTTTTGTCAGACCTTATATTTATTTTTTGAATTAGCAAATATTTTAATTCAGATTATTAATTAATATTTTATTAATGTTTTCTCACAGTTAAAAATTATAGCATTTATCTGTAGTAATAAGTTCTTAATAAACTATGTCAGATGTATGAACAAAGTACATTTTAAATTGTGAGCCTGGCTACTGAGCTAAATGAAGTTGGTGTAATAGTTTTTTCCTTTTTCTCCAACAGTGTGATTGAAAGAGTGTGGGCAGGGGGTGAGATAGGTGGCAGGGAGGGGCAGGAGGCCAGCCTGGGTGAGGGCAGTTGTGGTGGGGTGTGGAAGTGGGAACAGATACTAGGGATGTTTAGGAGATAGGCATGACTTGGTGACCAGTGAGTACACTGGAGAGAGAGTGAGGGGAGGAGTCTCACAGAGGCCTTGGATGAATTGTATATTTCCTTCAGATAGATGGAATATGGTACCTTAGAAATTTTTTTTTCTTTTAACATAAATGAGAATACTAAAATTTTTCACTCACTCTCTCCTAATTGGACAAGCATTAAGATTAACAAAAAAGGGTAAAAAGAAAAGGTGACAAACTTTATTTTTAAAGTAGGTATTTTTTTTGCCCCTCTACTTCCCTCTCTGAAGAGAGTTTTCAGTAACTCTCTGAAAACACACTACACACTATTTGTGAGCAAGATGGTTGTGTAAATAGGGAATATGTTTTAATGCTTCTTTCTTGGACCCATCAAAATATGGAGAAAACTGGCCTCAAGATTGCCCACATTCTTGGGGCTTTTTTTTCTTTATGACTTGATTTGGGTTCTTTGAATATAGCACACATTTCTCGTGCAGTTGGATATGATTATCCTCCCACCCCCACACACTTTTTTGGGGGGAGGGTACAATTTGGAGAGAAAGGGTTTTTTCCCCCTAAGTATTCAAGAAAACATTCCATAATTTAAATAGGGACACTATACATTGCTATGTAGAGCCAGAATTACCACTACTTTTTTGGTAGCTTTCTAGCTATAGGAATTTCCATGTTTTTACTTACTTAAAAAGTTTCTAAGTATTAGCAGATTATAATTTCTATTTCAAACTGACAAGAAGAGGAAGCCTAGCATCAAAAGAAGAAAAGTCTTTGGAAAGAAATAAGAGAGAAAATTTTAAAAGGTCAGAATATAAGCATTTTTCTCAGTGTATCTTTGAGTGAAAAATGTTATTTTCTGTTAGTGAACTGACCAGATGAACTTTGTTTCCCATTTCATTTTGTGGTTCTCATTAAAGTGGGTAAACATACTCACACAAATTTATCTTATGTAAATGTCAAATTAAACTCATTGCTTGTTATTTTCTTGAAGTACCAAGTCTTTGACAGTTATTCAAATTTGAAGTTTGATTGGTTCAGAAACAGTTAGAACTTGTCTACTGCTGAAAGAACAATCTTTGCAGTAGTATCATCAATCGTTTATACTTAAATTGTCTTTGAGTGTAAGCATGAAGTAGTAAAAAAAGTTAAACTATAACAAGGGCATGGCACTGCAATCCCATAAATTAGAAATCAAGATCTGGGATTAAGTTGCTTAATTCGTTCTTAGTTAAAGATCAAGTCAGTTCTTACTCTATGGGTCAAACATTCACCTTTTCAGTGATACAGTTCTTCCATCATATGCCTAAGGAAAAGAACATGTCTAACAGCTGAGAATTTAAAAACTGGTTGTATTAATACAGTGTGGTTTGTAACCTTTGAAAATCAGTATTACCTGAGGAACTTTAAAAAAATATTTAAAAGTCGTTATCTAGGCTAATTACAGGGAATTGTCACATTGTCTAAGCCCAGGAAAATTGTCTGGTTGTAGGGGGTAGTGGCTGGACATTAGTGCTTTTCAAAGGCTTCCTAGGTAATTCTAATATGCAGTGGAGGTTGAGAATTTCTGGTTAACCAGCCCTCTGGATACCTCAAGAAACTCATGCTGTGCTTTCCCAAGTATATTACAATGCACGTGCTGCATGTCTCTGGCTGTTTATCCAGGTTAGTCTTTAGAAAAGTTTTGCAGTTTTGTAAAATGTCTAAAGATATTTTATCTTGTATTCATGTATTTATTAAGTAAAATCTGTGTGGTGGTTGTCTATTGAACCTATTAAATTTGCTCTTTAGCTTTTGATATAAACTTCTGCAAGTAATAAATAAAGGTCATCAAACAGAAATAAGATTTTACTATTTTCAGCAGAATACAGATTTATTTCACACATATTTAGATGTAAACACAAGAGCTCACATATTTTTAAAGAAATAAAATCCAAAGTTGATTGAAACAGGTATTGTGCAGAATGAATGGAGTTAAAAAAGTGAGATGACAAAATAACCATCCTACAAATTGGTGTTTTTCAGAAGTTAATAAACTTTGAGCCCTGTTTTCACTTGCCTGTGTGAAAGAGTTGGGCTGGCACTGTTCCTTCCCTCTTTGTTCCCTTCATGGGATCTAGCTTAGTGTCTTGAGCAGTGTAGTTGCCCCGGAAACATTTCGGTGCTTTGACTTGAGTTGTCCTTATAATATATGAATTCAGGATATGACATCAGTGTCAGATCCTGACAATTATCAAATAGGTAGGACGTTGGTTCTCAAGGTTTAGCATGGATCAGAATTGCTGGAGAGCCTGTTAAAACACAGTTGCTGGTTCCATCCCCAGGGTTTCTGATTTAAAGTCTGGGGTGAGAGGGGCCAAAGAATTTGTATTTTCTGACAAGTTCCCAGGTGATTCTGATGTTCTTGGTTCAGCAGTTCTGAGAACAATTGAGGTAGGAGATTGTTGAGGTTGAGGATGCTTGTAAGAAAAGGGGATTTATTAGAAGTTGTACCCCTAAATGAAAAAGAAGACTCTCAGGATTAAGTGTAGTCACAGAATGGACAAAAGGAAAAATTCCATGTAAATGCAGAAAAATAAGAAAAAAATTGGCTTAACCATTCTTCACTCATAAGCTCAGAGATAGAATTTTTTTTTTATCAGAATATTTTTTCTCTTCACTGGAGTTTTCATAAATTGTGGTTTGAACCAGGGACTCCATTTTCAAAGGATTTGTTTGTACAGTCTTTTGAGTTTACATGTCCAAATTCAATAGCCATTTTATTAGGAATTTTTTTTCGCTATGCCTCAGTTCCCACATTAGAATAAATATGACTGCCAAAGATATTATTAGAATATTTTAAAGTTTAACCACTTCGGTATGAGCGTAGATTATAGTCAATAGCCACAGATGAACGTGCGCAGCCGAGTGTCAACTGTAGCCAACAGCTGTGATATGCCTTTTCTAATTTTTCATTTATCAAAATAAAATTGTGAACATTTAAAAATAAATAAAAACATATATGTATATGTTACCTATTCTGATTTACTTACAAGTAAAGCTGCCTGTAAAGTAAAACAAGCTTTCAATGCTTTAAAGCTTTCCTCATCACACAAGAGCAAAACAGATCCGTGGTCAATGCACAGCACAAACTATTGTGCGGACTATGAGTGCCGGCTGTGGGGAATGTTTCGCAGCCAGTGAGCGCCGTACCGAAGTGGCTAATGAATAATACTATGTAGTATTTGGAGATCGCTGAATTGGGAAATTTATACAAATGTGAAAAATATACAGGTAAAAATATCTAGGTGTGAACAGGTAATATCACACATTGTATTCAAGTAGTAAGCAGGTACATCCCAGTCAGCTGGGTCACAGTAAAAGAAAAAATTCAAGGCGGAAGATAAAAAGTAGGAGGGCTGATTTGGAAGTTGGCTTCACTTTATAAGGTATTCTAAAGAAACAGGAAAGTTTTAAAGCATAAAACTTGGGGAAAAGGAAGTGACTCAGAATTCAAACTAGATAGACCTCCACACCAGCAAATGATCTGGTACTGAGGAACATTGTCTACAGAAAAGAGGAGACAAGCTGTGAGAAGCAGTTGAGGTCAGTGAATGACTTCTTAGCAACATGGAAAACAGGATTGGCTGTACATATTTTTTTTCTCATGTGGACAGTGGACTATTGTAGAAATTTAAAATCCTGTTTTAAAAATCTATTTTAAGGATCAAATTGTTAATTACCTGACTGATTATTAGTAATTACAGTTACATCACCGAGGATTTTTCTCATAGTCTAGGTGAGTTCTGCCACTGTTCTGTGGGTTTTCATTGATGATTTTTCTGTTCCTCATCACACCTGTCATGCTAGTATCAGCAGTTAACATTCCTCAGAAGGGAATAGAATGCCAGCCTCCATCTCAGATGTAACTCAAGAACAACAGGTGCATTCTACCTGTTTCTTGGCTATAACCAGAATAGTCTGAAGGCAAGTAATTAACCATAGAACAGACTTTGAAGAAAATGAGATTCTTTAGAATTTGAGCCAAAGTGCTGAAAAGTAGCTCTGGATAATAATGTATTTAGGAGACATAGGAAATGGCTCAACAGGAAGGGTTGAAATAGCCTTACCAATCTGGCCTCTTTAAATTTATTTCAAGCCTATTTCCCTTCCTTGATACAAATCTTATTAACTGTGTGCCTTCCACAGACTCTTTGTTTTGTGCAGCTGTTTTTTTTTTTTTTAATTAGGTTTACATCAAAGGTCATTGGACTTGAATTCACACAGTAAAAATCAATTGATTATATTCTTAATTTTTCTCTTCCCTTTTAAACGAAGAAACCTGACAAAACCTGGCCCTGAGAAGAGGAAGAGAGTCCCCAAATAACAGGTTTAACTTCCTTTCCATTCTGGTTCCATTGATCAGGGCCTCAGTTTCCTCATCTTAAAATAAGAGGATTGGGACAGATAATTTCTAAAATTCTTTTAGAAATTTCTCTCATCTTACTTTAATTTCTGTAGAGTTCTCTGCCATTTACATGTCCCTGATTTTCATGAAAATACTTGAAGCTTTACTTAAATAGGTTCAAGTGTGGGCAGATTTAAAGAGCAGGGATTTTCTATTTGAAAGTGAGATGTTAAATTATCATTTGAGACTCTTTAGATATCACGTGAATTTCTCTAAAATTTTATTAGCATATGTTAGTCTTGACCAGTAACAAAAGGAAAGATGATTATCTAGTGTGGTATTTTTTTTTCTTGTTTTAATAATTGCCACTTAGAAAAAAGTATGTGTAAACCTTTTGTATGTCATGTGTCCACCTCTTTCTCACAGAGGTGAGAGTGCCTTGCTGATTGTCTCCCTATATAGGGATATTACACATACTTGTCCTTTTTGCATGTGTTTCTTAGGATTATTTGCTATCATTTTGTCAAATCCACTATGCCTATGCCATTGATTTAAAAATGTGCCATTATTTCATGTATCTCTACAAAAGAGAAAACACCATCAATTAAATTGACTTGATTGTAAGATGTATTCCTTTTTCAGGAGATGTTAAAATGTGAAAAAAGGTTACTTGGAATCAATGAAATACACTAATTTCCACTAATTTCTGATTTCTTATCCAGATTTAGTTAGGCCTTTAAAAATCACAAATCGACATGGATTTTTCCTAATTTTGTGTTTGTGTAATCATTTTGTGTGTGGATGTGTGTGTGTGTGTGTGTGTGTGTGTGTGAGAGAGAGAGAGAGAGAGAGAGAGAGAGAGAGGGAGAGAGAGAGAGAGAGAGAGAGAGAGAGAGAGAAATGGAATAGCTTTCTAGTCTATCTACTTCTCAATTGTAGAAATATGACTAATTTGTTTAAACATCCTTGCTTCTAAGTATGCTTTGGAGGACTTGTATACAAGTGATAATCTTGTGATGCTCTTGTTAGTTTAAATGTCTCTCACTATGCCAAAGTCTTATTTATTTTTTTGGTAAGTGTGCATAGGTATGGCTATTCATGTGTGGTCATACACACATACTATGTGTGTGTGCATGTTTGCCAATGTCACCACTTGTATCTATTCTGCTTTGTCTAAACTTTGGGTAAAATCTACACTGTGGGGTAGATTTCAAGGCTTTGTCCATTGTTCAATCTATGTGTTTACTGTTGTAACATTATCCTATTAAAAACAATATAACCAGTCCATAAATGTTATGTTCTTATAACATTTATATGGAAAATATTCAGCTTTCTTTACTTGTGCCAACCCCCTCCCCCCCTTTTTTTTCTTACAGTGTTAACCCAGAGATAAATTACCTTTGGATCTTCCTCTAAATATTTCTGTTACATAATATCTAATTTAAATTTATTCCAGATGTATAAGAAGTATATGAGATTTGGAGGTTTTTATTTTTGAGATGCTTTTAAAGTTTTATTTTAATTTATCAGGGTATTTTTCTTCCATGAAAGTATTATGTATTTATTTAAAGCCCGTGGTAGCTAATTACACTTGAAATACAGTAAGTCCTCATGTAAAGTTGTCGATAGGTTCTTGGAAACTGCAACCTTGAGTGAAATGATGTATAACAGAATGAGGTTTTCCTCATCCACGTTATAATGAAACCATGTTGAAGGAAGCAGCTTTATTTGCGAACCTACTAACCTTGTTTCACTTAAATTTGCAATTTCCAAGAACCTTTCAGTGTTGTTACTACATGCAGACTTACTGTGTTTGTTTTTTAGTAAATTGAAAGGCAACAGAATCCTAATATTAATTTTTTTCTCCCCAGTAAATGGAAATGCTGTTGCTATTCACTTATAGATACTCAGTTCCTGTCCAGAGACAGGTTTGATAAAGTGGCCACTCAGTTTAGAGGTGCTGTTGGGCTCCTTCCTCTTTACAAATGGTTGAAAATGAAAAGGAATACCTTTTGCATCACTAACTCTCCAAGTACCTATAACATTTTGATTTGTTTTGGCTGCCAGTTCCTCTTCTCAAAAAAAATTGGTTCTGCAACCACATGTGGCTCCCTGGCTCTGTGTGGTTTGCTTCCTTTTCTGATTTGCTCCTAATGCCTCAATCGCTATAGACTCCTCTTAGAAGCTTCATCCTGCCTTTTGCATTTGGGTTTCTGTGTGCATGGGGTACTTAACGCCTCCTCTCTTAAGTAGTAGCTCAGTGCCTGGCAGAACCACTGGGACCAGCTGCCTTTGCTGTGTTTCTGCAGTTTTTGTGTTGTGTTTTTGTGTGCAGTTTTTGTGTTGTGTTGTCTCTTCTCCATCCAGTGCCTTTTTTCTCATTTACACACCATTCTCCATGTCCTCTGGGTTTTCACCTCCTGTTTCCTGTTTTCTCTCCTCTTTCTCCTACTCATAATCTCCATGGGAAGGGCGATTTTCTTTAGCAAACTTGGTATTTTTGGAGAGCAAGTTTTGACATTTGGGCTGTCCTTTAAGAAGCTTTTTCCCTGAGAGCTGAGAGGAAGGCCTCAACTTATAAGGTTTCTGAGAAAAATCATGGTTTTTCTTTTCATAGAATCCCTGGTTTAAATTTGCAGCAAATTACGAAACTCTTAGGTACTCTAGGTGCATATAAGCCTTGCTATTTTAGCATAGTCACCTTAATCATGTTGGTTTTCATGAGCAGAGTTGATTTTGGAACTTAGTGAAGCAAGCTGCATAAAATATGGTATTGTCATTTATTCAGGTTATCTCTTTGTGCAGGGCAATTTGCCACTTGTCATGAATACATCCTTTGAGGTATCATGATGATATTTGTCATGCCTTCATTGTTTACTGTATTTACTGTATGTATTTAGAAGAAAAAAGACCTGTAGTGACCACTTTTCTGTGTCAGCCCTTGAGTCAGGTTTTCCGTCCTGACTCATAAGTGTCGAGGCTGCTGAGATTGGTTGGTTGGGTGTGCAGAATTTCCTCCGTCGGACTCTGGAGCCAGAAAGCCACGGCAAAGTTTGATTTGGCTTGCGGCAGCCTTTTCCAAATATGAATCTGGATGCAGTACAGTATGTCCTCTAAGAAAAGAAGGAGAAGAGGGGAAAATAATAACTCTATAACTGGAAATATTTGGGGAACACTTAGAAATGGGGAAACTCTAAACCATAGCGTGGTGCTCCCCTGAGCTCTTTCGAGGTGGTGCTCAGAGGCCAGCCTTTTTTTCCAGGCTGAGCGCTCCCTGCACTTGGGAGAAACCACAGAGGCAGCCTCATCCTGCATGTGCTGCAGCTGCCTTGCTCCAGACTGTCTTGAATGTGACCTGGCAGCCAGCACTGTTTCCTGCTGACGTGGCCTCCCACAACTGAGAAGAACAGAGCCGCCTCAGTGTGCTGAGGAAGGAGCCGGCTGAGGGCATGAATCACCAGCGGGATAAGGAACAAATTAAGAGGGGAAAGCGCCTAACTGTTCGGGTTTCCTTGTAGATATACTTAAAAGACACCTTTCTTATAGGAAGGAAGGAGGAGGAAGAAAAACAGGAGTGAAGAATGCCTTAAGAATCAAACAGTGATTTGTTTGGCCCTGGGAAGGGTTTCTTATCAGCAGGAGTTAACTTCTGGGGTAAGACCCGGTTTGCCTCAGACTTCTGAGCGGGCACTTTAGAAGGCCAGACTGGCTGCAGAGGCAGCAGCCTTCACAGCCACCCTCTTGTAGGGATTGGTGGGAGTATGAGCTCCCAGCCCTATCTTGCAGACACAGACTAAAGAAAAAAAAAAAAAAAACCCAAACCAGAAAACTGTAGTTTGCATCTTGATGGAAAAAGCTTTCTCAGCTTGGTAGAACTGGAGAAAAGGGCTCCTGAGAAACTGCTCAGGAGCAAATCCTGTGGCATTACTTTCCCATCAGTGGGTCCGCATCCGCTTTGGTGCTCAGTATGCGCTTGCACACTGCTTAGTGCTATGAATTTGCTTATTCGAAGAAGTCCAAGCACAGCTCCTTGTTATCATCTTCCAATAAGTCCAAAAAAGGTCAAGGTTATCATGGAATTTTAGAGTGAAATGGGACTTTAATTCTTAGGTGATTGAGACCTGCAGTGGTTTGGTCTACTTTGAAAAGTTTTTGTAGAACCTTTTCTTCAGTTATTCTCATTTGGAAGCCTACTGTACAAAACAGATGCAGGTGGAGCTGCCTGAGGGCAGAGAGGCCTGAGCCAATCTGCTCATCTTTCTTCTGGTGGTGGCCCTGGAACTTTTACCCCTGACCACCTGGAACTTCTCACATACTTCTGTTGAGAAACCACTGATCATATCTGCTTTCTTTATTTTATAAGTGAGGAAATTTTACCTTAGGTAGGGTCATATTCTTGGGCAATACTACAGTGACTTTCAATGCACTGTAGAGTAAAAGTTTTATAACTTTTATTTGTCTCTTGCTTCATGATCTCTTAGTGGGCTGTGGTAAGAGCCTCTGACTGGTCCCCCTGCCTCTAGCATGAGGACAAGTAGGGTGGTTGTGGTGCACAGTATGTGTTTGTAGGCCAGTGAGCCAGAAACCATGGAGCACAGCCCAGATTCCTTTGCTCGGCTAGGTATGAGGTGGCAGTAAGATGAAGGGATACCTTTGAAAAGAAGAGCCATTAGCACTTTTAAGGTATGGTTAAGCTTTTAAGTTAAAGAAACTGGATAGAAAGTTACCAACTTAGTCAAAGACTGTCCTCAAATATACAGCCAGGGCAATAGAGAGAATGCGGTGACAGTCTAACATAAATATCTTTCTCAGTTTTCATTTCTCTTGATCCTTTAGGCTTCTTTAACCTACAATGAAGACCTCTCATTGAGGATTCTTCCCTTGAGATGGCGAAGCAGTTTGAGTCCCTGATTGTCTTTACTGTGGCGGCTTCCCTATGTGACTGCTGGATGGCTTTTGGCATATGGCATTACCTTTAGTTCCTGGTGTATCATTTACTTATGTAATTTGCTTGAGTTTGTTTGCTGGATTGTTCAGCCTAGATTATGGAACAAAATGGGCAGGTTTAGTTCTAGCACACAGATCTGATTCCTGGTTCAGCAATGGCTTTCTTGCATAGCCTCAAGTCTAGTAGGTAGGTGGACTTGGGTTTACAAACAGATTCTGGAAATCATTTACATTTATTTTGCTACATTTTCCAGTGTTTCCCCTTTCCTGGAAGCCATTTTCTCCTGTTGCTCCCCACATTAGCAGCACATCTCAGTAAACAGAAGCCTATGCCCATAGCAAACAATTTCTTAGGAAAAGCAAGCAAAACAGGAACAGAATGGAGGGGATGCGATATTAAGTATGTAATGGGTCTACTTACATTTTCAAAGTAAAGTTAAAAGGAAGTCTTTGATTTTCTTTAAAGAGGCTTTGATTTTCATAGACCATGCATGGGTGGAATTAAAAACTTATCCAAATCATTTATGTTTTGTTGCTATTGTTATACGCCAGGTTTATACTTTGCAAGGGACTAGAAGGGGAGAAAGAGCTTTATCTGTTAATCCTGTTTCAGTGGGAGAGGTGCTGTATATGTAATTATATGCTCTTCCTCTCAACTCATACTGGAAAAAAAAATACCCAGAGACTCTTTTTCTGAATGTTCTTCATAAATCTATTCTTCCAATACAGCTGTGAGCAGGAAGCCATGGCAGTGGGGGGTGATCATTCTTTTGTGTGATGGTAATGAGATAATTTCTGCATTACAAATTTTCAGGAGACTCTTTGTTTAAATGAAACTTCAGAGCCCTTGCAAAGCCACATTACCAAGTCTCTTTGCCTCATTAAAAAAAAGGCTTTTATTAATTTCATATGGTGCGCTGTCATCAATTGCATAAACAAATACAATTGTTTTAAATAAAAGAATTTAGGCTGTCATTTGTTTGGTGTCTTGTCTTTTCTCCTCTTCTCCAAATAAGGTTCAACCCAAATCTGACTCAGAGTTGCTGTTGTTCCCACCATTAGCCACCCTCTCCAAGTGGCTTTCCTGCAACTGCCAAGTGGCAGTTCATCCTGGTGTTGGATAAAGGCTAGAGAAAGTGTTCAGATCGAGTGCAGAACATAGCCAGGCGAGACGTTGCCTGAAGGCTGGTGGCAGCCTTCACGTGGGCTGGCAGGGAGTCTGCAGCCAGCCAGGGACTGGCACAGGAATTTCCGTTAGGCTGCAAGAGGGAACCAGGTAGGCCTGAGGGTGTCAGATTGCCAGCCAAGATCTTGAACGTTTTTTTGTTATGTATCCTTAGTTTATTGAACCTGGAAAACCTAACTGTGAAAGGGATGTACCAAGAAAAGTAGCTAGTGCTGAGTTCTTGAGGATTTTTTTTTTTTTTAGTGCTCGCTGTCTAAAGGAACTAGTATTTATTTGGTTAAAAAGCAGCGAATTAATTTGTTTGATCTTGACGTGGAAATGAACCACATTAAATTCCAGGTCAAATCACTTTCCCTTGTAGAGTGTTTGCTTAACCTTTTGAGGTGTGTTTTATCAGATTATGAACTATAAAATGTTTACTTGTCCTCAATATTCTAATCTACATGGAGGCATGGCTATTGTACTAATAATAATGCTTTTAAGTGCAAACCTAATTTTGTCTACAGAAAGAAAGGTCACATTTACAAATGGATTGTAAAAAGTTGTAGGTAGAGTGTGTAACTTAATTACATAAGCAGCATCAAATGTGGCACCATTCTTGAAAAATACCTTGCCATCTGGTCCCATTTATCGCAGATGAAATCTGTTTTTCTTTTTCTTTTTCTCTTTTTAACTCTCATTAAGCTGCCAGCTAATTTTACTATCCTTATTTTAAACACAGAGAAACAAAGGTTTAGTCAGAATAGCCAACTAACTTATCCAAAATAGTTAGTGGTAGAACCAGAATATGAACTCAAGATGGTCCCAAAGCTCCTGGTATTTTGTTTTAACTTTTATTTTGAAATAATTATTATTTCCCAGGGAGTTGCAAAAAAAATATGCACAAGGATGTCCCATGTATCTTTCACTTAGTTTTGCCTAATGGTAACATCTTGCATAACCATATTTTAATATCAAAACTTGGAATTGCCATTAGAACAATCCAGAGCTCATTCAGATTTGTGTAATCACTACTATAATTAAAATGTGGAACTGTTTTATCATGAAAAGATTCCTTGTGTTATCCCATTTAGCCGCTCTCCTGTCCTCCTACCATCCCTAACTCCTAGCAACCACTAATCTGTTCTCCATCTATAATTTTGTTATTTCGAGGGTATCATCATAAATAGAATCTTACATAAGTTTTTCAGATTGGATGTTTTCTCAGTATAATTTGTTTGAGATTCATTTGTTGTGTGTATCAGTAGTTTATTCCTTTATATTGCTGAGTAGTATTCTATGATATTGATGAATCATAGTTTGTTTAACCTGTTGAGGGACATTTGGTTGCTCTAGTTTTGGCTATTAAAAATAAAACTGTGAATACTTGTGTACAGGTTTTTGCATGAACATAATTATTCATTTTTTGGAATACCTACTATGGACTGAATGTTTGTGTCTCCCTCAGAATTCATGTGTTGAAACTTAATGCACAAAGTGATGGTATTAAGAGGTGGGGCTTTTGGGATGCCATTAGGCCCAGGGGCTCCACCCTCATGAATGGGATTAGTGCCCTTATAAAAGAGGCCTGAGGGGACTTATTTGTTCCTTGCATTGTATGAGGTGTCATCTGTGAGGAACAGGTCCTCATCAGACACTGAATTTGCAGGTGCCTTGATATTAGACTTCTCAGCCTCTAGAACCATGAGCAAAATATTTCTATATTTTTGTTAGAGCAGCCTGAACAGACTAAGACAATGTTTAAGAGTACAGTGCTCTGTCCTGTTATGGTTGCATATTTAGTTTTATAAGAAACTATGAAAACTTTCCAGAGCAGCTATGCCATTTTATATTCTTATTAGCCATGTATGTGTGAGTAATCCAAATTCTCTTCATCCTTGTCAGCATTGTCTTGATTACTGTAGCTATATAGTAAGTCTTAACATTGGGTTCTGGTATTTTCTAAAGTGAATTTGCCAGAGATATTTAGGGTAAATAAAAGACTCAAAAGATACATGCCAGCTGTACTTAAATGAAGTGAGTTGTCATTAAGGAGTTTTGGTTCAGCTTTGACTTATTCTGAGAAAATCAGTAGGAAAACCCACAAAGTAAATGTACAGAAAAATGAAGACAAGTCAAATAATAAATTAGTTTGTAAGTCTGAAGTTCTGTACAGCTGTCACTGCGGTCCCTAGGAAGTTGAAGTTTAGGTTGATCATAAAGTCTCAGTCTTTGAGTTTGTTTGGCCTGAAGTAATAACTATTGATGATCAAAAAAGGAATTATATGAGCAGAAAGTTAAAAAAGTTAGGTCTCAGATTCATTTTAAAAAGTTAGCCACTTGTGTATTTTAAGAACTCTCACCTGTATGGAAGCCTTCTACATGTTATGTCTTCTTCAGATAGCACAGATATTATAACATTTTAGACTTGGAGAGGAGGTGGAGGTCAATTAGTTTAACCATCACATTTTACAGGTAGGAATTAAGGTCCCTTTGTAAATGGGGTGGTACATCTGCAGATTGCCCTGGGTGGCTGGGAGGGCAGGGAAGGTGCACAGGAGTTCACTGAAATGTGCCTCTCCTGTGGAGAACCCGTCAGCCTTCTTACCTTGCTGGAAGCCTACTTTTGCTCTTTTTCATCTAACATGGTCCTGAAGCCAGGGCAGCAATGGGCATCACTACTGCACAGTACACGTTATACAAAGCTGTGCCTCCATTCATCTCTCTTTAATAGGACCCTTTGTCTATCTGTGCCTGTGTCTGGAATCAGATTGGAGTCCCCTGTACTCACTGAGCCTGGCCTATTGTGGACTTTGGCTTTCCAGTTGCTGAGGAGGACCTGCCTCTTGTGCCCTCCAGGGACATTGTCTTCTCATGTCCAGTGGCCCCTCTCTGTGGTTTTGATCTTCATCATCATCACCAGCCTGCTACTTAGACTGGTCCTGGCTGTGGTTTATGTTAACATCTTCTAGAGTATAAACCCCAACACTAAGAAGTCATATTAAATCTTACAGAAGAAGAGCTGCTGAAAATCAAAGACATGAAAACTGCTTTCTGAATTTTACTAATATTGGCCAGCTCTTTCAGAGTTGCCATGGAACACAGAAATGAAAAGGCCAGCTATAAATCAGAATTGTCAGTTTGATGGGCTAGAGAGACATGATCCAGTAGTGGAACAAGATTAAGAGAGAAAAAAATATCTATACTTGGCTATAAAGAACAGAATTAAAGTTATTTTTATAATGTTGGCTTTTGGTTATTTTTATCAAGTTTTAGAAATGTAAAGAAGCCACATTAGCAAATTATTACTATACATTTATATTGGCTAGATCTATTATAAATCCAGAATAATGGAAAGAATCCCAGTTCTTACCTTGGATTTTATTTGTTTTTTAACCCTTAATTCACTGTTAAAAGAATGATGTGTGTACTATATATTGAGATAAAATAAATTTAAAATTAAAAAAATAAATGAAACAAAGAAACTAAAGTTACCAAAATAAGAGGGAGCCAGGAATGATTTTGACTTTTACTTTTAGAAAGTTTTAAAAATAAGCCCCATTCTTATTTGGTCAATGATTATTCTTAGTACAACATTTATGTAATTTCTTAGTTGTGTTCATTATTAACTGTTACATAGAACTGGCATTAGAAACAGGATTGAATGCCATTGGAAGTGTTTTAATTTCTCTTCTGAATTTGAAGAGGCTTTTGGATATTGGTGGAGTGGAATGTGAACTGACTGATCGCTTTTCCAATCCTGTTATTTTCCAGTGTGGTTTGGAAAAAAATTTCTAAATATGAAGTCAAGAAAGCACAAGGAAGCCTTCTGGTTAATGAATTTAGTGAGTTTCGTATTTTCCTCTCATGGAGAGTACTGGAAAATCACTTCAGAAAAGAGTGTTATGGGTCACTTGAAGAAACTGCTTTGCATGCATATGCAACTTAGAGCATTCTGCAGGCTACCATGGATTCTAGCCCAGCTTCTGATAAAATCAAACCCTATTGATTACTGAACCAAGATTTGGAAACAAAACCATTTTGTACAGCTTTTAGGTTCATGACTAGTCAGATTTCTCTAAGACTTGGTGCTGAACACAGAAATTCATTTGACACTTGCATGTATTTACTGAAGCCTGACAGTGTCTGAGGACTGTTGTGCATTCTTTATGGTGAGGATCACTTGTAATGCAATTTTTATAATAACAGCTTTATTGAGGCATAATTCATATACCATATAATTCACCTATTTAATGTATACAGTTCAGTGGTTTAGTATATTATAGTTGTACAACCATCACCACAATCAATTTTGGAGCATTCTCATCACCTGAAGAAAACCCACATCCATTAGCATTCACCCCTGATTTCTCCACATCTCCAGCCCTAGGCCACTATTAATCTACTTTCTATTATATCTCTATGGAGGTGCTTATTCTGGATGCTTCATTTAATCATGTAGTATGTAGTCTTCTGTGATTGTCTTCTTACACTTAGCATAACTTTTGATGATCATCCATTTTATAGCATGTATCAGTAATTCATTCCTTTATATTGTCAGATAATCTTCCATCATATGGATATAGCATACTCTGTTAATCCATCAACTGGTGGACATTTGGGTCGTTTCTACTTTTTGGCTATTGTTAATGTTGCTATGAGCATTTGTGTACAGGTTTTTGTGGAGACATATGTTTTTATTTCTCTTCGGTATATACTCGGGAGTGGAATTGCTGGGCCACATGGTAACTATATTTGACCTTTTGAGGAATTGCCAGACTGGTTCCTTTCGCCGAACCATTTTACATTGCCATCAGCAGTGTGTGAGCTTTTCCCATTTCTCTACATCCTCTCCAACACTTGGTATTACTTGTTTTTTTCTGGCCTGTAATACATTTTTAAGTATTTTTTTTATTCCTTTGTATGTTGGAGTTTTCCTTCAGGGAATTGGTGTTTATATACTTAAGAAAGTAGGATGTGGGTAGCCACGGTGTGACTGTGTGAGAATCAGCACGCTTGCTTATTCTCTTACGTTTATCCCAAATCATAGCACTGACCAAACCACAATGGTCCCACAAAAATAATTATTTTTAAGAGCTCAAATCTCATCTCTGATCTTTTAAATTTAATTTTGAAACATATCAGATACAAGAGTGCATAGAATATATGTATAGTTAAAGGAAAATTATAAAGCAAACCCCTATATAACCCACCTACATCATAAAATAGAAATTTACAGTGCTAAGTAACAGTTAATAATGAATATGACTGAAAAAGTATATTCATATTGTGAACACGAATAATCATTAACAAATGAAATAAATCACCTTTTTGGATAATCATTTTGCTAATTTTTCTTTTGTAGTTTTACTGTATGTACACACGCACCCCTAAGACATGTAGTTGAATGTATCTATTTTTTTTAACTTTATATAAATGAAACTATATTATATATATTCTTTAGTGACTTCTTTTGCTTAACATTAGTTTCAAAGATAGTTTGTGTAGCTCTTCTTTTTTTTTTTTTGCTACTATGTAGTTTTCCAGTTTATTTCTGTATTCTGCTTACTGAACCTTTGGGTTGGTCCCCAGTTTGGGTTATTATTAATATAAGTGGGGCTATTATGAATGTTCTTGTGCATGTCTCCAGGTCTTCAAGAGTTTCTTCAGAATAATTAGCAAGAGTAGAATTACAGCTGTCCTAGATAATGTAAACTCTTTTTTCAAAGTGCTGTAATGCTTTCTTCCACAGCCTTACCAATCTTTGGTATTTTCAGATTTTAAACATTTTGCCAGTCCATTCATTACTTCTGTAATGATATCTCATTGTGGTTTAAATTTAATCTCTCTTGAGCATTTTCTTACTTTTAAATTTTCACCCAGTGCATTTGCAGTTATGTAGTTTTTTATATTTCCTCAAAAAAAAGTAGACATTGGATTACCTGAAAATCACATCTGTGCTCTTGAAAATTCATAGTATGAATTTTCAAGAGATAGTATATTCTTTAGGTTATTATAATTGAGAACTAAATCACTGAGATGAATACCACCAGATTTTTTTTGATCCAGTGTCTTCAATCTGACCATGTAATTTTTTGTATAATAAAATTTAAATATTTTATGGAATTGCTTATTTAGGTTACCAACTTGATACTCTACAAGCAATAAGTGTGTGGTTTGCTGATATTGATTCTAAGCCCAATTTATATATTAATATGAATTGTCATTTGTTTATAGTGAATCAAGTATCTATCCTTCAGAGGAATTTAAGACATCTAGTTTAAAAAATTCTAATTTTTAGGAAGTAATAGCTTTTTTTATGTGTATGCTTGTGTCAGTGTGTGTACATGTGGGCCAAAGTGCTGAAAGATGTGGCATTTTAATCTTTTTGACTTGTTTTTGTGCCAGGGGAAGAAGTTTACTGTTTTTAATAATAGTAAAACTTAGTATTTTAAAAACTTAGCAGTAACCTAAAAACAAATCTTGCTTATTAACACATTAACTGTCATGAGAGTTGTATTTAACTCACTCTAGTTTTGACCCATGTGCCACGTGAAGCATATATAAAATCTTGTTGGTGTTCTTATTGTTACAATTAATATTGACAATTTAATTCTAAGAATGTGGATTAAATGAATAGAAGTCAATAAATTTCATTTTTCTGTTTATGTTTACTTTTAAGTTACACTCGAAGTTTTTATTCTATTTTTGTAATAAAACACTGTGGCTCCAAGGAAATGTTTCTGGTTTTTTTTTTGTGTGTGTGTGTGGCAGTCAATGTGTTAATTTAATGAGGAAAAAAAAAGACTGTTAACTTCAAGTGTGAGGAAATGGGATGAAAACAGAATCTTTTTTGTATGATATAAAACAGAATTCACAAATAGTCAGTATATGACTCTTATGAGAGGACAGTATCATATGTAGTGTACTCTACTTGGAGCTTTTGCTAGTTTTTCTTTTTTAACTTAAAAAAATAGCTACAAGTGATATTTCATCCTGTTGGTTGATTCATATAGTGCTTTAGAGAGAAAAATTACGTTGTGCATTTATTTCCAATTCCTAAAAGTAGATGAATTTAAGTTTGTTATTTTAGGGGAGAATATTTTCTGTCTTATCACATCAAGTATTCTAGTATGTTTTTTAGTTAGTAGAATGTGCTCACCTTATACTTGAGTATTATAGATTTCTCAAGGTATCACAGGAATATTTACATTCTAGCTACAATAAAGAAACCCTACCCAAAAATGAATTCTGTGTGTCATTTAAATTTTTTGTCAGGGAGAGGGGATGGTTTCAAGGCAAAGTGAAGCAAGCAGATTTTCTCATTGACATTGAGAATCTAAATGGGTCTGTTAAATAGCTTTACATTTTTTGGTTTTGTAATTGAATGTATTTTACATCAAATTACAGATTATTCCATGACTATAGTTGCAATGTCTTATAGACTTGCACTAGATTGAATTTTCGTACTGGATCATATAGAGTAGAAGTGAATCTTTGTTTTTAACTACACTAAATTTCAGTTCTGGGGTCATATATATTCTTACTTTGTTTTCTACAAGTGAGATCCCATTTTATAAATCTCATAAAGATGTTCACATTATAGAACAATGTTTACAAGTAGTTATCAAAAAGAAACTGCTAGATGTTATTTACTTATGTAACATGAAATTTGCTGTCTTGAATTTTGGTATAATTTTCATGAATTACATTAGGTTCAGAAATCCATGAATATTCTAATATACATATCTGTGTGTGTGTGTGTGTGTGTGTGTGTGTGTGTGTTCGAAAATACCTTGGCTTTCAGGAGAGATTTTTTTTTCATTTTGTTCTCTTAAGAAGTGCTGATATTTATTCTTTTGAGGGAATTTCTGTTTCCTAGGTAGATGGGAGTTCAAGACTACTGATGATTACAGAAGTGTAGTCTTGTATGCATGAAGGGCCTAAAGTACTCTGATTGACATTAATAAATATATTGACAATTTAAGAAACTTCTTTCCCACATGAGAACAAGAGTAGTCTTCTCCAGATATGCTTTGGTGAAGAAAGTCAGCATTTCAAAGCCACCCATTTTGTTCTGAATTAAGAGGACTGTTCTTTTACAGCTGAAGTTATCAATCTTTGGCTTTTACCAAAATACACTGGACTGTTTTGATCACCACTATATTTCTAGTTCCTCAATCAATATCTGCCACAGAGTAGGCCTTGTAAATTTTTGTTGAACGACTTAATAAAATGAATGAGTGATCATTAGCCCTTATAGGATGGTTTGAGAGCATATAAGGTATGTAGAGTTGTTTGACCTCCTACCATTGAAACTATCCTTACTGTTACAGTCAGAAGCAATTTATTTGAAGAATGCATGTGCTCTTGTCACAATCTTCTTGTTCCAGTCTCCCTGGGTTTTAGATCCATAAGTGTCCTATGTTCATTTTTCTCTATTTTGACTGCTTAAGGCAGGCATCCTCAAACTGCAGCCCATGGGCCACGTGCGGCCCGCCGGGTGTTTTTGCCACCGCTGCCTGTCCTGCTTAGCAGCCAACTTGTCCCAGGCCCACAGTGCGCATGTGTGGAACGTGCACCACACTCTCCAATGGCCCTCCAATGGTCTGAGGGACAGTGAACTGGCCCCCTGTTTAAAAAGTTTGAGGACCCCTGGTCTAAGGTAATGGCTAAAGAATTGGGACCTATAGGAAATCTTGGTAGTCTCAATGGTCATCTGTTATTACACCTAGTCAAATGGTTCAGAATTTTGGGAGTTCCTTCATCTCTGTTCCTCTTCAGATCTTTGCCAGAGAAGATAATAAACAAAGGTGAAAAGTGTTGGTGCCATTTGCTTTTCTATAAAAGAATCACATTTAGATAATGAAGGAGAAAGTGTTCTTTGCCATTTTCATTGCCTCATTTAATTATTCCAATATTACTGTGAGGTTGGAATAGGGGCTAGCACAATTTATAGATGAAGAAAACAAGGCTCTCAAATATTACATTATTTATACACTAGAATATATACTCAAGGAGGGCTGATTTTGTATTTGGTTCACAATTGTGTTTTCAGTATGAAGCATATGGCCTAGCACATGGATATAGTGATTGGCCTTTGCCTCAGATCACATGACTAACTAATGGAAGTAGCTGAGATTTGCATGTAGTTTTCAGTCATTCCATAGCCCATGAGCTCTTTTCACTGTAGTTCTTATAAGTTTTCAAAGAGATCATTTTGAGTTATACCTCTCTGAAAAACTGGTCACTTAAAAGCAGTCTTTTACTCTGATTCCTGCTATTTTGATTTTTTTTAAGTTTATTTTAAATTTTTTTTTTTAGAGATAGGATCTCACTTTGTCACCTAGGCTGGAGTGCAGTGGCATGATCTTAGTGCATTGTAGCCTCTGACTCCTGAGTTCAAGCAATTCATCTGCCCTGGCCTCCTGAGTTGCTGGGATTGCAGGTGTGAGCTGTGGTGCCCAGAATGTTTCCTACTATTTTGAAATTGTGAGATCCAGAAGAAGGTGTTGATATTTTCTTGCTATTCTAGTGGCACCTTTGCTCTGGTACAGTGGAGTAGAACTGAGCAGATCATGTCAGGGCTGTGCTGGTGATGACTTGTACCATCACAGGAGGACCAATTGTTAAGTTTTCAGGTATTTTGTGAGCTGATTGTTAAACACAGCCATTATTAAACATTAAAACATGCAAGCTTACAATTTAAATTGTACTTAGTAACAGAGGTAATAAATACTACTTTCCGATTATATTACACATATTGCTATTATCTATGCTCTTGAAGTTCTTAACATCTCTTGTATATCTGTATGGTGGAAATACTGTGTACATGTATTGGCAATACTGTGTTGCTGTGTATCTTTCTCCAGCTCTGTTCAGTGAAGTCATATTGGTGGGTTGAAATTGGCCATGGTAGGAATATTTATACCAAGGAAATTGTTAAACATTACAATCCAGGAATCCTCCACCCCGCCTCATACCCCTGTAGAGCTAGATTAAATATTTACCACTGCATGCCCAATGGCATGCCTAGAAATGAGGACGAGATCAAATACTGCCATCTTTTGTGTTATTTGTTTGGTTATATCTATATGTAATTATACTGAGGGAAAGAAATAGCTAGGAGATAGGGATACAACAGTGAGGAGGAAAATTGAGGTACAGAAGCATACTTTAGTACAGAAACAAATAGAACTTAGATAATGTGTATGGTGAAACTGGTGATGTATATAAGATAGTTGGTATTTTAGGTTATTTTTAGAAAGTTTTCTTTTAAGTAGATACAGCTTTATAAACCAATGATTATTCAACACCTGCTTCTTAGCTAAAAGCCTTTTGTAATAATCATTTAGATTTTATGTGTAAATGTTATGACATAGAAACAGTTCTGGAATAATTTCATACGTTAATTTTAGAGTTCATGAAGTCAAGGTTGCTTCTGAGATAAAAATTTGGATCCTGCACTCATTTTTAATTACCTGGTGGTAATGTATGTGTGTGTGTAACTAATAATTTTCATAACTTAGGCCTACTTGTAGATACTTTTACTTAGGCCTGGCAGTTTTTTTGTTTTTGTGTTTTTATAGGTGGGAGTCTCGCTTTGTCGCCCATGCTAGAGTGCAGTGGTGTGATCATAATTCACTGCAACCTTGAACATCTGGGCTCAGGCAATCTTCTTGCCTCAGCCTCCCAAATAGGTAGGACTACTGGTATAAGTCACCATGCCTTGCTGATTTTGTATTTTTTTTTTAATTTTTAATAGAGATGGGGTCCTGCTATATATTGCCAGGCTGGTCTTGAACTCCTGACCTCAAGCAGTTCTCTTGCGCTGGCCTCCCAGAGTGCTGGGATTACAAGTGTCAGCCACTGTGCCCAGCCTGAGCCTCACAGTTTTAACAGCGAAGCTAGACTGCTCAAAATTTTTCCCCTTCTACCTTATTGTAAACGTTTTGCTTATGCCACATAGTCATATTTTCTTGAGTGGCACCCCAGAATGCATCAGTGATGTTTGAGGTATGAAGATGAGTCAGATTTCCTGGCTACATCAGTATCGAATTATTTAAAACGATTTCATGGCTAGGACCAAGTGGCAAGAAAATCCTTCTACAGGTGCTGAATTTTAAAGAGTGGGCTGGCATTGACTTGGTCTCACTGGAAAGCATACCACCTCACACTGAATGATGAAAGCCACACAGGTGTCAAATACATTCCTCTGGTCCATTCGCTTCCACTGGATGAGCTACCTTCTTTGTCGTTCTGAAAGCTGTTATTCCCATTTATATAGCACTTTATATAAATTCTCGTGTAATAGCTTTACATTTTATGCTTACCACAAAGAAGGAAATTCATTGCTTAATTAAACTTAAAATAGGATTCTCAAAAACTAAGGGAACCTAAAAAGCCACTCTGACTCAAACATATCAGTTTAAGCCACTGAAATTGCAGTTTCTTTCCTATCTTCTGCTGTTTCACACCGAACTGGCTTCATACCAAGGTTTGCCATTTACTTCCCTTTCAGTAGAACTCCTAACATTCCAATTGCAGTATTTTTTTTTGTTGTTGTTTAAATTTCATTATCTGTGTTACTTAAATGATATACTAAAAATATTAGCAAATTTCTTCCTCTCCCCCCAAATTTTATTGAAAATAGAAATGCAAGCCCAGAGGGGAAAATTATTTGCTAATGCTGTAAAGATTCTATAACTTGTTTCTTCCAAGGAACAGGCAGTACCTTCTCTCTCACTCTTTGGTTGAATGTAGAATATTCAGGATTGTGGACTGATCATATATTTGTTTCTGTCCTTCCCACGTGTTCCTTCTTGCCCAAATGAACAAACCATTGGTGCCATGTAGAACAGAGGCCTTCTTGGGTCACGGCAGATATAAAAACTTCACCTTTGCTGTGATAATGGTTGGAGTTGTGGTGGTGAGTAAGGATGAATTTGCGAGCAAGGATGTATTTGCTCGCAACTGAATCATTTCCTACCGGCCTGTAGTTGCCTCCATCTCCATTCCAGTAGGACCTCTAGAGCTGATGGGGAGAGAGGAAGGATGAATATCTGACTTGTACTCCTCCTACCTGATCCAGGAGCCAGGTAGCCTTGGCGGAGGATAATGAAGGAAGCAAGCCACAAGTGGATGGAGGCTGTTAGGAGTATCATACAGAAACAGGGTTATGTATAGTTTTTACTTCTTTCACTTGGTTGTCTTCTCCAGGCTGCCTAGATAAGCTAGCAGAAGAGCTCAGATGAAACACATTTTATAAATGTAACTTTCAGGTAATGAAAAATGCCCTTCCTGTTATTGATCTTTTTTCTTTTAAATAGCTAGTTTTGAGTTGAAACCAAGACAAGAGAATTTCATTATGCAAATCTTTGTTCTACTTTTATGGCATTTCTGCCTTAGTATGGCTCTAATGTTAAATGTCTTCTCTGTTTACTGTAAGAGAAAACCTTTGTGTTTAGTCAGAAAAGAAAGGGACTCCTTGGAGGACTTTGCCAGTGACTGTATGAAGATACGTGGCTGAGACCTATACACAAAGGCCTTCTGTGCAGGGTCTGTGTGGCCCTACAAAGGTGGTAAGCTGAGCTGAGAGGGGGAATCTACAGAAATGGAAAGCTGAGGTTCCTGTGTCCATTATTTCACAGTGAAGTTAGCCCTTTACTTAGAAAGCAAAGCATCATGCCAGACAAGTACATAAATATTTCATATAATTATATTAAGATAGGCTTAGAATGTGCTGATGGAGACTTTAAGAACACCTGGTTCAAAAGCACATATTTATCTTCTCTGAAACTGTTAACTGCTGTTTTATGTCATTTACAGTCTAATACTCACACTTCTTATTTAGCAGAAAATTCTAGTTTATTTTTGGTTTTTCTCTGTTATAGATGTGTCATATGTTACTGCTGGAAACAACATTTTTAAAACTCTCTTCATACACTGGCATGAACAGGGAACACAATATTGGTGGAGATGGGGTTGGGGGAGGTTTAGAGGGAGGAATTGAATTCTTTTGGCATTCCTGAGAGGAAAACAGCTGTATTAACTTTTTTTTTGGTGGGGGAGGGAGGAGGGAGAATGTACAGGGGCATCTCCCCTGACACTCAGAATTCCAGTTCTTTACAGCTGAGCACAAACAGCTTGGCATAGTTACGCCTGGAGTCAGCGTGCATGAGTGTTGCAGTTCTGATTATTAGCCAACAGAAAACAGCTGTATACATAAGTAATGAAAGGACTTTGAAATGAAAAAATTCAATAGTGGGGTTTTCCCCTATAAACACCAGATGTGTACAGGGTTGTACTCTGTCTGCCCTGTAAGTTAGCGCCATTGTCTGGGGAGGTAAGTGGAAGGCAGCATTTGAGAGGTGGACATGTGGTGAAAAGTAGATATGTTTGTAGCAAAATAGGTATGTTGTGGTTTTCTAGGGACATTTTAAGGTTATTTTAAGAGCAGTTGGTGCCTAGCCATCATTCCATTCCTCCTCCTTTACTTATCATAAAAAGAAAAAAAAACATTGTATGCCTGCAAACATATGCAGTCAGTGCCAACAGCATTCAGACACCCAAACACCTAAATCATTTAGCAGCTCTTTCTAAATGACTGTCAGTAAATGCTGTCAGTAAATAAATGATGGTGCAAGGGATTTACCATTTGTATGTGTTTTCTGAAGTATCTCTCAAAATGGGCGTTTTTGTTTATGTTGCCTAGGAAACCCTAACCCTAACTTCTGTCAAGTATATTTAACCCTTGACCAAAAATTACCTAGATCTTAATTTCTAGATTTTTTTTTAAAAAAAGAATGACCAAGTAATGCATATCTCAGTAAGAAATATCTAAGATTAAAAGTAGGAATATCTAGGATTACCTAGATTTCAATTTCTGGTTTTTTTTTTGTGTGTGATAAAGTAAGGTATATCTGAGATTATAAATCTGAGGAAAAATTCAAAGATCTTATCATTTTTTGTTCCAAGCATTATGTCTCCTGGGGGAGGGAGCATTCCTGACTGGTCCTGGGAAGAAATGAAGAAGAACTGGTATTGGGGAGCTATATCTCTATGGGAACACAGCAAAAATAGATTTCCAAGCACTTGCCTGGGGAATTCCCAGATTCCTTTAAACTTTACATGTGAAATAGCTTAATATAAATACAGGTTTAGACATACTGGTTTGATTTTTCAATACCTATTTTTATATGCCATTATATTGCTCAGGTCATCTGTTTTCCACTTGTTCTGTCAAGTCTTGGCTTTACAAAGGGTCACAGTTTAAATATAAGAAACCTATTTCTTTCATTAAAAAGGTTCTTCAATGAGAGACAAGTAAGGAAAGCTTGGGGTGAGTTGCTAAGGGTATATTTTATTCTGAGTGATTTTAGTTTTATTACAGCTATATTTAATATCTCTCTTTCATATAATATAGGTACTAAAATGGTTCTTTAGTTTGTTGTGAAAATTTCTATAATTCCATTTATAGAAAACTTTTTGAGGAGTTTCTTAAGGGAATTTTCCTTTCCCCTTTTTAGAAGTCAGAGAAAAAAGAAAATAGGATTAGTATATAGTGTTAGAGGTAAAACACGGGAGGACTATTATGAGACTTTTGCTTAGGGAATATGTGACAAGGGAATTTATAGAATTTATAGAAGGTTATCTGTTCCTTCTTTTGGACATCTCCGTGGAAGTGTTCTCAAACTTTGTACCACAGATTCTTTTAACAAGGGGGTCCTAAATTTGACTGTAACTATTTAAAAATAAAATCCAAGGGTTACCTACATCTTAATAGAGATTTCTCTGTAAAGATACAAGAGGTAAACCATTGGACTTTAGCATTCCTATGAATTCTTTGAATTCACTGCTTCTAGGTGAAGACTTAATGTGTAATTTTGAGTTACTGTGTGAATCATATTGGAAATGTCTAAAGCCTCCTGATTTCCCAGGAATAGAAGGCTTTTGCTGTGGCAAAAGTGCCGAAATGGGAATAGTATGAGCTGCCAATGAAACTCATTCAGTGTTGATATAGCATGTCTCAGGAATGTGTTATTTACCGGGAAAACTCTGAGTCCATCGGCGAACTGAGAATCCATTCATGGGTGCAGTAAAAGATGACCGTTGGGGGAGATGTTTCTGTGCTGTATGGCACCTCCTCAGACTGGACGAATGTGGGCTGCCTCGTGGTGGGGGCTGTGAAGACTGTGCCACTTTCACACCTCTGGGTGCAGAATGACTGCCATTCTCTCTGACCAGAGAGTGAATTCATTATTTAACCTGTTAGGATAGAAAGCACTGAAGCATATTCATGGAAGCCTACTCCTTTTTCTGGTGGGAAAGTTACTTTAAATGATTAGAAGTTTCCAAATACTGAACCTTATTCCACAAATAGTTCAGTTTCTTCATGCTTTGTTTTCTACTGCATGGTGAGCCTGCCACGGAGTTGAGTCTTGTGAATTGAAGCCTATTTATACAACACAGAGTCTAACATGCAGACTATTATTTTTAGTCTGAAAAACATGAAAACCATCTATTTAAAAGTGCCTAAATCCGAATGGCAGTCTCATCTTGCTTAAAATTCCTTCTAGTACTTTTAAGCCAACGGAAAGGAAAATATAAACAAATTGTTAATTGCAGCAGCTGGTCCCTGAGTATCTTTATATTAATGTTTGGAATCTGTGGCTTTAAAAGACTTTTAGAAAGAGCATCTGGATTAATGTAGTCCTATTCAAACCTCATCTTCAAAAGTGGAATCGGCCTCTTCAAGACAAACAGAAGCCTTATACAGATTGAAAGGATGACTGCAAAGGCATGGTGAAATTTCTATAAAATCTCAGTAGAGAATGAAAGCGAATGGTCTCAGTTTGGTTGTGGGTGAACAGCCTCTTATTTAATTTAATATGGTCTTTATCTAGCTGCTGTGGTAAATGAGGTGAAGTCTTTTGCGTATACAGTTAATTCCCAATTATTCATACAGGTTTTAGCCAAATTGCAGATTCTCTATGGACTTTGGAGACCTTCCCCCACGGCCACCAATTTGCCGTCCATCCGGTCCCATGGCCTAATTTCCTCACTGGCCATGCTTTCTCACAGGGGTTCCCAGCTGCTCTCCTCATTTCCATGTTTGTTCCCTTACCAGGCCCCTGCAGCTTTTCTCTCTCTGCTATATTCTCTAGATTTACCTGACAGTCCAAGGTTCTTGTCTCCTACTGCCAGTTGTTTCTCAGCTGTCTCAGATTGGCGATAGAGAAGCCAGTCGATTGTCCGGGAAAAGCTGTGTGGAAGATAATGTCTGCTGCTCCGTGCTTCTCTTCCTGTCACCTTTGGGCCTCTGTTGAGTGAAGGAATGGAGACTGATTAGAGAAAGGGTTTTTCCTGAAACATTTCCAAGCTGTTCATTTAAATGGTTTCTTCAGGATTTTATAGTCCTGTACAGGGTAGGTAAGTGGGCGGGCGGGCGGGTGAGTGGTGGGGAAGGTATTATAGTGAAATGCTTAAATATTCTTTTCATCCCTTTTCTTTTTTGTTCTCAACTTGGATCTTTTCCCTTTCCCATTGCTAAAAGGCAAATTAATAGAAAGGGGCCATTTAGTGTATGTGTATCTGAGGAGAGTTCAACTCTGGGATGGAGTTGTAACTACAGTAATAAAAAGAACCTGGAATGGGTCTTCATTTAGCAAACGTGCAATTTATTGAGTTTTTTATGCTTTTTCTTATTTTTGTCTTAATTATTTTTATTTTTTGAGACAGAGTCTCACTCTGTTGCCCAGACTAGAGTGCCATGGCGTCAGCCTCGCTTACAGCAACCTTAAACTCCTGGGCTAAAGGGATCTTCTTGCCTTAGCCTCCTGAGTAGCTGGGACTAGAGGTGTGTGCCACCATGCCTGGCTAATTTTTTCTTTTCTTTTTTTTTTTTTTTTAGTTGCCCAGCTGATTTCTTTCTATTTTTAGTAGAGACAGGGTCTCATTCTTGCTGGGTCTGGTTTTGAACTCCTAACCTTAAGTGATCTACCCCCCTCAGCCTCCCAGAGTGCTAGGATTATAGGAGTGAGCCACTATGCCTGGCCATTTTTGTCTTTTTTAAAAATTTAATTCAATTTTTTTTTTTTTTTTAAGGCTAGTCAAGTGAAGCAGTGGGAGAAGGAACAAAGGAATCTGTAATTGGTTGTGGTTAATTAGTTGTAAACAACACTACACTGGGACCAGCCCATTCTTTATCTTTTTTTTTTTTTTTTTTGAGACAGAATCTCATTCTGTTGCCTGGGCTAGTGTGCCATGGTGTCAGCCTAGCTCACAGTAACCTCAAACTCCTGGGCTCAAGTGATCCTCCTGCCTCAGCCTCCCAAGTAGCTGGGACTGCAGGCATGTGCCACCATGCCTGGCTAATTTTTTCTATATATATTTTTAGTTGGCCAATTAATTTCTTTCTATTTATAGTAGAGACGGGGTCTCAGTCTTGCTCAGGCTGGTCTTGAACTCTTGACCTCAAGTGATCCTCCTGCCTCGGCCTCCCAGAGTGCTAGGATTACAGGTGTGAGCCACCGTGCCTGGCCTGTTCTTTATCTTTTTAATACCAAGAAAGATACTAAAATGAAATTGCCCTGGATACTACCTTTAAAGAGGTTTAACTAAATCTAGGAGGGGAATCTACATAGACAACTATGCAGAAAACCCTAAATCTAAAGCCAATATAGAAATAGAATACATATAATACAGAAACATGATTACCATAATAAGTGAGAAACTTGTCCCATGTAGATAAAATATGTTAGAGATCACCCAAGATGACATTGTTTCTCGGGGTGGGGGAGGGGGCAGACTTAGTGGAGATATTAAGAAAAACTGCCTTAGTATTTCTTGTCTGCACTGAGGAGTGAGGGATGGAAATGAAGGGTCTTATCCACAGAATTTTTATTAAACTCTTTCTGTTCCTTTTTAAAGTATTAAATGTCCACGTAGAATATAAGTTTCTCCTACCAGCTGAAAGCTCAGTCAGTATAGGTAGTCCAGCCCCACTAGGCTGAAATACTGGTTAGAGTAATACAATCCTGTGTTCTGTTCCCAAACTAGTCCCAAGCCAAGCAGTTGTTTGAGAAAGCCTTTGATTAGCCATTTGGATTTCACATAAATCAACTCGAAAGCACGTATGCATCAAAGTCATAGAGGAGCTCTTCATTCCCTCACTAGAGACTGGCAATGCTTAGTTTATTAGTAGTTCCACTAAAGCCCTTGGTTTCTCAGACCAAATGAGATTAAAATCAGCAAATATTAAGGAAGGGGCACTAACAGAGACAGGTTATAAGGTAACCTGTAGACAGGTAACAAGTCTGAAAAACTATAAGAAGTGGACACAAGAATTCTGAGAGCATGGCAGTTTTCAGTGAGATTTCCACTTAAAGTTTTGATACTTTAAGAGGCTTAACCTTCCATATACTACCTCAGATCATTCTTTAGATTCATGAAGTGTTTTTTGTTAGTTGCCTTGACATAGGAACAATAAAAATAATCTCTGAATTGAGCTAGAAAGCTTAGTTCCTGCTACAACTGCAAATTTCATGAGGAGGAAGAGGGAGGTTAGTGATTCTAGATGATTTTGGAACATCCCTTTATTAGTCCTTCCTGGGCTGCCAATGGTCAAATGAGATAACGTGAGAGTGCTTTGCAGATGGACAGTACTATGGGAACATGAGTTCGTCTGAAACTATAGCTCAGTGTTTATTAAAGTGAGGTCTGATGTTACTTTTTTGCATGATCTCCAGTGCCTGATGCTAAAGAAAAAGTTATTCCATGATAATTGTTAAAGCGCATGATAAGGAAGACTTTATTCAGGACCACTGTGATAGGTGGAGGGACCGCTGCAGTGGGGCCTTGCAGTGGGGGAGAGAGATTGGGCTCAATTCCAAATACAGTATGGGTAAATGGGGACTTATAGCCAAGGAGCAGTGTGGGGTTTCATTGGGTGGAAAATTACTAAGAGGAAACATCAAGGGTAAGGGGAATTCAGGCTAAGCTGACCTAACAGCTATGTTGCTGAAGACAGGCCAGGGTAGACATCACCTGGAGGATGGTGGAAGATGAGGACCTGATCAGACATCAGATCAGATATTGAAGGTGGAAGTTCTTGATAAATTGATAAGATTCTTTGATAAAACTGGATTTTACAAGGAAGTGCATGGATGGGCCTAGCAGAAGGTTGAGAAGTCTACTTGAAGTTTAGCCAAGCAAAGAAACTTTGTCACCGTTACATATTCAGTTTCCTGGACCTAATCCTACACATTAAGTTAGAGCTACTTAGACTAGAAGTTGCAACCTTTTGGAGTTTGAAGTTGCACGTTGTGAAACTTTGCTGTTTGATAGCAGGGGAGTGTGAATATGCTAGCTCAGTCAGAGCAGGCCACAATGTTACTAAGTGAAGGAGTCCTCAAACATCTATTCTGTCTTGGAAATAGGAGTGAAATACTCGTGTCTCGAAAGCATATTATGTGTTGTGTTTAATTTCCTTATATGATAAAATTTTCCAAATAGCCTCAAGGAAGATACGATTTCTATCACTACCATTTTTTGCACAAATTGAGAGTTGGAAGGTTTAGGTAACTTGCTTAGGACCACACAACTGGAAGGAGCTGAACTTGCACTTTGGTCTGTCTGGCTCTGAAGCCCAAGCCCTTGGCCTCCACTCACTCTGGTTTGCCCAGTGCTAATGGTCACAGCCAGTAGGGTATGGGTTTGGGGAGGGGAAGCTGGTAGAGCTACAGCATCGCTGCAGCAGTGGGCTGGTGTAGCCAGGATGCTGACCCTCAAATTCCAGACAGACCAAACCCTGGCAGACCTAGTAGGGATGACATACTGCTATATATTAGTTTAAGGTCTAGTAGATGTTTGTAGGAAGCTGGCTGCTTTGTCGTGTAAGAGCTTGTAGATAGAATTCTAAAAAGTGGGAAGAGAAGATCACATGTTTTATTTAAAATACCCTGTAAATATTTCATAAGACTTTTCAAATCAATACTCATATACTTTTTCTTTATAGCTGGTAAGACACAGACTGGTAAGTTGAGGGGCTTGTCCAAAGTTTTGTGTTAGGTCAGGGCTGCAGCTGTGGGAGTAGCAGGGAAGATGGGAGGGCAAACAGGCAAAAAAAGCTGCGCATGTGTAAAGACCCAGTGAGCCAGGATGTCCCTGGCATCCAACATTCTTGAGATTTTATTATGTCTTGGGACCAAAGATGTCTGTCTAGAGAGAGTGATGGTGAAAGGGATAAAGTACAAGTTATAAGAGAATTTCATTGATAAGGAAAATTGGAAGAAGCATAAGGTAGTTTATGGGTAAAAAAAAACCCGTGCCAGATTTTGGGAGCTTCAGGGTCTTTTTCTTCCACATTGCCCCCTTCACCTCTTCTACACCCTCAGTGGGTAAGCTGTAGTATTGTTAATTTTTCTATTTCTGCCTTGTGATAGAGTATGAATGCCATATTCATTAGAAAATTGGTTTGCATTTAGGTATATGGTTTTGAAAAGATTTACTTTGTATTTTGCTATTCTGTAGAGGTTATGGACTTTCGGGTCTCTTTATAACTTGTGATCAAGATAAATATAGAATGTAAGGTAAAGAAATTGAGGCAATCTAAACATCCATATTAAAAGCAAAACATTTCATATATACAGAATATACACAGTAGGTGGTATGAAGTGGCATACCTCTGTTTTGAGCCACACCCTCCCCATCTGCAACACACACACACACACACACACACACACACACACACACACACACACATTCCTTAACTGTAAGCATTTACGCAGTTAATTTTATCTCCTGGGCCTTGGTTTCCTCATCTGTGGCTTCATGACCTCTTTGGGGTTTTACATTCCGCAGTAATGAAGCACAGTTTTGTAGTGACCCTGACCATTCCCACCCTGACCTAGTGACTCATGAAAACATTGCTCTTTTCCTTCTCTTCACGTTGCCATATGTTGATTACACTCATTCCTTGAACTTAGTGGGGACACAGGCAAAGCAAGTGTGTCTCCACATGAAATACACGGAAGTGGTGCGAGCAGGCATTGTTGTCCCTTGGTTCTAATCATCCTTCTCCTGTCCTTCCAGCTGGACCCAGTGATAGTCAAATGTGGACTGTGGGTCTCCTGGGTGCTTAGTAAAAATATAGGATCCTGGCCCCCTTGCAGTTCTATTGAGGTGGAATTTCTGGAAGTAAGGTTCTGGAATCTATATTTTAATAAGCTCCTAAGTGATCTTTGGGCTCACAATTTAAAAACCTGAGTGATTCATCTCTAAGTATGTGCTGTGATCTTTAGATAGAGCCCGTGGCTCCCTGAAGGCAAGGCCCATGGTGTGTGTGTGTGTGTGTGTGTGTGTGTGTGTGTGTGTGTTTGTGTCTGAGGGGTGTGGGAGATGTCAAAGCTAGCTAATAAGTTTGATCCTGAGTGTGGGACTCTAGTTGTGCCATAAGAGAAATGGGCACATAGGCAGAGCAAGCAACAGCTTTAGGAGAGAAGATGCCTATATAATGGGAGCCTAAAGAGTGTTTGATGATAAAGTATGCCTGGATTTCTAGAACCACTTATAAAGCTGGTATTACTTTCAGATTCATAGTTTCTTAGAGTTGGGTGTGATTTTTTTTTTAGGTCTTGTTTCAATCTCCTCAGAAGCAGAAAAAACTGCTATCAGTTGGATGCTATCGTTTAAGTCAGGGAAAAAATACAGTGGAGGAGCCATTATGTATTAAGGTGACCTTTCCTCCTTAGACTTGAGAGAAGCTGGCTTTCTTAATAATCTCTAATTAATTTTGAACTTCCACCAGAATAGGCCCTGGAAATAAGATTTGAAATAATATAAGCATTTCAAGCAGATATATTCATTTGATGTTTAAAAACATATGCCTTTTAGAATTTACTTCTGTGGTTAAGTGTAGTGTTGGTGTGTCTTCTTTCAGGATAGTCACTAAGTGCCCTGTCTTCTATTATACTAAGGAGGAAGGGAGTATTGAGATTTTCAGTGCTCACCCATTGAGTGGATTTCCTTAGGTCGCCTCAGAGTGTTTTCCCAAACTGCTTAATAAATCAAAGATGCACATTATTGCTTTTTCTTTACTTTGGCCTGGAAATGATGCAAAGTAGGCCTGTTGAGTTTCAGAGTGTCTTGGGATGCCACACCCAGAAGGCGGCTTTCAGTGTGTGTTCCCTTCTCAACAACAGTGACTGCCACCCCTGGGACATTGGCACTGAATTGTTTTTGCACTTGTGGGTGAATTCTCATTGTCCCACTGGAATCAGCTAGGTAGTTTAGGATAAATCCTTTGCCAGCAGGCGCGGAAGCAGTAAGTGAAGGCTGGGCACAGTGGAGGAGAACAATTCTAGGAGCTGGTGTGGTCACAGGAAGGATAGAGAACTCGGTCAGGAAGAAGCATGAGTCAGGCTGGTGGCAGTCTGTGGTCTCACACCAGCAGCTGGAGAGCCAGGACTGAAGCTTGAGTCAGAGCCTGGCCGGAGGTCTGAGCAGCATGGTGGACATGGTATGCCAGACACTGAGAAAACTTCCTTAGTCTGGGTACTTCCTGGACTTTTCCTGTTGTGTGGGAACTGATCATCAGAACTTCTCTTGTTGTGGCCCACTCCCTGTCCAGGGTGTCTGCTCTGACAGGGCTGTGGCGCCATGCTAGTACACTTTTCCTGAATGCATTTGCAAGATAAGTGGTCAGTCAAGATGGGATCTGTATTTGGCATAATACTCAATACAGTGGTGCTTATGTGCTGCGATCAAGTACAGACTGTCAGAACCTGTTAAGGGCAGAGGACTCCAACATGGAATCTTGGGAAAGTTTGCCTACTCAGAGTTTTTCATGCCAACAGAAGTAACAATTTGATGATATTTTGAGTAAATTTTCACCTTTCTTATGGTAGGTTTTGTTTAACTTATTGCCGGGATGTAATGAACTTAAGGTGTGTGAATGAGAAATGGAGATGAAGTGTTTTATTAGTTTAGAAAAGGGAGAAAAAGGAACTCTGAGTAAAGCACAAAGCTTTCAGCTCTGAAAACCCACCTCTTTGCCACACTAGTGGCAGAGAAAGTACAGAAAGCTGATTGTGTTGTCTACTTGGCAAGTCAAAACAAGATACAGCAAGCTAAAAGATGAGTATCCTAGATTGCTTTCACTCTCTGTGACATGAAGATTCTAAAAATAAGAAATAAGAAGCCCCTGGGCGGTTACGCTTTGGAATTTGTGTGGACAGATCCAGGTCATCCTTGTACTTCTTTGTGCTTTTTATGAAGTGAGACTTTCTGATTAGTGAATCAGAATTTGATAGCTTTTAAGCTTGATGATTTTAAAACACAATTTGTTACCAGAATTTTAAATTTATAACTTCCTTTAAAGTAGGAAATGAAAATTGCCCTCTTGCTCCCAATTTCACTTCCAAAGGTTTATATTTACCATGTACTAAAACCTATAATTTCTCCTCTACTTTAGAAATATGTGAAAACACTCTGATTTTTATTTCTCTTTTGCTCTGTGTCATAAAAGTGATTTGCTTTACTTAATTATATGTCCACTAATGGTTCTTAGAGCATTTTTTTTTGTCAGAGTGTGTATCATTTTAACCCATTTTGATGGTTGTTGGAAAAAATTGCCTTACTGATTTTACTGCTCATTTGCTTTATAAAAAAATACAATCTAAGTTTTGTGTTTAATAACATTATATTTCTTCCAATCTTTGGTGACATCTCATGTTTTCACTTATTCAGATGTTGCTAGTCTAAGATAGCAGTTTATGTGTCTGGTCTATTATTGTTCTTGACTAAGATAACCCTTTGAAATATTATTGAATTCAGCTATGTTATACAATTATGAAACTGCAGGAGGGGGATGTGTTTTCTTCCTTCCTTACTCAGCCTCCCTTCTACTGTGGAGATGAAAGTCTAGAAATCTCATCATCTGGTCAGTCTGATGACTTTCTAGTATTTTATTCAGTAATATTGAAACTAGGGATTTCTTGTCCTTCCTCTACCCCCAAAGTTTTGGCATAGTGATTTGCATTAATATTACTAGCTAATTTTTATTCACTTTTCTTATTAATAGATGCCAGGTACATGGCTAGGTGGTAACTTGCTTCTCATCCCCATAATTACTTTATGAGGTATAGGTGCCATTATTTGAAATATAATATAAATGAAGAAATGGAGGTATAAATAAATATAAGTAATATAAATAAAAAGATATAAGTATTTATAAAGTAAATATCTACTTATATGGTAAATATATATTTATAAAGTAAGTAAATAATAAGTAAATGAATAAACATAAGTAATTTGCCTAAAGCTTTTAATAGCTATTAAGGGATGGAGTGGAGATTTGAACTGAGGCCTAAATTGACCTCAAAACCCTGATTTAATCTCTGAGTTCTTCTGTCTATTGTGGTGTTCTTTTACTCAGCTTTTATTAGTGAATACTAACCATGTCAAGTATAGTTTTGGGTGCAGATAAGACAACAGCAAACAGAACAGACAATAAAGAATTAAACAAACATCAACATAAGTAAACATAGATGACTATGGAGAAAATACTGAGCAAGAGGGATGGAGGGAGTATGCTTTTTGGCAAAACTTATAAAAATATGAGAAATTATTTGTTTATAAATTATTCATTTATAAAAAGTTGGAGAAAGGATTTCCCATTTCTCCCTGCTAGGTAGACTTAAAAAATGTCCTGACTGCTTTCTGGCTTTGTCCCACCTTAGCTATTGATTGTCCTGATAGTCTGAAAATTGATGAGTGACAAGCCAGCAATCCAGATGGACACAGAAATCACATAGTCCTGTGTATGGCCTCACCTCTGCAAAATTATTGTGCTATAAACCAGAGCATTTGAGCGTTTTAAAACTAGCGTTCTTACATTGGGAAAGCTAGCGACATTTCTTTAGTTCTTCCACAGAATGTATTTACCCTATTTTTAAGTATTTAAAGATTGAGATCGTTCTTTTGCAGCAGTCTATTTCTTACTGAGATTTGAAAGGGAATGTTTTGATTTAAATAATCTATGAACAAAACATAATTCCTGCTGTTTGTAATATGTCACATTACTTTGTATCATTTTATTTAGAATGTGTTTATCATAGCTACAGGAAAATTTAACTACTGTTGCCAGAAAACAGGCCAGTAGCTTTTGTGAAATTTGTATTGGTAATTTAGTTTCAAAGAAAAATAATTTGTTGCACATATTCACTATACTTTTTAATTAGAAGGAAATAATTATACTGTGCTAATTTAATGTAATTTCTTCTACCTTCTTTGCCTCTCTCCCCTGAAAAAGTTTACTGCATGCCTAGCTCTTAGGAGCTGTCAGTGATTTGGGGGACCAAACCCTCTATTGTGCTTGGGGACTAAGATGTAAAAAGACCAGACAATAAAAAGGAGAGTGACTATAATTGGCAAAAAGATGACTGTGGATCTTGTAAGCATCTCAAGCGAGAGGCTAGATGAAGAAGGGAGAAGTAAAAGCTGAAGTAGGGCTTTGAAAAGTTGGGAAGCTTAAAGAATTTTCATGAATTAAGCATTCTTAGAATTTCTTTCACAACTCCCCTCCTCCATCTGGAACAAAACCTTTTTTTCTTTTAAGATGCTCTGTCTTCTATAGTGTTTTAGTTCATGGAAACTGGAAAAAGTAAATAATTGAGTTCCTACACTGTCATCTGTTTCTTTTTGATGTCTGAATAACATTTTGGGATTACAAGTGCTTTTCACCTCATCCTCATGAAAACAGTTTGTGAAAAACTCCAAATCTGGGATTTGAGCATTGTAGTGGTGACCTTCAAAAAGCATCTGAAATAGTTTATTAGTTAAGAATTTAAAAGATTTATGTGTAGGACACATTCATGGGTGACTTCACAGAAAGCCACCCCCAGACTCATTGACTCCTACAGTCATGGGAGGGCCTAACAAACTGTATTAACTTGGCTTTAGGGGAAAAAAACACATGCCATTTCTCCAAACTCTTGGTTTCTAGTGTCTTAGTACTATGGCAGTTTTGCTCCTATTTACAAATCCTGCACCAGCATAAGAAAATGGGAAGAGAATAATGGAAACTCAAAGGGTCCCTCTGTAGGACCTCTCCATCTTCATTTTTGTCTTTCAGCAGGTAAGGTGGTGAGAAGAGCTTGAGGTTGAAGATTTTTTCATCTCAGCATTTTTCCCTCTACCCTGTCCTCTCATACTTTTTGTGACCTATATATCATAGATGATGATTTCTTCATTACTGCCACCTTGCTTTGTGACTTTTCAGTGTCCAAAATGGATTAAGTGGCCCACAGTTTCTGTGATTTGAGTTTCAAAACTAAGGTTGCCATTTGCCATATAATTGTTTTTAATAGTAGCAAGATGTAAGGAACTGTTGTAAAATCTTGGCTTCATTAGTGTTTAAGGTAGGTGATTATGATACTTATTAGTCCACCTAAATTTGTCCTTCTAGTTTATTACAAAATTTGTGGCTGCAAGGCTTGCCCCTGGGAACTTAATGGACTGTTGTCTTTCCCAATGTTTGAGAAAATATATGGCAAAAAGTGGAAATGCTGGGTTGACTTCTTTTCCCTGTATTTCAGTTGAAAGGATCAACTGTATATATGTTCATCTGTCTAAAAGTATTTGTAGAACCTCCTTTAAAAATATATCTCTGTATTGTGGTTTTTAAACACAAGATCTTAAAATCGTTTTTAATAAAAAAATGAAAATATGTTTAGCAAAATCATTAATTGACTTCTTATTTATTGGGTAGGAATCATGTGTAAAAGAGTAAAATAATTGCTTCATTTATATATTTATTGACCATGGCTGAGCTTCACTCTGGTAGGAACGTCGTGTGTCTTGTTCACCTTCGTGTCACTGCGATCGATGCCTGCCGCTTGGGCACTTGGTAAATATTGGAGGAATGATTGAGGAATACATGAGTCACAGATCAGTTCTTGAGAATGTTATACTAGAAACAATAATGATATTTAGTAAAACTTGAGTACATCATCAACCTCAATTATTTGTACAACTTTTAAACGAGCTTTGATGGAATTTGGTCTGAAGACATATTGAAAATATGTTCGGTTAACCTCTTTATTTGTATTGTTATTGATTAGAATTCAACCATAGGAATGTACATTAAGTTACAATTCTGTTTTTATTTTTAAGAGAAGTTTTGTATGCACCACTATAACAACAAAGTAAGCTTCCCTTTGCTTTTTCATGTTTAGAATGGTGAAACTGAAGTTAAGTAGAAAGATTTCAGGCCGGTGAACTATATACTGAGCACACACCCTGCATATTTTACCTTCCTGCCTTTAGGCCTTTATTTTAGATTCCATACCTTGAGTTCTCCATCCTTTCCTTAAAGTGTGAAACTCTTATCACACCACCTCCCTTACTGCACCCCAGGTGTCTTACTTTCCTGGCAACGTTTAAGAATGCATTTGTACTATTTTGTACTCAATTACATAATTTTATTTTGTTCACTATTGTTTTTATCACTGCCTGGGTGTTTTCCTCACTATTGGAAGAAGGGCCCTTGGAATGAATCATCACAGTGGGAAGGGAAACATTTGAAAGTTATTTACTATGTTTTTATAGTTGGGGAACTATGAGTATTTTTCTTAACATTAGTATTTGCTTCTAAGGAACAGTAAACTTGCGTAAACTTAGTAAATTTTAATCATAATAATAGGATATTTACAATTGTTTTTAATTTATAAAAGAATTTGCTTTACCATGGTGCTATTTTAGAGGGGAAATTGTAAAAATGTTCAGTCAAACTATTGTTAACGATGTTATTTTTCAAGATGTGCTAAAAATGATTTTGCTCTTAGGGCAAGTTTGCTAGAGGTCATATTCTCCTCTCTCCAGCCTACTGCTGGCGTCCCCTCTGAAATACCCTTCGTATGTAATTACCTGCTTTCCATTCCAAATTTTCTATGACAAGGTGTTCCTAACCTCCACAGGTGATCACCATGGCAACGAGGTAGTCTGTTCTATATTTGGAGTATGAAAGTAGCGCCTCCTTAAATCTAACAATAAATGAGAGTTCCAGGAAACCAGTGTTTTAAATAAATTCGATTATTTGCATTTTAAAAAAATCCCATCATTCAATCATGCTTATATTATATTGGGAAAAACTGGTTTAATTGTGATCTTTTATTATTTTCAAAAGCTAGCAACTAACATTTACTAGTGGCTTATTGTGTCTTAGTAGTATGCTATTTTTATTCCTATTGTGCAGATGAAGAAATTGACAACTCAGTAAAGTTAAATGACTTGACCGACTTCCCAGAACTAGCAAGAACAAGAATTGGAAGTCCAATCCAGGCAGCTTAACTTTGGATCCTCCACTCTAATCCATTTCTCTGTCCTGCTGGAGCCTTGCTAGAATGGTTTCTTTCTAGTGAGTCCAGCCTACCATGAGTGCCTGACCCTTTGTAAAGATGCTTTGTGTGATGTGTAGCGCTAAGCAAGCGCGACTGGGGTGAGCACAGCGAAGGGAGATGGGCATGATGCTGTGGGCATGGAGGCAAGTCAGAAACACCTTAGAATTCAAGTAGCAAAGAATCTTGTCATTGATTTTTATAATCGCACAGTTTCAATGTAATGTTCTTAATAAAGGCTACAGATGACTCAAAAGCTATGGGAATCAGAGGATGAGGTAGAAATGCTTTTAGTGTTCTGAACGGTAGGAATCTGATTGCAGCATCTGCTTTACACAGCATTTGCGTCATGAACTCTCCTTTCGTTCTGTAGTCAATTTTCAGATTTCATCCCTGTAACTATTAATAGACTTACGTGGATAAGTTAACTATGAATAAAACATAATAGTTAAGTTTATTTAATATAACATTTTATGGAGGGGTTGATAATTAAATATTCAAAAATTTGCCCTGGTTTGATAACCATTGTCTTTTGTTTAATAAATAAACTGAAAAACATAAAATTATCTTTAATTATAATCTTATTTCTCTTCTAAAATTATGTAGTTTTAGGAATAGATGCGACCATAGAACATAACCAACCTCCCTGATGTTCCAGATGAAGAAGACTAAGGCTCAGAGAAGCCATGTAGTTTGTCCAAGGTTGCACAGCGCACAGCTGACGATAATTGGAACCTGGGTCCTTTCCGTCCCATCTCAATGAGTTTTCATGTGTGTGCTTACACTATTAGTTGTTTTCAATTTAGCTGATGCCAACACATTGGTATATATTGAGAGGGCTGGGAGTCTCCTGGAAGAACTTAACACGTATTAAATACTTGCTGTTTATATCACCGTTGGTTAGCACTATGCGACTGTCATTGTCATCATCATCATGCTCTTCCTCATCATTCCCATTCTTGGGGTAGGAGGGCCTGAGTGTTTCAGAGGTTAAGCAGACTCTTCGGAGGAATCCAGGTTTCAAGTTCTTCTCTGTCAAATACTGTGTATTTTGCTGTGGGGAAAATGAGGTTTCAACTCTCCTGCTGACTTCTCAGTCTGTTGTGGCTGATTTGAGTCCTGGGCGGAGGATCTAGACGCAGCCTCTGGGCTTAGTGGGAAAGGGTGATGTTTCATGATATCTGTCATGGCCCTGGAATGGAGTCAGCGTGGTACATGTGACAAATATGTTTCCCAACCTAGCATTTGTCTTAACATAGCCATCTGATTCTTAGTTTCACAGGATAGGAAACTCAATTTTAAGTTCACATGGGAAATGGAGGGTTGGTGATCAGGCTTTGGAAGGCCAACACAAGTTCACCAAATTCAGAGTACTGTTTTATCTGTACTAATACCAATTCAGTAATTTGCCTTTCTGTTTGGCATACTCACCCATATTTATTTATCTTATTAATATGTTTATTAATAATAAGTTTGTAATCTTATGTGTGGGGTCATGGGGTCTGTTCCACTTGCCCCCCAGCATTGTGATTGTTGCCTGATGGCCCTCTGCTCTTTTCCACTGCTGCTGGGCTTTGTCTAGGACTTGGGAAGCCAGGATTTGTCTGGGTTTGCTTGCCTGTGTTGGAAAGGAAGATGTTTTTGATGTCTAAAAATGTGCTCTTGTGAGGAAAGTACTGTAACTTAAGGCATTGCCACAAAAGGAAGACCATCAAAGCTTTTAAAAAATTGCATCATCCTTTCAATAACTAAAGTGCTCACACTGAAGGGTGAATAAAAAAAAAAGAATAAGTTTTTGGGTGAATAAGAATTATGGGTGAGGAGAAAAAATATTAAAAATTGTATTTTTATTTTTTTTATTTTATTTTTTTTTATTTTATTTTATTTTTTTTTTTTGAGACAGACTCTCACTTTGTTGTCCAGGCTAGAGTGAGTGCCGTGGCGTCAGCCTAGCTCACAGCAATCTCAAACTCCTGGGCTCAAGCAATCCTGCTGTCTCAGCCTCCCGAGTAGCTGGGACTACAGGCATGCGCCACTATGCCCGGCTAATTTTTTATATATATATATCAGTTGGCCAATTAATTTCTTTCTGTTTATAGTAGAGACGGGGTCTCGCTCTTGCTCAGGCTGGTTTTGAACTCCTGACCTTGAGCAATCCGCCCGCCTCGGCCTCCCAAGAGCTAGGATTGCAGGCGTGAGCCACAGCGCCCGGCCTTAAAAATTGTATTAATGGCTTAAACTGTTGTAGAGTAGTGCTGATTCCTGTATTTGTTCAAACAGAAGCATTAGGGAGGTTCTCTGTCAGGTACTCTCGTAGATACTTTGAGAGGCACAAAAATGTAAATGCATGATTCTTGTCTTAGATGAGCTTACCTGTCAAAGGAAATAAGACATGGACAGGAGTAATAATATACAATTATGAATGAGATCATATGTCACTATTATAGACAATGGTCACATTTAATAATCAGTCCTATATTTCTTTTGGAATGGGCTTTCAATGGGTGGGATTAGACTGATAAGCTGGTAGCATGAAAGCATATCATTTGTGGAAAACATTTTATTTTTACAAATTATATTGTCTTATGTATAATGGAAATGATCGATGTTATACATACTATAAAATTGAATAGCTCATGTGATTCTAGATTGCAATTTGAAATTTATTTTTTCCAACACATACAATATCTGCTGTAGATTTTCGAAAGTTGTATTCATACAAATTCTGAACTTTTATTTTTATATATAGAACATTTATTAACCTTCTATAATATGTGAACAAATGGTTATATAAAATTTGACTTCAAAAACAAATTATCATTTTGTTTCTTAGATGTTTTTAATGAACTGGAAATCATTGTGGGTGTTTTTTTTTGTCATTTTTTTTAATGGAATTTCAGAGCCCTTCATACATACTTCAAAGTTTTCATTTTCTGTATCTGAATTCTAATTTTCTAATTTACTGCTTCTATAAAGTTGTATCTTCTCATCAAAATTATATACGGTACTGCTATTGGTCAAAATACTCTATTAAAAAGAATATAATTATGTCATAGATCATATACCTAGCTTCACATTAAGAAAAGGTATCAGAAACATTTGAGGAATTTGAAATTGTGTTAATAAATATCTACTCATCTAATGTAGCACTGAATAGGCACATAAGAACTTAGTTTCATAGGTGAATCATAAGTGGCATTAAAAAATTTTGTGTTTTCTTGTTACCTGGGGCCTATAGATTTAATGAGTTTAAATTATTCCTTTGGCTTCAATTCTGGTGGGTAACCTAATTCTAATACCATGGTGAATGGTTACTGTGACTACCCTGTTGCTAAGAAACCTGTTATGTTATCAAGTTGCCTTGGTGAAGTTATGGCTTCTTAGGACTCCTTAGCACTGCTGGGAGGTTGTTAATCAGAGCTACGAAGGACTTCATAGAATTTGTTTCCCAGGTTATAACTAATTTTTCATTAGGAAGAGAAGCAAACCTAGGTCTATACAAACTGCCATTAAACAAAGTCCAAGTTATTTTAAATAAAATCACGACCTTTAGTTATTTTAAAAAAAGAGTTGTGATCCAAGATACAGAACTATTTTTACTACTGTAAAGTTAGAAGGATTTTGTGGATTGAAGGTAACCACCCCTGGCCCTTAACTTTGCATTCCATTTTAGTTTTCTTAGGATTCTTGGCAGTGCATTTGTAATGTATAGAAAAGTATTTGAATTGAGATTGTGAGGGGAAAAAAGTGAAACTATTTTAGTTACTTGATGTCAGTTGCTCCTGTTATGAAATGATTCAACATTTTATTAAAAAACAACAACAAAACCCAGTGGGACACTATGTAGCATTTAAAAAAAATTACCACACTTGATATCAGGTCAGGAATTCTGTTCAGGGCAGGAACCTGGCTTTTGCTGGCTTTGCTCCATGGCAAAAAGTTTCAGATTCTTAAACCTCCACAAGTTAATATATTAAAGGATCTGAGAAGTTGTGCTGCAAACTTCTTGAATTTTTGTCTAACTTAGATTTCCTCCACATTGTTTTTTCTTAATATTCACATAAGTCTCGAAGTGCTTGTTTTCAGCAAAAAACATTTTGAGTAACCCTGTTATTGTTTTTTAGAGAGAGAATGCAGAAGGGGTCATTTCATTTGACACCAGTCTCCTTAAAGTAGTACCAATTAAATCACAAGCCTGTAGAATTGGAGTGAGCCGTTCAAGTATACAGGAGTGGGCACAGTTAAGAACCCAGGCTTTGGAAGTCAGACTGGCTGGGTTCAATTTTGGGGCTTCTGTCTCCAACTTTCTGACCTTAAATAAGTTACATAATGACTCTAATCCTCAATTTCCTCAACAGTAAAAGAGAGATGATAACAGTTTCTACCTCAAAGAATAGTGTGGATTAAATAAGATTATATGAAATGCTTAGCATGATTTCTGGTACTTAATGTGAGCCTTTGTAAATGTATGATGTTAATTATTATTATAGAGGACATTTTTAGGGAGCTATGACTTGTTTCTTTAAATCTTAAAAGTTTAGGTATTCCACATTTGACAATATCTTGCATGCTAAAGTTTTTAATTGCTGGGAAGAGTTTTCAGATTTTTAAATTTTGATTTATATTTTATTCTTAATTTTTTAAAATTTATTTCCCCACATCCTTTTTTCTGTGAGTTTGGAGCTGGGCATTCTTGGTGTTGTCCCTGACTCCTCTGGGGCATCAGTTTTTTCATCTGTAAAATGGAGGTAGGATTTGGCTGACATCTATGGTCACATTCTGAGAGCTGAGTTCTGTGAAGGCTTGGTGAAAGGTTCAATTCCGGTTCCATTTTGAACAGTAGGGGAAAGGTCTAGAATTTGAGGACAGCCTTCAAAGTCTTGTAAAGTTAGGATGGGCCACAGGAATGATAGCACCTTACTTTTTTCTTTTCCTTGTCTTAAAAAGGCAACAGAAACTCTCAGAGGCAGTGAGAAATGGACAATTTTTATGTATTTGGGTTAAATATATGCTTTAAGTCATTACTTTCCTCTTTGTAAAAAATAATTCTTTAAAATGTATGAAACAACCTCAAATCTGCAGAGTTATTACAACTACAGTACAAAATACCTTTCTGCTCTTGTTAGCTAAACCCAGTTTGTTTTAGGGAAATAATCTGAACAGTACAGAGAACTTTTTTCCAGAACTACTAGAGAGTAAATTGGTCTCTTGATGTCTGTCAACCATGAATACCTCAGTTGTATTTCCGTACAAACAAGGATGTCTTCCTGTATAACTATAATACAACCATCAAAATTAGGAAACTAGTATTGACATATGAATATTTCTACCACCTTATCCTCAGGTCCCATTTAGGTTTCACAAGTAGGTCCCATGAAATCCTTTATAGCAGAAAGACTCAATTCAGAATCATGTGTGGTCTTTGGTTGCTGTATCTTTTTAATTTCTTTGAGACTAGGACAATTATACAATTTTTCGCAGAATTATATGACCATACTTAAGAAGATTTCAGGCCAGCTCTTTTATAGAATGTCCCTCTATTTGGATTTGTCAGTATATCCTCATGATGAGATTGAGGTTTTCCATCTTTAGCAGGAAGTGATACAGTGTTTTCATTGCATCCTTTCAGCTGGTCATGATTTTGATTTGTCCCCTTGCCAGTGATGATCACTTTGATCACTTGATTAAGGTGTTATCTGCCAATTTTCTCCATTGCAGAGAATTCCTTAGTTTCCTTTGATAATAAGTATTTTGTAAAGGAGTACTTCAGAGTAATGTAAATATTCATTTTCTCATCAAAATGTCAATTTATTCATTATTCATGCTAGGATAGACTCATGGTTTTGTTATATTCAGTGGGTTATAATCCATTACTAGCATTATCTTGATGCTCAGATAAAATTCCTTTAACTGTCTTACATGTTCTTTTAACATGTCCCCATCATTCTTTGAGCACTTCCTTTTTGGTTCAAAGAGATATTCATCTTGTACTTTTCTTGTCTTAGTCCTGAATTAACCATCGCTCTAAGAAATCCTGATTTCTTTTAGTAGAACATGGTATTTAGAAGCCAAGATCTGTGTGGTATGTGTACCTGTTACTAATTGGGTTGTGCTTCTCCAAGATTCTGGGTGGACAGAGTAGGAGAATATTTGAATGTATATATGTACATGTTAACACACTCACATAGATATACACATGCATAAAAACACATTTGTATTTATTTCTACATCTAGATTGAAATGTAGCAGTTTACATTGATACCTCCACTTCCAATCCAACACTAAAAGGTTGATCTAATTCTTTCTATATTTGTAAAACTCTTACTATTTCTGTGACAGTGAGAAATCTGGCTCCTTGTGTGTGTAACCAACCTCCCAGTGCATCCTCTGCCTCACCCCTTGGGCTATGATATCTGATGTCAGATTGCCTCTCCTTGTGGACACCTTCCTTACCCAGCTTCGACTCTAACATCCAATGCCAGGCTGCCACCATGGATGATGTCTTCTTCAGCTCGATTGTTCTCCAGATTGCCGTGCTAGACCACCCTTTTATGTGGATACTCCATGTTGGGCTGCCACCATATCTAGATATTCCTCACTCTGTTCTGGTTATCACTCCCCGTGTCAGGCTGACCCCTAACCTTGGGAGTAGGGAACAGAAAGAGAAAGAGATAAATGGAGAGCCATTTTCATGTTTTTAACATGCCTAGTGAAGGAGTGGTTGTTTTGGACTATTTAATTTTTTTTTTTTTTTTTTTTGAGACAGAGTCTCGCTTTCTTGCCTAGGCTAGAGTGAGTGCCGTGGCGTCAGCCTAGCTCACAGCAACCTCAAACTCCTGGGCTCAAGCGATCCTGCTGCCTCAGCCTCCCGAGTAGCTGGGACTACAGGCACGAGCCACCATGCCCGGCTGATTTTTATATTATATATATTAGTTGGCCAATTAATTTCTTTCTATTTTTATGGTAGAGACGGGGTCTCGCTCAGGCTGGTTTTGAACTCCTGACCTTGAGCAATCCGCCCGCCTCGGCCTCCCAGAGTGCTAGGATTACAGGCGTGAGCCACCGCGCCCGGCCTGGACTATTTAATTTTGAAAACACTATTGTACTTATCAGTTTAATCCTTAATATTGTCTGTAGTTTCTTGGAAACTGTGACTTTTTGTAAAATGAGGTATGATGAAGCCAATATTGCCATAGGCTAATTGATATAAGTAAGAGTTAAGATAAAATAAAGCATATTTATTTTTTTGTCACAAAAACATCACCAAACTTCTAAGTAAAAAACCCAGACACTTCTAATATTAAACTTTGAAATGAATGTGAACTATACATATCTTTACGAAAGATTAATAAAAACAAGCAAGATAATTATTTACCCAAGTTTTAGTGAGTCAATGAATGATAGCAGTTATATAGTGGATTATATCAAGGAATAAGTGTTTGCGACGCAAAAAAAATTGTAAGGAGCACTTCCACCATGCAGCTCACAAACAATCGCAGATGTGGTGGTGTGGCTGAGTGCTTTTGGAACATGTTGTTTATTGTCGTGCATTTGTATGGTTATCATATACTTTAAGAATTTTTATTTTATAGTATTTTGTATTCATTCATTCATTCATTTTCTAACCCACTATTCCAGTTCAGGGTTGTAGGTGGCTGGTGCCTATTCTGGCAGCTCAGGGCACAAGGTGCGAACCAACCCAGGACAGGATGCCATTCCATCACGGGACACACTCATACACCCCACCACACTCACTCTGGAGCCGTTTAGACATGCCAGTTCACTTAATGGGCACATCTTCGGAATGTGGGAGGAAACCGGAGTACCTGGAGAAAACCCACACAGACATGGGGGAAACATGCACATTCCATACAGACAGTGGTCCTGGCAAGGAAACCATTTTTCCCCCTCAACAATGTTATAATGAAATGATAGTGCATGAAATGACATTCTTCAAGGACATACTGTGTACAGATGATCCTCAACGGTTCACCTTAAGATCTTTCATTTTACAATGGTGTGAATGTGAGACACTTTTGATGGAAACCAAACTTCAAGTATCCATGCAACCATTAAGGTTTTCACTTTCAGTACAGTATTTAAATAAATTACATGAGATATTCAACTTCTGATTATAAAATAGGCTTTGTGTTATTCAACACTTTATTATAAAATAGGTTTTGTGTTAAATGCTTTTGCCCAACTGTAGGCTAATGTAAGTGTTCTGAGTATGTTTAAGGCTAGGCTAAGCTATGATATTTGTTAGGTGTATTAAATGCATTTTTGACTTATGATATTTTCACGATATGGGTTTATTGGGATGTAACCTCATCTAAGCTGAAGAGCATCTATAATTGTTTTTGTCATTTGAATTGGAATTTAAACAAACTAATGCAATAGTAAACGTGCTGTCAGTTCAATGGCTTAGTTTGAAAAATAAAACTATACCTGAAAACTGGATGAAAATTGATCTTGTTGTTTAGGGAGGGAAGAGAGGAACATTTGAGGTATTCTTTCAAAAGTACACCCAAGTACCTTTGCCTTTATTTAACTTTTATTAAAAGAGCTATGTTTGTGGCAGTTGTTGCCAACATATCTGCCATATGCATATGTGGGCAAAAAAGAGTTTGAACAGCACTTGTTACTGAAAACTTCTTAGTGAGTTTATTTGAACCGCGGTTCAGAATTTTTATGCTTATACTCTTATCCCTGTGTGGATGTTTGCACCAGCCATGTTCCCAGAGCTCTCTGTTCTAGCCAGCCTCTCTAAGGGCTCCTACAGTGAAGTTCTGTTAGCACTTCCATTGGAAACCTATCACAGGGGCTGGGTTCTGGCAGAATGCCCCTGTCAAGAAAGCTACAGCCCCAGTGGGGGAAGCACAGGGTGGAGTTTTTCCACCCTGATTCTGGCTGCTCTCCAGACCTTGGAGTGTCTGTGAAGTTTCTTCTCTTTTCTTTCTCCCTTAAAAAAACCCAACACAACAAAACTACTATAGCCCTACTACTTGGACATATTAGAGATGTGGGCTGTGTGTGTGTGTGTGTGTGTGTGTGTGTGTGTGTGTGTGTGTGTGTGGTGTGCAGTAGGGTGGGCTATTTAGTTAGCTCCCAAGCAGTGCTCTTTTCTGCCACTGGTTTTCTTGTCGGTATTACCTCATGAGAACTGGTAGCAAAACTGTAAGGTAAGTCTGTACCTCTAGAGGATTTTGTCATGGGATTTTTATTTTCCTGTGGTTGTCTGAGCAAAGCAATGGCAATCTTCTGCTGGGTCTTTAACTATCTATCTATACCACTTTTTTTACAAAATGCCAGCTTAATGAGAGTCTAAGTCATCCTTAGCAGTTTCCCACCTCTAGCCAATGGAGTACTACAAAATGGTAGCTGTTTTACAGATATTGGTGTAGCCTTCATTTCTTCATTGCAGGGTTGCCAGATTTAGCAAGTAAAAGTATAGGATGTCCAGTTAAAGTTGAATTTCAGATATACAACAAGTAATTTTTTAGTGTAAATAGGTCCCATGCAGGACTTGGGACATACTTGTATGGAAAAACTATTTGTTGTGTGTCTGAAATTCAACTTTAGCTGGGTGTATTCTATCTTTTATCTGGCAGCCCTAATCCATGAGTTTTAGCATGATGTAATAACTTGGATATGTGTTATACTTAAACTATATGTGTGTGTATATATATGTTAAGTTACTAAAAGTGATTGGATTTGCAAATAAACTCTTGAGTGCGTGAAATTTTGAGCTCCTTAAAAGGCAACTGAACTGCAATGGAGCTGACAAATCACACATGCCACATTCCCAGACTGGGTTGAGTCGGCCATCTTGAAGTAGGAACTTAAAGTTACATCATCCAGAATTTCTCATTATTCTTTCTTCCTCTTCCTTTTTAATGACTCCTCAGTTCATAGGTTAAAAATTTGGGCTAAGCATTCCCTTCATAAAAAGCTTCTTTCCTTTATTCATTGAGAAAGATAGAAATCTGTAGTCTTAATATAGACTGGTCTATATGAGGTTGTATTCATGCATGTAGAAAAAAAGAAAGAGCTTTAGAAAGCCTCTGACTTGCATTGTCCTTTTTTTTGGATATTTTCTTTGGTATATTCTACAAGAAGACTAGAGAACCCCACAAGATAAAATTAAAGATCCCCTTATTCTCTGTTAGGAATTTTCTTTCATATTCTTTGATGCACTTGAATCAGCTAACACCCTTTTATAAGGGCAGGTGATGATGATTCCTCATTTTGTAAGTTAGGAATTCTCCAAGCTGAACTGTTCATTGGGTACCTACCTAAAGGATAAAGGGTTTATCTTATTATAAAGTCTAAGTATTGTCTTATTAACCATCTATTGTTGAATTAGTAGATTTCTGTTAGGACTCTTCTGTCCTCAGCTGTGTCATTTCATCTTCCCCTGAGTCTCTGGTCCCTGACCCCTAGAAGAGATTACTTGTAAGCACATCTGTAATTTGGCTTCTCCTTCATGATGTGGCTTAAATAGAATCAGGGCTTATTATTTGAGGCTTTTTAATAGTTTAGTGCAGGGGTTGGCAGACTTTTTCTGTAAAGGGCAAGATAGTAAATACCTTGCTTTGCAGACATACAGTCTCTGATGCATATTCTTTATTTCTTTTACAACCCTTTAAAAATGTGAAAACCATTTTTAGCTTGTGAGCTGTACCAAAACAGGCATGGGCTGGCAGTAGTTTTCCTAAGTAAGAGTATTTGCTCTTAGAGATATATTACATGGAGAGTTCTAAAATTTACCCCTTATTTTTGACATATGTAAAAATGGAAGTGAATATTTATTAATAAGAGTGTGTTATAAGCCATGGGCATTATATATTATGTTTATAAAAATACATATATAAAAATATGTGTGTGTGTATATATATATATATATATATATATATATATATGTATATATAAATAAAATACCCTGAGGACTCTGCCTTTCTCTTTGCCTACTTCCCCTATGACAGTTACTCATATTTTTAAAAGGAGAATTTTGTACTTTATTGTTAAAATTTTTTATTTATACGAAACAAAATATCATTCTGACATATTTCTGTTATCAGGTATGTAGGAGCAAATGGTCATATAGCAAGTTCATGCCCTGTGAACACATCGCTATCTCTGTGAGGCACTCCATGACTCTTCCTGTGGGGAGAAAGCAAGACAGGGTATTGGTTTGTTTTCTCTTTGTGTTTATTTACTTATGACATGGAGGATTTGGTGAAAATTTGGTAGAACAGAGCATCCTAACCAGTTTTGCTATCTTTCAGAACTGTCAGTTCCTAAGAAACTACACAAGCATTTTATTTGAAACCTAATGGGGAGGGATATTACATTCAGATAGAAATGTAACTCAATAGAAAATTTGCTGTTTGATTTGCTCCATCTTTTCTCTGATTTCCTTTGAAAGATTATACTTGCTGCTCCTCCAGATTACAGTGGCAACAACAAGCATGTTCCCAAAAGCACCTAAGGGGAAAGACAGCCCACCAGAATCCATCATGCACTTCGTAACAGCTACAGCTAACTGTTCTTGCTGATTGGGATAAAGCCATTCAGTCACTCTATGTATGTTATTATAGATGGAAGCTGGGGTATTTCCCATCATTTTTTTCCTTCAGGCCTTTACAAATGATTTTTGGGCATGAATGTGATTGTGAATAGACAGACATAGCTTCTAGGAAAGCCGTTGGGACTCACTGAATTGTGACTGTCAGACAAAGGCATTTTGTTTGGAAGGCTTGTCCCAAAGTGGTATTGGAGTCTGAAAGAAGGGCCGCCAGCGTCTCTCTCTTTCTGCTGTGAACTAATAGGAAAGCTGATGTTTGCTGAGTGGATGGCTGTACTCACTGTCCAAACAGATCTCTGTTTGCCAACTGTGAACATATTGCTGCCTCTGTGAGGCACTCCATCATGTCTTGAATGGATCCTCTTGTGTTCAGAATTTTCTGACTCAAAGACAGGGAAAGAGAAATATTTCTTTCAGATTCCAGCATTCACTGTCCCATCCATAGTCTCATCAGACTTTTAGAAACCAAGCATGCACCAGAGACCCTTCTTCAGGAGAATGAGAAAGGAGCACAGAAAAAGGAATAAAGTAAGAGACAGCCCCATTGAAATGGCTTTATTCTGGCCACTTGTGGCCAAGTTTTCGTAAATAAACTAGTCTGCCCTGGTAAATAGCGTTGTGAGAATATTCCTGATTTCTCCTGAGCAAAAGAAAACTCTCACCACTGAGTTTCCAACTCATGGTTCATTTCTGTGCATTTACACACACATGCATAGACACCTTCCAAAAACATATGATACACTCACCATGTGTTATTAAACAAATGATAGTGTCATTCCACATGGATAATTCCTTAAAAAAGGGTTAATTGATATGAAGGTATTTTGATTATAAACTCTAGTTTAATTTAAGAGTTCCAAACTTATTGTATATGAAAGGGTGAAAATAAAATGGAATTATTTTGTTGTCAATTTAGTCACTTTCTACAAGTCAACAGCAATAGTATTTTTCTGGCAAAGTCTAATATTTGCTGCATGAATTGAAAACAGAACTCATGGAAAAGGTTAGGTGTTCCTTGCAATTGCCCATTGTTCTATGTCTTAAGGTTTAGAAACCTTCATTGGAGTGGGGGAAAAAAACAACAACGTTGTTGATAGTGGAACTCAGTAAGACATGGCAAGGACAGGGCTCATATTCATTTTGGCCTGAGTTGTTTATCCAGTACCTGTTAAACACTGGGCAAACTTTGCTTCATTGTGGGGGAAGTGAAGAGGGTTTCCTGTAGTTGATGGGAAGGACAGAATGCTTTTATGGGTACAAAGGTAGATTTTTATACAGCAGTAAACTGTATTGCCTGGCCTCAGTCAATTAGAAATCAATATTGATTAGCCTACTTGGAGTAAATGATTCTTTGGCTTAACCCATAAAAGCTTAAAACCGGAATCATTCTCCTTCCTCGAATCTACAATATTTGCCATTTTGGTTGTCTGGATATTACATCTTATCTAGGACTAACTGTACTCACAGAGAAATCCAACTCTTTAACCTACTAGTTACTGGAATAACACAGGGGACAGTTGGAGTAGGAGAGGAAATAAATGGCAGCTAACCCATCTGGAAAGCTAAGCATGTGCCAGGCACTCTTTTAATTAGTGTATATATGTGAACTGATTTCTTCCTCAGATAATCTTCTGAGATTGGTATGTTGTGTTCTTCATTTTATAGATGAAGAAACCAAGGTGCACAGAGAGGTTTAGTAACATGCCTAGGTGACACAATTAGTAATTGGTGGAGTGTGGAATCTAATCTACAGGATTATGGCCCCAGTATTGTCACAACTACTATTACGCTATGCATGGCTAGTAAGAAAACCTACAGTCTCCTTGCAGAATTCTCTATCTTTCCTTTATTTCTTGTAGTGTGTGTACTATATTGTGATTTTGGAGAAGTGTTTAGAGGTACTGAAAATCCAAGTACTTGGAGACTGAGATCAGTTCAGAAAGACAATATATTCAATAGGTAAAGGAAATTGCTCTTCTTTCTGTTTTATTACATAAAAAAGTTCCATACTTAATTAATCCCTGGTTGTTGTTATAAGTTGATTGAATTACATTATCTGTTAGGTAGGGCTGGATAAAATATTTTGTTCAGAGCTTAATTGGCTATTGATTTTGAGCTTGAAGTCAATCATGAGATATCTTAGTATAAAATCAGGATACTTACATGTACTTAAATGCTATATATATATATAAAAAATTCAACCATATATTTTTTTATGATGATGGGATGAGAAAATTTGGGCTTATGTGGGTAGTGTAAGGGTGGGTGGTGTGTAAAAGATGAGAAGCAATGTTTTTAGACTATTTTTAAAACTGTAAGGTAATATTACTGTTGGCTAACATAATTAGCTTTTCTCAAGATACTACAGAGCTAATTAAAATTGGCTAGTTGAAGATGATTTTTATAGGAGTTTTAATATTGAGTTTCATTAATGCTATGTTTAGTAGTTAATGGTCACCCGAAATGTACCCTGAGTGAAGAGGAGGTCATATGCTTTCATTGCTGGAGGATCAGGGACAACGTAAGTCAGGCTTGTAATTTATTTCTAGGAGCCTGTTAAAAAAAAAAGTTTGTTTGGATGTATGTTCTAGACACTGTATTCTAGAAAATCAGTTATAAAAAATAAAAATAGATCTCACTGTATTGTTGTGTTTTATGTAGTTTGTAAACACTATGGCTTTTTGCCAATGTGGTGACCACATGAAACTTATCCAGATGTTTTTGTATTGGATTTGCTCTAGAACTAGTTTGTTCAAGTTTATTTTTTTGAGAGAGAAGTTATAACAAAAGAATAGCTCAACTTTCTGCCTCAGGAATCTTTGGCCCTTCTTTGCTGCTGTTTGTTTTGCTCATTTTGTATGCCTTAGGCTGGTTTGTGCTTAATTTGAACCTGTTTTTGAGGGGCTCCAAACTGCCACACCAAACATCTCCTCAGAGGAGAGGCAACTTAAACCCAGAATATTCCCAGCCCCAACTTTGTGAATGACACCAAGATCACGACCTTAATTTTCTTATCTGCCATTCAGTAGCTTTTAATTGTCTTTTCTACTTGGTTTAGGTTTAGTCTGTAAAAGGCAACCAGGATGTTAATTTGTGTGAAAACCTGGAGAAATTTGAAAACTTTTGTTGGGTATTACGTTTGCCTGACATCCACGCAAAAGTAGAAATGGAAACACCTTATAATATTACTTGCTCTTCAGTCATTAAAAGTAAGTGGACATCAAATAAGTGAGCATCAAATAAATATTAATAATGGAGTTTACAGGGGGGAAAGTGAACAAAGCACCCTGTGGATCAGATTTGATTACTTTCTGCTTTTATGTACATGCATGGACTTAAGTCTATTATGTTTCTGATTGGTAGGTTTTGATAGGCTATACTTTTCCAGATGTGTTAAATCATCTTGTGAATAGAGAATTTAGCAAGATTAAAATGCTAAAAGATTGCTTACTAAAACTTTAGCATTAACAATGTTTTTCCCCCCAGAGTATTTAGAGGGAAGTTTTGTTTTTTAAACTTCCTTATAAATCTTACCCTGTAAAGCCCAGGCTGGACAGCTTATTTAGTGATTAAGATATGAACCTTTAATTTTTTTTCTTTCCTATAGCTGACATTATAAGAATAGTGTGATATGAGCACCTGGGAACAAGAAAAACAGAGGGTGTGGTGAAGCACAAATTAAAGGAATCTGGTATCCCCCCGCCCCCAACTGCTGGGGAACAGTTGTAGTTTGAACTTTAATTTACTATGCAATTACACCAGTCATAGATTCGGTGGACATAGTGTTTACTGTCAAAAATGGCTTTTTTAAAACACAATAATGCTTATATTTATTTTAAGCCTGTCTCAGGTAGCTTTCTCCCAGAAGGTGGGAGTATGGGGGGGGGTAGGTAGGAAACAAATGGGGTAGACAACATATTTTATTATTTTTAATTGGCATATAATAATTTTACATATTTTGGGGGGTACATGTGATATTTTGATACCTCTACGTAATGTGTAATGATCAAATCAAGTTAACTGTCAAGTTATTGACATGTTGCAGTAGAAGTAATCATTGGATTTTTCTAAAGAGTTCTACAGTTTTATAGTACTTTTTAAAAGATTTTTTTAGTCAAGTGTGGAGAAAGGAAAAACTTTGCATATAAGTATGCAAATGGATGTAATTGAGAAGAATAAACTAATGTTTTAGGAGAGAAAACATTCTTTCTTGCTTGCTTAAAGTAAGAGAAATGTCAGCTGAGAAGTTATTTGCTCTTTGGATGTGTTGCCCATATGTAGAATCATTAAATCATTATTTTATTCACATTCTTAGAGAGTTGAGATTTTGCTGTTGACACATTTGCAAAAGTTAGGATTGAAAATTAGGAAGTTTTTTGTTTAGTACCTTTCTATTCTATTATAGAAACCTTTGGGTTAGAGTAATAGATAAATGACACTTTCATATAAAGTGAAATTTTATGTTACGGTTTCATATGACAATATACACACAACTAAAAACATATCTTAATGATTACAAATATAAAAATTACTCATAAATTTGAAAACATATTAATAGCTATTTAAATAGTGAGGGCAGTGCTGATTCAGATACCAAGATTCTCAGCAACTTAGTACTGTTCGGGATGAAGAAAAAGTGAAGGCCATTTGCAGTGGCTGATGCCTATAATCCTAGTTCTCTGGGAGGCTGAGGGAGGAGGATTGCCTGAGTTTGAGACCATCCTGAGCAAGAGTAAGACCCCATTTCTACTGAAAATAGAAAAATTAGGCAGGTGTCATGGCACAGGCCTGTAGTCCCACCTACTTGGGAGTCTGAGAAGGAGGATTGCTTAAGCCCAGGAGTTTGAGGTTGCAGTGAGCTGTAATGATGCCACTGTACTCTAGCATTCTACCCAGGGCAACAGAACAAGACTCTGTCTGGGGAAAAAAACAAAAAAAAACAAAAAACTAAAATCATGACTTCCTTCAAGTTTGAACTCGGGAGGACCAGAGGCATGGAAGATTCAGCAATTCATTCTCATTGGTCAGCTGGCCATGGTGTAGGTTATGGGCTGGTGATCTTGTTTCTGCCTGAATTTGAGTGGGAGTAGACCAGGACTGTAATGATTTCCCATATCTTGGGCATACGGAGAGTGACAGAATGTGGTAGTTTTAGAGCCTAATTTTAAAAGGGGACATATATTAGGTGGACTGTTAGAAGACCCATGGAGATAACACTGGAAGCCTTGTCATAGAAGGAGAGGGTAAAGAAAGCCCAAATGGTTTCATGTGTAGAAGAGGAGGGTGGATAGGATTTAATTGTCCAAGTATTGTATCTGAATAATGTTTTATGGAATTGAGTTTGCATTTAGCCTGTATTGCTCTTAGGAACAGAATTCAGATTTTTTCATATTAAAAGGGGAAACCTTTTACCAATTAGGAATATTAAAAAAAAATGGATTTGCTGCATTTTTGAGAGAGTGAGCTCTATATTACCTGAAGTATTCTGGCTTGTTGCTACAGATTTTGTTTAGCAGTTCAAGTTTTAAATGTGGAAATGGTCTGGATGACCTTTAAGATCTCCAAGAGAATTCTGATTCTGTGATCTTGGCTGTCAAATAAAATTTTTATACACATTTTATCAACTGCTCTACCTGTTTCCCTATTCTTAGATGCATAGTATTTCATATTAAATTATCACCAGTGGCCAGTAATCATATAAATAAATGCAGTGATTACAGTACAGAGACTCTTTTTTAGTGTGTTTATCATATAAAATCCTATGATTATTTTATTGTTGCCATGGATGTATAACAATAGTTGCTTTATTATGGCTAAAGCTAGGGAACTATTTTTAGTTAAATTATAGTCATCTTTGCTAGTTGAAGTATATTCAGTTAAATCCAAATTAATAAGGTAAAATTTATGGAACTCTGTTAATATCTTTTTCCCCTCTCTTCACTTTTAAACATTGTGCTGAAATTAAGACTCAGCTAATTAGGTTCAAAGTAACTACAAATGAGATGTGCTTTCAGGATCTTGAATGTGCTTATTTTTTTATACTTATTTTTTTTACTATATTCTTTCTAGGTCATTATTCCTCTGAACTGTTTCACAGAATACCTGTGTCAAAATCGGTGGGGTGTTGGGAGTGGGAGTAGGGCTGCTTGTGGGAAAAAAAGCAGATTCTGGAGGCTTGGAAATCTACATTTTCAAAAGGACCCAGAAATTCTGATGTTACAGACATTTGAGGATGACAGCAGGAAGAATTTAGGAATTGTCAACTAACAACTCTCTTCTAGAATCTGCAAGCATAAACTTAAATGACACTAATACCGTCCAGCATATCATTCTAGAAGGAAGCATAGAAATTATCAGGTCCCCTTTCTTTTGCTTTGCATTTAATATGGACAATTAAGTGAATTGCATAAGGCCATGGAGATTGAATCCCATATCTCCCCATCTGGTTTCGATGGAGAGGGAATGAAGAGCAAAGCTTTTACAAATACTGTGGAAAGGCTGAAACGGGCTGGTGACCAGCCTCTGGATTTCTGTGTTGCTTTTTATGAGTTGCTATTGTGCATATCATGCATATGCTATGGTCACAGACCTTTTAATGTATTACAGGGACAATTGGAAAACAATTCAGTTGAGAATAATTGGGGCCATATAATGTTGTGGGTGTGCTTTTCTGACTTGTTTTAAGGCCCCCCCCAACCAAATTATTTTCTCTTCCTTTTTCTTTTCCTTTCATATTTGTTATCTGCCTGGTTTCTCCCTTCTTTTTCAGAGAGGCGGTCAACTTTCTGCCCCAAATGCTTTCTCCACTTCATTCTAGTAACACACTTTGGTATAGACTGCCTAACAGACTTGACCTCAGATCCGTGGCCAGTAAATTTTTGCTCACATAGTTTGAAATTGTTTTACTCTTCCAAAGGTGAATGTGATCCCTAGGTATGTGTGAGACTGAAGGTATGTCTCAGTGGACCTCAGGACATGTGGGCATATGCACGTGGACATGGATTTTACTGATGAAATCAGGAGGACCAGATGTCACAAACTACAGTGGTTTCTCAAAGGCAGAGATAGAGATAAGGAGATGAAAAGGAAAAAAATTCCTGTCTTCTCAATCCTCACAGTTTAATCTGAGGAGAATCTGGAAAGGGAGGGGTATAATCCTAAAGGTTGCTCTGAAGGAATTTATGAGTTGCTCAAGTTTGTATAGCATCTGTTTGTGGTTATACTCTTGCTTAACCATTGATAATACTATGTGCAAAGCTCCCCTTTTGGTGTATTTTTGTTTTTATTGATTACTTGATAATTTTGCCTTTTTTCCATTCTTACCTACCCTAATAGGGCCTGGTCTTGGCCATTCCAGTTTAGCAAACTAAGGGCTAGTAGTTGTCTTGAGCTAATTTTAAAATGTATCTGTTCTCTGGAAAACCTTGCTGCTTTTTCAGCTCAGGATAAACAGCAGTGGATCAGCTAAGAGACCTTTCTGGTAACCTAGCCCCACAGTGTAGACCCTCCATTTTCATTATCTTAGGCCCCCTTAGTAAATGAAGGGTTGATTTTTGAAAGTGAAATCAAATTGTAGCCTGTTCAGTAAAATTGTTTGTTTCTGTGGAACCAGTGTACCAAAAACTAGAAAGCATCTATGATGCCGCCATAAAGCAGTCTGCTGTGCCTTAAACAATAACTCTGGCAGCTCATTTTTATGGCTGAGAAAATAGCAGTTCAGGGTGACCCAACCTTCTCCCAGTTGCTTGGAGGTGTTTACTGACTGCCCTTGATCAGGTCCGAACACCAGGAGACAGGAGAGTAACCTATTTGTAGTTGTTGTTTACTGTCAGTCCTCAGCCAGCCCTTTGTTTTTCACACACAAACAAAAGAGTAAAAGCAACAGGCTGTGTAAACAGGCTGGCCTATAGGAACTCTCATTTACTTTCCTGGACTCTTCTGTGTGGTTTAGGTAAGGCAGAGACTAGAACTATAAATTGAACTAATCATCTCAAAGCCCATTATTAGGTCTCAGCCACTGGACAATTTAGAGGATTTTTTATTAGTAATTAAAATATTTTAATAAAATTAAGTTAATTTTAGAAGATTGCTGGTCCTGGTTGAGAGACAACTTCCAGACTGACACTGGAGTGATTATGAGTGAGTAAGCAGCCTTCTAGATTGGAGAGAAAATGGCATCAGGTAGATAAACTCTGATTCTGTGTTTTATGGAACTTTGGTTCCATAAAACTTTTGTCCATTTCCGTAATCACCCTTGATTTTCTTTAGTAATTCGTGGATCCTGGACATTTCTCTCTTGCCTTTGGATTTTAAGTGCATGAGTTAAAAAAACTAAGCTAGTAAACTGCATTAGGATGTTGTCAATAAAATGCCTTTAGAATGTTGTCAAAGGCTTTGTTTTATGGCAAGCACTCTTCAGGGGCAACGGAAGAGCCAACCCTGAGAGCAGTTAAAAGGGATCCTCTGTGGTTTGCTTTGTAAACCTCATTAAAGTAACAAATAATTGAATTCCCTTAAATATATTGAGTAATAGTATGTTGGTAAAACTATACTTTATTATTACTTGTAATACAGCTTTCAGGTGGGTAATGTTTTTAATGCTCTTTCATTTGTAACAGATGAATAATGTAAAACAGAGCTTGTGAAGAATGCAATCACATTTTGTTGTCTGGTTAATAATTCCAGTACTATTTGCAAACTTGCCCTGCCTAGAGCATGACCTTGGAATTGTAAAGCTGAACACAAATAAAACAGCAAGTGTGTATTTGCCCATGAATTCTTCACGGAATCGTCATGAAAACTTGCTGTCCTATCTTTTGCTCACTCGTCTGCCTGTTCTGGGAGAAGAGTGTCTTGTGGTCAGGCAAATGGGGTGGGAGTGGGGGCCTGACAGGAAGAATTGACAAGGTTTTATTCATCCCTGTCCCTTTCATGACTCCTCCTGAGAGCAGAGAAAGCTGGGGAGAGAATGGCAGACAACCCCGTTAAAATACTGAGAGCCACAGTGAGTGAATTCTGCCCGTTCTGCTGCTGCAGACCTTAGTTGCTCTCCCTGCATTCTCTTTTAATGAACAATCTTCCTTTCTGATTATTTTCCCTACAAAATTAGTATATTTTAATATTATTCTTTAATGCCATCAGTCTGCATTTTACCTCAGGGCATTTAAAATGAAGTTTACATAGTCCTGTTCTAGTAAGGGTAATGTAGGGAAATTTTTACCCTGAACAAGACTCTCTGGAGGGTACCAGTAGTATCCTGGTATACTGGTATCTGGTATCTGGAGGGTACCAGTTATGCTTACCTATTCCTATTCATCTTTCCTGGGAACTCCCTCCTGCATTTGTTATTAGGTGAAATTAATGAGTCCTCTTTACTCTGTATGAGGAAGTGTGAGGGGGCTCTCTGATGCCCTTATGGGCCTAAGAGAAAAGATGCTGGGATAATTTGCTTTTAAAGGCTTTGAAATGAAGCCCTTGATGTCCTTCCTGATGGCTTAGTTTTTAATTTTGCTGTTGACATATGCAGGGACTTTTCTTTGTAAAATACCAGAAGCCCTTTCTAAGTAGTTTTGAATTATATTTGTATCATTCTTCAGAGCTTTGAAGTTATAGGGTCCTGGTTTGAGTATAAATAAGCATATCCGTGGATTATCTGCCTGACATTAAATGTCAAAACAAAGACTTAATCTTAGTATTCATTTGAATAAGTTTAACTGACAAGGTGATGCTGAATGTTTTTCATTTGGAGACCAGGTGAATTATGTTTCTAATTTAGTTATGGTAATGAAGTTTGCCTTGAAGAGCAAGCTGGGGCCTGAGACCCTGGGATATCCAGTGTTCGCATCAGGCTGGATGTGTGAACCCACTGTTTGTTTTTTGTTTTTCCAAATATCAACTTCTTGGACCTTTTCTCTTAGGCCTCTACCTAACTCTTTAATCATTTTTGTTGCTAGACTAGACTCTCACCAAATGCTCGTGCTGCTCGAGTTGTCTGGGCTACATGCCTGACTCCATGCTGAGATACGCAGTGTCTGTCACAGAAACCCCAGGCCAAAATCAGGACACAAAGCTGGGTCTCCTCCTCCCCCACACAGTTCTTGTGCACCTGTGCATTACTCATTCTGCATGCCATTCTCCCCATAATTAAGAACAGAAATGCTTGTTCTCTTCAATGTCATTGTGTCCTTGGCATCCTACACAAGTTCTGGCAGCTACATTGGGTTCAACAAAGGTTTGTTGAACTGAACAAAGCAACAACCAAGAGTTCTAAAAACTGGAGTTGAAGGTTGTATTTTAGGCTTCTCTCCTGGTACCTGATATCCTTGACAGTCTTAGAGCTTGCATTTCTGTAGCCCTGAATTTAAATCAAGTTCTTTTACAAACTGTGTTAGGTCATCATGCCTGTTGTGAATGGCTTCACCAACTTTCTTTACCATTCATTGCTAGTCTCTGAGAGTTTTGAATATTCTCTCTGCACTCACCCCAAGGATAATGGTTATTATTCAGCTCCAGAGCTCTTTGTTACTAATAAAACAGTTGCTATTGCTTTTTGTAGTAGGTCGTTGTTTGTGTATCTATTATAAAATTCTCTGTGTGACTTTTAATCCTCATAGTATTTTGCATAATAAATATTTATTGAATTCAATAAAACATTAGCTAACAAAATATAGCATTATATATTTACACAGTAATTATATAGGTTTTTCAACACTTAAGCCTCAAAACAACTTAATAAATTAGATAATTGGATAGATCTCTCAATTTTATTGAAATTGAAGAAAATCAGGACTTAAAGAAGTTTGTCTTATGGCCAGGTGTGGTGGCTCATGCCCATAATCCTTTGGGAGGCCAAGGTGGGAGGATTGCTTGAGCTCTGGAGTTTGAGACCAGCAAGACCAAGACCATATCTCTTTTAAAAATAGAAAAATTAGCCCAGTTCATGGTGTGTACCTGTAGTCCCAGCTACTCAGGAGGCTGAGGCAGGAGGATCGCTTGAGCCCATGAGTTTGAGGTTGCAGTGAGCTAGAATGATACCACTGTACTACACTATTCATGGGGCGACAGAGCAAGACTCTGTCTCCAGGGGGAAAACAAAGTTTATTTTATGTAGTCTTCCTACTCCTGATGCCTTTATGACAGACTAGTAACAAAACAAGTTCAAAGAGGAATGTTTGGAAGAAAAGACTGGGATTTCAAATTGGCAAGACAGATTTGTTAACTAACTCAATGCTTTCTTGTGATTTGAAATGGCTATGTGAGAAGATGGTGGTGACTCATTATTTATGAATTCTGTCACAACTCAGTTTTGGTTCTTGGTAATGGTTTACTTTAGGAAGATTTCAGCAGGGAGGTTTAGTCGTTGTGCAATTTGTTTTGGTCACTTGCTACTTTTAAGGACGATGGTTCTTTCAGACTAGAAATTCTTGAAATAAAGCCAATGCCAGAGAGATACAGAGGGTCGACTTTCAGAAGAAAAAGGGTGGTTCTTTGATTTAGAGCTGTCTCAGAACATTCAGAAAGTTAGGCACACTCAACTTTCTAAGGTTTCCTAGAAATTGGGGAAACATAACAGGTAATTTTGGGAGTCGGGCTAGGGTTAGTGATGGGGAAAGTAGACAACTATGGCAAAGCAGATACCCTTCCTTATTTTTTTTTCTTTTTTTAAATAATCATAATCTAGTTGTCCTGAAGATAATTACATTTTCAAAAGAAGTATATCATTTGCAAGCCACAATATGGGAACATATTTTAGAAAAAATGTGAAGAGCAAAACAGCTAACTTGCTCATTTAAGAAACTATGTAATTCATTTGGACTCTGTGGTAAATGATTATACTATATTAACCTCTTTGATAATACAGTATTTTTCTTCTAGTGGCACAATGATAAAGTTGTTAAAATACTGTTTGTCAAGGCGCTGTGCCAGGTACTTTGTATGCATCTCATCTTCCAGGAATAGCTTTCTTCCAAATATGAATGTATATGGAATGAAGATGTACTCTAAGAGATTTATGCTGTTACTTTTTGGCAGTTTATTAAAAATTCCAGTTTTACCTCTTACCTTTCCTTGGTTATGTCCTTATGTCTTTCTTTTTTTTAAAAATTTCTTTTTCTATAGATGTGAAATACATAAAACATAAAATTAACTTTTAACTCATGAGCATTCGTACACTTACACATAAACAGAGTTATTTAACCACTACCTTTATCTAGTTCCAAAACATTTTCATCACCCCCAAAAGGCCGTTATCTGTTGAGCAATTCTCCCCAATACTGTAGTCCTCCCCGCCCCAACACACACCCTTGCTCCAGCCCTTGGCAACCACCAATCTGAGTTATGAATCTGTATATTTATTTATTCTTAATATTTTACATGAATGGAATCACAGAATGCGTGACCATTGGACCCACTTTTTTTTACTTAATGTAGTGTTTTCAGGCATCATCCACATTGTAGCATGTTAATTAATACTTCATTTCTTTTTATAACTGCATGATATTCTATTGTTTGTATATACCACATTTCAGCTGCTTCCACCTTTTGACTGTTGTAAATAGTGCTGCCATGAACATGGCTGTACCTGTGTTTTTAGTGTCAGTTTTCAAGTCTTTTGGGTATATAATTAGGAGTAGAATTGGTGGGTCATAAGGTAATTTTGTGTTTAACTTTTTGAGGAAATGCCAAACTATTTTCCACATTCTGCACCATTTTACATGTCTACATGTTTCTAATTTCTGCACAATTTTGTCAACACTTATTAGTTTCTCTGTGTGTGATTTTAAACAGCCATCATAGGGTGTGTGGTGTGGTACCTTATTGTGGTTTTGATTTGCATTTCCCTCATGACTAATGATGTTGAGTATGTTATTTTTGTGTGTGTAGACTATTTACATATCTTCTTTGGAGAAATGTCTATTCAAGTCCTTTGCCCATTTTTAAATTGGTTGTTTGTCTTTTTATTGAGTTGTGAGAGTTCTTTGTATATTCTGGATAAAAGTTCCTTGTCAGATATTATGATATGCAAAAATATTTTTTCCATTCTATAGGCTGTCTTTTCACTTTCTTAGTAATTTTCTTTGCATAAAAGTTTTCAATTTTGATGAAGTCCAGTTTATTTATTTTTTTTGTTTCTTATACTTTTGGTGTCATATCTGTTAATAAGAATCTGTTGCCAAATATGGTGTCAATAAAGATTTACCCTTTTTCTTCTAAGTTGTATTGTTTATACTTTTATATTTAGGTCTATGATCCATTTTGACTTAATTTTTATAGATTAGTGGTACAGGTTCATTCTTTTTGCCTATTTGGGGTCCTTGGGATTTTGATAGGGATTACATTGAGTCTGTAGATCACTTTTATTATTATTGCCATTTCAATAATAATCCATTCCATACCTTTATTTAGGTCTTCTTTAGTTCCATTTATTTAGGTATTCTTTAATTTCTTTCAGCAATGTTTTGTAGTTTCAGTGTACAAGCCATTCTCTATGTTGGTTAAATTTATTCCTGGGTATTTCATTCTTTTTGATGATGTGAATGGAATTATTTTCTTAATTTTCTTTCTGATTGTTCATTGCTAATGTATAGAAACACAATTGACTTTTGTGTATTGATATGATAATTTGAAATTTGACTGAGTTCGTTAATTAGCTCTAGTAATTTTTTGTAGGATCTTTGGGATTTTCTATATATTGTATCATGTCATTTGTGGATATAGTTTTACTTCTTCCAATTTGGACGCCTTTCTTTTTCTTGCCTAATTGTTTTGGCTAGAACTTCCAGTGTAATGTCGAGTAGTGGTGGTGAAACCAGGTATCCTTGTTCTTATTCTTGTTATTAGGGGGGAAGCCTTCAATCTTTCACCATTGAGTAAGAGGTTAACTGTGGGTTCTTTTAACTAAGTCAGAGGTTATCAAAGCATGGTGGTCAATAGACAGCAGCATCTATACCACCTGCGAACTTTCTTTTTTCTTTTTCTTTTTCTTTCTTTTTCTTTTTGAGACAGAGTCTTGCTCTGTCACCCTGGGTAGAACTCAGTGGTATCATTGTAGCTCACTGCAACCTCAAACTCCTGGGCTCAGTTGATCCTCCTTGCCTCAGGGTTCTAAGTAGCTGGGACTATACAGGTATGTGCCATGATGCCTGGCTAATTTTTTTATTTTTAGTAGAGCCAGGGGTCTTGTTCTTGCTCAGGCTGATGTCAAACTCCTGAGCTCAAGCAATCCTTCGGCCTCAGCCTCTGGTAGTGCTAGGATTATAGGTGTGAGCCACTGCACCTGGCCTTACCTGGGAACTTAGTAGAAATGGTAATTCTTGGGCCTTGCTCCAAAGTGAGTGAGGCCTAGCAATCTGTATTTTAAGAAACCTCTAGGTGTTTCTGATGCACATTAAAGTTTAGGAGCCACTGCAGTAGAGTCAGTCTTCTTTGAGGTTAGGGTCTGTGCTTTATTTTCTTTGCATCCCTTTTAATTCCCTTGTGGGATTGATCAGTGTTGAATAATTGGGAGGAAAAAAAAAGAATGTCAAGGCTGACCAAAGTGCCTACATATAATCTCTTATTTTGTGCAAGAGTCTTGAGTCACTGTGAATAATTGGAGATTCATTATTAGACATTTATGAGATTCATCAGAAGACCTCACATTTTGTATTCAATCTTAGACCCAAGGGAAACAGTTTAAGTATACTTTTATTTAGACAATTTGTTCTTATAGTTACTTTCACCATTATTGTTTTCTTGCCTACTAGCTGTGGCCTTATCCTTATGATTACTTTTGCTAGCAAGAATTTCTCTTCTTTAGCTATTTAGAAAGACTCATGGGTTACTTCTATAGTATATGTCGGATTTATCACATCATTATTTTACCTTTTCTTTATTATTAATTTTCTTTTATCTTGCTATGTTGTGATCTCAGCCCTTTTACATCCTTTTGAACAAAGTGATATTTAATTTTATAAGTAAGAATGTAATCTATTGCTGCTAAAGGCTATTGTTGAAATATAGCCATTTGGATGCCTAAGTACCAGTTTATAGACAAACACAATAATAATTTCTGTTTATTGACTACCTGTTTATGGTGAATACTCAACTTATAAAAAATACCATTTAAAATGTCTAAAATTATAGTATAATTATTTATAGCTGGCCTTTTTCTAAGACTTGTTTAAAAAATGTTTTATGCTCTGGATTCTCAGTTTCCACCATGTTCAGATTTCCAAACCTCATTTCTACGTTAAGCTAGTCAATCTAGTTCCATCTGCCCCCAGAATGGGTGAATATTCTGAAGATAGCATCAGTGCAAGGCTTATCGAGATGTCTGAGCTCTGGAGGATCCCTGGTAGCAGGGAAGGAGCAGTAGGTGAGGCAGAATGGCCTTCCAGCTCAAGAGTTTTCCATGACCTGTGTGGTCCTAAAAATACAGTGTTGCTGGGCTTTCCTTCTGTCTCTTTGATGTTAGAATAAAGTCATAGAATCATTGCATTAATTACTGTCGATTGTATAATTAAGCTACTCTGATATTTTTGGTTTAAGATTTGCTATAAGTAAATAAAAAGTCAATTCTTTAACAAATGTCAGCAGACCTTTAAGATACTAGATTTTGTACTTGCATATTGTTTTGAAATTTCCTAATGACTATAAACCAATCTTAGTTCTTGTTTGTGCCTCATATCTTGTTCAATGAAAATAAGGAATTATTGACTGCTAAAGTCATAGCCTAAAACCTGAAAGTGATCAAATTTCCCAAGGCATTTTTGTTTTTCATGGAGTTTCTCGGCTCTTAGCAAACATTCTAGTTACAGTTCTAGAAATTGTATATGTGACATTTTTCATCTGTCTGTTGTAGAGTTTATGTGGTCTCTAGATGAACTTCTTAGTTTGTACAAAAAAAAAAAGCACCCAAACTTACAGTATTTTGGAAGTGTATGTGTACTTTTGTTTGCCATTTATTTTGTCTACGTGTACATATATCTTCATAGACCTACCTACCTGTATGTAACCACTGCATTTAATTAAAGGGAGTCCCAGATACCTTAAGAGGTTTTTGTTTATTTTATTTATTTATTTATTTATTTATTTATTTATTTATTTATTTATTTTTTTGTTTCAAAAAGTTTAATAGTTTAGTGATTTTCCAGTATAGTCAAGGAGGAAGTTGGTTTGCTTGAGAATATTGTGTGGCTCCCCCACCCTGCAATATAACCAGTATTGGCAGCTTGAACAAGAATAAAACCATATTCCACCAAATTCTAAGGGCCGTATCCTTTAAGTCTTATTTGTCATGAGAGTATCGATTGAAAAATCAAGAGGCACATAGTCCTAAAAGTTTAGGAAGAGAAATTTGTGTTTTAATTAAGGAAGGATTATGGTAGTGTCAGGACATTCTCAAACACAAACAGTTGAGCAGAGATAGTCTGCTAAACTCACTGATTGGGAAATAAGTGTTTAGGAAGACAGTAATTTTTTTTATATTACCATTGTGAATGAGATTTTATTTTGCCAAGCTTTAAACTCCTGAATGCCTATACGTGCAATGGTTTATTTTAGGAAGGAGAGGAACCTTGGGGGTTCTAAGGCAAAGTCGAGTTTTGGAAGCCATTACTGTATATCTTGAAATGTCCTTTGAAATGGTTTTGATGACAGTGACAAAAGGGAGAACAAGCGTGTTAAAGTCATTTGGCTACTCTGGAAATCAAGGCTGTGAAGAAAACATTTTCTAGCTGTAAATCACGTACTTGTTCTACATTCTTTAAAGCATTTTACACAAATGACTTTAACAGTTTTAGGGGTCATGCCTGCGGTTAAGAGACTATTTGCATGGTATACATTTTGGTGATTAAAAAGCAATACTTTATTGAGGTGATAGCACTTCTGTTCATACTCTGTACTGTGAAATATTTTATTTTTACCTGATGAGAAGGGATTGCCCCTTAAGTTGATATTGTAGTGTGTACTTGTTGATTTTATGTGTCAAATGGACATGTACTATGAAAAAAAATTAGTACTTAAAATGTAGTTGTAACAAAAAAAGAAAAAACAAAAAGCTAGCAATAAAATTATAAAAATTGTTGTAACAATAATGATGATTGGTAACATTTTGATATTTTGATGAGTGATTATCACACTAAGCACTGCTGTGAGCACTTTTACATATATTACCAAATTTAACCTTTAAAAATTGAACCTATGAAGTGAGAATTGTTCTCATTTATAACTCTCGAGAAATAAGGCTCAGAGAAGCTAAGTGAATTGTTCAAGGCCACATAATCACTGTTAGTAAGTAGTATGCTGGGGAATAAAACCAGGCAGAGACCACACTCCTAACATCTGCTCTATAGCGCAGAGCTGTTGACCCTTGGATTTCACAGATAATGCTCAGGATGAGGCTGAAATCATTGTCTATGATTTATTTTTAAGTGAGTCAATTCAAATAAAAATATTAGGTAAATACCTAACTGTCTTGATGGCTATGGCAAAAGTGCTAAAGCTGAGAAAGATAGATTTGGAAACCAGTGTCTTAAGTGATTCGTGGATGTACTAATTTAAATTATACTTAAAAATAAAATTGGATCATTACATGATCCAATTTTTTGCTATTCTCTTCTCTTGCTTTAAATTATTACCAGTGTTAGTACATGAGAGACTGCTATGGTTTTGTATAGGTATGGAGTTAATCAGATAGTTTAGTGATTTGGTATCTTGTTGACGAAGTTGCTGTGAACTCTGGTCATTTGGAATGTTATATGAATATTATATAACTTTCGTGCCCTGTGCCTATATATTTTTTCTGCACATGCAGACCTTGTTTATGGGCATGCCAGTGTGCCCATTCCTCTTCCCACCACTGCATCTTCTTCTGTGAAGTAGTCAACACTGATTGCACTGCAAAGTGAAAGGTGCATTGTACTGACATGCAAATGCAGCCCTGGGTGGCAGAATCTGTTTCCTTTTGCCAAATGAAGTGTCGTATTTCTGTTGCTTTTTGTTCCAGCTGAGCAATTTTCGTTGCCCGCAGCATAGCACACATTAGGAAAAAGCAAATAAACAATACAAGGCTCTTGGTGCCAGGAAGTCTCATCTCACACTAGAAACCCATAGCTTTGGATTGACATCTGGGAGGCGGGATGCTGAATAGGGCAGCCCAAACCAGTGACCGTGAGGTTCTTGCACTTATAGGGAAACCATTTAATCGTAAGATCTTTGGAAGGGTGTCAGAAGCTGAGTTTGATGTTATGACAATCAGTTTCTTTGTATTTAAACGTAAACTCAAAACTATGACTTAGGTAACTGAGTGTTAACCTTGTCACTCATTGTTTGTTTTAGACATGTAATTAACATTCATTAAACTTAATATTTTGAAATTAACCTCTTGTTAATTTAATACTTTACTTTGAAATAATCCAAGTAAATACGAATATTCCTATTTAAAAATGTGATCTATTTTTTCCTCTGCCTTATAAGAGACAGACCAAATTTATTTGCAGCATTTTAAAGATTTCTTCTATTTCAAATTAATGGCGTGTTACAGTAATTTATTGAAAATAATAATCTAACTGAAAATTATAAACCCAAAGTCTATAGGATCATTTAAAACCAGAATAGATAAACTCATTTCAAAATTGATTTGTTTAAACATTTATTACTAATACATAATCTTCAAGGCCAAAAGGTAAAGAACCTTTTTGCCTTTTTAGACTACTCTTAACCCAACAGTCTTGGTTTCTGGAACTTGAGGCTTTGGGATTCATTAAATATTTATAAAGATGCTTATAATTTGGGTTTTTTGTTTGTTTGTGTGTTGTTTGTTTTCCTTGAGTTTTACAGCCAGAGAATTCCTTTTCATGGTTTCAGGTCTGGCTTTAAGGCAGTATATACCCGTTCTTGAACACAAAATAGTCAAAGTGATTAATTACCTTCAGTTTTGATAGTACATTTAAAAGACTAATGATTATTTTGAATGATGTTTGTTTCTTCAGCTATTAATGTCTTACTCTTACCTCTTCTAGGACCTGCTGAAGTTCCCATGATGTCACCCAATGGATCCATTCCTCCCATCCATGTGCCTCCAGGCTATATCTCACAGGTAATCCATTTGATGGACTTCCTCACTCACTATGTACACTATCCTTATTTTAACAGAATATAGTTTGAGGCTTCAGAAACTTATTCCAGGAGTTAATTTAGTTAAAGTAATGCTAGGGTTGCAATCATTTTTGTAGTATCACATGTACTTCCTGTGTCTTGCCACTTGATGTGCTAGCGAGTCAGAGAAAGGGAAACACAAAAGGGCTACCAGTGTGTCCTCTGCCAAGTTGGGTTTCATGTTTGATCATTGGGTTGTGATTCCTTCATGGAGTCTCCTGCATTAGAGATTTCCTTCCATCTGTACCACAATATGCCAGATTTAGAAAAAGTTTTGTAGACCTGATTAGTTAAAATATCAAAGGTAACATTGTTTACGTACATAGGGCCTGCTTTCTGTTGTAGGAGTCCATTTCTCCATTATGTGGCACAACTTGGGCTTGGTGAATTACTAAGCATGATGAGAGAGCTTGAGTGTACTTAAGTTTCTCTGAACTTTGGTTTTCTCTGAAGTAAACTGATTAGTGGGAATCTCAGGGATGTATTTGAAGGGTAAAAAAGTTTTAAAAGATTAAGTTATATTTCCTATACTTGAATAAGATATAAAATGTTTCAGGTGTGTGCACTATAGTGGATGTCTCTGTGTACTTTGGTTTTTGTCCTAGCCTCAGCACAATGTACATATCTGTTTCTTCCTGCATAACTGCCTTTCCAAATACCTCGCTAACCAACTGTTTTTTCTTTCTTTCTGCCTCTTTGTTCTTTTTTTTTTTTTTTACTGAGCATAAGAGCATAATCATTGGGAAAAAACCAAAAATATAAAAAGAAATTTATTTATAATTTTAATACTCAGAGATGATAATCACTGTGCTAACATTTTCTGGATTATATCCTTCCAGATATTTTTTTCTTTCTTCCTATTCTTTCTCTGTTTCTCTGCCTCTGCTTTTAAAGTGGCTTAAAAAGTCTGTAATTTTCAGATTTTAATGATTTTGCTAGGGTGAAAAAATTGGCAGCTACAAAGGAAAATTGCTGAAGTGCAGGCAGGAATCAAAGATTTATCTTTCTCTCATGTAAAAACTTATCCATTTCTTCACTGTGTAAGGCATATTGCAACCACTATAATTTCATTTTTTCCATTCCTACTTTTATGTGAGCCAATTTGACTTTTTTTTTTTTTTTGCACATAGATTGTTGGCCAGTTTTCCCGCTATTGCAAATAAATTACTTGTTTTACACAAGTCTTTGTAAATAAGAATCACTAGAGGGAGAAAAGGGTATAGAACAGGCTCTTCCAGCAGGGACACAAGATGATGGATCACATTCACGTCACCAGTCAATTAACAGAAAAGAACAAGAAATGTAGAATTCCATTATGTCTCGTGCTCATTTATTTTGAGGAAGTGTTTCATTCCATTGAACAGAGTACAGTTCTCACCATTGTGATGGCAAAAATAACACCTCCTTTTATGATAAAGGTCCATTGAAGGAATACCAGTTAAAAATTGAACATTCTAAAATGGAGAGAAGTTGCAGTGTGCTTTTCCTTGCTAGTGGTGTTGCTGTGATTATCTTAAATTCAAAACACGTATTAGAAGTCCTAGGAAAAATGGAGAATTTTTTAAACCAGGAGATTTTATATATATATATATATATATATATATATATATATATATATATATATATATGAATGATTCTGAGAAACGTCTATGGAAAATCCAAGTAGAAAGGGTAAAGGCAGAGCTGTAAACTCACTTTCATACAACTGTACAACTGATGGTAGAAACATAGTGACACTTTTCCCTGCTGATAGTTACAGTAGAATATGCTAGAAGATACTGGAAGAATAGTAAAAGTAGAATAATTTGGATTCTGAATTATTTTTATAATTTATAAGAAGCAGACCATAATGCATGTGTATAAATCTATTTCAGTTGGGCTCCTTGACCAGAAGATGGGCCCACAGTTAAACGACCTTCAGTGATAGTATTATATCTTTAATGATATGTTACAGTACAGTGTCTGAGAAAAACAGATAGTGAATAGGAAGAAAATTTCATTGAGAAGGCAGTAGGATGCCTGTGTAACATCTTTAAGGCAGGCATTACATATATTTCAAAGAAATGAGGGTGGAACCAAAAAAAATGTCTTAGAAGACTTTTCATCATCAAGAGATCTAAGGAGCAAAATACATTATTGTTATGCAGTTGTGGAAAGAATGAATCACAAAATTTTAAAAAATCCTCCTCCAGGTTAGACATATTTGAGAAGTGCTCAGCATGAGTTGTCCCTATGCTGGTTAATTCTGCATCTTATTCCCACAGTCCTCTTTCTGAAATACACATAGCTTTCTTGTTCAGATGTAGAATTGTACACAAGTAGAGTTAAAGTTCTGTAGTGTGGTGTACGAGAATTCCTAACACTCAGTCCTGCTCACCTTTTAAGGGGCATGTTTACCTGTTGCCCCACATTGCAAACGTGTTAAACTTCTGTTCCCTAAGTAGTTTGGGCCCTCTTTACAACTGCATGCTTTTGTGCCCATAATTTCTCACTGTCTGGAATATTCTAGAGCCCTTCTTTGTCTGACAGTTCAGTTATTCTTTCTGGTCAAATGCTCCTCCTCAGTGTGACTGTTTTAGAACCTATAGTGCAGAAATAGTGGTTCTGTTCTTTCAGCATCTTTGGCACTTTTCCCCTATGTCTGTCATGGAACACAATGCATTTCATAATTACTCAAAAGAACTCATATTGCCTCCTAGGAATTGTGTCTTAGCATCTAGAATACTGCCTGGCACATAGTAGGTACTTGATAAATGTTTTTAAATGTATTATGAGCATCCAAGCGTCAATAAAATAAGTGTAGGAGAGGTTTATATATTGCTTCAAAGATTTGCAGGTTCAAGTTGAGTAATATAATGCATAATAGCTGGAAAATAACAAGATCAGACTGATCCATACCTGGGAAAAATGAAATGCTCTGAATGTGTATTTAAAAGAGAGAGAGGAGAGTGGTAAGACAATTCAATGGAGGAAAGAATAATCTTTTCAACAAATGGTGCTGGAACAACTGGAAATCCACATGCAAAAAGAATGAAGTTGAACCTCTACCTTATGTTATATAAAAAATTAATTCAAAATGGATTATAAACATAATAAGTGTGAGAACTAAAGCTATAAAACTCTAGGAGTAAAATTTTATGACCTTGGCTTAGGCAATGAATTCTTAGATGTGACACCAAAAGCAGGGGAAAACAAAAGAAAAAAATAGATAAATTTGACTACATCCAAATTAAAAATTTTTATGTCCCAAAGGATATCACTAAAAACTGAAAAGTGGGAAAAAATATATACAAATCAATATATCTTAGAAGAGACTTGTATTGAAAATGTATAAAGAACTCTTAAAATGCAAGAATATAAAAGACAACCCAGCTTAAAAATGAACAAAGGATCTGAATAAACATTTCTCTAAAGAAGATATACAAGTGGCCAATTAACACATGAAAAGATGCTCAGTCTCATTAGCTATCAGAGAAATGCAAATCAAAACCTCACTGTGGTATGCTTTATACACACTAGGATGCCTATAGTCAAAAAGACAGATAATATTAATAACAAGTATTGGCAAGGATATGGGAAAATTGGAACATTCCTACACTGTATGTTGTAATGTAAAATAGTATAGCTGTTTTGGAAAACAGTCTGGCTGTTCCTCAAATGGTTAAATACAGAGTTACCATATGACATAGCAGTTACATTCCTAAGTGTACACAAAGAGAAATGAAAATATTGCCACACAAAAACTTGTACATGAATGTTCATAGCAGCATTACTCATAATGGCCCCAAAGTGGGAACAAGCCAAATATCCATCAATTATGAATGGATAAATACAGTGTGATATATCCATACAATTGAATATTATTCATCCATAAAATGGAGTGAAGTAATGATATATGCTAAAATGTGGATGAACTTTTCTTTATATGTTGAGTGAAAGAAGCCAGACACAAAAGCCATGTATTGTATCATCCCATTTATATAAAATGTCCACTGTAGGCAGATCCATAGAAACTGACATAGATTAGTGGTTGCCAGGGGCTGGGAGAGGGAGTAATGGGTAGTGACTATTAATGGGTGTGGTGTTTCTTTGAGGTGACGAAAATGTTCTGAAAGTAGATAGTGGTGGTGCTCACTTAACTCTGTGAATGTACTAAAAACTACTAAATTGGACACTTTAAAAGGATGGTTTGTAACTTGTCCCAATTAAGAATCAGCAAACTCTGGGGGAGCTGGGAAAAATGGCTACACCTGCTCTGGATTTATTGGTGGTGGAGATGGTGATAGTAACTACTGTGTATACTGTACACTGTGCTAAATGATTTATGTCTCCAGTTTTCATCATCCTGTCTTTACATATGAGGAAGCTGAGGCCCCAACTAGAACCAGGATTGCAACCCAGGCATTTCTGTTTATACTGACCTTTCTTACTACAACACACTCTTGAAGTCAGTGGCAGAGCCTGTCCTTATGGGTGTGTTGCTTTCTGGTCGTGTGAATATAGATGTGTGGTGTGCATACTTACATGTCTCCCATTTTAAAACACCAGCTACTCATGTATGGATGGTCTGTTCTTATAAGAAAATTGAAGAGGGAGGCAAGTGAACACTTAAAGATGTTACATTAGTAACTCTACACTGAGGGAATGGAGAAATTCTTGATTATAACAAATTTGTTGTATAATAAATAGCTGAAAGCAGGTGCAGAGAAAATTTAGGCTAAGTTTTTTTTTTCAACTGTGAAGAAAGTGGAGTTAGTTAAGAGGGAACTTAATTTACAAGGTCATCATCATCTCCATTATATAAAAGCATTTGTGAGTGTGATTAGAGTTGAAACTGAGGAAAAACCAGGCAGGTAATACAATGGGGGAGAACATGGACATTACCTGGAGAGTCCTTCCTTCAAATTCCACTCTGGCTACTTTGTATGTAACTTTTATAAATTATTTCACCACATATGTGAATACCTACTTGATGTGGTAGAGGGAAGAATTAAGAGAGATGTTATGTGAGGTGTAGGCATTTGATAAATGGTAGCAATTACAATGAAAAAGACTCTGTTACAGCAATTCCAGTGAAAGTTTGGCAGAGCTTGCCTTCCTAAATATATACTGAAATCACATGGTATGAAGCAAATTTTTCCTTCCATTGTATACTGGCTGTGGTTCTCTTTTTTTTTAACCTCATCATTAACTTTCTGAATAATTTATGTATATATTAATGAAAATTTCTTCAGTAGCTGCTTAAGAATTTTATTTTCCATGCTTCCATGGTAATTTATGATATATTTTTCAAATGATATAGGAAAAACTTCATATTGACCCAAAGATTAAAAAAGCATATGAAAAGAAAAAGTTGAAACATTAAAGCTAATGTTTTGTCATTTGGGACCACCATTATTTTTCCAGATTAACTGTTGTAATCCTAAAACTTTGGATAGTAGTCAAAATAAGTAGTTTTGTTATTATAGCAGAGGTACACACTTTGCCTCATTCCATCGTTTTGGGAATTAGTTAATGGGTCAGTACCTGTTGAAATTATATATATTCCATTTCCCTTGGCCAGGGAGAGACAAGAAATATATTGAAAAATACATTTAAATTTTGATTTGGTTGGTCGTTCTCCAGTGGGGACCAGAGTTGGCCAGAAAGCAGAAGCCCCTGTGGAGAAATAATGGGGCCTGCTAGGTGGAGGCCATGGAATACTTTCCCCCCTCATTTTGCAGAGCCAAGGCAGCTGAGCTTCAAAATTATCCTCAACTGCTTCCTTTTGGTAATTACAACCTGGGATTAAACCACTGCTTTGTTTCACCTTCAACATTGTGAAAATGATGAACAGAAAGGAGCATGGGGAATTGTTCTATGCCCTCACAAAAAATTGGACCCATTTGGCAGCCAATAATGAAAACTAGATTCTCTTTGAAGAGTTTAAGTCTTTTGGAGGAATTGATTTTCTATAGGAAGTTAGGAAAATGTTCCACAATGTACAGAGTGTGTACATGGGGGTTGGGAAAGGTGCTGTGGAAAAGAGCATAGTACTTAGGTACCATTTAGTTTTCATTATCAGTGGATTTGCAGCAATTTTATTTTTTATTTTATGGTTTATTTTGTCTGAAGAGCGATTACAGATAAGGTTGGCAATGCTAAATTAATGTACCAAGGGTGTCCCCTCCCCGCAAAGTATTGTGCAAGTTTCCTCTTTCTGAGCCTTTTCCTTGTTCTGCACTTTCTTTTTGATTTCTTTCCTTTCTTTCTATGATCCTGGCATTGTGATATCACAGAACACAGAATTAGCAGTAAGAAATGTAGGCCCAGGTGGGGTCTGCCTCCAGCTTGCTCTGTGATTTTATTTATTTGGGGGTATCACTGGTTTGTTTACTTGATATTGTCTGTCTTCCTTTCAGCATTTAAACTCCACATAAAGGCAGGGATTTTGTGTGACTTTTCATCAGTGGATTTCCAGCTCCTTGAAAGGTGCCCAGCACATAATAGGCATTTATCAAATTTAGCTGGCTGGCTGGAGCCATTTTTAACTTGTGGAGGGCAGAGGAGAAAGGAAAATGTTTGAGGATCTCTGAGGTTCTTTTCTAATCTAAAATTAGGTGATTCTCCTCTACTGTTCATATTGTTCCTTAAAAAGATGATCAAGTGAGAATATAAGTAAGTTTCCAAAAGCAATCGTTACCAAAACAGCGTGGCACACTCACTGATATGTAGCATTTCATTGGCTAGAATGCTATTCTTTACTTCTAGACAAAAATGAGTTGATTTTCATAATAATATTGAGACAGTGTCACATACAGAAATGACTTCTGAATCATTGTTAAATTTTGTCCATTACACTGCATTTGATTTACTACACAGTTATTATCGTCTATCTTTGTAAATTAGTAACCCATATTTATCATTATGTATTAACTTTTTAAAGTAAAACCTTTTCCTAACCTGTTGGATAACAAAACTTTACCTAGGTTAGGTGAATCTTGTATTCCTATATGTTCTTTGAAACCCATCAGGTTCACAAACTTGGACTTATAATATGTTCATTTTGATCTGTGATAGGCATTATATGAGTTTTGTCAGAATGGATGCTTAATTCTTTCTCATGATAAGGAATCCATTGGCAGACTGGGGAAGTGTTTTTAAAAGTAAAATATAAAACTCATAGACACAAAGAAGACCAATTATTTTGAAGTACAGTGCTCAAATTTCTTTTAAAAGGTGTACAGTAATTTTTGTGCTGCTTTATTAGCACATTAAATAATACCTAGCAGCAGGTCTAGTAACTACAATAATTTTGAAGTTGTAATGATCATAAATATTGTTACTAGAAGTGGCACGACATTTCCAGTCAGAGTACTTGGATATGAATCTTGTCACCTACTTAGCTGACCTTAGGTTCTGTTATTTAACCATACCTGAGAATTCTGCATCTTGAATTTAGGACTATAATGTTGCTTATGTTAGATTGGAGTTGCTTATGTTAACTGGATTTATTATCTGGATTTAACCATTCTCCCTTCTATCTGTACTTTACCCATTGCCTAGAATATCTTCAGAGTATTACAATGAGTCAAGTTCTGTGCTAAGCATTTATAAAATATTAAATGATATACAAATTGTAGGAGTTGTTATTGTCACCTTTGATTATTACATCAAATCGATCAGTTTGGTATTTGACCTTCAGCATCAGTGCCTAGTCCTACATTTTTCATATGCCCTGCTTTGAGAAGAGGCCTCATGGCTCTCTGCAGTATCTTGAGAAGCTCAGCCCTCTCTAATGGGAGAGGAGGAGATTCTCTGTGCCCATGGGGTTCTCTAGTTGGGGCAGCTGGGGTATGGTAAGATGAAGCTGAAGCCAGCTAACTGAAGGTCCATCCTGAGGTTGGACCTTAAGATGTTGGGGTTGCAGTTCTTAAGATGTTTTTCTTAACCTTGCTGGGCTTCCTTCTTAATTTAGAATTTCTTAATAAATGATTGCATTGTCCCCCAACTGGAGTGTTACATAATTCACTGAAGTAGTTGGATCAAAGAGATAACACAGAGACTGTAGGTGTTTCCATCCTCCACTCCAACCCTCAGTGGTTGCAGATCACTGGAAAGTAGTACCTATAAAGAGCCAGGTGTGTCTTGTAAGGTAATAAAAGTTGATTTGGTTTATATATGCCCTAGTTGTGCCTCTTTTGCCAGATTAAAGACTTACATAAGTGTAGGTAGAAGCCCAGCTTTTTTTCTTAGTGTATAAAAGTGTTGGCATGTAGAAAGCCAATGGATAGATTGCCATTTATGGAGCTGTCTCCTTGTATCACCCTGGGATAAGCCTTTCTATAAGATTCATGCCCAGAAGTACAGAAGACAGGTGTTGTATCAATACCTTCAACTTTGATCCTCCTTTATAGCAACACTGGATTTGTTACTTGAATCTAACCATTCTCCTCTCAGTCTGTGCCTTACCCATTGCCCAGAGTTAGTGTGTGGGTTAAATATTAAGCACCAATGGGAAATTTAAGATGTCTAGATATAAATGAGTGTACATGTAAAATGTTTAGGGGCTTTTTGTTAGCCTTAGCTTTGATCACTTACAAAGCTGATTAAATTGGGTGCTTGGACTTAACCATTGATTAAGCACTGTTTGAGAAAAGCAATTGGAATTTTCAGGGACCTTTTTCTGATTTAGGAGAGGATATCTACTATCAAGCTCTAACTACTCCACAGGATAATCCTTTGTTATTATGTAAATGAATTTTAGAAACCTAGAAATATTACCAGTCATTTATTTTTCCATTTGGATACAAAACTAACCATCCTCTGTGCTGAAAGGAGTTGCTCCTAAACTTAAGAGGGTTTATTGTCTTAGAATATAAATGGTAGTGAAACACTGGAAAGGTCAAATACTCTTTCATTAGTGTTAGCCATTTACACATATAAAGAGAAATGAGGTTGCAAAGTAATGTTTGGTGCTTTCAAACACAGTTTTAATCACTGAATTTGAAAAGACAGAAAAGTAAGTCAGGAGATTAGGATAATATATTCAATTCTGCCACCATTTAGAAATTTTCAATTATTATAGGTACGTAAGAGTTGTATGTATTTATAGGATATCTGCCACATTTATAAGTCAAGTAACTTAACTTCATCTATAAAAATAAAATGTTTGATCACTTGCTTCTCTAACTCTTTTGTTACTCCTTGAATTTATTCTAATGTTTGCTTTCTTATGGTTCTTGGGTGGTGGTGAAGGGAATTTCATCCATAGCAGCAATTAGGGAAGGTACAGTGCTTATATTTCACATCTCTACCCTACATGAAGAAAAAGCTTGCTTTTCTTTTATATTGTTTACAATATTAGAAAATAGAAAGGGAGATGGAAAAGGAAAGTGAGTGCTGATGGTTTTGTACTCCTGCTTGGTAATGAATAAAATAAAACCAATCAACTTCATTTGGCATGAAAGTAGAACTTATATTGAAGATGTATGATCTTTGTGTTATAAATACTTGAAGTGCAATCACACTTATTTAAAATAAGAGGATCAGGAACACACTTATTTAAAATAAGAGGATCAGGAATGACAGATAAAAATTAACTTGGTACAGATTATCTGAAATTTTAGACTAGGATGTCAACTGTTTACCAGAGTTCTAGACAAAAATTTTGATAATATGTTTATATTCTTGGCTGACATCAAATCTAAGCAGATAAACTTCATTGGGGGGGGTTGCTTTTTTATTTATTTGTTCATTTAACCAACATTTATTGAAAGGCTTCTGTGTGCCAGTTGCTTTTGAGGGACTTGTAGCTGGGTGGAGAGACAGCTCTGTGATCAGCGCTGTAGGACACAGGTGCTGGGGGAGAGGTGAGCACCAGCCCACTGGGAGGACTCTGGGCTCATGGCCTGCCTGGCCCTTTGGTCCATGTAGCTGCATTATATTCACCGGCCATTTTCTTCTCTTTGGTCACTGCTTGCATGCTCAGTTTTACCTAAGACATCTTCTCTTTCTGGAATAGCCTGGGAGCTCCGTCAGACATGTTGGCAGCAGTTAGAAATTCAGCTTGAGCCTGACTTTCACAGACTCCCTTGGCCCCGTTTTCTGTGTCTAGGCCGCTCACTCAGTGTTTCTCGCCACCCCAGCAGACTAGCTGCCAGTTACTCCACGCTGCACTCATTCGTGGGCTCACATGTATCCATGTACAGGGGCTCCTCTGCCTGTTTCCTGGATCATCTCTGGCCATCTGGGGCAGCCCTTTTCACTTTTCTTTGCCTTCTGCCTTTTAAGCTTCTCGTTTGATTCTTGTGGCTTACAGCCCAGTAGGAGTAGAAAGGGAAGAGTTTGAGGAACTGAGGAGTTTATTAAAATCCCTTTGGAGCATTTCAATTCAGTAAAGGGAACTACCTTCCTGTTCTGTTAGGTAAGAGAAAAAACATTCAAAATATGTGTATTTAAGAGATCCATTTTAATTCTTGAACTCAAAATTGACACCGCTGCTGCAGCTCTGTGTCCTTGGGTAAGTTAGCTTGTCTTCCTTGAGCTTCATTCCTCTTTTTTCTAAAATGGGGTACTTTTAACTTACATGCCTTACGGGATTGTTGGGAGGATTTAATGAGGTGATAACAATAATAGTAGTAATTGATATGTAAGATTTTGCCATTATTAAGTATCATGTACTGTTCAGGAACTTACCATGTGCTGACCTCTTTTAGGTAGGGAGTATTAAAGGATAACAGATATTTGATAACTATTGGTTATATCTTACATCCTTTTCACATCTCTTAATAACCCAGGTTCCTAATTCTCAACAGTTGATTGTGTACATATTCTCAGCATACTTCTATATAATTCTCCACATAAGGAAAACTTTGGTTTACAGACCAATACGAAAATCTTGGTTCTGCCACTTAACTAGTTGTGCATTTTAATCATGCTGTGCCTTGGTTTTCTCCATGTAAAGCAGGGATGCTGTTATCTGATTTCAGGAGGTTAGAGAGGTTAAACAAGATGACTCCTGTCAAGCAGCTGGTGACCACAGGACTGACTGTGAGCTCCCTTCTGCTCCCATGCTTCTGCAACGCCACGTGCTTCTAGGAACTCTCCCACTTGCTGTTGACTCCAGCCTATTTCATTTTTTTTTAATTGTTCTCTTTGTCATACTTATCAAAACACTCGTATAAGACAGACCAAAATTTCTCCCTGTTTAACATTTTGTGCCTTGTTCTCCAGCCACTTGTCCTTGTTTCTAGGTCACAGGATAGCACAAATCTTAGATACATAAAAGATTTCAGTAAATCTGTACTGAACTGGACAAAAAGACAAAGAACTAAAACTAGCTATTTGCCATCAGACTTTCTTCCTTAACCCAAGGAAGATGGCTGAGTGTTTGTTCACAGAATATAAATGCATCACTTTTTAAAAGAGATGCATTTGTTTGTTTGTTTTAAAGCAGATAAAGCTTATAGAACTTAAGGTAGAAGGAAGTTGAATTCAACCTTCATGCTCTGAGGCTCTGATAGGTTGGGTATGTTAGTTTGCTAGGGCTGCCATAACAAAGTAACATAGACTGGAAAGCTTACACAATAGACATTTATTTTTTCACAATTCTGGAGGCTAGAGGTTTAAGATCAAGGTGTCAGTGGGCTTGGTTGGTTTCTTCTAAGGCCTGATGGCCACCTACCTTTACTGTCTTCACATGGTCTTCTTTCTCTGTTTCTTAATCGCCTCTTTGTTTGTTTGTTTGTTTTTGAGACAGAGTCTTCTTTTGGCCCTAGGTAGAGTATGGTGGCATCATTGTGGCTCACTGCAACCTCAAACTCCTGGGCTCAAGTGATCCTCCTGCCTCAGCCCCACTAGTAGCTGGGACCACAGGCGAGCACCACCACAGCTGTCTAATTTTTCTATTTTTAGTAGAGACGGGGTCTCGCTTACTCAGGCTGGTCTGGAACTCCTGAGCTAAAGTGATCCTCCTGCCTTGGCCTCCCAAAGTGCTAGGATTATAGGTGTGAGCCACCTCGCCCAGCTTCTTTTTATATAGATAATGGTCATATTGGATTAGGAATCGTCCATATATAACCTCATTTTACCTGAATTACCTCTTTTAAAGGTCTAATCTCCAAATACAGTCACACTCTGAGGTACTGAGTATTAGGACTTCAACATACAACTTTTGGGACATAATTCAGCCCATAATAGGTAGCAGTCTGAGAACCTGGCACAACAGTCTTTTCCCAGGTTCTGTGCTTCTCTGGAGAAGACACATGAGTGACTATTCTGGTAAGTCATAGAACTGGAAAAAACCAACATGAAGAATACTTTGTCCTGATTTCTGAAACCGCAAGACTTTGTTCTGATGTCTGTAATAGCACTTATTAGTAATTAGTCTAATTCTCTCTTCATAATATTTTTTTAGGCAGTGTAGATGAGTTTTACTATTTATCACCGATTTTTTCTCACCTTTGAATACCCAGCATTTGGTACATAGTACTTGTCAGGAAATAATTGGTGAATTGAAAACAGGTGATTTGTCTGTCTCTGGATGTTGTCACAGTCACTATTTCATACCCCTCAAAAGGAAATGAATGTCTTTTCCGTAGTCATCTATGAAGATTGAAGGCATATTTTGTTGCCTCAGGACTTTTGGACTGAACTTTTTCTGATGTCAAAATTCTTTTACTACAGTAATATATTTATTTATGAATCATCTTTATTAAACAAAGACTGTTGCTGTTACTGTTTCTAAGTTGCTTATTATTTTGTGCATTTATGATTATGGTCCTTAGACTTTCTTATTCTTTGAGGGGAACATAGGCATAATATCCTTAGATATAGATCAAAACCGAATTTGTAACTAAAACATATTGCAGTTTATGTTATAGAAAAATGATAAAATATTCAGCACATATTTTTGATAATTGTTTCTACTTATTTCAGAATTAATACTTGTTTTTAAAATACATCTTTTTAATGATAAAATAGACTTGGGTTTGGTAAGAGCAGGTTTCTGAAAGTGTTTCATTAATGCTTGTGTATGTAAATGTCTTTTACAAATACCACAGAATAATTTGAGATAATTAAAAATGGGGCTGTCAAACAATTTTTATATGTGCAGGCTATTTGTGGTTTCCAAAAGCTACTTAGTTTTCTAACTAGAAACCTTTAGTGGGGAGTGTGTGTTTGAAGGGTAACTTATATTTCAGATTAACATTTATTAATTTTTTAAGTACTAGAAATTTATTTTTATATAAAAAGATAAACTTTTATCTCTATAACATCTTTATTTTTATTTTTATTCCCCTTGATTGGAATTCTTGTCTTTGTTAGTACTTTTTGATGAACTTATTTTTAAAACCACTTTGTTTTAATAAGTCAGAAATTATATAATAAAATGATGAAAATAAATCTTATTGATTATAACTATTCCTATTTAAAAGTCTGAAGCGTTTTTTGTATCTAGTAAGAGCCCTGTTCTTGTTTTACTTCATCAGTCAAGTCTGTGTGGCTGGTTGCCTATCAAAAGTTTTACATTGAATGAAAGAATAAAAGTTGTAAACTTCTAGAAAATAAATGCTTCTGTGGAGCTTCCAGAACTGAATAAAGTTTCCATGAAAGAGAAACATCTGGAATGTGCCTTACTTTTTCCTTAATAGCTGGTTGGGGGTGGGGAGGGAAAGAAGACACTGTAGAATAATGCATTGTTTGTATCAGATGGTTAAAAAAATCTGTAACATATTTATACTAAAATTGTACATAGCGTTCTGTGCAACAGCATACTCCTGCCATGCATTCTAATGCCCGTAGTCCCAGCTACTACTTGGGAGACTGAGGCAGGAGGATTGCCTGAGTCCTGGAGTTTGAAGCTACAGTGAGCTGTGATCATGCCACTGCACTCTAGCCTGGGTGACAAGTAAGACCCTGTCTCAAAAGAAAAAAAAAAGTTGCTTTGATAATTATTAATACATGCATGAGAATTTCCTTTGCCTTGGTTTAAGCACCCCTTTTACATTCACTTAAAAATTAGCAGCCAGCAGCCGTAAATTCATACATGAGGTTAGTGTGATTAGCTTGCCAAGGCCCAGAAGGGGTTACATTTATTAAAGAACACATATAAAGCTATGTCCCTATGTCCTGGGCTTTAGTAGGGAGTATGACTAGGAATCTTATTTTTAAGGAGTTAATGTGAACTATTAAAATAGTAGAAATATGTATGTTAGGTCTATTAATGAATATAAAGATTTATGTCGTCCTTATCTCTTCTTCACTTTTTATTGAGACAGGGTCTTGCTCTGTAGCCCAGGCTAGAGTGCACTGGCATCATCGTAGCTCGCTGCAACCTCAAACTTGTGGGCTCAAGTGATTTTCCTGCCTTAGCCTCTCATGTAGCTGGGACTACAGACATGTGCCACCATGCCTGGCTAAATTTTTCTATTTTTTGTAGAGATAGGTCTCACTGTTGCTCAGTCTGGTCTCGGCCTCAAGCAATCCTACCACCTTGGCCTCCTAAAGTGTTAGGATTACAGGTGTAAGCTGCTGGGCCAGCCTTGTTTTCTCAACAGAAAGATTAATGGTTGTTAATTCAAACTAAACCTGTCTTGTACACTGAAGTGAAGCCTAAACATTGATAGACTTGCCAGTTTGGCTTAAGTAATATTTTTAAAAAATGAAGCTAAGTATGGTTTTTTTGTTGTTAGAATGTTTCAGACACAATTAAGTTATTTTATTTTGGCCTGTAATCAACCTCCTGAGGTGTAATGAAAAATCCATTTCAATATAAAAGTTCAATTGTCTGTTTTGTTTTGTTTTTTGAAAAACGAAACCTCTTGTCAAGTGTGTGCACGATTGTCTCAAATATTTGATTACACTAGCTGGAGTCTCTCCTTGGCAGCCTGGTTCTGGCTTCCAGGTTCACTCTATGTCCCCTTCTTCATAGGGCCCTGACCCAGAGGCCATCTCTCAGCTGTCCCAAACCTACCAATTCTTAAAGTCCTTGAAGCCTTTCCTGATTCTCCCAACTCATGCTGTCATTCTCTGTAGCCCACAGCTTTACCTTTTAGTTATGATGTCTGTTGTATTACTTATTTCTTGTGTCTCACCAAATTGTTTTTAGAGCAGGTAGCATGATGTTGGCCACAGAGGCAGTGAATATTGGCACTGCACTGCCTTAGTTGCCTTTCATGGGTGAATTAAAACACATTTGGAGGAAGTATGGGCAGGATATTGATTGACTTCTTCTGCTGGTACCTGGCTGCCCTTCAGAGCATCTTCCTTCGCAGCACTTATTACGTTGTCAGGACAGCTTGGGAGCAAGGGTGTCCGTCTTGACTTGGGATTGCTCAAGCTTTTCATTGGTCAGAATCCCTTCATTTAATCCACATCCTTAGTCCCAGATTAAATGATCTTTTATGGCACTTCTATGGCTTGTGCCCCTTTGATTCCTTAAGATCTTATGATAATGGAACTGTGTGTATTAAAGCAGAAATGGAGTAGAATGCTGTCAGGCAGATCTGGAAGCTCAGCCCTTGAAGAACTCGTTATGTGGCCTAGAAAGGCTATATAGATAGTTATATTCCATATTCAGAGTCATTCCTAAAATCAGTTTAAGCACATTAAATTCCCTTGTTTTAGATGAAGCCAGTGAAAATTTTGACAAAAATTAGATTTATTGTCAAGCTATTGGTCTCTCCAAAAGGTTTCGTGGGATCAGAATTAGTGGTTGATGAATAGTTTATTTTTATAAATATTAATAGTTAAATGTTATTACTTCTAGAGCTCATTTAACTGTTTGAATTAGAACCAGAATATAATATGCATTAATTTTTTTTCTATGAGGGCAGAGAAAATTAAAATGAAAGGGGACATTATTAATACTGCATATATTCACAGGATACTAATAATATGTATTACATTCTTTCCTTTTGCTTTTTTTTTTGTTTAGGTGATTGAAGACAATACTGGAGTCCGCCGGGTGGTGGTCACACCCCAGTCTCCTGAATGTTATCCCCCAAGTTACCCCTCAGCCATGTCTCCCACCCATCACCTACCCCCCTACCTGACTCACCACCCACATTTTATTCATAATTCACCCACGACTTACTACCCACCTGTTACTGGACCTGGAGACATGCCGCCTCAGTTTTTTCCTCAGCATCATCTTCCCCCCACAATATACGGTGAGCAAGGTGAGTAGATTATTGCTGGCATTGGGAGCTGTTGAAACTGGTAATAGCACTTAAATAGTTTAACAGAGCCCTTTGTTTCTTCTGTAATAAGCATAGTAGAAAGGGATCTATACTATCTGCTGTATAAAACTCACAGGAAATTCCTAGCTTCCTTTGTCCTGAATTGTGTTTTGGAAAAATTACTTTGTGAGTTGTAACTCTTTTTTCCTTCCTATTTTCCCAAATTCTGTCCCCCATATCCACCCCACAGATATCAAGGAATGAGATAGCCACTTTTTATTTTTAAAAAGAGGCAGTGATCTGTCCTATGTCCACGTGTCCTGTTAGCATGCTTGTATTTGAGAGTGACCTGATGTGGTACTTTGGCTCCAGTAAAGGGAAATTGAAAGGCGTTTTGTGCTCCATTTCCAATGTTAGAAGATTGTGAAATCTGAAAAACCTTTGGGTTTCCTGAATGGCCTATGTTGTGATCTTGGCAGAACTCAAAAATCCCCTCACTGTTGACGTGGCCCTTCCAAACCTGTTTTTAGTTTAAGACTAGCCATTAGTGCAGCCACAATTTCACTGGCTGTTACACAAATACTTACCTTGAAATGGAAAAGAGCCTCAGAGTTATCAACATCATATCTTTTTAAAGTTTTGGCCTTGTTGGTTTAGTCTAAGCCCTTCTCTATCAAATTGGATACTAAGAAACTAGATAAGTGACGGTAAAAATTAGACTTTAACCTCTAGGGCTTTGTAAAGTGATTTTTTTTTTCTGAATCTGTGAATTGAAGCATTTTACTGCTACAGACATTTACTATGTTGGTTCAGATAAATTGTATAAGAAATACACTATAGAATTTTTTTAGCAAGTTATCACCTTACTTTCTCTTATCAATTATATGTATATTTCCCTGCATGTTCATCTCACATTGTAATGTTTTTAAATTTTTATTTCCTTTTTTTTCTTGTTTACATTCTAAGCTTTTAGACAAAGTAATTTTTTCTTATTAACAAAATAAAATGAAGATGGGCATTGTGAGTGAAATATCTTGTTATAACTTAGGGATAAAATTTGATTTTTTTTTTCTTAGTAGTCAGAAATTTAACATGATTCAAATTAATCAGGTACTTTTTCATAACAGGGTGTTGGGAGATGATAGCAAAACATGAAATAAATACTTTGATTTCTTAGCAGCATCATTAACTTCCTACTGAAAAAACTGAAAAAATTTAGTTCACTATAATATTTTAAAAAGTAGGTTGGATGCAATGGCTCACACCTGTAATCCTAGCACTTTGGGAAGCTGAGGCAGGAGGATTGCTTGAGACTGAGAGTTTAAGATAAGCCACGCAACATAGTGAGACCCTGTCTCTACAAAAAATAAAAATAAAAAAATTAACCAGGCATGGTGGCACACACCTGTAGTCCCAGCTACTTGGAAGGCTGAGAGGCAGGAGGATCGCTTGAGCCCAGGAATTTCAGGCTTCAGTGAGCTATGATCTGTAGCTGCACTCCAGCCTGGGTGTCAGAGCAAGACCCTATCTCAAAAAAGTATTCAGTGCTTTGACACAATATACATTAAATAATTGAGTATTTCTCAGGGTTTTCTGGCTGCATTTGAGTTATGGTGACATTGTAAATAGCCTTGGCTACTGACTCATGGCTTGATGATACATGTCTGACCTGCCTTATTTTAGCAGTCTGTTAGTGGGATGTACATTATAGTTACTGTTTGTAATGGTGTCCTTTGCAATTTTAGGCAAGACAGCAGTATCATTTAAATCATCATTAGAATTAAACAAAATTGTAGTCCCTTCATCTTATCATGTATTTTGCTCTCATTTCATTAAAATAACATAGAGCCATATGTACAAATAAAAGTACCTTCATTGATTTCAAATTAAAGTAGTAAAACAAAATCTCTTTGCCTTATAAATAAAAAGCCATTTATATATTCTTACCTTAGTTGTTAGTGTGCGTACCCCAAAGCAATTTAAACATTAGTTTCTCAAACCATAAGAGTTAAAAAAGTGTTCAACATGTTTTAAAGATTATTTTATTTAGTGTTCATGGTGAATATTTTAAATCTACATTGTAATGCATTATGGCATTTAGAACATATATTATCCTCTGGTATATTTTGGCATAGTTTATTTTGTTATATGCTCTCTAAATGGAGTTGTATTTGTTTTTACACATTTTCAGCTCAAACTATCTTGTGAAGATTTGTTTTTAAACATCTTACATACTGGAGTCCACCTGGAGTCCAAAGTCTTTTGGAGCTTTACCACTGAACAATTGAAACATTAGTTGTTAAGTTACTTAGGGCAACCATACATTTGTGCTGTGCCTGGGACAGTCCTGGTTTATGTCTCTTGTCTTGGAGAAATTATGAGTGGTCCTCCCTTTTTACTCTCGGAAGTGTTCAGAGTTGGATGATAATTTGTGTGGTCACTCTGTAGATGGGGAACCCTTTTTCTTATAAAGATATAAAGGCCTAATCTCTATGTTATGCTTTGTCATTTTAATTCATGCCTAACTGTAATTTCAAACTGATTTAAAAATTTAAATTTTTTTTTTTTTTTTTTTTTTTTTTGAGACAGAGTCTCACTTTGTTGTCCAGGCTAGAGTGAGTGCCGTGGCGTCAGCCTAGCTCACAGCAACCTCAAACTCCTGGGCTTGAGTGATCCTTCTGCCTCAGCCTCCCGAGTAGCTGGGACTACAGGCATGCGCCACCATGCCCGGCTAATTTTATATATATATATCAGTTGGCCAATTAATTTCTTTCTATTTATAGTAGAGACGGGGTCTCGCTCTTGCTCAGGCTGGTTTTGAACTCCTGACCTTGAGCAATCCGCCCGCCTCGGCCTCCCAAGAGCTAGGATTACAGGCGTGAGCCACAGCGCCTGGCCTAAAAATTTAAATTTAAATAAATTTTTCCTCTAAGATCATAAGATTATTTTGCAGGCTTCCATTTTCTCTTGGGCTACTTGAAAATATGCGTAGTGAAGCCAGCTGACATTCTACTTTTGTCTTACCCCCTGTTACTCCAAGAGAGCAATTTGACACCACAGCTTATTATGTGTGACACCAGATTGCAGAGATGGCTTTTATTTACCCCAATACTTTCTCCTTGAACATTTCGCCTCATTCTGTGAACTTTAATTATTTTTAATGGAAATTTCTCATTTCATTATTTTAGTAAGTTTTCATCCAATGTTGACTATTTTGAATGCCACAAACAACTCTTTATATTCTGGTTGCTGTATATTTTCCAATAGAAATGTTATTCTGTCTACAAGGATAAGTATACTTTTAAGTATCTTGATTCTAAGTATACTTTTAAAGGCAATATTTTATTTTTTTCTAACTTTTTCACGTATTGCAACTACTAAAAACATTTTGACAGGTAAAATCCAACTTAGTTACAAATTCAACTAGAATATGAACTCTTGGAGGATAATAACCTTATTTTCAGTATTCTCCTTAATTTATAGAAAATTTCTGAACACAGTTTTTAATGATTAATTAATTCCTTGATTGGTTAGAAGTGAATGGGAATACTTTAAGTATATAATGTATAAAACACTGTCTTAAAAATATTTTTATGCTGTATTTAGTAATGCTTCAAACTTCTTTTATACTTTAGACTTGTTTCTTCAGAGGCTTTAGACTTGTTTCTCCAGATCATTTGACTGTTTAATAATTCATTATTGAAAATGTAGACTGAGCTTGCATTTGTCATAATCATTCATTTTAGAAATTATACCACTGTATGGAATGTCAAGCTACATTACCCGAGAAGACCAGTACAGCAAGCCTCCGCACAAAAAACTCAAAGACCGCCAGATTGATCGTCAGAACCGCCTCAATAGTCCTCCGTCTTCTATCTACAAAAGCAACTGCACAACAGTGTACAATGGCTATGGGAAGGGCCACAGTGGTGGCAGTGGCGGAGGCGGCAGCGGTGGAGGGCCGGGAATTAAGAAAACAGAGCGGCGAGCAAGAAGCAGTCCGAAGTCAAATGATTCAGACTTACAAGGTAATGCTGGAGACGTTTGCCATAAAGAGTGAATTATTGGGATGGGGACATCCTAAAAGAAGCATCTTTTACATAAGAACATTATTTCATGGTGGTTAGTTTTTCTGTTAAGAATGATGGGGTAGACCTTCTCCGATCTGTTTCTTAGAAAGGAAAGAATATTGCATCATTTATTTTTTATTAATACTACTTTTTGGTCACATGTGCCATGTAACTTTCCATTTAATCTCAATTACAAGTATCTAAAAGTGTTTGTACATTGGCCTACTTCTTTTGTTTTACTCTAAATAGATGTGGAAGAAATTAAAAATAAAATAATTTTTCTAAGTGTAGGCTAATTTAAATCTCAAAATAATTATATCTTATGAAACCAGATATAATTACTTCCACAATGTACTAAAATTTATTGTTTTATAACAGGAATATATTTCTGTTTAGTTTCAGGCATCAGTTATTGTTTAATGCCACCTTTTGTATCCTGAATGAAGTATTCATAGACCAAGAATGTGATGGAGGAATAAGGGCTACCACATATAGACAGAGAGACATTGGCTTAGAAGGGCATATATTTTTTTGTAGATTAATCTTGTGGCTATAGATCAATTGATGTGGGAGGAAGATATATGTGTTTTAAATGAAGTTTTGCAGTGAAATTTAGACACAACCTATTTTGATGTCACAGGAGGAAAAAACAACAGGCTTTTTATATAGACATAGGGAAGACTTATTTAAGTGAAGCAAAAGAGGGTAACATTTGATTAGGTAGGTGAGTCTATATAGTAACCAGCTATAAATTGCTAGATAACAAAGACATGACCAACTATAAAAGACAGGAAAAGAACTGATTATGATTCTCATTACACCTACTGATTCTTTACTGCATTTCATCCAGGTAGAAACAGGGACTGTGTCTGTGAGAATGTATTTGTGAATGAAAAAGGTGGAAGTTGTATGTATTTGATTGTTAGGGATGACAGCCTCTGACAGGAGCCAGGAAAGTTAGGTAAAACCAGACGTTGGCATCAACATTTCCCCCACTGTTATTTAGATTAGTGAATTGTAGTATGAGAATCAGAAATAGTAAGATACAGTGAAACGTGAACAGCAGTTTCTCTGAGTGAATGTGTCATGTATTTTTAATTTTGTTCTTTATTCTTACCTTTATTTTCTAAATTTTTTGTAGTTATACATTATAATTATTAAACAAAACATAAACAAGTGTCATATAAAAGAGACTGAAGGTTCAAGAGGCTTTTAAATATCTAATTTCTAGTCAAATGATACCATAATTTTTAGTCAAATGCTACTATAATATCTAAGTTTGAGATTAGCTTATTAACACTTAGGCCATATCTATATAATAGAATTCACACCAAAAAATTAGGGATAGGTTTTCCTAAAGAGAAATTTTGTCCAAAAAAGAATGTATAAGCTGTTCAGAAAGCTTATGAATTTTGAAGTACTTTGATTATTTGACTTATTCTTTAATAATTTTTGCCCTGCCTTACACTAAAAGTGATTTAAGGCAGATGATAGATACATATAATAGAGCAGATTAATAAATTTAAGTAAACATTAAGGGCAAAAAGGTGATAAGGGAAGTTAAATAAGATGAAACATGTTGAAGCTACCACAAAAATTAATGCAGTTATGGATTAACTTTGGCAAAAGTAAATACCTTTCTTATACATAGTTATTTCGTATCACATATATCTAAATATATAAGCTGTTCTGTATTTTAATATAATAGTTGGAAAAGAGGAAATGGATTTGCATTGAAATCTATACCAAAGTGGTTGTATACCAAAGTGGTTGTTAACATAAGTGAATATATTTATAAGCATTTTGGCATTGTATTTCATGAGAGAGAAAGTATTTGGAGTACCCTTGGTTTTTGGTATTGTGTAGAAGACATATTATTTTGTTGGGTAATAGTGAGATCACTTTTGCCCCGGGCTTCTTGGAACATGTGTTTCATGATGAAAAGGAGAACGAGTTTAGTTTGTGGTTTGTTGCTCCTTTTCTCATCTCGTTATTGCCTCCTCAAAATCACCTAAAGTGCTACTCTTCATGTGGTTTAACCATGAAACAAACAATCAGATGGGATATTTTTTTTTTTTTTTTTTTTTTTGAGACAGAGTCTCGCTTTGTTGTCCAGGCTAGAGTGAGTGCCGTGGCGTCAGACTAGCTCACAGCAACCTCAAACTCCTGGGCTCGAGTGATCCCTCTGCCTCAGCCTCCCGAGTAGCTGGGACTACAGGCATGCGCCACCATGCCCGGCTAATTTTTTATATATATATATATCAGTTGGCCAATTAATTTCTTTCTATTTATAGTAGAGACGGGGTCTCGCTCTTGCTCAGGCTGGTTTTGAACTCCTGACCTTGAGCAATCCGCCCGCCTCGGCCTCCCAAGAGCTAGGATTACAGGCGTGAGCCACAGCGCCCGGCCGAGATGGGATATTATTTTATTCACTATCACTCATTTCAATAAGAATCTGAGGGAATTTATGTATTGGATAAAAAAAAATGTTTACCCAAATGAGTGGAAAACTTATATTACACAAAAACTTGCACACAAATGTTTGTAGCAGCTTTATTCATAATTGTCAAAAACTTAGAAGCAACTAAGATGTCCTTCAGTAGGTGAATAGATAAATAAACTATAGTACGTCCAGACAAGGTAGAATATTATACAGTACTAAAAAGAAATGAGCTATCAAGCCATGGAAAGACATGGAGGAACCTTAAATGCATATTACTAAGTAAAAGAAGCCAATCTGAAGAGGCTGCATACTGTCTGATTCCAACTCTATGACATTCTGGAAAAGGTAAAACTATGGGAATAGTAAAAAGATTAGTAGTTGCCAGGAATAAGAAGAGAATGAGGAGGATATAGGCAAGATGCAGAGGATTTTTCTGGCAGTGAAACTATTCTCTATGATACTGTAATGGTGGCTACATGTCATTACACATTTGTCCAAACCCATAGAATGTACAACACCAAGAGTGATCCCAATGTAAACTGTGGACTTCGGGTGATAATGCTGCGCCATTGAAGGTCCATCAGTTGTAACAAATGTACACTTGGGTGGGAGTGTTGATAGATGAGGCAGGCTGTGCACGAGTGGGGCAGGAGTGCGTATTGGAACTCTTTGTTCCTCCTGCCAGTTTTGCTGTGAACCTAAAAGTCTTCTAAAAAATAGTCTATTCAAAAATAATAAATATCAGAAGGGACTGAGGACAAATAAGGTGAAGCCATGAATAAGACTGTGTGAAAGATTGCTGTAGAGTTGCTTAATGTGGGCCATATATTTGGTTCTGAGCCTCCTGATTGTCAAAGCAAAGAGGAAAATGTGTGTTTGGTGGAGTAGGCAAACATTAAAGCACCTCTTGTTCATGGAGTCCATTCTGTTGCTCATAACGTTTCAGTTGTGTCTGCCTGTCTGCCTCAGAATGTGGTTGTTGGCTCAGAGGATTCCAAAAGACTGCTTTCTGCTGTCATAAATGCGAGCATTCTTCCAGTATATCTCCTGTCGGAGTTTACTGCAACTGACTTCTGTATTCAGTAACTAATTTCTTAAATAACTTTTCAATTTACAATAGTGCCTGATTAATATTAAACTACAGTTAATGCTAGTATGATATACCTGTTTAGGCTCATATGGAGTTTGTACAAGAATAGGATACATGCTTAACCATGGCATGCTATGTTTGGTATTTTTCTATATTCTACTTAGCTTAAGTTGTCTTCATTTCCAGAGTAAGCCAACCTTTTTACTTTATAATTTCCTTGCATTTGATTGAATCTATTAAAGCTTTTTACCTTTTTACTACTTACAAGGAGCAAATGTTAAAAAAAAAATGTTAAATTTGTACCTGGTCCTGTGGTAAAACTAAGCACACATAAAAGAATCAGACAACTTATGTTAATAAAAACAACCATATTAAAAATATGGAGATAAATTAATTATTCTCTTAAGTGCTGGTTCTTGGTTAACTGTGCTTTGGGAACACTGGTGAAACTTCAAAAACAATAGAGACCTGGGGACCTCATGTCAGATGTACTAAATCAGAATCTTCTTACCAGTTTTGACATCATGTTTTGGCATGTTTTTGGCATCATGTAGTGGTTTTTTTGTTTGTTTTTTAATCAAACTTCCATTGGGGATAATTGTCAGCCAAGAGTGAAAACTACTTTTCTAGTATTAAGGATGATTACAACTAGTTCACTCAGCTGTGCACAGTGTGAGGTAGGGACTTTATCTGTTTTATTCACCATTCTCTCCTTTCTAGTACTATGTCTGACACATAGTAGGCACTCAGTAAATATTTGTGAAATGAACCCTGTATTCTTAATTGCTTTGTTTTCCAGAGCAAGCCTTCTGTTTGAACACATGCAGCTATTGTACCATTTCCTCTTCCTGGAACAAATTGCTGTATTGCTCAAGGATACTGTTCTGTGGCTAACCACTCCTTTCATTTATTATTACCTCCAGGAAAACAGGCATGACAGAATTCCACAGTACCCTCAGAAATATAGGATTCCTATTTCCTTGCAATCCCTTAGAGCTAATAGAGTGATGTGGCCTGAGAATAATTGGGACATTGGTATTAGACAACAGTATTTGGCTTAGAATTGGGCTTTGGCTCTTGCTATTTGCTTTTAGTTTTCCCTGAATGTCTGTCCTCATCTGTAAAATAGGTGTTTTAATTCCCATATTAAATATTAAAACTAGCCTAGCTTAGTTTTTAACACCTTAATATAATGGTAACCCTTATTATTTGAATATTCTTATTATTTTCCTCATCCTCAGGACTCTTGTTATTATAGGATTATCTCTCAGCCAAGATATCTCCTCCCCAAAACAGGCATCTCTCTACTATCTCATCTGATGGGCCTTTCCCCTTGCCCCTTCTCCTGTAAGCCAGAACCCACCTTCCTTTCCTTAGACCCCTCTTACATTTTCAAAGGTAAAACCCTGCACTCCTGACTTTGAAAGTTGCTTCCAGCTCTCCTGAGAGAAGTTGCCACTGGGGTAGAAATGCACCATGTATTCTGGGGGCCTCTGCAGAAGAATTGGTGCCTGATTTCACACATCCTCTTGTCACCTCATTATGTGACCCTCCTAGCTTTGAAAGAGAACTACAGTGGATGGCCTTTTGGGGTATCCTTTATGATGGACCCTGTCCTTGGTGTCTCCTTATATATTTTCTGTGATTCCCTTTGCTCCATCGGATCCTTAAGAGACCTCCCAAAAGGGCCACCAAATGTTTTAAGATGTGTAGTTATCCATTTCCCCCTCCAGCCCGCATCCATGTTATGGTGACACCTGAATCAGATCTGAACATGTTGTGAGCTGTGATCATGCCACTGTACTCCAGCCCACGTGACAGAGTGAATAAAGTGTTTTAAATAAAATAACACATTATTCCCTCCTTAAGAACCTCTGTGGTGTTCAAGATTGTCTACAGAATGACATCTGGATTGCTGGACATGGCACATGCTAGCTTCCTGTGGCACTTCAGATTTCCCCCTAGACACCCTGTGTTCTGCCACATTTCATGACTATACCTAACTTTTCTTGGCCTGTCCTTCCAGGTCCTCTTCCTAGCAAACTCTAACTCAGCCTTTCAAGAACCAGCTCAGTTATTATTGCCTCTGTGAAGACTGCCTGCCCCTGCCCAAGATACTATAATGGCACATAAGTTAGGGCAAAATATTTCAAGAATTTTTGCCCCCCTCTTTTCCCCTCTCCCAGCATTTGATTTTAGACCAGTGCTTGGGCATCAAGTCCACAGATGTTCAAGAACAGGAATGGAAAAATGTGTTCTTGTATGTGGAATATTATGCAAGAGCTGGGCTTTGAGCCTGTTTTGTGGCCAAAACCCAGTTAAAATAGTTGTATTACCTTTCATCCCAGAAGCTAAAGAAGTTTCTGGTGCTCTGTTAAGTGAGAAGGAAGTTTCATTTCTTCCATTTTATTCTTGACAAAACCAAAGCATACAATTTTATAGTAAGGAAATTATTCAGTGCAATACAGTGGGTCAACATCTAGGTTTCTGACTGAATTCCCCCCTCCCCCCAGTTTTCAGCCAATTGTAGCCCCTTTGTCATATAGCCTCAGAAAGGAGAGGGAGGCTGTTAGTGTTGTTTTAGGAAGAATTGTGTGAATTTAGAGTAAAAAATAATAATCCTATGTTGAGAATCCACTGTCTAATACCATGAAAAGACCTAAGCAATACCAATAGTGTGTGTGTGTGTGTGTGTGTGTGTGTGTGTGTGTGCGCACACGCATGCGTGTTTGTGTATGAGAAGGCGGGTAAGGTTGAGGTGGGGGAGGAAGAGGACATCCAGAGAGCAAAGTCACAATTCCAAATACTTTATTGTGTATAAAAGTATGTGGCATGTGCAGTTGACACTACTGACCTCTCCCTCCTTTCCATGCCTTACCCTAAGAGTGAGGATGTCTTCTTCACACATTACTTGAACATTCTAAAAACATAATGAAATTATAAGATTGAATAGTTTGTGTTTTGGACTCTGTGATATAGAACAAATCATTTCACTAGGCCTAAGTTTCCTTTTCAGTAAAATGAATGGGCGAGTTAGGGTCTGCCGGCCTGTTGGGGACTGGGCTGCAGAGCTCTGTGCCCCCTCACGCCCTCCCACCCCCCTCATCTGTGGAAAACTGTCTTCCGTGAAACCTGGGGGGGTGGCAGGCCAGTGAAGCTTCATCCATATTTACAGCCTCTCCCCATTGCTCGCATCCCATCATCACCATCCTCTCCCCATCCCCCTGCTGCCATGGAAAAATTGTCTTCCATTAAATCGGTCCCTGGTGCCAAATAGGTAGGGGACTGTTGAGTTAGTATTTGGTTTTCAAAGTCTTATCAATGAGCAGATTCTATTTTTCAGTCTGTGGATCTCTGTAGTTAAATACAATATCCCTTCAACCCACCACCATCACACACATGCATGTTCATGCACATACATGTACCCTGAAAGAAGATAGAGTTAGCACTCCTGTGGTTTGAGGAGGAAACCTGGGTCCTTGTCACCATCCACAAGGCGTTCTCAGGGATCTAGCCCTAGCCTAAGCCCAGGCTACTCAGATCCCAGGCCATCAGCATTAGCACCATACAGGAGCTTGTAAAGACCTGTGCCCTGATGGCCTGCTCTAGACCTACTGGATCTGGAGATGGAGCCCAGCAATTTGTGCTGCATCAGGTGCTCCAAGTAATGATGAGGCACAGGAGCATTCGAGAACTACTGGCCCTTTGAGTGCCAAGCAGTTTTTAACTAAGATTTTAAATGATAAATGGAGGGGGGGGGACAGGAGGCATTCAGTTAGAACACTTGAATTAAGTTGAAGCATATTCCTTGTAGCATCTGTATAATGATAAGCATATACTAGTGGTGAGAGAGTTCCTTTTGTGTTGCTAACATATAGATAATAGCTCATGTGAGGATCTTTGCAATTTATAGTGCCCTATGGGGAAAAATTGGGACAAAATGGTAAGAACTCCAAATATAGAAGAAAATGAACATACAGCATACTTTTGGCATTTGATCTTTGAAATTGTTGACAATCCAAAGACTCAGTTACACTTTAGATTAAATTCCACCACATAGAGTCATCGTTTCTGGTTGTAACACTGAAAACCAGTAATGAGGATATTATTCTTGTGCTTTCTCCTTCAGAGATCACAAATTGTTCTCTGACTCAAACAGTATTATTTATTATCAGGTTTTTGTATTCTAATTTTTTCTCAGATGTTCCTCCCTTTTTTTCCTCTTACTATATTTTGTGATCACTGCTCAGAAACTAGAATCAGACCACAGATGTTTCCCGCAAATTAATATTAAAGTTTACTTATTATAATAGTGATTATTATAAGAAAAAATACTGTACTAAGGTTTAGGATGGTACTTTTGTCTCTAGAGGTCTGAGATTGTGAATATTTGTGGGTCCTTGGAGTCTGTCCTAGAGGGCGTGGGGAGTCTGGGAGGGCATGGCCACATCTACTGGTGCCGTGCTGGCAGTGGTGTCTTTTGTTTGCAGTGATTTGCCTCATGTTAATAAGGTCTGGAATGTTGGGAGTCAAGGCAGATTTTCTTTTGGAATCTCTTTTGGTCTTTGCTCCCTGTTAGAGATAATGCTGGTGCTTTTCTGCTTAAAGTAGGATATTTAGTGGGGCTTTTGCACTTTACACCTGGCTGATTTCTTCTTTCTCGTGTAAGTTTTTCTATCTCATGGGTGTCTACCGTCCTAGTCATGCTTAGGTGTTTTGGAAGACTGGAGAGAGATTGGATCATTGGTTGTGGATGGGGCGGGGTTCTATTTTCCCCCTGGAGTATGTGCTTCCATTACTGTATTTCAGCATTGCTTTCTCTCTAAAGTCTGTAGCTGTTGTTGAATCCTGTGTGTTTTCACCTGCCTGCAGCTGCATATGAATTCTGAACATGGCAAAAATATCAAGAAAACATGAAAAAAAATTAAAAAGTGAGCTCAGGTCAGTGGAATTCACCCACTTGCTGCCAAGTACAATCTGAAGAGTGAAAATAGTCCAAACAAAGCCCAAATAACTTTTAGTTTTTAAAAGGACAATGTGGACCCCTGGATTAGAATACAAGAGACATGAGACATTCTTCTTGGCAGGAAACTGGCAATTAACACCATCACTTCCATTTCAAATGTAGGCTGCCAGATCTATCCCCTCAGTCTTAGAGGCCTCTGAGTGACTCTAGTTAAGGGCTGAGCAGACTTTAAAGCCTTGCAGCTGTTTACTGTGGGGTGGAAAATAAGATAGTTTTGGAGTGGAAGGCTGTTTTCATAAGCAGAATGCTGCTCAGTAACATGTGCTTTCTGACTCGGGCATTATCCTGCATACCTGAGGCTAGAGAAACCAAACTGTGAATAACTGTTTTCCTGTAAGACCCCTGTATGCCAATTTTTCCCCCTTACTGGGATGTTGACTTCATTGGTACAAAGGTAAATTTGGCAGCTCAACAAAGAGGAGAACTATGGTGGCCCCAGATTGTTGCTAATGAGTGAAGTATGTAGTTGTCTTTATCAAGTTACATCACTTTTCCTGTTTTTTTGCCTTTTGTCCCCTTTCCCCCTGTATTTTTGTTGCAATCTAGGATGTTAGATATGTTAACATATGTAATATATGTTAACTATATGATTCTTTCAACAGGAAGGGTGAGATATTTTTGTCATGTCCAGTCAAGAAGTCTTAACCCTTTAAATCATACTTGAAGCTTCACGTTTTTCACTTACATATAAAAAGATACACAGCATGCAAAAAAGTTCCTTGAGTTTCTTTTGAAATGAATGTTCACCAGAAGTTTGAGGGCAGAATCTTGATTAGTTTCTACCATATGTAGTACTTAGCTCTGTAAACCCATATTATTTTCTCTGCCTTTTTGCTTTCTTGGGAACTGATCATAGTGGCATTTAGATGACATCAGAACCGATGTTAGTAAAATACATGTCATCCCAAAGAATCCTTTAAATAGCAGGTATAAATGATGATACGGTTTGTTTCTGGCATACATGTAACCTTCAATTTTATTGAATTGAAACTTTTATATGTTATTCTTTCATTTAGCTACATCGAATTCTGAATTCAACTGGGCTAGAGGTCATCATCACAAGTGTGCCATACTTAAAAGCAAAATATGTAGTAGTTAGGACCTTGCAGATCTAGGTTTGTTCCCAGTTCAGCCACTTGTGAACTATGTGCCCTTGGGCATGATAGTTAATCTCTCAAAGCTTTATTTTCTTCATGTATAAAATGTAGGTAATTAATGGCATCTATTTCAGAGGGCTATCATGAGCTTTTAATACAATTTCAGGCACTTACTAAGTGCTTCAAAAATGTATTGGTGAGGCCGGGCACTGTGGCTCATGCCTGTAATCCTAGCACTCTGGCAGGCCAAGACGGGCGGATCATTTGAGCTCAGGAGTTCGAAACCAGCCTGAGCAAGAGCGAGACCCCGTCTCTACCAAAAACAGAAAAAATTAGCTGAGCATGGTGGAGAATGCCTGTAGTCCCAGCTACTCAGGAGGCTGAGGCAGAAGGGTCGCTTGAGCCCAGGAGTTTGAGGTTGCTGTGACCACGGCACTCCACCCAGGGCAACAGAGTGAAACTCTGTCTCAAAAAAAAAAAAAAAATGTATTGGTAAAGGCTGTAACATTTTTTTTGGCTTATGAGAATTGCCCTTCAGAGTGCAGAGGGGCAAGGCAACCTGCAGTCTGGGTCAATGTTAAGTAACCGTTAATGGCCAAGGATTCGAGATAGGAGGAGATTCCAAGGGGCATCCACTCCTGAGAAAAGATTCTATGACTGCTGCCAACCTGCAAGCAACATGTTAAGTTCTAGGCAAGAATAAAATCCTGTCTCCTCCCTCTCTCCTCTGTGTCCTCCATGGACTGGATTCTCTGAGTGAGCCTGAGGATTGGATTATGGTAGGCTATCTAGATACTGTTTGAACCTGTTCAACAGCTTGACCACTTTAAATTACTTCATTAGATATTTTAAGTATTAGAAAAAAAGGTGGGAGGAGGGTAGCTAGGGGTGACTTGGGTGAGCAGCAGCTTCCTTATATTTATTTTACACCCATATTCCTTGCTGTAGGGCAGTTAATTAAGCCAGATGGATAAAGCATCTGGGACAACCCAGATGGATAAGCTAACTCGGTAACTCAATAAATTTCAAAGTCTTCCACAATTTTTCCTCACACCCTGGAAGTCGTATACCATCACTTCCACATTCTGTGGGTCACATAGACCTGCCCTGGTGACAGTTGTGGAAGGTTCTACAAAGGTGTCAGTGCCAGGTGGCGAGGATCCTGGGGCGGTGGGGCATTGTGGAGACTGACCACCACATGGTGTGGAGAGTCAGAAGCCATTTCTATTAATATACTCTTCAAAATACTCTATTAATATACTCTTCAAAATAGACTCAGCATTTGTGGTAGAAGTTTGGCAAATTTCCTGCTGTTATGTCAACATTGGTTTTGTCACTGCATCTCCTTCCATGGAATAGAGCACTAGGTTCTCTGCATGAACTGCCACAGGAAGAGGCAGAGTATTGATTTTCTGGTTTTGTGTGATCAATATTGTAATGTTACAGTTCTAGTCAATATGGCAAGTGTGCTAATTATAGGTCACGCTTTCTACGATAGTCAGCCTTGGCTTTTATTTAAATTTAATTTACCCAACCAAACACACAGTGTAGTCGACCGTATTGCCCTGTTTGTTTTTGGTGCTGTAATGAGACCTTGAAATTCTATTAAAAATTGAGTAGAGAACGCCAAGTGTGAAGTGGGAAAGGTCTCTGGGAAACAACAGTGATACTAGCTCAGTGCATGTGATTTACAAAATAATGAGTGTAAATGCCCTGTAGTTGACTACAAAATTTCCTCATTTTTCTTTGGTGCTGAATTTGCATTTTAGAAAACTCTCTCCTTCCTTTCCCCCTCCCTCACCTAGATTGTAACTGCTACTTTCCAACCATAGCAGAGGAATAGGGCTTTCCATTTAGGTGATGTGCTCAGAAAAGGGCAGAAAAGACCAGGGGACGGTGGGCTTGATTTGTTCCAAGCACAAAAGAGAATTGTGATGGTTCAGGAAGACTGGTAAATGAAGAGAGGGGAAAGAAATGAGAAGGGCCTCAGAGGAATGGCACATTGAAATAAAAGGAAGTGGTAAAAATAGAAAACCAAATGGAATAAAAAGAGCACCCATAGTGGGCAGGGGAGATTAGATGAACTGTGGAGTAAAGATAATTTGGGGAAAAAGTAAGAGGCAGAAAATAAGAGAGATTTCATGGTTCCATTTTTATATATTCCAATCCTCCCACTGGGTTAACATTTTCCAGAGGGGTGGGATGGAGAGAGGGAAGCCTTTTTGCCCTGCTATGGTCCATGAACCTTTTTACTGGCAGATCCACTTGGAACAAATCTCCATGTGAATAAATCTACTCTTTTGCTATTTGGACTTTACTGATTCTTTTGTCATCCTCCTGTGCTGGATTAGAGCATCCATTGCCAGTATACATTGATTTGATAAGCAAGTTTAAAAAGTCTTAAGTAGAATTTTGAAAGGCATAGCAGTACACTATATTGAGGTATTGGATTTTTTGAATAATAAAGTTGTTAAAGTGACATTTTAGAGTTTTGATGTGCTTAATAATGGAAAATTGAGAATTTTTTTGATTTTTTTTTTTTTTTTTTTTTTTTTTTTTGGTTTTAAGTAGAAAATTAAGCACAAGAAAGAGGAGAGCACTACTTCTTTATCCCTGGCTTAGCATGCCTTTGTTAAAAGCAGCCAGCTTTAATTGAAGATGCCATGATTATTTCAAGTCCTCTTACAAACTGAGCTCACTCTCATATTACCTTTAGATATAATGAAAAGGAATATTTACAGTATTTCTATAAAATGCTCAAGTCTTGCTTTCTAGACTTATTAGATCTAACCCATTAATGCAACATGAGCAACTGAGTACTTCAAAGAACTAAGTCTATGAACAATTTAAAAAAAATTTCATAAATGCATTTATTATTGCTATGCTTAATTTACACAGTGAACTTACATTGACCTCTTTTTCCCTATTATTTGAAAAGACACAGATTATTATATGGAACAGTAAGATTTTAAAACCAAGAGGGATAGAGAAACTGCCATATTTTAGGTTCACTGAGTTCCTCAAAACTATTTTAAGTGTCTTGCCAAGCACATTTAAAGAAATAATTTAATATTTAGTCTTTCAGGAAGATTTATCTTTTGGTGGAAGTTTGCTCTGAGGAACTCCATAAGATATCAGCATCTCTTGAAAGTTCTGTTAAAAATCATGTGTTACGTAGGTGAAAAATGGTTATTGGTGCCTTAATTATTCAGCTATCGAGTTTAAAAAAAAACAAAAAACACTGACACCATTAGTATTATTTACTGCTCACACTGTGAGCAGTACTTCCCTGTGAGCCACGGGAAGATGGCTCAAATTCAGTTGCAGACAGTTTTCCATTTGGAAACTATATTTTCATTTCATTGAAGAACTCCATGTCTGTGAAGTAGTATTATCGGTAGATTTTAATCTCTGGATCTAGTGGTCTCAACGTCGTTGTCTGGAACATCATGCATGAGGACAAAACTGTCTCAATTAAGTTAGATAAGTTGCAGCTGCATTAGTATTTCCCAGAAGAAAGATTATCTTTTAGGTAGTAAAGATATATGCATTGTAGGCTTAGTAGGATTTCCTACTCATTTGCCAGATTCTGCAGCACATATGTGCCTGTTTATGGCATCATTTTTTTAAAATAATGTCAGAGCCAGTTTGTTCTGGAGTCATGGTACCTATAGTTGGAATGGGAAATATAGTAATCTTCTATATTAAGTATAAAATTTCAGAACTTCATTTTCTGAACTGGACAATAATGTGGGATATTTTGTACCCAGAAATTAGGATTTTCCACACACTCATTCTTCTCTTTTTCTTTATTTCTTACATTTTTAAGTTCTGTGAATCCCCGCCCCCCCAGTCTATGTACCTGGCTTCTAAGACTTGCCATATTTATCATCACTAATACTATTAAATGGACTTTTAAAATTCAGAACTTTTTATTCATTCATTTAATACTAAAGTATTTTTATTTTGTTTTGCATTTTGGAATGGGTAAGGAAATAGGAAATGATAAATGAGAAGAATGATTTTCATACTAGATTATTGTCATAGCTGTCAACTCATTAACTTTTGAAGAAGAAAGGTTCAAGAACTGCTCTTATTTTAAGACTGTTAAAAGCTCATTGAGTACATCTGAGGGATAGGAAGCATGTCAGATAAATTCATGGCCCTTCTTTAATAAGGGTACATAATCCAGTTGGTAGATTGTCCTTGTCTTCTTCCTTCCATTTTCTTCCTGCTCGCCCCTTTTATGCATTTTTATCTTTAGTAATTGCAGTAAAGGGTAAGGGAGAATGTGTCCAAGTGCTGCTGTTAATGGCTCTGGTGAAGATTTGGTGTGTGAGGAGAACCTGAAACTTAAAATCATGCTCAGAAATTATCTCTAGGGTTCCTTTGTAATATTGGGTAGGTCCATAGGAAACTACTGTTTGTATAGAGCAAAAATAGTTGAATATTAGAAATTTTGTATGGTTTAACTTAATATTCCATGCCTCAGTATGGTTGATAACTGGTAGCTATCTATAGTTATATATCTCTGTTCTGTTTCTCAGTTGTTGCTATGCCCAAGTTGATTTTTTTCTACTTTTAATGTCAAAAAAGAATAAAGAGTTCAGATAGAGGAAATAGTGAACACCAAGGAATTCATCTGATTTGTCCACTGATAGAATGTTTTTTGCAAGGATCATATCAAAAGTGATATTTGGGGGCAGCAGTAGATCAATAAATTGTTTAAGGCAGTAGATGCTGGATTTTACAAAGATACCAAGGAATGAAATGGAGTAAGACTACAGTGCCCACGATGTTTACTTGAAATGGTGGCTAGAGTCCTGTTGATTCATGCTGGTGAGTGGTGCATCAACATAGAAAATAAACCATTCCCAAACAATTGGTGATTATAGGTTACAATTATGTTAATTATACTTTAGGTGGTAATTTTTTTTCTTGGAAAATTATTCAAGAGAATTTTGAGGCATCTGAGAACTGGATGTTTTATGGGAACTCTTTTGTATAATTTTTCAGTTTTATTCAATTTCATAATTATTCAGAGAATATTATCAGGCCTAGATTTATGGACACTGTACATAGTATCTTCAACCAAAAGAATATTCTATCATCAGTCTTATTGCAGAGCATATTGTTTTTCTGCTACACTGTTGGGAACAGATGTTCTCTGAGACATTTTAATGCACAAGATGGGAAGAATGGTAAATCAAAAGATAAAGATTGGCTTAATTTCTGTGACTATTAGCTGCATTTGAGCAGGGGTGAATGTCAATATTCTCAATCTTTTTTATTTCTGTGCTAAATTTGGGATAATACTGTGTGGTGACTAGTCTGTCATCAGAGCCTAAACATTCAACAGCAAATCTCAATTGTGTATTAGAAGGCAAATGGATTAAACATAAAAGTTTGTGTTTTCTTTTTTCATATATAATGACCACTTTCTACAAAGAAGATTAACATAATGGAGTACAGTTCTGATAAGCTATATGTTAGTTTCCTATGGCTAACAAATCACCACAAATCTGGTGATTTAAAACAATAGAAATTTATTCTCTGACAGTTATGGAAAGAATGTGGAATATAGTTTTAGAGGTCAGAAATCTGAAATCATTGTCATTAGGCTGAAATCAAGGTGTTGGCAGGGCTGAGCTCCATCCAGAGGCTCGAGGGAAGAATCTGTTCCTTACCTGTTCCAGCCTCAGGTGCATGCTGGAATTCCCACCTTTAGGGCCCACCTGGATAACTAAAGATTATATTGCTATCTCAAAATCCTTAACTTAATTGCATCTCCAAAGACTTTATCATGGACGATAACATTCACAAGGTCCAAGGATTGGGATGTGGCTGTCCTTTCAGGGGGCCATTTACAGCTCATCACAGGCTGTTTCCAGCATCCCTGTTCTAGAAACATGACCAGAACTAGCCCAATACTCTACATCCTTTTTAGGTTTGACTGATGTATTCCCTCACCTTCCTCATCATTCACCATATGCTTTTCAGTGAGCTACAGTTGATTTAATATGAACTTAAATAGTAACACCAAGTATCTCTCTCTAGTAACATAAGCCAAGAATCATTTAGCAGAGCCATCTCCTGTCTTTAGAGAAGCAATTCAAATAAGGGAATCTATGCACAGTAAATTAAGCAAGGCAAGTCAGTTGAATGCTGTAACAATTGGGCCCTTTAACTCTGGAAATAGAAATGAATTGTGCTGTGGGTATACATGTGTACACCCATGAAAAATGGTGAATATGTATTTTCAGGACATATTTAATGGAGGTTAAATGTCAGAATCTGTATAATTCCTTTTAATTGATAAAGAGAGTTAATAGAATTTCCCAAGAAGTGAAATGAACCCATCTAATTGTTACATATTTTCTTCAAAAAAGAAACAAAATAGTTTTTGCCTAGCATAAGATAAGACTCACAAAGCTGTTAAAATAATTCTTAATGAATCTAATATCCCTTAAATATTCCCCAAGAAAATTCCATAAAAGCCTGTACTTGGTTGTAGACTAGATAGCTAATGTTATAGATTGATTACATGTGTCTTTTCTTTGATGGCTGTTGCCTAAGTGGAATCTAATAGTTGGTTTAATTCTGAAGAAGAGTTATATGGACCCTGAGGTGTCATATGACATTTTGGTAATAAATTCTAAAGTCATGTTATCTGCTTTGTTGTGTTTTTAATAATTATTGTTTGTTGTAATAAATTTGTATCTTAAAGATTTCCTTTTTCACTCTCAGGTAGATGTTTCACCTAAATTAGACGTAGAGATTTTAACTAAATATAAGATAGTATTTGAAATTTGTTAAGATTTTTTCTCTTCCAGAATTCTGTAATTTTGTCAGACTTAGTGGAAAATATAGTAATACACACTACATACACATCAAACTTAAGCTTCTGTAGTTGTATAGTTTAAATATTAGCACATCATTGATTGGCTGAATGAATTAGAACTATGTATTTGCATGGGTTTTAAAAATTACTAGGGCAGTAATTACAGAATTACAACGAATTCTGAAACATGAGGCTAATGAGAGTAATAAAATTGAAGTACAAAGTCCAGATCGCATAACTGAAGCACGAAGAAAGAATATCTAGAAGTAAACAAAAAATTTTGTCCAGACATGAGAACTCAGCTGGGTTATACTTAGCCAAGGTAATACGTGACAGTGACAGAGGACAGCAGATCCAAATGCCATGACGGTCTGTAAGTGGGAAGTAGAGAAATGTAGGAAAAAGTACAAGTCATGTAGACCACAGTCTTCCCATAGCCAGTGCAAGCTAAGCTGGTTTAGTTTTATAATCAACTCTTATGGTATTGCTACGACCTTAATAAAGGGGGAGAAGAAGCTGAGGGTAGCTTGTGGGTAGACAGAATCAGCATTGTTAAAATGTCTATACTACCCAAAGTTATCTTCAGATTCAATGCAATCCCTATGAAAATACCATCATCATTTTCCATAGATATAGAAAAAATAATTTTACATCACGTATGGAACCAGAGAACACCCCGTATAGGAAAAGTAATCCTAGGCAATGAAAACAAAATGGGAGTTATCAATTTAACAGACTTCAAACAATACTACAAGTCAATAGTAATTAAAACAGTTTGGTATTAGCACAAGAACAGGGACATTGACAAGTGGAACAGAACAGAGAACCCAGATATAAAACCATCCTCATACAGCTATCTAATCTTTGACAAAGCAGACAAAAACATCATGTACCTCTGTGGAATAATTTCTCCAATCTTACCTTGTATGAATTTCAAAAATTAAGTCTGTTTAAATTTAAGTCACTTAGCTCTTACCCACGCTCATGAGCCTTTAGTTTTAGCTACTTATGTGTTTTTTCCATAGGAATATCAATCACTTGCAGCATATACTCTGCATTGCCAGTTCCTTTTGGAACCAATTTAAAAGAGAAAAATAAGGGACTTTGAGAAAAACTATTTTAAAGTATGTCTGCTAAATTATTTTACTATTTGAGAACAGTTCTGGAGACTGAAATACATTTTCCATTTAGTAGAATTTGGCTTTTTTTTGGTGAGCCACAACATTTGTGGAAATATGTTGAAATCTTAAAGGTAGAGAATATGACTTACTGCTTTTGGTATTACTTGCTGTCTTAGAATGATGTTATGGTCTTCACTCTGATATATCCTCGATCAGCAGCATTAGAAACAAGGGTAACTTTAGACTACAATGAAATATGCATAGTGTGATTCACAGCTTTCTTCCTATTCTGGATTCTTTAGGTTGTTGAGCAAGTATACTACAAATAGTTCCTTTTTCATAGGACATTTTTTTTCTTTTTTTTTATTTTGGCATATTATGGGGGTACAGATTTTAAGGTTTCAATAAATGCCCATTCCCCCCCTCCCCCCACAAGTCTGAGTCTCCAGCATGACCATCCCCCAGATGGTGCACATCTCACTCATTATATATGTATATACCCGCCCCCCTCCCCCCTGCCCAATACCCTATTACTGTAGTACCTATTTCATAGGACATTTTATCAAATACACATTATTGGTCACTTGAATTGCAACTCTTCGTAGATATTATAATTAGATATTAATATAGTTTATGAAAACTTAGGTCTAGAAAATATTATTAAACAAGTAACAAGTTTCTATATATCTAAAATATATTTTGTTAAATGTGAATCTTTTCCTAAATCTCCAGTATTCTTGTAGTGCTCGTTTTGTAATCTTTGTATATTTGTTGCACGTATGCACTTTTATAGAGCTTAAATGTGTAAAATAGAGTCTTATTCCATACTCAGTTGGTCTCTGTGCTTAACTTTAGTTCCCTTACAATTCATTCTCCATGCAGTAGCTAGGGGGATCTTGTTAAAACACCCTATGTTTTCCTTTTGAATGTAGCATGAAGTGGAAACTCTTTACCCTGGTATCAAAGTCTACATCACTGACTGCTGCCTGACACTACAGCCTCACCTCCTTCCTGCCCTGCTCTAGCTCTCTATGCCCTAAGCGCACGGCTTCCTTTCCAGTTGTCTAACGTGCCTGGCCCTTCCTGCCCTGGAGCCTTCACCCTTTCTGTTTTCTCTCTTGAAAAGTTCTCTTTCTCTTTGTATGACAAGATCCTCCTCATCATTCCTGAAGCATTTGAGGTACACCTTATCAGGCTACTCCACATATCACCTTCTTTAAATTTTCTTCCTGACACCCACCATTAGCTGACCTCACCGTATCAGTTTGTGTGTATTGTCTATATTCTCCCACAAGAGTTCACCCTTGTATATTGGAAACAGATTGGAGTTGGCAGAAGTTAAAGTACAGAGTTCACTCAAGGAGACTTCCAAACATCTTTTATAGATAATACAAATTGCTGAATTTGCTTTTTATTTTAAAAATTTCATTTTATAAGACTTGGGTTAAATACAGAATTCCATTGCAGTTGGAAAGAGTTACCAGATAGATTATTATGCATGTTTGAATGCCAGAATTGCATAGCATGTAGCATAGTCACTATGAAATGCTTTTTGGGGAACTGAAAAGCCAGGTAAGAATTCTGTGCTAAGCCAGTTTCACCCTGTAGAGGAAGACCTTTTCTATAAATGAAGTCTTCTGTTTCCTTCTAGCCAAGTAACTGTAATATACTGTCATCACTGCTCCTCCATTTTTGTCTAGTAAGAATGAGCTTCCTTTGGTGTTTGCAATTACCTTTGGCAGTCCAGTATTATTTCTGCTATCATTAACTTTTGCCCTGAGGTAGAATCCAGACTTTGTGTTTTCCCCTGTCCAACTTTTATTAAGTTTCATGTAATTCATACAAATTAAGACTTCACTCAGATACTCTTGACTGCATAGCAAAAAACTTATTTTGAAATATTAAAACTGGGTTTTAATGTAGAAACACTTCCATAGTTTGGGGATGTTTTTCTGATACCAGCTTTTAGTAGTTCTGATTCCCTTAGCACTTTTATAAAAGCATCTTTACAAAATAATGTGATAACTTTTGAATTACTCAGTACCTTTTTAATTCAGAATTGCTTTATGTGCTATTCTGTTGAAAAAGTAAATAAAATATTCTTTTCTAATTGTTGGAAAACACTGTAGAACCTGACTTTTTGACCACTTTGTGCTAAGGACCGTTCACTTCTTTGTTCCCACTTGGTGCTGCCATCTAGGGCTGCACCAGCTGCCATCTAGTCAGCTGGTCACCGTGTTCTTAGGAGGGAATAGGGCAACAGGTTCTACTTTGAGAATTATTAATGGAGACATCATCCACGCATGAAAGCATTCTATACCACTAACAATTTGGAACAAGGGCAGACCCTACCATCTTGGTTCAGGAAGTCCCCTAATAATGACATTCTAGAAAAGTAAACCTCTGTTATGTAGCCTAGGACATAAGCTTGTTCTGGTAGAACACATCTGAGTAGGAAGCAAATCCTAGCCCTTACTGCTAGTGTCATTTGGGTCTAGATCACCATTGGGCTTAAGCAGAGATTTGTCAAAGATTTGTCAGAGATTTTTCAAAAGATTCTGTCTTTTTCTTAAAAGATTCTAGCAGTCTGACTAAAAATACAGGAGATAGTGTTGTCAGTAAGCCCAAGAGTCAGAAAGAAATCATTCCTTCTCTGTACAGTAACTATATGAGGGAGGGGAATAGAAAGGTATCTTGGAGTTTAAAAGTAATAAAACAGTACCACAATTCCTGTTTGCAACTTTAATAAAAGTTGGGTATTTTCTTTATTAGAACACCTTGTCTATTCCTGAGTTAAGCCATGGTGACTGCCCATTGTGGAGCCTGGCCAGAATCTGTCTTAAGTATCTTAAGGAAAAAGTAGCTGAGCTTTGTGACACTGAGGAGCAGTAACAGCTCTGAGACCCTGTCTCTGGTCAGTGACCGGAAACAGAGCTGATGCGTTGCAGTTGGGAGAGGGACTGGCTGCTGCAGAGGACATACCCTACTTTAGACACACCGGAAATGCTCTTTTATATATAGCTTTTTACATGTTTTAGGGAATTTTTAGTTTCCCTAAAATTGCAGGAGAACATTCTCTGTTTGAGCCTTTAAGCATTGGTGGAGAGCATAGAACCCTAAAACCCAAAGTGTTGGAACCACCTTAATTTCTTTCTTCCCAGTCTTAGCCTCTCTTCCATTTCCTTTCACTGCTCTGAAAATTAACACCTGCTGGCGAAATCAGCTTTTTGCTGCTTTAACTGGAGACTGGTGTCTAAAAATCAATCCTGGCAACTAACGTAAAGTGAAATTTGGAAGACGTCTTGATTCTCATGGACTTGTGCAAGCTGAAGTTATTAAAGAGGATTAGGAACCACAGCTGGTGAGCAGATGGAATGCTTATAATTTCACAATCTTAGGTAGCTATAAACCCAGATCTGCAAAAAACTTCTTTGCTTTTTCTCTAGTTTATTTCACTTTATCTTGCTGGACTATAACCCTGGTCAAATGCGATTGTTTGTTGGAGATAATGACCCTTAACCCTTTGCACTCGGGTGTCGAGTGTGACGCGACATGGTTAGCAAAAATTATAGAGATTAAAATTACTCTTTGAATGTATCAATCATTTGAAATATAAAAAATTCAAATAAATAAGTTTGTATGAAAAGAAACTCCACTTTTTTATTCTACTGCCATGCTTTGTAAAATCTGGGGTATTTAAAAAATTAAATCCTGAGTAGAATAAAGGATTTGAGAAAAAAGCAAGCGAGTGCAAAGGGTTAATAGTCCCACATCTACATGGCAGCATTTATATTTCCAGTCATGCAACTTCATATTCAGAATTTCATTTTAGTAACCAATTATTTAATGATGGACTTATTAACAGCAAAGTAAGTAGAAAAGAGAGAATAAGATTTTTACATTTCATTCAAAATATACAAGTATATTTTAAATTTGAACAATGAAGACTAGTTCACAGCAAATTCCAACTAGACAGTTTACTTGTTGCTTAAAGAAATGCTTGAATCCATCAGTTTCTTTGGCTTTTTCTGTGTCCATTTCTATTAGGAATTTCTACGTCACACAAACAAGTCACCTAAACCAGCCTTCTTCATTGGCTGTGCTACCTAATCACAGGCTCCCCTCTCTCCCTGTGCACCATGTTGTCCTGTTTGTTCTGGCTTATAATAATGTGAGGGCCTTGTACATGCACAGAATAGCTGTTCACCGAAGCCTCAGAAACTTAGGCCCAGGCCACATTTTCTGGTAGATTAGTGTTTTCTACACAAAGGGAAGTGTTTGACTTCTGCTCAGTGACAAAGAAGGGTAAATTAGGAACTTCATTCTACTAATACAAAGACATTAACTTATACTTATTGGTTGTTACTTTACTTAAGAACAGAATTAGTGTCCACTCTACAGTTTAGTACTTCCTTATCCTTGCTGAAAGACTTTAGAAAAATGGCTGCTCTATTCTTGCATTAATGCCGAATGTCTGAAAATATAGCAAAGCAGCTGGAGCCATAAATAAGTTGAACAGTCTGGATACATTCTGTACTAGCTGACTGGGAAGAAAACAACACACAGATATTTCAGGTGGTGCAATGCAACAAACAGCTGTAGTTTATGGTCTAACATAGTGTCTATTCTTTTGGAACCAGTGTGTGCTTCTTCTCTAAAGCCACAGTCAGCTGCAAAAATATTATAACATGTGTTTTGGAAGCAATTACTGCATGACAGTGTTCTAGCTTCAAAACATGCTGAATGCTATATTTCTATATGTGGGTGAGGAAAAGAGAATATTGTGTTACTGGTGCATTGTCATAAAATAGTCTGTAGAATTATCACAGGAAATGGTCTTTTTTTGACCAGCTTTTGAAGTGAATTTCAGTAGTTTGTCTTTGGACTTCTAAACTGACTTTCTGTAATTGAATGTGGCCTCTCACCGAAGCAGTAGTATAAACATGTTTTAACTTCCTGTATAATTATTTTGTACTGACCCAATTAGTCTAGCAGTCCCTTCAAGCTGATAGATTTATCTTAAGTAAAATTGCTCTCCCCAGTTTACCTGGTTAGCCATGTCCAAATTTCCTCCTCTTATAAGAACACCAGTCATATTGGATTAGGGCCCACTATGATGACCTCATTCTAACTTAGTTAACTCTTGAAAGGCCCTGTTTCCAAATATAGTCAAATTCTGAGGTACTGGGAGTTATGACTTCAACATAAGAGTTTTGAGGAGGGACACAATTCAACCTATAACAACATGTTAACAGAGGCTATATAAATATAAATGATATGCTATGACTCATAATTCTTTGAATTCTCTGGGTATTCACAATATTTTAATAAAATTTATTCTGAATTGGACACATTGATTTTTTTTTTAATCACACTGTTCTTTAAAATCCAAAACTTAAGATTCACCTGTGTTTTCATTCCTTTTAGTGAATCTGCAGGTAGAAAGAATATCTTTACTCCATCCAAATAAGATGGAACCCTTGTGTACACACCATTCAGGTTCCTATTTCCTGTCTTTTGTTCAATTCTTAGTTGTTTGGGAGTTTATTGAGAAGGTTCTAGCAGGAATGGTTGAATTGCTGACTGCCAGCCAAGATTAAAGAAATGTAAATTAATCTTTTGCTCAAGGGTAAATAGATGCTTCAATATCTCTGAAGTTAAAACTTGAGCAAATGGCTATGTTTTACTCAAAGTATCTAACTGCTGGATGGGCCTGGTAAAGGTGATAAAAAAAGACAAGTCTTGCTTTGGATCCCAAAGTGAACCAGGTGGGAGACATCATGGTTCTGGAATAGGGAACAATGCAAAGAATGAGAACCCTAAATGGAAAACGCTAAGCTTTTCATTCACTGGGATTACAATTAGAGGACTATTAATTATGGGAAGAAAGGCACTGCACTGGGCCAGTCACATACATTAAGGCAGAAAGGAGAAAAGGTGGTCAGGATAATTGGAAGCATGCATTAAGATTGCGAAAAGAGATGCACTTTTGTAGGTCAAGTTTTTCTGTCTGGTTGAGTAACTAATCATTAAATAGGCATAATAAAATCATCTCATGGTTCTCGAGAGGTGCACAATTTGTACACCCTGTTTTTGGGAAACAACTAACTTGGGTAAACAAAACCAAGATATTTTAGCCACTAAAAACTACACTGTACATTCTGATTTAATTTTCTGAAATAAAATTAGTATGTAGCAGATTAAAAAGTTACCTTTAGAAGATTAAATGCTCTATTCTTCTCCAGGATACTCTCCAGAGTGAGGTCCAAGAATTCTGTTTATTAGTAATGTCCTCAGTTTCATCTTTATCATCACAGCAAGCATGATGGCTATTGAGTTTTTTTGTCAGGCAGACTGTTTTCTTTGGCTAAAGAAATATTTCTAATCCATACCACATTTAGGAGCCTTACTGAATTTATTTAGAATGTATATATTGGTTTCCTATATGAAAATGTAGGTCTATGGATTTTTTTATTTTTTTTATTTCGGCATATTATGGGGGTACAGATTTTAAGGTTTCAATAAATGCCCATTTCCCCCCCGCCCCCCAAAAGTCTGAGTCTCCATCATGACCATCCCCCAGATGGTGCACATCTCACTCATTATGTATGTATATACCCGCCCCCCTCCCCCTCCCACCTGCCCAATACCCTATTACTGTAGTACCTATGTGTCCACTTAGGTGCTACTGGTCTATGGATTTTTGATACAATTTTATCATAGTAAGTTATTTCATACCATGATTTACCAAGGCAGCTCCCCTTACAGCGCTCTGCGCCATGATGTCTATTATGTGTTTGTTTCTAAATATTGAGAAAATAAGGGTGCATGGATTGTGTGCATTTATGAATAATGTTTCTCTGACCAACATTTATTCAGTCATTCATTCAGTAAGTGTTCCTGAGCCAGTCGCTGAGCTATGCACTGGGGACTCAATGACACACAGCACAAACATGATGACTGTACTCATGAAGCTCACCTTTTCTGGAGGGTGAAGGATGTACTGTGAACAGGAAATCAGCATACAGTATGATACATACTGAAATGTGGAGCGGAGGATAGGATGTTAGGGGAGACCCTGCAAAGAACAGCATTGTAGGCCTGAGTGATTAAAGCAACGCTTCATGGAAGAATTGGTCTTTTGGCAGAAACATGAGAATTAGCAGAGTCAGCCAGACCAGGAGCAGGAGGGATAGATACACTTGCATGTTCTACACTGTCCTTTTACTCTTGGTTAACTTAACAGTTTGTCTATCACAAATTAGCCTTTTACATTCTGTTGCTTTTTGTTTGTTTGTTTTTTTGAGACAGAGTCTCACTCTGTTGCCTGGGCTGGAGTGCTGTGGTGTCAGCCTAGCTCACAGCAACCTCAAACTCCTGGGCTCAAGTGATCCTTCTGCCTCACCCTCCCTAATAGCTGGGACTACAGGCATGCACTAGCATGCCTGGCTAACTTTTTCTGTGTATTTTTAGTTGTCCAGCTAATTTCTTTCTATTTTTAGCAGAGATGGAGTCTCGCTCTTGCTCAGGCTGGTCTCGAACTTCTGACCTCAAATGATCCTCCCGCCTCGGCGTCCTAGAGTGTTGGGGTTAAAAGCATGAGCCACCATGCCTGGCCCTACATTCTGATGTTTTATAATAGAAATTTTATCATTATAATTTCTAGGAAATTATTTTAAAGTCAGTTACTGAGATGAGAGATTATCAATTTAGTATAATTGCTGAGAGCCATATTTTGACCCATTTCACCTGTCACTCTTTCCTTTTTCTGATCCCCCCTCCTCTTTTTTAGATCATCTCTTCTGTTATTTAATTTTGTGTTATCTTCTCTATTTTATTTTCCTCTTGTGCATTTTTATTTCTTGCCCAGTTTTGTCAATTACCTAAAAGGCTCCTTTTGCTTATGGGCACCCCTTGGGTCTTATGAGCTCACTGTTGCCCAGGGTTTGTACACCTCAGTTGTTAGTAGATGGAGACCAGATAAGTACAGTTTGTCATCTGTGGACTTTGAAATGTAGCTAGTAAGTGATGCTATTTACAGAGCTGATCTAGGGTGTAAATGTTGTATTTCAGTTCTCTGATCTATTAACTGAATTTTTTGATAGCACACTAGTTTCATTTTGAGAGAGGGGAAAATACACATGCAAAAGACATTATTAAGGCCTATGGCTATCATGTTTTGAACAACAAGGGCAGCACCTTTGGAAGACAGAGATCCATATGTGTGGCTCAAGAGAATCCTTTATTTTATACAGAAAACTGAACAACTTAAGTTCCAAGTAATGTAATAGTATAAAAGACAGAATGAGAAAATAAGATCAGTGTATATAACTTTAGAGTAGGTGGCTTAAAAGCAATTCAAGACTTCTTTCACATTGACCTTGGATTTCTGGATGTCTGCTCTGTCATATATGTTATGGAGAATAAAATGGAAAAACTTTTAGAGGGCTTCTGGTCCTCAGAGTGGTCCCAATTCTGAAGAAAAACCTCTCGGGTAGCATCTTCCATATAAACATTTCCTGTCTACTGGCCCAATCTTAACTTTTCATTTTAGTTCATTTCTCAGTTCAGTGCTTTTAGATGACAGTCCATTTTCTTTTCTGGACTAGCACAGATGGTGCTGTCTGTTTTGATTATCTGTTTTTTTAAAGGGAAAATATTGATTAAGAAGAGCAAGAAATGAAATACAACCAGATTAAAATGAGGGCAGAAATTGTACAATCCAAGAAGAGCAAAATCTGTTTTATGTTTTTCTACTTAAAGTTTACTACAGTTCATATTTGAGTTTCTAAAAGTTCAAGTTTGACATATTTTAAAATGTTATTTAAGATGGCTTTTGGGTTGTTGGTTTGCTTTATTGCAACTTTACTTTCTAAATGATATAAAAGAAGTCAGAAATATTTAGATGGTTTTCTTTTTCTAGTCACATTCAAGTAAGAGAATCCTTAGGTAAGAGTAGCTTTTAACAAATACAAAATGTTTGGATAAATTCTACTTTATGCCACTAAAATCTCTCACCTGCAGTCTAGTGGCACTTTGCATTTTGTTACTGTTTAGCCATGTAATCTTAAACTGGAATACTTAACAGGTGTTCCAAAACAGAAGTCACAAAGGGGCTGGAAAATAGTTTGAAGGGCCTCTTTTTGGCTACATTTGGGGCAAATTTATCATCTGAAAGAATAAAGATAATAGTGGAGTTTATAGATTTTAACACATTGAGTAAAAAATGATTTTGAGTTCACAGATACTTCAAAAAGTGGGAGAAAGAACTAACATAAAAGGAATGACAGAATTAGAAAAATCACCATCTTACAACTACCAATATAATAATACATTCCAGCAAGGATCATCAGTGCTATAACCATCAGGCCAAAGGGGAGAAGGTGCTCTGACAAGGGAGAAAGGTGCTATACAACATCTTAACAAATGGTCAAACTGGACATCACTAAATGGTTCAAACTGCATTGTGCTTCCATGTGTTGTAGAATGGGAAGTAAATCTGTAAAATTTTTAGCCTGTATCTAATCATGAGGAAATAGTCACGTAATCCAAATAGTGATATATTCTATAAAAACATTGGCCTGGACTCCTCAAAAATGTGAACTTTATGAAGACAAAAAATAAGGAATTTCTGTTCTAGATGAAAAGAGACTAATAAAGTCTGATAACTAATGCAAAATTGATCCTTGATTGGATCCTAGGGCAAAAACATTAAAGTCTTTATTGGAACAATTGGATTTCTCCAGTAAATATGGATTGTAGATTAAATTTTATTATTCCATTAATGTTAAGTCTCTTGGTTGTGATAATGTTTTTGTGGTTATGTAGGAGAACTGTTTGTTCTTGGGAAAGACATCCTGAAGCTCTGGGGATGAGATTTCATGAGATCAGCAACTTCCTTTTAAATGGTTGCAAAAAAAAAATTGTGTTTTAGTAGAGATAAGTGTAAACATGGAAATACAGCAAAATGTTAACAATTGGTCAATCTAAGTGAAGAGTATATGAGTGTTTTTCTTATACACTGCTATAACAGTACTGTGAAGTAGGTCGCTTAAACAACATACATTCATTTCTTACAGTCCTGGAAGCTGGGAAGTCCAAGATCAAGGTGCTGGCAAATTTGGTGTCTGGTGAGGGCTGTCTTCCTGCTTTACAGATGGCACCTTATTGCTGTGCTCTCACCTGGCTAAGAGAAGAAAGCAAGCTCTCTCGGGACTCTTAAAGGAATACTAATCCCATTTGTGAGGGCTTCATCCCCATGGTCTCAGTTAATCCTAATTACCTCCCAAAGACCCCACCTCCCTATAACATTACGTTAAGGGGTAGGGTTTCAACATACAGAATTTGGGAGAACACATGCATTCAGTCCATAACGGTGTTTATAGTACCACTCTAGCTTTTCTGTATATTAAAAATGTCTTAAAATAATTGCCTGATTTTTATAAATCAGGCAATTTCACATAAAGTTTTGCATTTCCAGATTCTCTGGAAAAATGGGTTTATCTGTCAATCTTAGGCCTATGATACTCCATGAATAACTGATGGGATGCATGGCAGCTGCCCCTTTTAGAAAGGGTGAGAGTCTGCATTTCCTTATCAATATTTACCTGCCTGGTGTCTATGGGCATTGGAGTGTGCACTCACTGTGTAACCTTTGCTGATTTCCTGGGTAGGGTAAGTGTATTATAGATAGCAATGACTTTTTCATATGCTGGAACTCGGGTGAGTTATTGGAACCCTTGCACATGAAGTTAGCTCTGAATTTGATTCCCATATCAATAATGAGCTTTACTGGGTTCTTTGACCTTAGATTGAGTGTCTAGCCTTCTCCCTAAATAGTTGAGTCATATAAGACATAATTAAGAAAATGTAGATACAAAAACTGTTCAAAACTAGCTATATAGGTGGTATAAATATTAAAATTCTCTTTCATTTGTAATGTATTTACAAAATTGTGCTCTGTGGATTCTGCCTGTCAGTTGACATAGCCTTGCATAAGTATTGAATAAGCTACTTGAAAAACATTCAGTGTGGCATGCCAAGTCTTAATGAAAAAACATGTTGTGGAAACATTTATAGAGGCCGATGCAGAAAGTAGTGTATAAACTTTAATTACCTTTGTAAGTTGTTCTATCCTGTGTTTAAGCGATTGCCTTCCTGTTACACACCCAGGGAGGGCACCAGCTCTTGCTGGATAATCATGGAGTTTAGCCTTCCCCCAAAATAAGAGAGCTATATCTGGCACAGATGAAGGCTCAGCTAGCCAGTGAGCAGTTCAAACACGCAGAAGGAAGAAAAGGAAGGGATTGATGCTAGAGTTGAGCTTGCCAAGCAAGCATATTTACCTAATACTTTATCTGTTTTTGTGGGGTTTTCATCCCTGTATAATTTGATGTTCTTAAAAATACTGGTTGCTTTTGTCCAGTTCCATACATATGTATGATTTTTGGATTGTGCAATAAACACAAGGATTTTTCTTAGGGAATTTCATGGAAATGAGCATAGAATCTTCTATTTCAGGTAGAACCCAATTTAGTTGATAAGAGAAGGTGGTTAAGAGGTGAACGTTGAGTGGATGTAGGTGTCAAAAAGTGTATCTGGTATTTTCCCTTCCCCCTTTTTTCATTAAAGGCAGAGAGCCTCTGTGCAGCCCCCTTATTACCTACGGTGCTGTGCAGCATTAGCCTGGAGGGCCCATTTGCCTGTGGGTGGATCAGTGTGAATGTTCTTTGTAGGACTTTGCTCCAGTCTTGGTCCAGGAAAATAAAATCATTCTCTCTACCGAATTCCAGAAATAGCAACAAAAGCTCAGAGGAAATTAGCCCCTATTGTCCCGTTTATATTCTCTGGCCATCCTCCTGTTTAGTCCAGCATGCCACCTGCAGAAGGAATTCATCTGTCCTTTTCACCTTTCTCTTAAGGTTCCAGAACCTGTTTGGAACCTAGGCCACTCCTTAAAATATTTTCCTGGACTGTAGGGCAGCTTTGCATAACATATGTTCACCTGCCTGCTGTTTTCAGTGTTGAGAGGCTGGTATTCCTTTGGGTTCCTTTCAGGATTTCAAATAAAGTAACCACTTACCCAGCTAAATGGCCAGCAAGATATTTATTTTTATATTTTTAGCATCAGGATCAGTACTATTTCAAGATATTTCTGGAGTATTTACCTTTGAGATTAACTGCATTGTCCTTATATTATGCAAATTTATTCTTTGGCTTTTGATTTCAGACATCCTCAATATTTGTATTTAAAACCGTTAACTATGGATCACAATCACTAAGTGGATGTTTTTAGGTAATTAATACTACTTTTGTATGCAATTATTCCTCTTTTCTCAGCATAAGTAATATTTGAAAAATGAAGATAGGCAACATTTTTTTTCTGAGTGGAAAAGCTAGTCAGCAGCATTCTTAAAGTGTTTTCCTTCATCTTCATTCATTCTCTTCATTTGTAGGCATTGACTGGGTGTCTAGCTTTCTCTTATATTGAATCATTTTTCTTTTTCATCCAAAAAGTATTTATTTTTATCTATTTAGTTCTTATATTGATTATTTACCATTGATTTTAAGCTTCTTATCCCAAAAATGGGCATGATCAAAAGCTGCATACTTTGTACACCCCTAATTTATTACACGTGATTTGTTGAAGAGAATAGCTATGTCAGCTCCTTGGCAAATCTGAGAAAGCATATTATGTTATGACGGGCATATCTGCAAATGAGCCCTGTGGATGAGAACTAGACAGGAGTTCAGAAAGAAATAATGCTGATGTCATTCCATTGGAATGATGAGGCTGTTACAACCATAAATATACTCTATAGCTAGCAGCTAAGTGTATAGCTGTATTTCTTTTCTAAGAAGGAAAAAATGTGAAACAAACCAAAGAAGTAAATTGTGTTTATAAAGGGGGATATTTTAATTAGTTTAGGTCTTACAGTTATTCAAACAGTCTGATCTTAACGTTTCTTTTTAGAGCAAACATGAAAACCATTATTTATGGAAAGTTTAAATTTCACATGACACATCTTCCCTCTATGTGTGTGGGTTTTTCATTGCTTCTCGGCCTTTTGGCTGAGATCAAGAATATGTGTGTGGGTTTTTTTTTTTTTTCTTTTTCTTTTTTTATTTTAAAGAAACTGTATTTGCTCTGCTTGTGTATTTTTGTTTTAACTTTTCCTTTGCTGAAAATGCTTTATTTTCTTGGTAGGAGGATTGTTTTTAGGGAGAAGGAAAGACTTAAACCTCTGAGCTCAACTCCCTACCATTTTTTTGGCATTTCCAGATGCTGGTTTGCAGCTGACTAGGGGGCATGTTTGAACTAAAGGCTCCCATCCTAACGCCTTCTCAAAAAATTCCCTACCCTCAAACATGACTGTATCTACAAAACAAAATACCCCTTCTTTAGGTGAAGCACTGTCCAGGAGAGCCCTGCTATCTTTTTTTTTTTTTTTCTTAAGTGCTGAGCCTAGTCTCCATTGCAGAGACAAGCCTCTCAGATACTAAGAAGGCAGTGATGTCAAAGGTGTGGATTATCATGTCCATCCATTCCAGCTGTGGTCACCAACAAAATTAAAGCAAGTGGAAAAACCATTTTGATCTGTTTGCTCGCCACATGGCAGCTTCAGTGTGAGGGAAAAGGAATATAAAGTTTGCTCACGTTATTTGCCTCTGACCTCATTTACTTGCTGAAAACCAGAAGGAAGCAGACAGCCCTGAGAATGAAGAAAGAGAAACGTGTCCTATGACTTTGCACTGGAACCTTGCATCTCTGCAGGACAATCTTTTGTTCTGTTGGCACACACCAAGTACCAAGATCTTAAGGGGGGGAGGGGGCAAATGACATAGTTTTCAACTTGATATAGAAGAAGATAGCCTAAAGGCAAGTCATCAGATTTCTTTTTTGTTTTGTTTCATTTGTTCATTTTTCTGAGGGGATTAGCTATTCTTGTGTGTGTTTGTGTGAGTGAGACAGAGAGAGAGAGAGAGAGAGTGTGTATGTGTGTGTGTGTGTGTGTGAGAGAGAGAGAGAGAGAGAGAGAGAGAGAGAGAGAGAGAGAGAGAGAGAGAGAGAGAGAGAGAGAGAGAGAGGGAGGGGGAGGGAGGGAGGGAGAGGGAGAGAGAGAACGAACGAGAATGAATGCAGCCAGCAAGCAGAAGCTGGATCCAAACTCTGACATACGCTCTTCGTACAGCTGGGCTCTGAAGCTGTTTTACAGAAAGGGTGATAATCAGTCTACTCCCAGGCACATTTAAATCATGCTTAAGAAGAGGTGGTCCAAGAGCTTAGTTAATCCATTATTTAGGTAGTAGAGTTGTGAATTTTGACATTTTCATACCATAATGTTAACCCTCATATAAAAGTTTATATGTGGTAAGTAACTGTCACTTTAGTTCACTTAAACAGATTTTATTTTCACTCTTGTTTGATGAAAATTGCATGCTTGGGATTTATTTAGTTTTTTCTTTTCGTCTGTGGAGGCACAAATGGAAAAGCATTAAATAAATGTGTTGTAAATGCATTTTTCTCTTGTTTTTCCACATTCACAATTAGAGCCTTGAAAGAAGACACAATGCCCGCCTGGTGTTGACACCACATTTCTCCTGATAGAGCAGGGTAGTGACCAGACACAGTAGGACAATGATTATTCCGATTCTACCTTCCATCCCCACACCCTGCTCTTTTGATTTTTGATCTTCTCAAAATCCTTTGTTTATTTATCTCCATTCATGGCTCACTTACTTTTCTTTTTCTCACATACCTTTCAGTGGCCTTTGCTCTACTCATTTGAAAACTTTTTCTGAGTTTAAAAAAAAATTCCTGGGAGATGAAAAATTACCTATTGGGTACAATGTATACTATTTGGGTGATGGTTCCATTAAAAGCCCAGACCTCACTGCTATACAATATATCCATGAAACAAAAGTGTACTTGTACCTCCTAAATATATTGAAATAAAAACAAAAACCAACACAAACCCTCTCATGGGACTTAGAGGGTCTCTTCTGCTGCCTTCTCTTTCTTTCATCCACATCAAGGCCAACACCTCACCAGTTTCAACCCTCTGCTTTCTCTCTCTGCATCCTCCCTTCCCATCCCCAGATCTCTATTAATTCGTCGTGATGTTGTCAAAGGTTCTGCTTGCTTTGGGACCAGGCACTAGACTTGTGGCCTTGGGGAAATCATATCTGCTCTCTGAGCTTCAGTTTCTTCATTCATTCCTCATCCTCATTCATCAGTCAGCAAAGACACTTAAAGGTGTTGTGCCCAGCACTAGAGATGAAAACTGATGTGCTAAATAGACATCAAGTCTACTCAGCACTGTGAAGTAGAGCAGAGAATGGCCATCTTGCAAGGGATGTTATAAAAATTAGCAAGGCAGTGATGCATAGACAAGCACATACTTAGGTACTCAGAAAATGTCAGTTTTTATTAATGTAATCAAAGGCAGACAGACAAGGAAAGTCCTCGCCACTCTTTGGAAATTGTTTTTATCTTAGGACCTTTCACTTGTTTTTCTGGCTCTTACCTGAAACCCATTCTTTTCAATGTTGGACAGATCTTTTCCCCTTTTAATCTAGCTTTCTTTCCCCATTTTTTTTTCTGTCTAAAGCATAACTATTTCTTCTGTCATCTGTATTTGAAAGCGGGGTGTGGAGGGGCACTCCAATTTTTATGGAACAAAGCATCCTTTTTTAACTCTCTGTTCTTCCACACCCTATTTCTAAGTGCAAAGTCCCGAGGATTCTCTATTTGCAGAGTTCTTTAATTCTTCTCTTCTTTCTGTGTTAAGTAGGTGATCATCCCTTTTCTAGTCTAAACTTTTATTACCCCAGGCCGGGCGCAATGGCTCACACCTGTAATCTTAGCACTCTGGGAGGCCAAAGCAGGCGAATTACTTGAGGTCAAGCTCGAAACCAGCCTGAGCAAGAGCGAGACCCTGTCTCTACTATAAATAGAAAGAAAGTAATTAGCCAACTGATATATATAGAAAAATATTAGCCGGGCATGGTGACGCATGTCTGTAGTCCCAGCTACTTGGGAGGCTGAGGCAGGAGGATTGCTTGAGCCCAGGAGTTTGAGGTTGCTGTGAGCTAGGCTGACGCCATGGCACTCACTCTAGCCTGGACAACGAAGTGAGACTCTGTCTCAAAAAAAAAAAACAACAACAACAACAAAAACTTTTATTACCCCAAGGATAGGGTCTGGCTGGCTTCTTTCCCTTCTAAGATAATCTAAATGTGTCATTCATGGCAGAAAAAAAACCAGTTATCTCCTTCAGATAATTGTTTGAATGAAGCTATGTGAGAGTTTGAAACCAGTGTCCTTCAAACTCTAGAATATCCCGAAACTGAGAAAATCTTTTCTTTAACAACTGAACCAGTTCATTTATTTTGATTGTGCTTATGTTTGGGGTTTTGGGTTTTTAACTGACAGTTTTGAGATATATAATATTTACACTTTGCTTAGTAGGGGCTTCCAGAAAATGTGAGTGTATGTCCTCTTTTCATTTATGGATACAATTTATTACCTATATCTTAACATGAATACATGATTATAAATGGGCTTATGATATTTGGTTTTTTGAATGTGGGTTTTCTTTTTAAAAATACAGTTTTTAAAATTATGATATTGCTACTAGCCAATTTGTTTTTCTCACCAGAATAAAGGTAAACATGTTCTACTAAACAGAATGCAATATGGGGAAAAAATGAAGAACCTATCCTTTTAAAGTTTAGGGTGGTGCCAACGAGAAGGTTTTATGATTTTTAATGTAGACTTGTTCGTTTATTTAGTCAGGAAATATCTATTGAGCTCTGAACACGTGGGAGCTGTGCCAGGTGCTGGAGTAAGTGGTGACTGTGTCCTCAGTAGGGGTCAGCAAACTGTAGCCTGCCCTGAAGCCTGTTTTTGTATGGTCCACAGACTAAGGTGATTGGTACATTTTTAAAGGATTATGAAAACAAGGAAGAATATGTAACAGATCTACATGTGGCTTACAAAGTTTAAAAAGTTTACCTGATTCTTTATGGAAAAAATATGCCTACTCCAGGACCTGTAGTATCTCTGCCTTCCTGCCCCTTATATTTTAGTGGGAAAGACAATTAATAAGAGAACAAAGAAACAAAAGAATTCTTTTCAGATTTTGATAATAATAAGGAAATAGGACATAAGAGTGAAAAGAATGAGGCTAGGGCAAGGGGTTAGAGTGGAATATTTCAAAGACAACTTTGAGATTAGACCCAAACAATGAGGATGAATTGCTCATCGAAGAGCTGGGCTTGCTGACTCACTCTCTCCCCTTGTTCGGTGTCCCCATTTTCCTGGAAATGACTGCTTGTCCACATGGCTCAGCTAGATGTTGGTTCTTAGGACATCCTTCTCGAATCATCTTTCAGATTACCTATACCACAGCACCTGTCACACATGGTACTGTAATGACCCATTTGCTTTTATTTCTCCCCATCTTCCCTCCACCCCTAGATTTGAAAGGTTTTAGGAAAAAAGACATCCGTATTGTACAGATGTCTCTGTCTCCAGCATTTATCTCATAGGTTGAACAGTTATATGGAATCTACTACAAACTCGAAATTAGGTCCCATCAGCACCTTGTGGAAATCAAGAGGTTCCTGTAATAAGTTGCAGATTCTTAAGTTTAAACCTATTTATACATATTCTTCCCACCCTATCCTCTCTACTCCAAGTACTTTTCCCCTTTCATTTCTAAAACCTAATTCTTGTCCCACCCTAAAACATACCCATTTCTCTATCTTTTTAAAAGACACCATCATTCATCTAGTTGATGAATCCAAACACTAGGAATTATCCTTGGTTCTTCACATTTCCTCACCCTTGCCTACAGCCTCCAATCCTTCAGCACCTACACTGCTAATACTTGTTCTGTCTTACCATCTTTACTACCAACTCCAGCCCAGGCCAGTTGTGTCCTCTGCCTGGACTACTGCAGCAGTAATCCAACTGGTCTTTCTGCTTCCATACTTACCTTCCTTACATCCATTATTTATGCAGAAGCCGCACAAACTCAAAGTACAATCGTGTCAGTCCTTCCACTTAAATACTCCAGTGGCTGCCCATCAAACTTAAACATTTGAACTCAAATAAAGAGTAATAATAATAATTATTATTAGGTGCTTTGCAATTCAAGTGAAAAATTCAGTTTCTAATAAAAATAAAAACTGAACTCAAAAATTTGAACTCATAGCCCTACGTGGACTAGCCATCATCTCTTCATTACCCTTAGCCTCCAGCTGCCTTGGTCTCCCCTCTTGTCCTCCTTAGGACCCTTTATTCTCTGTTGCCTATTGAATGATTCAGTGGAACTCTGTTAACGTCAGTAACATTGTGAATACTTAAAACTATGCAGTGGCAAGTTAGCACTATGACACTAAAACCCCTACCCCAAAGACACCCTCATTCCTGATTTTCCTTGTCATGGTTGTGATGGTAACAGGCAACTGATTTAATGATAACCCTAGTTAAAAGGCCTTGGGGAAGGAACTTGATGTTATTGCCTTCTAATGGTATTGTTTTTCCTTTTCTCTTTTTTGCAATGCAGAGTATGAGTTGGAAGTAAAGAGGGTGCAAGACATTCTTTCGGGAATAGAGAAACCACAGGTATGTCTTCTGGATTTCTCAGCATAAATGACACTTTCTTAAGATTTTCTAATGTGTTTTTCTTTCACCACACAGTAGGTAAGTAGAAGGGCCCCTTCCCATTGCACATATTCATCAACTCTGAAATAATGTTCAATTATTAATGGGGCATAAAAATATAGACCAGCAGTCTTCTGTGTAGTCAGAATCCACTGAAATATCTTCCTTATTTAGGTATTCTGAATGCAATTTGATATTCTTTCCAACTTCCAAGCATTCATTTTTTTTTTCTTTCTCAGGTCTACAGAACAGTTTTCTTTTGATAATTTTTTTTACCTGTTTAAATGTAGTAATAATAATTTTTAAAAACCTCAGTAATTCTAAGTATTTTTCTAGATAAATTTCAAAAAGATGTTTAAATATTAGCTGAGAAAAATAAGCCCAGAACATTGGGTGCAATGGCAAGAAAAAAATTGTTGGGAATGGTGATATTATGAGGCTTTAAGTTTGATTTTGCCAGGTGCTTTGAAATTCAAGTGAAAAATTCAGAATGTTGATTCAGCCTTTCATCTGAGATTAGAGAGCCAAAGTTCTTTTGGAGTATTTTCTAGCTGAATTGGAAAACCTTGATTCTTCATGTGTTTCAAATACTGAGGCTTTTTAATAGAAGAGCCCAAATGTGCCTCAGGGTACATAGTTGAGTTTGACTAAACCTTAAAGCATGAGGTGTGTTGGAGGACGGGCATAATAGGGCCCTTGTAGAGGAGTGGGGAGTTGATGTTGGGGTAGGGAGTCTGTACTTAGTCTGGTAAGGAGCAGGCTGCCTTTGAGGGTTTTTGAGCAAAGAAGTTATATAATCAGGGCTGCATTTTCAGAATGATCAAACAGTTGGCAAATGAGTTGGCGTGAGAAGAGTGTGGACCCTGGAAGAGAAGTGTTAAGAATCTGCTACTGTGGTATTGATGAGAAGCTAGAGAAGTCAGGATTAGTGTGGTGGTAGTAGGTGTAGCAAGGAGGGGATAGATACTAGAGCTATTCAAGAAATAAATCAATAAGGCGTTATAACCTATTAGATAGTGTCATGGATAACTGGGCTTTTGAGTTTGTGTGCCTCCTCTTAATGCTTGGTCAGGGACATCTCACCTAATTACTATCCATGCCCATCAAGTAGGATACTCCTCTTAGTGCATACTTAGTACCACTGGTATTACCCCTGTCTCACTGTGCTCTGCATGTACCTCTGCTAGTGTGGTTAGTAATAATACATGTACTCCATTCACTTGTTTCTGTGTCTTTCCCAGTAATGTTAGTTCTTCTAGAACAGGTTCATATCTATGTTCTTGTTATCTTCAGTGCCATTCTTGGACATGTTGAGTTTGTTTCACTGGCCGGGTATCCAGAAAGATAAACACCATGGTCACTCACCAGTGTCTGGTAAATCAGTGCTGTGGTGAGAGGAGGAACAAGACACTGATTGGGGGAGATCACATGCAGAGGAATGCTAGTTAAAATTGTAGGAGTGGGTGATAGCTTTGGTGGCAGGGAAAGGAGGAGTATAGGGAGAGATTAGAAAAGGCTTGAGGGCAGAATCATGGAAAAAGCTTGTATTCATAGTATAGCAAAAAAGAAGAAAAATCCTTGAGGAAAACAGAGGCGTTATAATCACAGAGAAGGCAGAACAAGTTAGTTCGTTGTCCCAGATGTAGTCTCAGACATGTATATGCACACAGTACTTTTCTTTAGGTATTCCTGGTCACTTCTTTATTGCAGAAATGATGGGATCTATGTTTCTTGAGGATGATGTGGCCCTAGCTAGGTGAAAGCAGTATTCAAATGCATTGGGCCTTTTCATTGATTGATTCAGCATTTATTAAGCATTTAATCTTTGCAGTTTTAAGAGCAGAGTAGATAAGGGCTTTTGTAAGTAGCCATGATGTAAGGTATAATTTAGTAAGAATGTCCTCTGAGAACTTTTGTCGGTATCATTTGGAAACAAGGATTGGTTGGCTACAGACGCGGATGGATATTGGCTCTACCCATCCCAGCCTGGCCAAGCAGTTCTGTCCCCATCATGGAGAGATGGCTTCTCAGAGCCCAGTGCCTTTAGGCCCTTGAATATTGTAGCTATCCCTTGTTCTCATTTGGTATCCACACAGTAGCCTTTTGAGAATTTTGCTTCCTATTAGCCAACAGAAAGAAAATATGTGAGGCATGTTGATAGTATTGTCTAATCTGTCAGGTAATTTTGTTTCTCATTATGGATTAATTAATTGGTGATCTGATTTTATATATCCACTTCTATAAGTCTTATAGTTTATAAGTCTGATTGACTCTGCAACACCAACTAGATTGAGTTTCTGAGTCCTCTGGGCAGGGGGCCAGACCTGGTGGATTCACTTGGGTAAATGCCATGAGGCCGCGGACAGCTGCGAGGCCAGCCAGCTTATCTGGATGCTGTCCTTTCTCATTACGCTCCTCCAAATATCTAACATGGCTTTTGAGTTAGACATTCAGTCAAAGGATAACATTTCCATACCAGCATGATTTAGATGGGTATGTATATAGGGAATATAGCCAAGGATTTTCCTTAGTCCTGTAGAGCTAGAGTTGTTAGTTCTGCTGCATAAGCACAGCATTAACAAACTCTAGAGTTGTTAAAGATCTATAGATCAGCATTTGTAGCTAATGTTCTTTTTACCACTGAAACTTGGACTTACCAAAATATTACATCCTGCCTTTTAAATAGTTTGATGAAAATCATCTGATAAAAAGTGGGTGTCTCTGGACATAGTTGCTTCATCAGTAGATGGGTGGTGACTGGGGGTAACTACCCTCTGGGCCTGGGTCCCTGGATGACAGTGTAGGTATATCGAGGCTGCCTGGGCTGAAGGTGTACCAGACAAGTGAATTTCTAATGAGTGCCATGCTTATTCATGCCTCCTGCTTTTGTACATAACTAAAGCAACTTCTCTTCCTGCCTACCTGTATTAGTTTTCTATTCCTGCTGTAACAAGTTACCACAAATTGAGTGTCTGAAAACAATACAAACTTATTATGAAGTTCTAGAGAGCAAAAAGTCCAAAATGTGTCTGGCTGGGCTAACATCAAAGTATTGGCAGAGTTACATACTTTCTGGAGGTTTTGGGTGATGAATCTGTTTCCTCCCCTTCTCCAGTTTCTAGAGGCAGCCTGCATTCCTTGATTTGTGACCCCTTTCTATCTCCTACGTCAGCGGTCATCTCCCTTCAGCTTCTGCTTTCCTTGTCACTTTTCTTCTCTGACTCTCCTGCCTCCCCCTTTCACTTATAAGGACTCTTGTGATTACACTGCGCCCATCTGGGTAATGCAGAATAACCCCCACATCACAGGATCTTTAACTAATCACACCTGTGGAGTCTCTTTTGCCATGTAAGGTAACATAGTCACATGTTCCAAGTACGAGGATGTGGACATCTTTGCAGGGATCATTATTCTGCCTACCACACTGCCTTATTCCTCATAAATATTCTTGCCTGGTGACAGCCCACTGATTCTTCCCAGCCCAGTTAGTTATTTGCATAGTAGTTTTTCTCCTTCCTCCTCCTACTTCTTTTCTCTCTGAAGTTCTTATTCGTGATTGTGTCATATTTATTTATGCATCCCTAATATCTAGCACTGTCCTTGGCACAAAGTGAACCCTTCACAGATGTTTGCTGAATAAATGTGTGGCCAACTGCAGTGGCTGTAAGCTAGGATCTGGCGGGTGGGACAGAAGCCTGACAGCTGACCAGCATCAGAGGATGGGGCTCAGCCCGCAGAGTATGAGGCAGCAGCCTGGAGGGGAAGGGCCCATGCTTTGCAATCTGGCACTCTGGGTTGGGACCTACCCTGGCTGTTAACTGTCTTTGTGACCTTGGGTAAGTTACATAACCTCCCTGTGCTTCAATTTCCTCATCTTTGAAAGGTAAGATGATAAATACCACATAGGACTATATGAAAAGTAAATCATATACTATTCACAGAATTCTTGGAATGGAGTATTTCTCTACAGTTTGTAGGGTATCATTAAGCAAAAGTGAAATTCCCTGCTATACTCTGAAATGGTTAGGAGGGATGTCGGGTTCCCTTCCAGGGAAAGAAGCAGAAAGTTGAGAACATAATTGTAAAACAGATTGTTCTTAATTATTTTTATCTTTCAGCCATATCATGTAGTACCTGTAAATAAAAGGCATGTATTTTTCTTTGAGATTCTGCAGATGATTTGATTTAGGTGCAGAAACAATGCTTACTACTTCTGGATTCCAGTCATCTGTCTAGAGCTTTGGGCACCCTGAATTGAGCAAGTCATTTACTCATCAGAGACCAAGATACTGTAAAGATCCAAATACTTAGTCAATTTTCATTTTAATTTCATTAAAAACAGTATATAAATATACTAAGTATTTGTCTTGGGACTGTAATAATTAGATGCCTGGGAGACTTCACTAGAATAGCCATTGCTATGCCAGAGGAAGAAGCTTAAGCTATATTGTTACCAGTGGCTTAGGAATTAACTAGCTACCTCCAGCCTAATCTTCTCCAGTGGTCTAATCTTCTCCAGTGTAGTCTCCCATGTACCGGTGGGCTGTTTATTTTCAGGATATAAATAAATGTAACCTAGAATTGTGGTTCTGCATTGTTTCCATCTGCTAATGTTTAGCTTGTTGAAACAATTGATTTGTCGGTTCCAGAAGTGAGTAAACTGACCTAAGAGGGGCACTTCCCTTGTTAGAAGCATTCCTTGAAAGATAAACAGCAGTGTATGGGGGAGCAGATATGAGGCTCTTAGCACTTAAGCTGTTATAGACACAGGTGATTGTGAACTTCTTAGATTTGAGTCTTTTTCTTTGACCTTTTCCTTTTTCATTTATTTTTCTTTGTGGTGGTATTGCTAACGGTGATACTGTAGAAGTGAAGCCAGTATTTCTGTGATAATATTTCCTTAGTGTACTCCCTAATTAGATCAGTGAGCTTCCTACATAGTTAAGTCCAAAGGCCAGACCAAATTTAGGAGCTACTAACATACAGAGAAGTATTTTTGAATATGAGAGTAACAATTTAGTAACTATGAGATTAAGTAGTGTTTCCGATCCAAATAATTCATATCATTTGCACTTAATTCCAAGAGTAAAAGTTGTATAGTTTTACAGCACAGTGTTAAAATACTGAGGCGAAAAGGAGACAAGGTGCAAGCAGAAAGAGAGCTAAGGATTACATACCAGATAGCTACAAGATAATGCAGTTACATTTCTACACACACACACACACACACACCCCAGCAACTGCTCTCAAAGTCAGATTCTACATTTAATAAATACATAGACAAGAATGATTTCTAATCAGTATGTGACAATTTCAGAGTAGGTGGTGACTTTATGAGTCCTTCAAGGTACTTAAAAGCAGTTTAGTTTAAATAAGTCATATGTTGATTTATACTAGTAACCTAGACAACAGACCCTTTTATATCACTAGTGTAGAACATACTTCAGACTGTACCTTGTCTAATAATTTCATAGCTAGAAATCACTACTTTTATCACCGTTACAAAAGAGATTAACTTCTAGTTATGACGGATTAATCAAACATCAGGAAGTCAGTGTATGGCTTCTAAACATTTTCTGGGGCCAGCCAGATAACTACTATTGGTGATCACTGTGATGATGAGATTAGCTGTGCCTGAGCTAAGTTCAGTGGTCAGTACTGGCCAGAAAGTTTCAGCAGAGAGAAAGGCTTGCGATGTGAAGCTCACATCGGAGGGCTGTTACTCCAAAATAGGCTTGAACCCAGAGTTCCTGGACTTCTGAATGTCTCATTAAGGCATCACCTCCCAGGACACTCATCTAGTGCTAAGGATTCACTTTTACATGACATTCTCTTGAAAGACACTACATCATTTTCTGGAATTGGCCCTGAAATAGAAGTGAATTCCAAGTCCTCAGTCTGCGTACTTTCTCTTCAGGATTCTAATTCCTGAAGAAGGGAAACCTGAGGTCAGGAGTCAGTGAAAGAGAGGGAGCAGGAGCACAGGCAGGGATTTGGCCCCAGAACATGGTCTCAGTCTGGGTATCAGTCTGCTTAGCTCGAGGAAGGAATTCACAGAAACTGCTGTCCTTTGAAAATGATGCTGAGTCCTCAATGTGCATTTCCAGTAGATTGGCATATTGGTTGGAAGAATGCGTTTCCGTAAATACCTGTGTTCAGGTGACAGTTTGTCTCCTGAAAGCTTGTTTAGAGAATCTAGGGAAAAGGTGAATGTTATTTTAGTTGATGCTTCAAGTGTTGTACATCTCTGTTCACTTAAATAAAAATTAATCAAATCCTAAAGGAAAAACTTCAATTTGTAATAACTGACCTAAAAGGTAGAGTATAAAGGGATGTGAATTTATGGATGCTTGTTTGGTATCTAGAGTGCTGGCATTTGACTGAGCTATTTTGAGGTGTGATGCTATTTCACACCACCATTCATAGAATCAGCATTACTCCATACTGTATTCTCGGAATTGTGCAAAAAAGCCATTTATCTCCTTGGTTGAATGTTTCCCAGTACCTAATCGACATCTTTTTTTTGTTATAAACCCTTCACAACAACGTATCTCTGAAGTTAAAAATCAAATACAATATCCAATCTCTCAGGATTAATCCTTCATTGTGTGTGAAGGAATTCAGCAAATACACATGTGTATGTAAAAAAACGCTGTCTTAAAATCTGGGTAGGTAAAAAATAGACAAATAACCAAATATTGCTTGATGTAATGAAAAAAGCACCAAATGTAAGTACCAAGAAAATGTGGCCAGAGCACAAAGAAAATAGTGATTGATTCTGACCTGGGGATCTGGAAGGACAGCTCAGAAACCTTTCCTGAGTCAGTCTCAGGGCGCTCACAGTCCTCTGTGGTTTAGTATATCTGTCATGAGGCCCCTCAACTCTTCAGCAGGTTGGGGCTCCTTGAGGCCAGAGACCTATCTGGATCATCCTTGTGTCTTTGTGTTCACAGCCCATCACAGGGTGGGGTATGTTGATTAAAAGAATAAACAGGCAATATTTGAACTGATCTAAAAGAAGTTTGCTGAAGCCAAGAAAGTGGGGAAGTCAAAAGATAAGTCACAGGGGCGTGAAAGGGTGTGAGAGGGGACAGTATCCTGAGGGAGTGGTCACAGCATCATGGTGCAGGGGGGTGGGAGATACCGGGGAAAAGGGGCTGCAGATCTGGAGCCATAGCAAGATGGGATAGAGTTTGATTCTCTAACAGTTTCTCTTCAGATTTTTTGAAGAGTCTTGTAATGCTAGTCTACCATCTACTGTGTCACCTATATGAAGAACTCAGCCTATCTTATTCTCTTTGATTTTTATTTTTTATTCAGCAAATATTTACTAAGCAACCACCACTCACAGTTAAATATGACTTGGGCCTGGTCCTTAGGGAGTTTCAGAGTCCAGTGCGGGAAGCAGACAAAGGCTGTAAGTGTGATTAGCAACGACAGCAATATCCACGAGGTTCTGTAGAACATGGAGGAGTGGGAATGGGCAAGATACTTGAGAGAAGCCCCTTGGAGGTAGTGAGTCCTAGCCAGGGTCTTAACGGATGAGTAGGAGTCTGACTGAATAATTGGCTAAATGTATCATGAAGCTGTATCTGTATGGAAGAGAAATGGTGTAGAGGGATCTATGCTAAAAATGTAATGGATGACAGACTGAAAGGGAGACTCAGTATTCATTTTCCATATTTATTATTTGTGTATTTAAAGTATTTTATATTATATTTTAATACTGTTAGATCAGATAGTGACAAAAGTGGAGGAAGATAGTCCCTATTTAGATAGGGATAATTTACATATCTCCATCTACAACCTAATAGTCTACAGCTATAAAGTCTTTGTGAACATTAAGCTTTAGCATCTGCATTAAGTCTTGTTTGTTTTTAATGTTATTTAGACCAATATCCAGATAGCAATAGAATAACCTTTAGAAAATTAGAATGTTAAAATTCTGTTGTTAGATTTATTTTAAAGAATTAGACCATAGTTTATAGGTTGGGTTTTTCCAGAAACAGACTCTAAAACAAGAGATTTGAGTGCAAACAGTTTATTTGGGGAGGTGACTCAGACAGCCCCAGTTGGAGACTGGGGAGCTGAGGGAAGGGAAGAAAGCCAGTCCAGGGTCTGAATCAATGGGTAAGTGCTCTGAACAGCTGGGGCTCAATCCTCATGAGGACCTGTGGGACATAGTATAGAATATGCCTCAGAGTGGTACTCAGTATGGGTAAGAAAGTTAGGGTCTTTTAAGTCCCAGAGTCCTTTGTTCTAATGAAGTCTTAAGCATAGGCTCAACCACAAAGATAAAAACAGAGCTTAGAAAGGAGAAACGGCTCCACTTCACACACGTTTTGGATCAGCCTGGTTCTTGGTTCCAATTCCCCATTTACTGGGTTCTCCTGGGAATCTGCAGGACATCATGGAGCATGGTTTGAAATTTTAAAGAATGCTTCAACATCAAGCAAAGCTTGAAGGCCCCCAGAAAGTACCTGTGGATATGGCTCCTTCCACATCATGTTTTGCCCATCATGTAGAGCATTGACAGCTCACATTCAACTTTTTACCTTTAAAAAACATCCCTAAGCATGACTCATTATTTTACTCTCTAGAGCACTGTGCACTGGATTTGGATGAAAGTTTGCATTGTAAGGACAGCTGTTGCAGGAGCTATTATTTTTGACATTAGGACTATGACGGGAATATCATATAAGGTGTCTTTTGTTGTAATTAAAATTGTTTACCTTGGATTAACTCTGAGCCAGTTTTATGCCACTATTAATAATTGCAAAAATGTTATTAGAGGAAATGGTGTCTGTTCCATGAGAACTGTATTTGAATACTTTTGTCCCATATTTTTCTTCCTCAGGTTTCTAATATTCAGGCGAGAGCAGTTGTATTGTCCTGGGCTCCCCCTGTTGGACTTTCATGTGGGCCCCACAGTGGTCTTTCCTTCCCCTACAGTTATGAGGTTGCCTTATCAGACAAAGGACGAGATGGAAAATACAAGATAATTTACAGGTAGTGTATGTTTTCATTGCTTTTCTTTGCTGCTACACTGTGAAATTGGAGTTGTTAAAGAAAATAGAAAAAAAAAAGGGAAAAATGTATAGGCTTTGCAAATTTTTTTAAATAGTTCATTTTAATAATAATCATTATAATGTCAAGAATTAATTTTGTCCAGAGTAATTATTAATTAGAATTGAGTAGCATAGAGCCATTTAGTATTGGTGAAATATATCACTTGGTTATGTTTGCTGTCGGTATGGTATTAATAAAACTTTTTCATTAATGTCTATCAGAGTGAAAAGTGGCTTTTAGTTTTTACATACATCAGGCATAATATGATTACCTCTTACTTTTTAAACCCAGCCCTTTTTCTGGCCCTGTTTTTAAAAATTCTACACTGTAGTTTCCTTCCACTTTACCCTACTACTTATCCTGCACGATAGTTTTCCAGCCTGTAATAAAGATTGCTTTAAAGCATTTCATTACGAGGCTTTCTTAATGGTTTCTTAATGTGCAGCAGTTTAGCACACAGAATAAGAGATTAGCCCCTTCTGCTTTATGGACTCCCAGGTATTGACCATTCAAATGATTTATAGCTGTGTTCTAAATGTGATAAAAATTTTAGGGTCAAATCTTTCTCCTTCATAATTGCTAAGCACTGCTCACATTTGCAGAGCAGGAAGTTAGAAGGTCAGTTTTGTCTTAACTAGTTATTTGACCTCTCTGTATGACTGTCCACATCCAGCATAACATGGTCACACATACCCTACTTCTTTCTGTGCCAGAGATGTTTGTTTTCTCTCCCATTTCGCTGCTGCATCGGCGCTACAGACACATCTCCCCATCCCTGTTCCTAAATGTTAACTTGCTCCACAGACAGTTGTCTTCCTGACAAGGAAAGGGGGCATAGAGGTAAGGAAAGGAAACCTTTCAGCAGCTGTGTCCTCCTCTTGCTGCCAGGACTGCCTCCCATGTCTCTTCCCTGGGTGCCTGCAGCAGTCTCCTGGGGGGCTTCCCTCTTCCATTCTTGCTCTCCCACAGCCTAGCTCCACACTGCAGGGACGGAAGTCAGGCTAGAGCACCGCCCTGCGGGAGACACTCCCGTGATTCTCCACTGCACTTAGAGTAAAATCCTAACTCCTAACTCTAGCTCACAACCATTTGATTCTAGCTTGAACAATCAGAATAGAGACCTTAAGGAAACAGAGAGCGTTATCTCTCTCATCCCTGGCAAGAAACATATGTTTGACCCTTGAACAACACAGGTTTGAACTTCACAGATCCACTTACGTGTGGATTTTTTTTTCAGCCAAACGTGAATCGGAAATACAGTGTTTCCAGGATGTGAAATCTGTGTGTATGAGCAAGGGCTCAAAGGGGCTAGGCACATAACAAATAAGAAAAGTGGGAAGGTTGGAAATGAGGTGAGCAGGAAAGCTCCTGTCTGTCGCCATCTAAAGGAAGCAGTCCCACAGCCTAAGTAGGTTGTTGCCTAGATTTGCTGATTCTTGGAATTTTTTTTAAGAGATATTGAAAATCTGAATTGCTATGTAAACTTTCCTATTATTAAACTAATTCAGCAAATGCAAAAAATTTTAAAGACACAATGCAGGTCAAACAACAGAGCTTCAGGCAGGATGTGGACAGAGCATCTAGTGTACAGCTTTCTGAAAAACTTTATTTGGAATAATTTCAAACTTTTAAAATGTTGTAAAAATAGATCAAGGAATACATGTATATGCCATACCCAGATTCACCTATTATTAATTGTATACCTTAGTTTTTTTATCATTTGAATCTCAATCCCTCCCTCCCTCCCTTTTTCTATTCTCTTAATCTATAATTTTGCCAATAAGTTTTATATATCATGGTCCCTTACTAGTAAATATTTAAGTGTATTTTCTATAAATAAGAATATTCTTCTTAAATAACTACAGTGCAGTTATCAACTTCATAAATTTAAATTTACATTGATAGGATACTTTTATCTAATTCATTGTCTATATTCCAGTTTTGTCAGTTGATCTATAATACATAATGTCTGTTATTTTGAAAAGTTATAGCATTTTTTCTTTCCCTCCAGTACAGGTTCTAGTCTAAGGTCAAATATTGCCTTTAGTTATCATGTCTCTTTAGCCTTCTTTAAATTAGAATACATCCACAGTATTTCTTTATCTTTTATGACCCTGACATTTTTTAAGAATACAAAATAAGACACATACACACACACACACCCCTACACCTACCTACCTCTCACCTTTTTGAAAATCATTTAAGGGCACGTTTCTTATTTCATGTTGGTTGCTTCCTCATGATTTAAGTTGAGGTTCAGTCACAGCTCTTGATCATATAAATAGTGTTATTTTATATAATAGAGCTATTTATTGGGTGCGTTGGTATGTGAGGGAAGCAAGTTATGATTTCATCAAGAGAGTCCAGAGTTGAGGTAGCTGAGGTTCCTGCCAAGGTAAATCTAAAAGCTACCTTCACTTGACAGCCGGTCCAGTTGTTTTCATTCATTTGTTCATTCATTTGCTTACTTACTTACTTTTATGTATTGACTTTTGAGAAATGATAAGACCTTTTAGAATTTCATAAGTAAGTTAACCATGCCACTTTCCAGACTCTGGATGACATCATTAGAATCTGATTTTCTAGTCTAAAACAAATAAAAATACCAAGTAAGAAAGTTTATTTCTGCTTTTTGGTAGAGTTAGATATAATAGTTCTTGAATTATTACCAGTACATGACTAAAGACTCAAATTCAAAATCTGTTTGCTTGTGAAACTGGTATTACTAATGAATGATTTTTCTTTGCAGTGGAGAAGAATTAGAATGTAACCTGAAAGATCTTAGACCAGCAACTGATTATCACGTGAGGTAAGTTCGGATACAAGAGCTGAACTGTATTAGAGAATCCAGGGCACTAAAGTAACTTGTGTGCCCTCTTTTAAAAGTTTTGTGAATGGTACTTGACTAACTGAAAGATTTGGTACTGTGGCTCATGGGCCATTTATTTGTGTTCTGCACCCAAGAGCACAGTGATTGGGAGGACACAGATGAACTTCTGTGAACAGAAAAGTAGGTGATGTGCTGAACAGAGTTTTAAACATTTTTTTTAGTAATTTTTATTTTACATGGTCTTCTAAGATCTGTTAGGCTGTGTGGTCTAGTGTATAATCTTTTGTTTCTGTTAAACAAATGAGGTTTTTTACCATGAATATTTCAGTCTTTCAGTGTTTATTATAGCCATTACAGATAAACTAAATTTTCAGGCCAAATGACTAAAGGAGCCCTTTCCATGTTGTAAGAATACTTTTGGACCTTAAAAGCCAATCGATTTTGAAATGGGCAGGTAACAGAACAATTAGATTATCTCTGACAAGAACTAACCCAACTTCTCAAAATGAATCCATATAGTATGTGATATGTAGTCCAAAATCTCTGCTGTGATTTTTCTAGAATCTCTATTGTGACTACTGTGGAAGGCAAGGCTAGCTTATCTTAGGAAGAAACCCAGCCAACCACAGACCTGTGAGGAGGAAAGCATTATCTGAATTTTTACAGACCATCTGATTATTTAAAGATCCATCCATGGCAAACAGGAAGGTCTCTGTATGTGGCCCATAACATTTAAAAACAATTTTTAATTTAAATTTTTATTTTATCACATATTTAAGTTCACCAGAAAATGTAATTTTATTTGGATACACAAGAGATTCTTTCCCCTTTCTTCAGTTGTATACATGTACATAAAGATTGTGTAATAAAATTACAAGCATGAAGTACATGTCTTTTACTTTCCAAAGGTTAATTCACACCATGAATTCCTTAGTGATTTTGTGATGAAGTGGGAGGCAGAGTAGCCTAGTAGGGGGAGAATATATTAATTAGCAGGCTTTTGAGTTCTAGTTTGGTTCTGCCATGAATTGGCTGTTTTAACTTTGATCAAGTCACATAGAACTCTGTGCCACAATTTTCTCGGTAAAAAATGTAGGAAAGCAAGAGGTATTGAGGTTATATTTTATTAGCTGCACAAGTGCTTTCAGCTTAGTTTTATGTATAATATATGTAAGAGCAAGTTGTTCTTTTATATTAAGCGTAAAGAGCACATCTGCTTAGCTCTCATATTGCCTAGATGAACTCTATTGCAACCATCTATTCCTGTTTAAATCAAAGCTTTTGGATTTTGTGTCACTTAGCTTCCACCCAAACATATGGAGCTTTTCACATAATCTGTACAAACAAAAAGATTTATATAATTTGTGAAGCTAAGATGACAATGGAAATGATTTAACCATTCTTCAAAATGGTCAATTTAACAACAAACCAGAAGATGTAAAACCGTATACATAGTCATGTAAATGTTATCCATTATTTGTTGTTAACATGTTTATTTTTCCTCCACGTTTTAATAGTTCATAGTATTGTTTTGTTGAAGGTTTATTAATTTCCTGCTCTCTCGTGAGCTTACAATATCCTTTTTAAGAAACTTACATGTTATGAAGAGTCCGCCCTTTATTTACCAACCTGTTGTTCCCTTCATTTTTTTTAACCCTTATTACAAAAGGTAACCTTTGAAAACACTTGCTCATCAATTCTTTTACTGCCGTGTCTAAGAAACATTGTGACCTCTGTACAGATAAAAGAAATAGTTAATGGATTCCCCAAAAGGAATAGGAGAGTGGGGTGGTTACCATCTAGAAGCCTTGGGTCCAGACTTTCTCCTGACACATTTGGAAGAACACACATGGCAGATGACATACACATGACACCACACATTTACAGCCTGAGGCAACCACAATAAAATTATTTGTTCTAGCTCTCTGCTCACCAGAAAGATAGAAAATTCTCCATGGTGATAGTAGGTTTTAGTAGTTTTCTTTTAAAAAGTTCTCTCTCCTAATAAGAATGTCTGTAATCCAAATTTGAGTCTTTTTGCCCTGCCTAGTGCACATTTCGTATAGATCATCCATTCTCTTTGCTTTTACAGTATTTCCTTTTTCAAACTAAAGAAGAATCTTAATACTTCTAACTCGTAGATTTAGCTTCCTCTGGCTTGAATTGCTTTGGTGAGGCAGCGTGATGCATAATGAGCATAGCTTGAAGCTTGGAGTTAATGGCTCTGTCACATACTGAGAGTGTGTGCTTAGGGAAGCCATTGAACCTTCTTTGGCCTTGAATATAAGCCTCAGAAAGATGGTGTGAGAGCAAACGAAATATATGTACGCATCTATTATAAACCTATAGAGTGTTGTATAAATATTGCTTTTTAGTTTTTCCAAGGTTGCTGTAGTTTTTCCACTCTTTGAGACTTCATGACGCAAGTTCTTTGAACCTGTGTATAGTTTGACTATATCACTCACCCTTTTATTGAGATAAAGATGTATTATACATGGCACTGAAAAAAAGAAGCAAGATCTCTTTTTATGATGCAGTTAACATTCTAAAAGTCTTAGCTCCAGGAATGTAAGCTTTTATCATATACAGTAGCCTCAATAATAATTTTAAATTTAATAGTCACCTATAAGGCCTCAAGAGGCACTATGGAAATAGTTTCTTCAGCAAATATCCATAACAGCAGCTACAGAACAATTTCATTACTGGACAGCTGCAAAATGAGCAATTATATTTATTCTCATTTTTATTTGTATGTTACTAATTTAGAAAGTGTCACCCTGGTGGAAGTCTGTATAGCCAGTTATGAAAACTTTTCTTTTAGCAACTCAAAACAGGATACATTTTCCCATCTGGTTCTTAATATAGCACATTTTGATTAAGACCTACAGAAATCTCCCTTCAAATTACTGTCTAGTAGATTGAAAGATTTCTTTGTTAAGTCATGTACTGAAGTCTCACCTGGGGCTTCTGCTCTTATATTCCTTGTCACTTTGATTTTGCTACTCTGATTCCATCCGATTCACACTGACTGCTCAGTATCTTTAAATAATGCTGCTTCTCGTTTTCAACTCTCCCCCACCCACGTTAGTGAGTTTTTTGTGAGTTCACCGAATCATATCTACAAACCTTTTTTTTTCTTTTTAGTATAAAGTCTCTCAATCATGGAATCCTATCATTGAACCTGGTGGCCTCTTGTTACTAGGCAGGAACAGCTCTTGCCACCAACTCACTGTTACTGGAAATTTGTTGAGACTAGTGGCATCCTTCAGACAGTGCTGTAGGTCATGTGCCTGTGGCTGTTTCAGTTGGCATCTGCCAAGCCATTTGAACCAAATCCCACGTGGAACATTATATCAAAAATATTTCTTCTTTCTCACTTTGTGCTATAAGTTTTCGTGTGTAATTGTCATACATATATTCAACCACTATTCTTTTTTTCTTCTAGTGGTGACTGAGGAAAATAATACCCCTCTACATAGTATACACTGATTTGCAAAATTTAGGTCTTGGGTCTTGGCTTAGATTTTTAGTAAAATCATCACTTTTATATTTCTTATCTGGTTCTTAACACAAATGGCTATTTTTGGTTTAATGTTGGTATAATACTTAAAAGAAATCAATTTGTAGTTGTCAAAGTGTATTTATTCAGTGCTTCCATCATGTTGTATGTGGTATAAATCCAGTCATACAAAATCTCCTGTCTGTGTGCATGAGAGAGATTTCGTGTATGAGATTGTATATTGGGGAAGAGAAAAATCCAGTACATAAATAAATTATATTTTTAAATATACATAAGTATGTAAGTTTATATACATAAACAGTATGTGCACTTATGTGTACAAATAAATACACATATACAAATGTATGCTGTCTATATATTTATCAGAAAAGTATATTCCTCTTTCTATTAGCAGTTTTATAATTAATAATAGCCTTGAGATGACCATCTTACTGTGGGAGTCAAGAATTTATAATTTTATCAATGATAAGATAATCAGGAGTTTGAGTGATGGAAAGGATAACAATTTCATGACAAAATTTCAAGTAGTTTTTTAGTCACTGCCATAAACAATTTGGCAAAGAAGTTGCCGAGAAATGATATCATATAATGATATTTCCCAGAAAAATTATGTGATGAAATATTTCAAAAAATATGGTTAACCAGCACAGTACAGAATTATGAAACAGGTGTTATTGACCAAAGATTATAACTCTTACTATGTTACATATGCGCTAGCGGCATATTTCTGAAATTCTTGCAGCACCTATTTCATCACCAGTTAGCCAGTATTTAAGGCAAAACAATTGTGAAAACCCAACACAAGATTAATTATATTGTTAGAAAAATGTTTTCTTTTCCTGGGATAAATGCAAAAGAAACTGAATTGTTTGCTGATTAACCGAGAAACTGACCCTACTCTACAGATCCTCCTTTCATATGATGATATTTATGGAAAACCCATCACCATCATGTGGAAACATATTGCAATATTTTTTTAAGTATTGCATCATTTTCAGAGACTTGACTTCCCTATAAAAGTTATTGGAAAAAGTGTTACTGGTTACTATTACAATGAGTTGCTGTTTACTGAATTATTTTAATTAACAGCTGTAATCACAGGATACTTAAATAGTATGTGAAATATTTTGTATCATATACAGCACATTTATACTGCCATATAAAATAGATCTTGTTTCCTTTTCTGACAAACTTTTGTGTGTGAAAAGCATTGGCCCCTAATTTAAACAAACCACAACATTGTTTAAGGTTAAAGACAAGGGAAATAACTTCATATGGCCCATGCAATTGTCCATTTTCAACCACCTCAAATTTCAAACCTGCATCAAGTTCTTTTACTTTTTTTTTTTTTTTGAAACAGAGTCTCACTTTGTTGCCCAGGCTAGAGTGAGTGCCGTGGCATTAGCCTGGCTCACAGCAACCTCAATCTCCGGGGCTCAGCGATCCTTCTGCCTCAGCCTCCCGAGTAGCTGGGACTACAGGCATGCGCCACCATGCCCGGCTAATTTTTTGTATATATATTTTTAGTTGGTCAATTAATTTATTTCTATTTTTGGTAGAGACGGGGTCTCGCTCAGGCTGGTTTTGAACTCCTGACCTTGAGCAATCTGCCCGCCTCGGCCTCCCAAAGTGCTAGGATTACAGGCGTGAGCCACCACGCCCGGCCAGGTTCTTTTACTTTTATCCCCACTGCCATCCTCCCACCCTGGCCACCAGGAATTTCTACCGCTCATGATTCTCCAGCCTAGGAGATATGGATTACTGACTCTAAGAACCTACTAAAAAGGAACAAAGAACTTGACTGAGTCCAAATTTACCTCTCATCAGACAATTAACTGTTCTGCTAGTACTTTGCTGGCTGTTTACCTGCCTCCCTTCCTCTGCTCTGTTATCCAGATGGACTTTTGGTGCCAAGTGTTTTTGTGAACATCCGGGACCTGGTGTGCCTGAATGTAGTTCTGCACTTGTAGGCAAATGTCCAGTGATTGCAAGCTGAGATGCCTTCTGGGTGGAGATAGAGAGCCTAAATGGATATAATGGATTGGGCAAGGGTCAGCTGAAAAGCAGTCTAAACACCAAGGAGATAGTAGGGTATGGTAGGGACTCTGGAGAACTCTGTAGCACCTGCCCCAGCTGGAGAGGGAGCTGCTCTCAGCTCTATCCCATTACTGCAGTACAGGACAGAGGGCTGAGTGTTGCTACAACTTTAGTTTTTAAGAGAAACCAGGAGTTCATTTTTTTTTCAATGAAAGATCTCCAGATTTCTTTCAGTATATTTTAACTGTTAAAATTTCAGATATCATCAAAAATAGTAGTTTAATGAGCTTTAATCACCCAACTTATTTCCTCAATGCCCTTACTTACTGCCCTGCCCTCTGTGATTCTGAGTAAGGTTCAGACATGATATTATTTCACCTATAAACCATATTACCATCATCATAAGTCAACCCAAAACAAGTAATAATTCCTTAATTACTTCATAATCCAGAGACTGTTCCCATTTCCTCAGCTGTCCTAAAAATGAAGATTTTGTTTCTTTAGTTGTAAGTGGAATTCAAACATGGTTTGAATATGCTTTTTGGTTGTTAGATCTTAAATTTCTTTTAGTCTATAGGTTTTTCCTTCATCTCTTTTTTCTCTCTTGCAGGTTATTTGTTGAAATAATTTTGTTTTTGTCCTGTAGAGTTTTCCACAAGTGTGAATGTGGCTGATTGCATCCCTGTTGAGTTGCTTAATATGTTCTCCTGTCCTCTGTGTTTCCTGTAAAGTGGTGCAGAGGCTTCATCAGATACAGGTTCAGTTTTTCTGGCAAGACAATATTTATAGGTAGTGGCTTGGTCTTTTATTAGGAATGCATAGTATCTGCTTCTCTTTTTTTGCTATGATCATTGTTTGTATTCTTTAATTCATAGATGTCTCTTATATGTAAAAACATCATCTCTGTGCCCTTCCCCCCACCACCTCCATATACACATATGTCTTGGGCCAGATGCAACCAGTGAATCACCAGTTGGAGAATTCTGATTTATCAAAGTTCAGGCTTGAGCCCTGCCCATGTCTGGAACAGTCTGTGATTCATTTTAAGAAACTTACTCCCAGTGAGCCCATCCGGACACATGGAATTGATCTTGCCAGATCTACCATTCAGTTTTATATTATCATGTGCCTACTTATAGTGAGTATGAAAAGATACATTCCCTCATAGAGGTTGAGTAGAGATCATCCTAACGATAAGCATCACTTGTCACGGCGTCCTCCCATAAGGCAAAGAAGTCAAACATATATTAAGTATGTATTTTACCTTTTAGGGGAAAGGTAGACATTTCTGTTAGTAGCTTTGACTGTCATGGCCTCTATTAATTTTTTGTGATGGACTTTGAAGAGAAATGACTTTGTAAATCATACACTTTATCGGGACCTACCTTCCCGAATGTTATCTTTAGCTATTATGTGTGTTCATTGAATAGACTGAGAGGAAGTGCATTGGGGGTGTTTAGAGAAACATGATTATAAGATGAACAAGAGGAGTGGGCAATACAGTATAGTGCTTAGACTCCCAGTTCTGAATCAAGTCAGCCCGACTTTTAGCTGTGTGGCTTTGGGACATTTACTTCATCTCTCTAAATCTGAGTTTCCTGCTGCCTGAAATGGGTAATAAGATTTCCTCACCTCATAGAGAGGGTGGCTATAAGAACTAGAGGCATGATATATGTTTACCAACACCATGAATAGCTTAATCCTTGGATCTTTTTTAGGCAGCAGAGGCTGCTTTGTTGCCTTTTAAAAATAATATGTTTTCAATTTTTAAAAAATAAATTCCTGGTATGAAATAATGGAAAAGTAGAAAGGAAGATGATAAAAATCAACATAATTCTGTTTTATGCTGTCTGGACAAGAGTATGGTATTATAATAGTATGTTATATTCTTTTTCTTCACAGCTTCTCTAGAGAAATCAGGCACATATGTGCAGTGTTGGGCCAAGTGTTTTAATGTGCAGAACAAACATCTTTAATCTTGGTGCCATGTGCAAGAGTTAAATATTCACATGGATCAAACTGTACCTGAACATTGTTTTTGTTGAATTAGAGAAAGATGCACTTGGCAGGAGCAAAGATGTTTGTATGTGTGAAACATCCATATTTTAACCAAATAGTACAGTGTTATAAATAGTTCAAAGATGATATCTGTCCTATTGTTTGTACTTTGGTGTTCTCCCTCCAGTCTGTGGACTCTTATCAGTGCTTCTTGTCCCTTTTAACCCAACACTTAACTGTACTTTTAGCCTTTTTCCAAAGTCAGCCAGAGAATAGCTTGATGGTTTTTAGAATGTGTGTTTGGAAACCATTCTGGAGATTAAGGCATAGTTTCTTATTAATAGAATATCTCTTCTAATAGTAGATCCTGCCTATCTTAAAACAGAGCTGGGTGGCACACACTGAGGCAAATGCCCTGTTGGAGGACTGTCCCTTGTTAATGGGGACTGTACTTAGGTCAGGACAAGACCAGCAGATGAGAGCAAGAGTCAGGGTGCTCACCACGCAAGAAATTCTGTTCATCTGTGGAAAGCCCTGGGTCGAAGCAAAGATGAGAATCCTGGTCTTCTGTGATGAGCTGCTGCCACTGACTGTCTTTGTCTGTTTTGTTTTCAGGGTGTATGCCATGTACAATTCCGTGAAGGGATCCTGCTCCGAGCCAGTTAGCTTCACCACCCACAGCTGTGCGCCTGAGTGTCCTTTCCCTCCTAAGCTGGCACACAGGAGCAAAAGCTCACTGACCTTGCAGTGGAAGGTGGGTAGCTCAAAGTGTCAAGAATAGTCTCACATTAATATGTCACTGTAGCCATTTGAGATATTTATTTAGCACTATTCCGATTTTGTCACAGTGTTTGGTTTTCTACATAGTTACTATGTGAAACCAATTATTATGATATTAAAAGTTGTCGTTTCTATAAAAATTGGGCAAAGGGATGGGAGGAGGGAACTGCAAAATCCCACTTTAGCTCTTTTTGCAAGAGAATTTGGTAAATCTTTTAGGATCATAAGCAATACTTTATAAGTGAGATAAGTATTTAAAATACCTAAATTTCATTATTTTCTAGGACTTTAGTAAAAAGTTTTTACAAAGAAAGATTGAGAGATAAAGTACTTTTATTGCACTTTTGGTTTCTTTGGTGTCACAGAAGTGCTTAATATTTAAAACTAGAATGTTTAATGTTCTGTATTAAGACTTCATCAGTTTTCAATAATTAGGCCTCACATCAGTCAGGATTACTAATTGTCTAAAAAAGACTGAATGCTATAATAATTTTCATGAAATACAACTTACTGGCTAAAAATAACTGTTACCAAAGAGGTCCTATTGCACCTTCCTTAAGGGATGTCACTGGCTTGTTAATCACAGTTGTGTGTTTGCAAGAAAACAGTAAATTATGTTAGCAATCTCTATAGCAATTATTTCTATATATCAATATTTTAAAATGTATTTTAAAATGTAAAATATATAGAGATAGAGATAATAAAGATTTATCATTTGGGGGGGAGAATACAACATGTGAAAGAAATAAGATGGGTAGGGAGATCCATTACAGGTGAAGAAATATTTTATCTTTTTATCTCTAGACCAGAGAGTCAGATTTGCTTAGGGAGTTGATACAAGCAATTGAGAGGGGGCCAGTAAACAACAAAGCACAGACTCATCTAGATCCCTCTTGAATGGGCAGCTGCTTTCTTGTAGCCAATGGCCAACATTGGGTGTGTTATTTGGACAAAGGCAAAGTTTAAACTGGCTTAGAATCTGAACTATTTTATTTTCCTTCCTGGCTTCCAGGGATAATCCAGGTCAGTGATTCCCCATCTTTTCAGAGTTTTAACACCCAACTGGTCATTGTTGTTTAATTCCTTGGAGCATATACATCCATTTAAAAATGTGTTCTATATTTACACATATACATATATAAATATATCTTTTCTTAAGGAAAGGATTAAATCCATTTTGTTTGGAAAATATAAGAAATCTTCTTTAGATTACCAGAGGGACCCCGGGGTCTTATAAACCTAAAGTTGGGAATCACTGATGCATACTCTGCTTAAAACCTGGATGAATTTCAGGTCTCAGGCAGACCAGCAACTTCAAGAAAGAGTTTTCTTATTCCAAGGAAAGTGTTTCACATTTTCTTTCTCCCTTTCTTAAGTTATAAATCAGAAACATACTCTTGTTCCATTCAGTCATGTACAAACTTGAATGTTCTGGATCCAGCTTAGTTTTCATTTAAACATCCTTAGAACAGATTCCCGGATCATGGTGCTGCAGGAGGGGGTGCAAGGACAGGGGACCCTTCCCTGGCTGCTGATGTGTCCTTCAGTCCACAAAGATGCTGAGAGCTAAAAGATCTCTGACATCTTGTTCGTCAGCAACAGTTATCGCTTACACAGGACATGAGGCAAAACAAAACCTAAGTCACTGTACCCACCCTCAAGGAATTAAGGGACCAGTAGTGGGGTAGGCTGTCCTCGAAGAACTACCAAAGAGCTCTTTTTTCTAGAGGAATTTATGAGCCATCATAAACATAGTTCTCATCTTAGAAGTGAGTCCTCATCTAAAATTTTATTTTGTCAGGTTATTAGAACTTTAAATGTATCACTATCCTGTCCTCCAAACTGAGCCCACAAAGGCCTGCAATTATGGTTTAGAATTTATAGCACTCATCTGAGATGTCAATTTTGGGACCAGAGATTGTGTAACTCAGAAGGCAGAAGGGGGGAGAAGGAAGGAAAGGAGAGGGAGGGAGAGTTTCTTTGTTGACTTAGCAAACATTTACCCTGATGATGTTTTGTCATTAACAATAATAGAGCAATAGTTACTATTTACCAAGTGCTTCCTATAAAACTGGGTCATTTACTAGATGATTTACATATTCTCCCAATTACTTGTCACACCTATCCATTCTTGGAAGGAGAAATTAGATGTTGATATTAAACAGCTAGCACCAGGCCACATGTGACAGATAAACAGCCACGCTGGGATTCAGACACAACTCTGGGGAAGCCTGGCTGCTTTTTGCCAGAGGCAAACTGTGCTGTTTGTTGGGCTGTTGCTCTTAGGGAGGAGTCAGGCCCGGGCATGTTTTTGAAGAGGGAGACGTGATCCTATTCCATGGCTGCCTCCCCTACCTCTTAGTTCTCTCTCTCTAGATCTTACTACCCTGGAGCTCCCAGGGACCCTACTGTGGCACTCCTAGCTGGTCTAACCCTGAAAAGCACGCTTTTCCCTAGAGTTCTCTACTTCCCTTCCTGTTGTTCAAAACCTCTTTTCTCAGTGAAGCAGATCTCAGCATGCTTTTAAGAGAAAAGTAAATGATAAAACTTCTTTTTGCTAGCATGTGAAAGGCTAATAGCCTCTAGTAATCCATCCAGAGGATCTCATTTTTCCTCATTTTTTAACAAAAGGGGAACCCTTAGGACACAGCTTTCTAATCTTAAGTACTTAAAAAAAAAAAGCTACATAGGAGAAGTTACAAAAATAAAGACTTGACTGTGCCCCCAGACCCCAGCAGTGTCTGTGTTTCTCCACTGCCTTTTCCCCTCTACTCTTGAATTGAAAGTGCCTCTGAAATGTTTTCTTTCCAGAGGAAGTGGGGGCCCACGAGGCTGTAAAGGTGGGAAGGTGGGTAAGCAGGTTTGGCTGTTTGTGGAGTATAATTTATTAATAGTAGGGGCTCTCTGCAGTTGAGTTGTATTAAAGTTGGTGTGTGATCTTTAATAAATTGACCAAGGAAATGCAGGAACTATCAGGTTTATTTCCCTGAGGGGAGAACGCAGAGCTATCATAGATATTATACTTGAACAAGTGTGTAGCTCGTAAGTTTTGTCTGTGAACAACTTTCTCTAATCTCATTTTATTATTTTTTTTAGGCACCAATTGACAATGGTTCAAAAATCACCAACTACCTTTTAGAATGGGATGAGGTAAGCTTATTTTCCTATTCATCCATTTAAACACCATTTCAAAAACAAAATGCTGAATAAATACCATCTTATTCTTTTTAAGATGTGCTAAATACAGAAAAAGGGAATGTAATTAGAGAAAAATTTAAATCAGTAGTTACTGGCTATGGAAAATAAAGTTGGAGTGAACCAGTATAATGATTTGTATGTTAAAATTATATTTACCTGGTTTATTTGCAAACAATGCTACTGAAAAAAAAACAGAGTTTTAATCTATTTTGAGTCTCTAATGTCTAGTCAGCCATTAATTCGTATTAAAAATTGACTGTTTTATCATCTTGACTGCTTAGATGGTTTTGATAAGGTAAAACATGTGGTGGCTCGGGAAGCATAATTTGTTTTTTTCTTTTGGAAAAAACATGTATGTACTTTGGTGGTGCCCTATTGAGAGTTCTCTGAGGGAGGGTGGAGTAGTGCGTGGAGGTCTCACTCTACCCATGTGCAAATGCCCTCTGGGTAAGACCATTCTTTAACAGGTGCCCTCTTTGCTGTTGCTGTCACTAGAGGTCCTCGGTATGCATGGTGGAGTTTCCCTATTCTCAAATCCACTCTGTGCTGAATGATGACCAGTACATTTCTGTCCTACTTAATGCTATACACAGGATCTCAGGCAGAAAAACTTGATGCAGAAACCTTTCATTTCTATAAAGCAACTGTACTTTTGTTCCTGAAGATCTTAATTCTGTTCATTTGCCCTTGCTTTATTCTGTCTTTCTGTGGCTGGGCAAATAGGCTGAGGATTTTAATAATAGGAAATGTGGAATTTGGGGGAGAAATGCAAGTTAACTAGTCTTTGTGAGTTATGTTTGGAGGGATTGAAAGATTCAGAACATAGGCTTAGGCAAGAAGTCACTTGGCAAGGATGGAAAAATATTTTAACTAAAAACTGATGACATTCTTATGATGAAATTTTGATGTGAAAGAGTTCTTCATCACTTTCTGTAGAAGCATATTTTTCCATTTGAGTTGCATCTGAACAGCTCCAAGTTCCAAGTTACCCAAGACAACTATCTATTGTTCTTAGGATCCTTGTAAATAGCTTATATTTGCAGATTGGTGAGACTTAGACTTAACCTGTACATTCTACAAATCAGGTTGATTTCATTTTATAAAGTGGTTTGATTAAAAAGTGAAACCACCACTATAGCCCTTATAGATTTTTATAGGTAGTCAAGAATGTTGGAAAGGAATTTGGCTGACCTATGAGCATATAGTAACATCTTCCCATCTCCTCCTCCTCTTTATTAATGAAAGTCTGTTTTTATGTGTTTATTTGTTTCACTGACCTGTTTTTATTTTATTTTTTTCATGACTTAAGGTTTTATATCGGGATAGAATTCACCAGTAAAGGAGAGCCGTTTTTATTGTTTCAGATATCTTCTTAGGGTGTGTGTGTGTGTGTGTGTGTGTGTGTGTGTGTGTGTGTGTGTGTGTGTGTGTGTGTTTGCGTATATGTAGGTGCATGTCCTGGTTTTTTGCCACTTCTCTACCTAGAACCATGACCTCCTAAGTTAAAGAGGATCTGAGGAGTTGAGTATATGCATATACTGGAATGGGAAACTTCCAAGGAAAACTCAAATGTGGCAGGAAAGGGTAATGGTGGCTTAGTTGCTGGAAGGCTCAGTCCCTTCCCTGGCACAATGCTGAGGGAAAGTGTGCCACAGCCTCCAATAGAACGGAGGAGTTATGCCCATGACTTTTTATGCTCAGCATGGTCCACTATGGACTGGCAATCACAAATGTTATAATAAATGGATGGTTTTGGCCTTATGCCTTTCACCTACTCGGTCTCTTTCCATCTTTTCCATTCTCCCTTTGTAATTCTCTGCCTTCCTCTTTCCTCTTTATTTTCTGTCCCACCTTGAAATTCCTGTTGATGTTGGCCCTATTGAGCTTTCGTGGAGATTCTAGAGTAATTGACTCTCATCTACCATGGGTGTTTTGCCAACACAGGCATCCTCTTATATTCTTTGGCTTAATATTCACCTTCTGTAGAAACTCCTACACTCCAAACTCTGTGAAGTGTTCCCCGGCCTTCAGGTGCAGTGAGCTCCCTGGCAGCTGAGGATGATTGAAAGAACACCAAAATTAGGAGATCGGTTCCAGGGTTTATGCTGGGCAGCTTGACCTCTGTGGTGCTCAACTTGCCTGTCTGCGAAATGGCAAACAGATTAGACCATCAGCTCGTGTGCATTTATATATTTATGCTCTCTCAAAACAGATCATTTAGGATTATCTCTTCTGATAAGAGAATGTTTCGGAATCCTTTTTGCTGTTGTTTGGTCTGTTTATTTGTTATTTCAGCATTTATGGAGTATATACCTCTATGAGGGATATATGACATGAAAAAGATAATACCCTCACTGCAATAGCTGAAAAAGCTAATGGGTGCTTATCCCCTTGCTGTGCTTTTAAACAGACACAAACAAAACAAACTTAGCCATATGATTCTCAAATTTTTCTCTCCAGTAGCTTCTTTGTTTTATATTATATCTCTTTCCTTTCTAGTCCCCCATAAAGATTAAAAAATGGTGCCATTGGGTTTTCTGGCAATGAGAATTCAAGCAACAGGCCTATTAATTTCTGTCCACTCAATCATTTCAGAAGTGAAGTTTCTGACAACACAGTCAGACAGTCTGTGTTTTTAAATTTGCGGTTAAGCCAGGGGTCAGCAGCCCTCTTTGGGGCAGCTCACTCAAGTTGGTCTTTGTGACCCACATTCCTTTGCTATCCAGTCTTGGCTTTGAGGAAGAAAAGCAGATACATAAACAGAGGAGAACAGCATCTGGTCTGCAGGAAGTGTGAACACATGAAGCTCTGGCCATCTCTCTGAAACCTTCTGGTAGTTTCTAGAGCCAGGTGCACCTGGTACTGAGGACTATTTCTAGACTCTGCCCTAGTGGAACTTGGTGGGCAGGAGATTCGGAAGGGGGTGTTTTGCAGAATCACCCTCTACCCTCCCCTTCCCTCCCAAGAGCCAGACCTCTTCTCTCCTGTCTTCTCTTCTTCAAGGACATCTGCCCCAGCCATACACCCATAAGCCTCTCTGTCATCCAGGCGACTACAGAAATAAACTTAGAGTATAGAAAGATTGAGAAGCAAATCACTGCCTGAGAGTAAAACAGGTATGCTCAGAGTCTCAGAGAAGGTTGTGTTGAGGAGTAACATCCTGCCCTGTCTCTGTTCTGGCCCCTGGTTTTAGAATCATGACTTTTGAGGTGAGGTTGCCCTCCCCATCTGCATGTGTGCCACCATGTCTCGCACCATGTGGATGTATGAGTGTCCCCTGTGGCCCCTATATTTTTATTACAGTATAACGGCACTGGTTTGAGTTCTAGGATACTTTATTCTTTTGTTCAATTTGTAATCAGCATTCCAATAAAATGATTAGTGTAAAATTTGAAAGTGTTGGTAAAATAAGAACACGGGGCATCAAGCTCAGTTTTTAAGCTTCTGAGAAAAAGTTTAATGAACAAAAGAGGAGTGGCCTTTATTTCTAGTAGGAATGCTATGCTGAGTTGACCTTCTTGAGAAGATCCACCTTAATCAATACCTAAGTATATTCTGGCCTCCAAGACACCAGAGAAGGTGGGACCCTAATGGGGGACAGAAAACAGAAACATGTTGCAGTGGAGGGGGAATGTGATACACCAACCCTCCCAAATTCATTGTCATTAATGTCACATCACTGTTGCATAGAGTTCACTTGAAAATTACTCATTACTAGTTCTGTAAGAGGGTTGGCTGCCTGTTTTTTCTTCATTAATAACTAGCTAGACAACTCTTTCATTTTTAGATCAATGTGGGAAGTAACTGACTATGATATGGTATAATTAGCAACTAAAAATAGAGTGTACAGGTGTCACTGGCTTTTCAGCTATGACCATCAGTTTCGATTTTCACCTGAAACAGATCAGTTTTTATTTCTTGTAGGGGATATTTCTTGGAAAGGTATGGCCTTTCTTAGTCAAGTTCCCTTGTTGTGGTGACTCAGATGAGTTTTAGTGTCCAGAGCCATAGGGTTTGAAAACTGGCCCTGCATTTTGTAGCACTGTTTCCTCCTCCAGGAGACTACCCATTAGGAGCAGAAAGGCAGAAGGTCATTTTCAAGGCAGTTGCTACTTGATCATTGGATGAGTCATGGTCACATTTTGATTTCCAAGCATTCCTGTCCCCACGTTTACATTTTAATCTACAGGTGATAGTCATTCTGAAAGCTATGGAGAGCAGGTCTGAAGTTCCTAAAGGTTTTTTTTATTTTTTTCCTTGTCAGATTTGTGGGTTACACCCAATGCTGACTTAAAAAAAGAAGAAACTCTTTTATGAATTTAGTTTTGATTTAGTTCAGAATTATGAATAGAAGAGAGCTTCTTAATTTTTTTTCACAGTAGCACAATGCTTACCTGCTAGATTTCTCAAAGTTAGGGTTCTTTCCCCCAATGGGAAGTCAGTGGAGGGGAAGGTGGTCGTAGCACTTGAGCTGCACCACTCCATGGGCCACCCTAAACTCAGCCCGTGGACTGCCCTGTCTTCTCCCTGGGAACTCTCCCAAACTAAATTGACCCTGTGTTGCTTCTCCGCTTAGTGGCATATCAGTGTCAAGTTAGGTGGGAGTTTTTCCCTAGAAGAAGCTATGGGGGAAAGATTGAGGATCTTGAGGCTTCTAGGGTAGGGAGGGGCTTTTAGGAAAAAGAATTAGGGACCTTTGGATTGAATCATTCATAAATGCTTGCCCAGTCTGTTTTAAGTTTCCTAAATATTAAGTAGATGATGATCTGGCCTTTTCCTTGAAAACTTGAGTAAACGAGTAAATTTTACAAACTCTAGAAAATGAGTTCTGTAAGTAGCTGTATTTATGGAAACTTGTAAGTTCTGTCAGGTATTGTTTTTATTTTTGCCATATAGAATACTAACTGGTGCTATTGCAACTATGAGAGCAAATGGAGATTTTGCTCTGAATAAAGTGGCATGGATTCACCTTGATGATATGTATCAATGATACAGTGTTTATCTAGAGATACTTGGATTAATAGTCTCTGCCTTAGTCTATTTTGTGCTGCTATAACAGAGTACCTGAGCCTGGATAATTTATAAAAAACCAGAGATTCATTTCTTACAGTTCTGGAGGCTGGGAGAGCCAAGGTCGAGAGCCTGCATCAGACAGAGGCCTTCTTGCTGCATCATATCATGACAGAAGGGCAAGATAGCACGTGCCCAAGAGAGGGGAGTAGGCTAAACTCATCCTTTATCAGGAACTCATTCCTGTGACAGTGGCATTTATGGATTCATGAGGGCAGAGCCTCATGACCTATTTACCTCTTAAAGGAAAAAAAAGCACCATCTCTTAACCCTGTTGCATTGGGGATTCATTTTCTAACATGTAAACTTGAGAGAACATTTCAACCATAATAGTCTCTAATCACGGTACCCTAAGCAAGTAGTTTAACCCCTGAGCCTTAGCCTTTCCACCTGAATGAAAAGTAACATCAGTTATCTCCCAGGAATGTAAAGATTGAACAAGAAGACGTGGACAGTAGCAGATTCAGTGTAATGATTATTCCATGTTTTGGGTGCAAGTTCGCCTAAGCAGATGTTAAGATCTGGGTGGGAAAAGTCAACAGTTCGAAAGCTTATGTGAGAGGCATATGACATTCGTCTGTCGGGAACTTAAACAGGAGCCCTGAGGTTAGTGTCTCGAATTTGAGCTAAACAAAAACTTATGTCAGTGCTATAAATGGATGTTAACATACTGTCAGCCCAGCTTCTGGATGTGACGTGTAGGGGATATATGGGAGAACCGGAAAAATAGCTCTGTGGGAATGTGACTCCTGGTGTTCCCAAGAATCTTCCTCATGGTGACTCAGCTAGCCCAAAAGCAAGTTCACATCTGGTTCCCTGGTGACTGAGGAGCCAGCACAGCTATAAAACACAGTGGACTAAGAATGAAATAAATAACCACAGAAATCAAGGGGAAGTTGAGAGAGCAGAAAATGCCAGCAATAGGTAGAGCCCATGAGCCCTGGGGAACCTTAGCAGGCCAGGCCCTGCAGTCTTCGGGCAGAAACTTCCTGAAGTAGGTAGCCGGCCCAGACTATAGCTTCTTGGGCGTCCATCTAGTTCAGGAATAGTCAGTTTAGCTCTAAAGTTAGGGATTGAGCTGGCACCATAGGAGACACTTGATAACTGATTTATTAATCAGACTCCTATTTAGCTTATGTGTTGAATAGTTAACATTGATAATCTCTCAGAATGCTTCTTGGCATCAGTGAATTTGCACATCGCTTCTCTGGTTAGACAGCAACCACTCTTGGAATGGAGGCAAGTGTAGCGTCAGCAAGCAGAGTGACTTCCTGTGTCCTGGCAGAATGGATGAGGAGAGAGAGCCTCCCTGAGAATTTGGTGACTCTGTCTCTCCAGGGTGCCATGCTACCTTAGGTGAACAGCATGTTAGTTCTGTGGAGAAAGCTGGAAGGGCAGCCTTCCATTCCCCAACCAGCACTGCCTGGCTGAAATGTAGTGGGAAGGTGCCCCTTGCCCTGGTTCATGCGCTCTGTGGTTATTCTTGGAAACTGGTCCTTATGGGGATTGGAGAGCGGGGTCCTGGGTTCGTTTGCCACTCTGTTCATCAGAGACCATCTTTGATACAAGTGCTTCAAATCAAATCCGTGACCTGGCAGAGTGGCAGTGTTTTTCCATATCACAGACGTTCACTACCACAGCTGAGGGTGGTTTCAGGGAGCCAGGGAAATTGCTTACCCCAATATAGCTACTCTTGAAGGAAAGTAGGCCAAAAAGGATTTAATAACTCAGAGGTTCTTTAGGTACCAAGGCAGAGTTAAAAGGAGCCCCCTCTTTTGGGACCTCAGCCCCTGACATCCACACACCTGTGTCAAATTCTCTTCCTGCTTTTTACCATTTGTCATATGTGCAGGATGGCGCTACGTGTTTGGGCAGCAGACTTGGTGGGGTGCTTCTGGCTGAGGCTAAATTACAAATCCCATCTTGGTTCCTGGCACCTTATTTGTCAACTTGTATTTGTTATGCCTGCTGGTTGCCAGCTGGAAGAAAACCACCGTGGGCCTTGACTAGGTGGATGGACCCAGCCCATCCCTCCCTTGGTTCATTTGTAAATTGTACTAGCAGCCTGTTCTAAAGTGACCCCCCTCTGCTCTCTTCCTCCCCCTTCACTGGGACAGTCTTAGCACATTAATCATATCAAAGCATTGATACCAGATGAACCTCAATATTTGGAGAAATATGTAAGAAAATTTTGTTTGTTTTGTTTATTTAAGTCAGGACCTGGTGATCACCCTTGGCTATTTCAGGCAGCCAGGCCTCTCCCACTAACAGAAAAACTAGTATGCTAAGGGACCAAATGCATGTGGTGTTTATTTAGTGACTTGCAGCCATAAACCATCCCACCCTCTTACCTTTGAAATGTCCTCTGTGCCAGGATGCTCAGTAAAATGAAAGAGGCATCCCTGAGGGAAGAGTGGGGTTTGTCACAAGGAGCTTTTGAATCTGCCCAGATGTGAAGTGTCCCCACCTCCTGGTGAGGAGCCCCTTTGTGTATATGATTATGCTGAACACATACATGCTCTTTCATTTCTCAAGCCAACATTTATCTTTGATGTTGCCTCGGGTCGGCCAGTGCTGGAACAACCTCTAAATATAGACGCACAAGCAGACTAAATCTTAGAGGCTGGCGGTAGTTCAGTTGGCCAGTGCAATTTGATTTTTTGATTTATCGTTGCCATTTCTGACAGGTTGAATTATGCTGTTACAGAGAGTGCCCAGCCCAGGATCACTCAGCTTATGTCTGGATCCAGCAGCCATGGGCCACAAGCACATGACAACTGATAACCAAATTCATATAACTTATTTAGCAGGCAGTTATCAAACCTGGTAAGAGCAGCTCAGTAAGGCAGCAAGCGTGGCTGTGAAGGAACCTGTGAGAGAAGGGGGGTGATGGAAAGCGGCCCCAGAAAAAGAAAACGCCAGGAAGAGTAGGTCACATGACCAAAGGGAGCCAGTTCAACAAGGATTCTAGCCCCCTTCTGTTGGCCGTTCATATTCTTGTGTCAGGAATGAAGCTATTATAAAGAGGAACAGGAAGGATTTTTTCCAATCTATTAATTTGAAGGTAATTGAAAATATCAGCCAACTTTGTCTATTAGTGCCAGTAGCGTTGGAATACCCACTGCCAGTGCCGTCAGTGCCAGTGCGGTTGGAAATGTTACCCGCAGCCCTGCAGTCTGCAGAATTACTCTGGCGGGAGAACACTGTGGCCTGAATTAATTGGGATATTTGTGAGTTGTATGTATAGAATTGGCCATGGGTGTGCTATGTTCCTTAACAGGAAACCAGCCATTTAGAGTACTGAGGTCAGCCTTATGAAGGTTAGTAAAGAAGAAAAACTGACTTGCAAAAATTCTTTTGTCATTGTTTTCAGTGTTCCAGTTACATACTTTTTTACAGGTTAACACAAGCAACAAATGTTGTTTTTAAATGTATTTTTAACTTTAAAAATTTGTTGGATTTTATGAACCAAATCGAATATTTTTTTATATACTTAGCTACCATTTTTTTAGATAGGAAGACCATCTGTAAATTGCTATCTCCACTCCATTATGTGTTTATAAACAGATACCCAGAGAAAGATGGAAACCTGGTTACATGAGGAAGTCCTTTGAAATGTTATTTTGTTTGCTCACTCCTGTGGTTTTAGACTATGTCATACCTAAACTGTCCCCAAAAGACCATTGCATGTCTGTATTTAAAAATCTCCCTAGGGTTCTCTAAACTTCCTATAGCATTATTAAAAAATTTTAATTCAGTCCTAAATATAACTCTATTAAGATGAAGTAACTGCATAGCTCTTGATTGGCAATTTTGGTTGATCTATATCACATAGGAGTCTGGTTATATTTTTAGCTTCCACCAAAACAATGTTTAAACTTTATTCAGAGAGGCCCTTTGTTGGATAGCTTTGAGAGAAAAGGCATGTGCTACATGCATATAGAACACGGGACTTTTTACATGTCAGGCATTGTTATGTGTGCCAGCATTTCACATTCCCGTCCCTTACTTTCTGCTTGTTATTGTGTAGGAGGAATTTATAAAAGTTTGCTGAAATTCAAAGGGGTAAAACTTCATACTGCAAACATATATGGCCATCAAAATAGATGAGTGTAATACTGCATAATAAATTACCTCAAAACTTGGTGGCTTCAAACAATTACTTTCTTATGCTCATGGATTCTGGGTTAGGGCTTTGGTGGGCACTGAGGGATGGCTTGTGAGTACTCTGTGATAGAGTTGTAATTATAATGGAGTTTCAACTCCGAGTGCTCACTGGCTGGGACTAGTCCTCTGGCGATGTCTTCACTCAAAGTCTCTCGACCGGTGCTTGCTTTGGGCGGGACCTATGCGGGGCCATCCACGTGGCCATCCATGTGGTCTGTCCATGCCTCACAGCATGGCAGCCTTAGAGTAGTCGGAATTGCAAAGTGTCACAAGGAAAAGGCAGAAGCTTTGTCATCTTTTCATTCTCAGCCCTAGAAGTCACCCACCCAGCTTCATTTCCACTCCATTCTTTTGGTTACAAGAGTCACAAGCCCACCCACATTTCAAGGGAAAAAGACATAGATTTTATTCCTCAGTGGATGAGGAATAAAAGTATTTTAGACTGTTTAAAATCACCACCTCGTGATATAAAGTTTCTCTTGACTTCTTTCAGTCCTAAGAAGCCATTAACAAATATTTTTTCCTTTATCTTTGCACATACAGTGTTTTAGAAACCATGTCCTAAGACTTATTCCTACCCTTTATTCCTTCTTAGTCTTCTGAGGAGAGGGAGAAGGAAGAAAAAAGTGTGTCCAGAAATGCAGTGGTAGGACCTTATAGCCAGTGCTACTCAGCTAGTCAGGGGATATGCCTTAATGGTGCTCAAATACCACTCTTCCCAGTTAGCAGATGGAAAGGATCACTCTGCCTGTCTTAGTGACAAGGGCAAGGAACTCAGGAGATAAACAGTCTCCTGCCAGTTAATATCTCTGCCTTGGGAGTATTACTTGAAAAGCAGGATCATGTGTCCTATTCCTTCAGGTGACTCAGAGTAGTTCAACAATATGCTTTACTTTTTTTTTTTTTTTCTGGAAGACAGCATGTTGCTCTCCTGCCCAGACTGGAGTGCAGTGGCATCATCATAGTTCCACTGCAGCCTCAAATTCCTGGGTGCAGGGAGTCCTCCTGCCTCAGCCTCCCAAGTAGCTAGGACTACAGGCACACACCACCATGGCTGGCTAATTTTTTATAGAGATGGGGCCTCACTATTTTGCCCAGGCTGATCTGGAACTCCTGGCCTCAAGCAATCCTCTCACCTTGGCCTTCCAAAGCATTGGGACGACAGGTGTGAGCCACTGCCTAATTTTTATTTTTTAACTGTAGATTAGAAAGAAATGGAAAAATATTCAAGTAAATATTAAAGGAACAGAAGAGAAAATAAAGAATATGTTCCTTAAAATATTTAAAACCTTTTATATTTATAATTTATCCCCAAATTTCATTTTAAAGAATACAACGTTTGGCAAGGCCTTTTTTCTCCTGGGAGAAGATCTTTGTCCCTGAAGTCATTATCACATCCTAAAAATATTACTAAGGCAGTCATTTTCTGCATGTAGCTGCATAAAACTACATTTTCTGTACTCCCCAAGCTTTCTTCTCTCACCTCTTCCTTTCTGTGATCAGGCTCCTTCATAGTCTGGTAAAAAAGTTGGAAGTTATTCCCATTCTTCAGAATTTAGCAGGAGCCTGTAGGGCCCAGAGCAACATCTGGACTCTCTTGTTTTGAGGACTTGTAACCAAATGTGTGACCCCTGGAAAATGTGAGTGAGGATGAAGATGGAGCGAAGCGGAGGCAGATGTGGATGGAACATGTACGGTCCTAAGTGTTCTTCTAAGGCTGGGACTTTCCCCCAGAGATGGAGACTCTTTAACATGTGAATCTAGAAATGAAAAGAGGTACTTGCATTCCAAAGTTCAGAAAAATGGAATGTCCAGCGTTGGCCAGGTGGACGCTGCAGTAAATAGAGCTTCCGTGACATTAGGGGACTGGGCTGCCTGAGACACGCAGGAGGGAGTGGAGAGGAAGCTGACCCAGCAGTGTCTGGAATGTGGATAACATGCAGTGTGTTTTTGTTCAGTGATAAGAAAGAGGAGAAGGAGGCCAGCTGGGAGCTCGGGACTGGAGAAGGATTGATCTGATATGTGCCGTGAACATGAGCTCTAACTTGCTGGCAAGTCGAGTCCTTTCCTGGAGAGCAGTTTTGACAGGAGTAGGTGGACAAGCACCCTGGGCCTGATCAAAAAACATCTCCCCAGGGTGAAGCATTGGTGCTCTCAGTCTAGGTCTGAGTGTAGAATGACAATAGATTAGCAAGAAGTGTGAGTCTAGTTAAGTGAGAAGAGGAACACTCAGCTTGGAAAAGGAAACAACCCAGGTTTGTAATGCGTCAACCCACGCCAAACGGAGCACCTTGTCTGTACACAGTTGGTTCGTACTCTAAGATTTCTTTACAGTCTAGTAAAGATTAACCTTGCCCTTGAATGAACTCGGTTCGAGCTGTAGAAACAAGTATTTGGGCATGCCCAAGATTATAAAATGGAAACAAGCCAGTGAACCCTGAAAATCCACCCTTTTCTGGCTCACAGATACTGCAGTAGAAAGTTAGGCCAGAGCACGCCTGCGGCTTATATCAGTGCATGTCAAATGAGGTCAGTAGCCCAGTGGCTAGGTCTGCTCCAGAATGAGCAGCCTTGTGGGCTTTGAGCCTCTTCTCACCAGTTTCTCTAACTGAGATGAAGTTTCCTTTCTTTCCCCACCAAGAATAGGAAGTCCAGTGTTCATCTCAGAGAGGTCTTGATCCTGGTGGCTCACGTGTTGCACACCTGACCCACAAGGCACAGAAAATTGGGGTGTCCCTGGGAGTCTGTCTGCCATTTCTCCCCTGCAGGCCAAGTCCCAGGCCCTGACAGCCCCTTTAAGAGCATGTACTCTCCTCTGTGTGACACACAGGTGGCCTAGCAGCCGTACCTAACCAGGACTGGGCCTGGACCATGGTTGTCACTGCTGCCTGTGTTTAACCAGATTATTGATGACAGCTGGCCTGAAAAGTGTCAGCATGTTACCCATTTCCATTAGGACCACGTTTTAGTAAGGAAGTTTGCACAAGGCTGACTTTATTAAAAAGTAAGTTTCCTGAGTATAGCTAGCATATCTCAGTAATCCTGTGTAGTTTAAATTAGATTTTATTAAAAGAAGGAACATGCCACAGATTAAATATAATCTCTCAGAATCACTTGGAGCTACGCTACCCATAAAATATGAAGGTTGTGATTTACCATCTGTGGGACTTGACGGTGACAGTAATGGTTTGGAAATATTTAATTTTTGATAAATAATGATAAACATCCACATTATTACTCCTGTCAGTTTATATGAATCTTTCAATCTTCTAAAGCATTAGTTTTGTTTTTTTTTACCCTATCCATTTCTGTCAGCAAGAAGAACTGGCCAATATTTGGTTTATAAATCCTGTTTGCAATCTAGGATCCCACTTGGTTTACAAACAGATTCTCCAAATCTTTGGTCCCTTTGAACATGTACTTACCGTAATGCTTAAGCCCCAGAGACACCCTGGGAAGAAGAACCCTGGCAGTGGACAGACCAGCGTGACATGTGTGTATAGGCCTTGGATCACTGGAGCCAGTGGCCTTCTCCGTGTTCACATGTTAACCTCTCTCAGCTGCGATCACTGTTGTACTACAGTGACTTTTCTGAATATTAATTCTTTTCTTTCCAGATATCCTTTTCATATTAAACTCCATGTCCATTCAAATATTCTTTTTTTCCTGAAGCTTCTCTGATGTCTTAAATATTTTAACCTACTTTCCCTTGTTTTTGCATTATTCTCACTAACTTCTAAAAATTCACCAATAAGCCCTAATTTAACTGTGTGAAATATTTATACTCTTACCCCTGTAGACTGTGCAGACATTGTTTGTAAAACTTGATCCCAAGGTTCTAACAAGTCTGAATCTTTCTACATGGTCCCAAGTTCCATGCACACAGTATTACATCTTAGATGGTGTTATGATGGAAAATTTGGCATGCTTTTGTCAAAACAGGTTAGAGTTGACTTAGCAATTGTTCCTGATATTGAAGTAGAAAAAAATTGTGTGTTAACTATATAGGAAAATATCTCAGTGGTCACATAGTGCTTCCTTCCCAATTCTTTAGTTATTCCCAGTGCTATGGCCCTTCTAAGAGAAAAGTCTGGTGCCCACCATGGATGCCCCCGACTCTTTTCTCATTTAAGCCACGGTCTGGTTTTTACCATATTAGAGCAAATCAGCCTCGTAAGGAACAGATTGACTTTTTACTTACTGGCTATAGTTCTAAGCACCAGAAATGGTCAAAGGAGACCAAACAAGGAAATAGAAAAAATAAGGCATTGAAGGGGAGCCAGCATCAGGTTTGGAAGGGAAGAGAGCTTCCGCCGGGGCGGGATGTGCCTTTCTCCTGCTGTTTACTCTGAGTTCAGAAATAGAGGAGGAAAGAAGGTAGATCATGCTGTAGCCAGAAATGGATACAAAACATACCAGAGCTCATATCGAGTGTAATCAGACCCTGGGTGTAATTATGCAAGTGTATGCATGTGAATAAATCATCTTCCTCAGCCATAACACTCAAGGGTACAGTCAACGCAAGGGCGTGACGTGCCAGCCTCAGTGACTCCGCTCAAGTAGTAGCTGAAACTGGTGTTTTCTACCTCCCCCCCGCCCCAGCTGCTTCCTTGCACCTGAATGTACTTGGAACCTTTGATAAAATGAACTTTGAATCTTAAAGACCATTAGAACTTCCACTCCCTTCCACTAGAAAAGGTGCCGCCTTGCATGGGGCAAAGATGGAGTGGGGAAGAGGTTAGTTTGGGGACGAATGTGGTGTGGTTGTTTTTAATCTGTTCGCCCTAGTGACATTCAAGCTAGTTGTGTGTTTATTTTATTTTTAACTAAACTTCACCTGGAATGTGTTTTAGTGGTATTTGGAGGCCTGCTTAAAGAAGGAGATGCTTAAATTTGCTTAGGGGAAAAATGTGCTTGCTTTATTCTTTATAAAATAAATTCAGAACTTCAAACATATTCTTGAAGGCCCTGGGCCTGACTGTCTGACTAGAATGCTAAAATCCATTCAACATTAGCATGTGGTTTTCTTTTGTATGAACATAGATCAGATAGTAAGATAATATGGGTTATGGGTAGGAAATGGTCTAGCAAACTGCTAATAGGAGTATTACATGTCTCTGAGTATGGCATAGGATAGTTAGGTTTTTTCCTTCACTCATGGGTCTGTTAAGAGACCCACTGGAGTGTTTCATTTTTACTTCAAGGAATTTAAATTATCATGTAAGGCTAGGAAGGCATTAAAAATATATTTCTAGCCTAATGAGAAACTTAAGAGTGCTTGTAACATATACATTGGTGAATTCAACCAGCGTCCCAAGTGCTTATCAGACATTCAACTCTGCAAGCATTGATTGAGCACCCAGATTGTCAGCCCTGTTAGGAGGAAAGCATATGTGGACAAAATGAATCAAAGGCTTGTGACCAGTATTTAGGGATCACTGAACAAACAGCTCACTATCACTAGAGTGTACTTATGAGGAGATTGGGCCCCACCGCATGGCACAGAGAGGGTTCTGTGTGGCACGTTCAGTTGCCCAGACTGGCTCTCTGGCACTCAGGGGTTACTGGGAAAGGCTGTGCAGTTTCAGAGCTAGCGACCCCTCTGCAGCTGCCATCAGACTCTTGATTGATTAGATTGGGCAGTTTTGACCAACACAAGTGAGGAAGAGGATATTTGAAATTGTCATCTTTAACTGGAGCATCGCCTTGTGCCTTAAAGGACCTTTTTTATTTTATTAACCCCAAACCACTTTATGAAATACCACATGGACAATGAATTTCCCATCTCAGTTACAGAATTTTCTGCAGTGCCTTATGTTAAAGATGAGATTTCATGGTGGAGTGTTCTATGCACAATATGGACACTTTCCTATAAGCTTGCCTTCTGTTGATTTTGTTGGTACAAACTAGGCAATTAAAAAAATAAATTACTCAAAATACTCCTTCATTTTCTTCTTATTATTTTTTAAATGTATGTGCCTGTTACATTGTTTTCTTTTAGGGAAAAAGAAACAGTGGTTTCAGACAGTGCTTCTTTGGGAGCCAAAAGCATTGCAAGTTGACAAAGCTTTGTCCGGCAATGGGGTACACGTTCAGGCTGGCGGCTCGGAATGACATTGGCACCAGGTATGGCATTTCCTTGTCCTCTTGCCCTTCCACTTTGGCTGATGATCCTGAGCCTCTTCAAGGTTGCTGGAAGTCATGAGGAAGGCTGCCTCCGCACTGAATCAACTTGAGGTTTTGCAAGAGGGAATCCTGATCAGAGGGGGGGCGGGTCAAGGCCTCTTGTGAGGTGATGAATGCCACTGCGGCCCCTTTGCAGTCTCTCAGCCTGTGCTGCGAATGCCCCCGTAGGAGACTCTGAGAACCAAGATGAAGATAGCAGTGTGGATTTTAAAAGGAATTCCTCTTGAAGCTTTATTTTTTGAGATCATGTGCCTTTTTCTTTCATCATTTTAGCAAACTCTTCATCAGCTGCCTTTTTTCAGTTATGTGTTTCCTGGTACAAAGAAAAGGGTACTGGACTGATCATTGTTTTGAAGCCCAGGGAAGATGCCCAGAGAATTGGGGAAAACCTGGACTGTCTTGGAGACTGCTGTATGGCTCCAGGCTGTAGGAGAAAGGCAGGAACAAGTGTACTGCCAGGCCTCAGTTGATTAAAGGAGGCTTTGAAAAGGCCGTGTTTCAATTGCACTTGCCGGCCAACTCTTGATTAAGGGAAAAATCTTTTTATCACTGCTTATTGAAAATCTTCTTAAAGGTTTGGCACATCAGTGGTCCCAACCTTCTTTCCAGCCTAAAGAATCGCTTTATAACATCACAAAGTTTTGCGGATCTGCCTCCTCCACCCACAATAGCCATTATAGTTTTAGAGTGCACTGGTTGAAAAAGTCATAATGATAAATAAAGGTTTCTGTGGTTCACAGATTTTTAAATGAATTGTAAGCATCCACAAACTTTTTAAAAACAGTACTGTATATATTTATAAAACATTTATTTTATCAACAGCCACATTATTTGTGATGGCATTGATTGAAGAATCCTTCATAGCTATCACTCATAGCTTAATAAGCATTGCATTGTGCTATGCTTTCTGTTCTATGCTTTTGGGTGAAAAGAAATTCTTTTTTTTTTTTTAGACAGAGTCTCACTCTGTTGCCCAGGCTAGAGTGCCGTGGCATCAGCCTAGCTCACAGCAACCTCAAACTCCTGGGCTCAAGCAATCCTTCTGCCTCAGCCTCCTGAGTAGCTGGGACTACAGGCATGTGCCACCATGCCTGGCTAATTTTTTTTCAATGTATTTTTAGTTGGCCAATTAATTTCTTTCTATTTTTAGTAGAGACAGGGTCTCACTCTTGTTCAGGCTGGTTTCGAACTCCTGATCTTAAGTGATCCTCCCGCCTCAGCCTCCCAGAGTGCTAGGATTACAGGCATGAACTATCATGCCCGGCCAAGAAATAGGTCCTAAGTACTGGTATCCCTCAGTATCTGTAGGGGATTGGTTCCAGGACACACACGCTCCTTCCCCACACCCCATGCATCCACGGATACTCAAATCTGCAGATGCTCAAATCTCTTACATAAAATGGCATAGTGTTTGTATATAACCTATGCAAATCCTCCCCTCCTGTATATTTTAAATCAGCTCTGGATAATTTGTAATATCTAATGCAATGCCTGCATATCACTTGAAGTGCAGCCTAGTACTCAGTGTGTGGCAAATTCAAGTTTTGCTTCCTTAAACTTTGTGGAATTTTTTTCAAAATATTTTTGTTATTGAAAAGTATTGGTTGAATGCACAGATGTGGAACCCACAGATACAGAGGGCCTACCGTATATTGTCCTATAACTTGGTGTGCTCATCTAGTAGCAGACCACAGGGGGAAAGGGCAAGCTGAAAGCTGTGGAAGACAGTGTCACATGAAGGATCCTTGCTTGCCTTCGCTTACTGCGCCTGTCAGCCCCAGACTCTCCAGCAGGCTGGGCAGTGTGTAAGCTTGTGCCTCCTCTTTTAAAACACAAAACCCTTCACACACTCCTAAATGTGTGTCTCACTGCCTCCTTCTCTGCAGCGGTTACAGCCAGGAGGTGGTGTGCTACACGTTAGGAAACATCCCGCAGATGCCCTCCGCGCCAAGACTGGTGCGAGCCGGCATCACCTGGGTCACGTTACAGTGGAACAAGCCAGAAGGCTGCTCACCCGAGGAAGTTATCAACTATACCTTGGAAATTCAGGAGGATGAAAATGTAAGTTTTGCAGATTTTATACCCTTGTGTTTTGCATAAGTCAGCATTATTATGGCTACAGGGCACCATGAAATCAGATTAGCTACATGATTTCAAAACCAAGCTCTCCATTTCTACCAACAGCAGCCTGGTCTTTCCTATCTCGGTAAATGGCACCCCCATCCTTTCAGCTGGGGAAGCCAAATCCCTTGGAGTTATCCTTGACCCCATATCTAGGCAGTCAGCAAATCCTTTTAAGTATTTCTTTAGAAATTATTTAGGAACCTAACCATTTTTCATTATCTCCACAGCTACTGCCCTTTTAGAAGCCAACTTCATCTCATCCCTGAATTATTTCAGTGGCCTCTTAATATTATTTCTAACTTCACCCTTATTATGCTACAGTCTGTTCTCCACACAAAGCCTGAGCATTCCTGCAAAATACAAAAGATCATGTCAGTGCTCTTTTTGAACCCCTCCCTTTCAGAGTAAAAGCCACAGCTCTTACAAGGCCTGCAGGGTCCTGTGTGCCTGGTTCTCCATGACTGCCTATTCCTTCTGCTGTAGTCCTGTCTGCCTCGTGTCTGTTACTTGAACAGACCAGGTGTGCTCTGGCCTCGATGCCTTTGCCGCTCCTGTGCCCTCTGGCTAGAGCGTCCTTCCAGAGAGCTTTGCCTCACTGCCCTGATTTTTCTCAGGTCTCTTCTCAAGTGTCATCTCTCTGGACAGCCCTTGCCTGACCACCCCATAGAACAGCACTGTCTAGTAGAGCCTTCTGCAGTGATGGAAATGTTGTATAGTGTGTGCCATCCTATAAGGTAGCACCTGGACACGTGGCTATTGAGCACTTGAAATATGGCTTGTGGGCCTGTGGAATGGAATTGTTAATTTTAATAAATTTGAACCCAAAGAGCCACGGGTGTGGCTACCATAAACTACTCAGCAGCACCTCACTAGCTCCACCACTGTGTCCTCTTACCCAGCTTTAGTTTTTGTTGCAGCACTGATTACCATGTGACATGCTTTATATTTATATGTAGGGTTTTTTTTTTTTCCTCTAACTGCCTGCTACAACTGCCACGTAAGCTTCCTGTAGGCAAGGCTTTGTGTGTCCTTAGAGCCCAGTGGAGAGCCTGATGCAGAGAAGGTAGCCAGTGGTATTTGATGAGTGAGTGAATGACAGAGAACAGTGTTGAATGAGTTCCCTGCATTCAACTTTTAGTGGGATGTTTATCCAGGCCCTTTCCCAGCAGAGCTGTCCTTTCTCCTTTGGCCAGAAGAGGACACTGTGTGGTCAGGAACCTCAGCTGGAGTTTACTGCTTACCACATTGCAGTTTGACAGTGCAGACCTCAGTACAAGAGGCTTTTTTCAAGACAGCATTGTTAAATAAATTTTTGAAAAGTGCTTCTTTGACACAGTCAAGTTGACCAGACCCAGGAGAAATTACAGTGTGATAAAGACAAATCTGTATTTAAGGTTCAAGTGCTATATCCACAGCACCATGGGCTTCTGATACTCTTTTTTGTAATAGCTGCCAGACCTCTGGCTCACTGGTAATGGTAGGAAGAGGCCATATAAAAATCCTATATACAAAGGTATTTAATGCTCAGATTTTATGGAACTGATGTTTCTTTTATGGCTTTGCCTTTTCAGGATAACCTTTTCCACGCAAAATACACTGGAGAGGATTTAACCTGTACTGTGAAAAATCTCAAAAGAAGCACACAGTATAAATTCAGGGTGAGTCAGTCATTTTGTTACCTGAACTGCTTAGAAATGAAGCTGTTTTATGTTTTGTCATTTACCATTTCAAATGACTCTACAGGTTAAAAAAGTTTGAATCTCATAGTACTTTATGTCTTTTTGTCAATATTTAAATTTTTTATTTATTTCAGTAGATGTAGGGGTTACAAATGTGTTTTTTTACACGGCTGAATTATATAGTGGTAAAATCAGGGCTTTTAGTGTACCCATCACTGGAATTGTGTGCATTGTACCTAGCAGGTAATTTTTCATCCCTCGCCTTCCCCACGCCCCCATTTCTGAGTCTCTAGTGCCCGTTATACCACTGTGTATGACCACGCATACTCATCGTTTAGTTCCCACTTTATACGTGAGAACATGCAGTATGTGATTTTCCGTTCTTCACTTAGGATAATGGCCTCCAAGATCCATCCCAGTATGGCCCTTTTATATTTCTAAAGTAACATTTATAAAATGCACACCATACTTTAATTTTAAAATTCACTTTAGAGAGAGAAAACTGCCATAATGTGTTGTAACAAATCGCAGTACAGCATGGCCAAGTGCCCTCACCTGGGAAGACACAAACCAAATGCTGAGTGCACCTGTCACTCTGCTGCACTCCACACTTTTCTCTTCCATGTTTCTCCTTTTAATCAGGTTTCTCTTTTGCTCTTCATTTTCCTTTGTTCTTCTGCCCATTTCTTTTTCCTCACCTGTTTTTATTTTTCACTTCCATTATCCATCCTCTCCCCACTTAGGCTGTCTTTGGTCTTTAACAACCACCATTAATGTTACCGTAGGACTTTGTGTTATAGCCAAAAAAGTGAATACAACTTTGTGATCATGAAGAGCAAAAAATAATATTCTGTATCCTGTGCTGCAGCCCTATTTATTGAGCTTGTGCTTATCATATTTCCTAATATGACGTGTACATTTTGGAGAGATATGGTTGTCTTCTGATTCCACCCGTCTCCAATTTGGGGGCCAAATGGTGTTAATCGGCACATAGTAGTCACTCAGTAAGTAGCTGCCAAATTATCAAATGGTGTGTGTGACTATTTGAGGAAATTGATGCAAGCTGTGAGAACATAGCTATACTGCCAGCATTTCTCCACAAGGTGGCATTGCCCTCCTCCTGGTTAAGTGAGCTAAGTTTTGTCTGCCTTTTCTCCACTTATTTTCCTTCCACAAAGCAATATGAACTAGGTGGTGACATACTGGTTTCCTTTTGTCTTTTTAACAGGTAAAAAGTTTTTAGCTAAAAACCTACCTTATGGTTTTATTTTTAATTGTTAATAGCCAACTATACAGAAAATAAGCGATCTAAAAAATAAATACGTTAAATCAATACTTGAGTTTAGAGAGAGAAAATGTGTGTTTGAGTTCATGGACGCCTTGATTTTGCTATATTAAAAAGTCACCAGTGATTTAGTAATACCAGATAACTAAAGCATGTTTATGTTTTCTCGGTTGTGTTACAGCTGACTGCTTCTAACATGGAAGGGAAAAGTTGTCCGAGTGAAGTTTTGGTTTGTACGACAAGTCCTGACAGGCCTGGACCTCCTACCAGACCCCTCATTAAAGGACCAGTCACATCTCATGGCTTTAGTGTCAAATGGGGTATGTTTTGCTGCCACTGACACTTTATTTTTGACAGAGTTTTAAAAACGAACTTCAGAAGTGACAGACCAAAAAATAAAGGGACACTATTACTTGAAGGAGTTTTATGCATTTGGTATATACATATGAAAAACATCCTGAGAATTCTACAAATTGGAATGGACATTTCCATTAAATTTTAATGGAAATTAAAATGAGTAATTTTAAGAGTATCTCATTTACTTTATGATTTTGTTATGTATATTTCTCCTATATCTTTAGTGTATTATTGATTTGAATGTAGTAATCTCTGAATATTTAGTTCATTCTTTAGTAGCTCACCCTAAGAAAAAATTTAGCAATATTTAATAGAAAAAATTTGATTTATAAAGTTAATATTAAAAATAAATTTCAAAATTTATGTATGTTAAGCAAATTTTAGCATAAAGTATGTTTAAGTTGCAATAAATTAGAAAAGTTTTTGTTTTCATTGTTGTTTGTAACCAGAGTCTTTAACTTCTGAAATCTTTTATATTAAAATTTATATGAGGTTTTGGGTTATCTGGTAGAATCCATACAGCTCACCTCTGCTGTATGGATTATTTCAATAAAATGAATACTATCAGTATTCATCAGTAGGTTGATCAACATTTCTAATTCTATGTAAAAGTGTTGTATATAATTTTCACTAGTGTCATTTGATAATATTAACTACCTAACAGGCTAAGAAAAGGGGGGGGAATCTAAAATAAGATTTTACCTGGCAGCCAAATAATGTAAGGGGAATTTAAAACATTACTAGGCTACTATTGAAAACCAACCACTGAGACAAATAACTGTTTCAAGTTATCCAATAATTTTGAGGTAAAATTATTAGAATGTCTCTTTCCCTGGAAGATGAGTATGATTTAAAAAAATTATAAAAATCTAGATATGCTTTTCGCTGGACAATAATCTTTTTTCTCAGAAAATCCTAGAAAGTTCTGTCAACACTGAATGTTTACTTTCATTAGCCGTATGCTGTAATATTTAAATGTATAATTATTGTAAATATCTATTACTGAAATATGTATATATTAGTGGAAATAGCCGGTGAAAGGAGAGGGGCAGTAAATTTTCTAAATCTATTTAAGTAGACTTAAGGTTTCTGTGAAAATTTTTCTTTATATCTAAGAAAATCAAGGTGGCAGTCTGACGTAGAGGTTAATTCTTTATTGTTTTGCAAAATTATACTGCAAGGTGTCTTTCTGCTGAGAAAATAAAATCCCTGCAGGCACAGGGCCACCAGTGACTATGTACCCAAGGTGCCATGGGGCTCCAGGAGTAAGCCAGAACCTTCTTCCTCAAATTGTCTGCTGAGGGCATGTGTTCTTATTGATCCAGGTTCACTTAGGATATAAAATTTGCTTGGTGGCAAACTGTGATGGAATGGATTTATTCCATTCTGATGTTTTATTTGGTCAATAAATTTTATGCTTCTCTTTCTTCCCTTTCCATCCCTCAAAATAATCTGGTTACTGGTGAAATAGAATAAAATAATAAAGAAAAGAATATATGAATATTTTGTCTTACATAAAAATCATAAAATATTAAAGAGCTGCTTTCAGAATTCTCAAATTCATTAACTTAATTCATGTTGAATTTTGTTTATGTTTCACTAAATTAATACTAAACTCTGACATTTCTAGCTTTAAGAACTTTGAAGAATCAGATACTATTTAAGGATCTTGATTTATTTGTTCTTTTGTTTTTCAAGAAAGATGTTGGGTAAAATAAGTTATTGTGCCTTTTGGTCAATTCTAGAATTAAGACAGTCTAATGTTATATGATTTTATGTGTTCTAATGATATTTACCAATAAAAAGTCAGTATTCTTTCATTACCAGTAAGATATTCGCTTGCTTTCCAGATCCTCCAAAGGACAATGGTGGTTCAGAAATCCTCAAGTACTTGTTAGAGATTACTGATGGAAATTCTGAAGGTGACGTTTTTAGCAATTGTTTATTCAGATCCAATAGCAAGCTCTATTTTCTAATATGTTGTAAACATCTTTGTAGTAATAGTGGATAATCATTCATTCTAATGCTAGAGCTATTACAATAAACAAACTTTAATCACATTTTGGCAGTTTTTCTCTTTCAAACCCAGCACCAGTCTGCTTGAAATATACATTTTTGTCATTTTTTAAAAATTTTGTATGTCTTTTTTTTAAACCAGAGTTCCTGATTAATAGATAGATAAATTTAATGTTTTTCCTGACTTGCCACACATTTTCTGGAAATTGTTATAACCAAGGAAATTATCAGAAGCAATCAGCAGGAAGAATAAGTTGGAGACAGTAAAGGAGTTCAGTAGTCTACAAACTCCCATGTATGATAACAAGCAATAAATATATAGTATTACGGGCTAGTGACAAGTGTCACACTTTCAGAGCAAGTTTAGAAAATGCCTCTCCATCTTCACTGTGATCTTTGAGTCAGATTACTTATTTATTACTATTCACACTATGTGGATTAAAGTAGAATAATGTTAGAAATCAAAAAATTCCTTAGTGCCATTTTAAAAATTCTTAGTTTTTCTTTCTGATAAAATTTAGTAGTCTTTAATGTGGAAAAGTATAGTCATCAAAACTTTAAAAATTATACATAATCTTACCACTGTAATAATCCCTGTAACCATTAATTTTTTGAATAGTGGTGTATACTTATGGCAAAAAATAAAAGCGAGTAGATAGCACCTTTTCCAAGTGAGCAGTGCAGCGCTCGGCTTGCTCCTTATTCTATGCCACAACAGCCACCTGGAGCTTTTTTGGCTTTTAAGCCTATGAGGTCCTATTTTAAGCTGAAAACATGAAAACTCTTTTGAGATGAGCACATCTGTTCTTAACATAAAATCATATTTTGTGCTAAATATTTGATTTGGATTTTTTACATTAAAAAAACTACCTAGGGGAGAAGTCATGTATATGCCAGTGGCTCATTGTAAAAACTTCAGTATGTTTTGAATTTTCTTGGCGCTCTCAGCTACTGATGACAAGTCAAAAGTAGGTACCGTTCTGTACTTAAAGTTAACAACTTTGCCAGTGCATGGTGAGTGATTAATTGAGTCTTTTCAGTCATCCTTGCTCCCAGTTGCCTTTTCAGTACAGTTTTCTGACCTGTAATATCAGTATAATTGTCTTTAATATTACCTTTCTCATATGGCCTTAGTGCATGTGCCTTTATTGTAAATATGATTAATTAGCAGCTGAAGGAATTTGTGGAAGTTAAAATATCACGGAATAGAGTAGAAGTAGTTTCCCTAAAACAACTTAATGGAGTAAAAGGCTTTTGTTAAGCAGTTGACTGGAAACATAACATTAGTGGGAGCAAAACAGAGGAGAGAAAAACATCCCACAGCCCAGACTGGGGAGGCAGGCACGGTGGAAGCAGCCCCAGCCACAGATACTTTGTCCTTCAATGGCATCAGCCTCATTGGGCACCCAGACTCCTGGTGACCTTGCTTTTGTTTTTCAGTCCCCAAAAGTGGCTGTATAACCTGGGTCACAGAGTGTTTGGTCTTTAATTTGTCACTCTTCCAGGTATTTTTGTCTTTTAAATGAGGCTCCGTGAAGACAGCAGGACTTGACCCAAAAGACCCAGTTTCTCACAGGAGGGTTTAGCTTACTGTGACCTCCAGATAGATAAGAGCAAGGAAGAACTCTTCCAGCAGCGCCCAGACTTGCCAGAAGCCCTGTGGCCCAGCAGGCAGCCACATCCTGGGCTGTGTGTCCTCACACCATAGTTTTTCGTAGCTTTCTCAACACTGTCCTTTGTCTCCTGTTATCACTCCCACGTGCCAACTACGCATGTCAAGACGTTTCCTGCATTCAGACCTCAAGGTCAACAAACGGTGGTGATACCAACTAGTCTAGTCAGCAGTACTAAGTATTAAAAATGATCCCATATTATTTTAGTATTTAACTTTTTAAAAGAAAAGGAAAGAGGTGTTTGGCTATTAAAACAGTATCTGTTGGTTTTCATGGAAATCACTTGGAGCTTTTTCTTATTTGTAGTGGTTGCTGCTACTACATTTTTACAAAGGCTTAAACTCATACATGAGTCTTGTTTTACAGCGAATCAGTGGGAAGTGGCATACAGTGGATCGGCTACAGAATACACTTTCACCCACTTGAAACCAGGCACTTTGTACAAACTCCGGGCATGCTGCATCAGTACTGGCGGACACAGTCAGGTTCGTTTTGTTTCCTTGCAAAAGTCATCAAACTGGGACAAGCTGTATAACATCAGAATAAAATTGCAGTTTAAAAAATGGGTCTTGGTAATGCAGCCTGCCATAGTATCACATCAGGAAATGAAAAAATGGATCTTTATAAACTATACTTAGAGGACACAAAAGATAGTGGCCCCAATTGATTCCCAACTGTATTGTGGTACTTTCAAGTATGTTTGACACTAGTTACTTCTCAGAAGGCTTTGGCATAATCACGTAACAGTTAAATTGTCTGCAGTTTACTTTAGGTAAATAAGGTAGACCCCAGCTATTGCAATGGTAGAAAAGTATGGAATTTAGAGACAAAAAGATAAGACCTGCACAGCTCTGCTGTTACCACGTCTTACCAATTTTGTGAGATTTTGAGACATAGCTTGCTCAAGGTACTCTACTGCCATCTGCTGGGAAATTGTTGTAAGAACAATATAAATCTATGATGACTAAGCTGAATGGCACCTCTTGTAATTGTGCAGTGCCCAACGTACACATCTGTAGGTAGCAGCAGTATCTTGTTGTCTGCTATTTACATGACCTTAGACCAGCCAGTTAATGTGTCAAGAGCCTTTGTTTCAACCACATGGTGTTCTCATAGGCTCAAAATAACCTGATAAATATACATGAAGTACTCTAGAAATGAGATATTTGTTGTCTAAATGACCTTAATTTACGTTCAGAAAAGTGAGTGAGAGGCAAGATAATAAAAGATATTTTCATTATGGAGATAGTTAACATTATGATGTGAAACCACTAATATTTAAAGAGAGAAATGGCTGGGCGCGGTGGCTCACGCCTGTAATCCTAGCACTCTGGGAGGCCGACGCGGGCGGATTGCTCAAGGTCAGGAGTTCAAAACCAGCCTGAGCAAGAGCGAGACCCCCGTCTCTACTATAAATAGAAAGAAATTAATTGGCCAGCTAATATATATAGAAAAAATTAGCCGGGCATGGTGGCACATGCCTGTAGTCCCAGCTACTCGGGAGGCTGAGGCAGGAGGATTGCTTGAGCCCAGGAGTTTGAGGTTGCTGTGAGCTAGGCTGATGCCACGGCACTCACTCTAGCCTGGGCAACAAAGTGAGACTCTGTCTCAAAAAAAAAAAAAAAAAATAGAGAAAGGAGGAGGAGGAGAGATAGTGGCTTGTAGCCCTGTGCTGGATTGACGTTTTAAGAGAATGCCTTCCATTTGAATGCCTAACTTTTCCAGTCAACCCGCCTGCAACATCTTGTGTTTATTTTCTTTCCCCCCATGGATTAGCAATACTATGTTGTCCAGATTGCCTGTTTAGACAGACTCCTTGTGAGAAGAAAGTCCAGCTAGACCATCCTTAGGCAATGCCAGAGCTCTCTGGAGTGCCTCCCAGGGTGGCGTAAATCCAAATAAAAGCGGCACATTATCAGTGGGGACCTCCTCTGGGTGAGGTGCTGCACAGGTGGCACAGAGGCTGCACTGCTTGAATATACAGAGTCCGTTTCCTCTGCGCCACTCCTCCTCAGGAAGAAGACTGAGTTTGGTGGAGCTATGTAGCTCGACCTTGTTTTCTCCGGTCTCAGGAAGGCAGACAGCTTCTACACCACCAGCCTTACACAACCAGACCCTGCAAAATGAAGGCCTACTTATTACAGCATTAACAGAACCTGCTGGCTAATGTCAGATTCAGTTGATTAATATTGACTGTATTTGCTTTTCCTGTCTGTGTGTGAATGGTTGGCCATTTATGACACCATTTAAAAATTTCATACAGCTTTCGTTTTATGTTCTTTTCTGTCCTCATGAAGGGTCTATCTGATTTTGATTTAAAGGAAAATAATTATATGCTTAGCATGTACAACACTCATACCTGACTTCAAAAATAATCATTCTTGTTTCTGCCAGTGCCATATACAGTATATGTTGACTCTTAAAACACACATACCCATTTATATGAAGATCTTAGTGCATAAAAAACATTCCAATAACATGTACACATTTAATATGTAACCCCCTTTTTATAGCATTTACAGTTAATGGAGTGGAATTTGCCTGATATGTAGAGGTCTGATAAGTTCACAGTAACTAAGAGATGATTCTCTCTGGTGTTTTTCCTGCAGTGTTCTGAAAGTCTCCCTGTTCGCACACTAAGCATTGCACCAGGTCAGTGTCGACCACCGAGGGTTTTGGGTAGACCAAAGCACAAAGAAGTCCACTTAGAGTGGGGTGAGTGAACAAATCTTCACATTGACATTGACAGTTTGGACAATTGGTGATTAAGACTTAATGCTTTGTAGTTAAGTTTTAAGGCTTCCTTCTGAAAACCACACTTTTTTTTCTGTTAAAGATTTCCATATTCTTTTTAACACGCTGGCCTGGGTTTTCCATGTATGTCGCCCGCACACCAGCACGGCTGGCTGTGGCCCTGTTCCTGTTGGTGCCACGCACGCCGTTCATCCTCCACCCCTTGGGGGGGGGGTGCTTCTCTAGGGAATATTTCAGAACAGCCAGCCTTTTTCAGGAATTTTTCAACCTTATTCGTAAAAGAATTGTGTTCAATTTAGAAATTAAACCAAGAAATTCATAAGGAAACATCAAATTTCTCCTCTTCTGTGTGTAACCTGCCTTGGTGTATTGTCCGGTGTGGGTCCTAGTGTTTTTATGATATTGACTTAAGCTGTATTCGCATTTCCTGTTGTGGCAGCAGTTCACAACATGTACAGTTGCAAGTATAAACATGCAGAACTCTAGCAGACTGTTTTTTCCTTCTACTTATGTCTAAAATAAAATACAATATTATGCAAGTTTCAGGTCCTGTATCTTGATTTAAAACCTTTGGTTTTAAGTTAAAGAGAGATTTTTTCTTTATTTCTTCCATTTACCTTGCATTAGAATATGAAGAAATTTGCCTAATGCAGTCATTATTTTGGAATTATTTTTTAAATGTAGTTAAATATATTTAAATGTCCTTGGTTTGGGAACTTTTTCTTTTGTATCTCTTTTTTCCTTTTTTTTTGTGAACGGGAGATTCTTCTGTAACAGATACTGAAAACGGGCCACATACATGATATTTTGTAAAACTTTGGTGAAATCAGGTGTGATTTGGTCAGCTGGAAGCACAAGAATGTTCTAAGATGAAAAAAAAATTCTTCATTCCCAGATGTTCCAGCATCTGAAAGTGGCTGTGAGGTCTCGGAGTACAGCGTGGAGATGACAGAGCCCGAGGACGTGGCTTCGGAGGTGTACCACGGGCCGGAGCTGGAGTGCACCGTCGGCAACCTGCTTCCTGGAACCGTGTATCGTTTCAGGGTGAGAGCCCTGAACGACGGAGGGGTGAGTATAAAGTTATGCACTGTGATGGGAACACAAAGTGCTAGCACTTCTGTGTCTGCCCTCCTGAAGTTCCTCAGCAGTATCTGTCCAACCTTGACAACCATTAAACAAGTATAAATGTAAAATCTTATCTCTGAACTAATGTTGTCGTGACTTCATATAGACCCAGCATTAGAAATTTTGTTTCTTTTGTCCTTATATCATTCTATTAAGCTAGCACCCAAGGTCAATAAGAACATCACCCTGTAGAAGCTTTTGATAGTTTTTAGAAAATTTCTATTCTCTCATTGAGTTTATGTATCTGTTGTGGGAAATTGGGACTACATAGTAGTTCTAATAAAAATTCTATAGCATCTTATCTAAATGAACCAGCAATGTCTCAGGTCAACTTTTAAAACTGGAAGATAGAAGAAGCTAGGAACACCAACTTATTTGCTTTTTGCTTTGTTTCAAGTGAAAACTGGAATTCTCTGGCCCATCCTTCTACTGCTCTATCTGGAGTTTTCAACTTGGGCTCTCAGAGATTGAGAGTATATATGCCTATATTTTATCCACAAAGGTGGTAATCCTTTTTTTCTTGGAAATTGCAGAATGATGTGGATTTGGGGGGAGATTCACATTGAGCAGTAGGAGGCCCAGAAACTGTGGGGCTTCTTGGTGTGCCAGAGATGGTGGAAACATGGATGAGGGCAGATAGGTGTGGGTAAAGCAAACTGCTGCTCAAGACCCCCCAAAGTGCCAGTGGTTTGTATAGATGAGCACAATGCAAATAAATAGATTTAATTATTGATGAAATTTTTTAAAAATAAGAAAGCCCAACTTGCAGTGATACTAAGTTGCCAGGCCGGTGACTTTTTTCTAGCTCTCAGTAGTCCTGTTCCCGCCTTTCTTAAGTGAAATGTGCTTGTCTTTAGTCAGTTCCATGTTAACCACAGCTGGCTGTGGGAATCTTGGGTCTGAGTAGGATCTCAAACCTTGAATAGGAGCTGGAGAATTATAGACATAGCACAGATATTTAAATGCAAGCAAAAAAGTCTAAACATTAAAGCCTATGCACCCAAACTTCTATAAGTGAAAAAGAGGCGGGATGGTGGTGACCATGCTGTTGTTTTTGCCCTGTCCTGTCATCTTTACCAGGAATGTCTGCCATAACAAAGATAAACATGCAACTGAGCCGATTTGAGTGTCACTTTCTCACCCCTTTCACTGATTTATCTTGTAAAGAAACTATCTTCAGCCTTGATTTATTCCTGTTGTATTGGACGTAAACTGCATATATGACTGTTGTCAACTTTCAGAGAGCTTCCCCTCCATTCCTAAGTATCTTTACAAGTTATGTTGGAAAATATGAGAGTTTTAGGTTTTGTGGGTTTTTTAAATATTTTCTTATTTTGAAAAGTACAGTCACATATTTCATTAGCCTGGAAATTATTTACTCTTTGCCCCAATTCTTTGAAATAGCAAATGTTTCTCCATTAATACAGGTGCTTCCGGTGGTTATGGCTCTCTCAAAATGTGTTAAATATCTAGTGATGCCTGGCCCTGGGCAGCGTGGTCACTGACGATAACATTAAGAAAAGAGGAGTGCAGTATACACATCTGAATAGTTTGAGATGGTGGGAACATGCTGAGAAATCATGACACAAGCATTAGTTTTCAAAATGAAAGATACCAATAACTAGAATTTGATAACCAGCAACTCCAAGTATGTTTTTTATGCATTAAAAATTAAACTGCACTGTGCATCTGACTTAATTTAATTTGCTGTCCTCTGAGAAATGTTAAAGCAGACATGTTCATGTCACAGTAAAGGAAAAGTGTTTCATAAGCCAACTGTCTAATTCTTTTGAATAAAACAAATACATATATAGCAGACATTTTCCACTCAGGGAATGTGTACAGAAGAAAACCTTACACACATTCAATTGAAAGTGAAAACCATTGGGTAATATTTTTTTAACCAGTTATGTTGATGATGTTAGCCCAGCCCTTATTGGGTTATAAGGTTTTATATGCACACACATGCACAAACACATACATACATGTACATTTACAAGTGTGTGTATGTTCTTCTCTTGCAGTATGGTCCCTATTCTGATATCTCAGAAATTACCACTGCTGCAGGGCCTCCTGGACAATGCAAAGCACCTTGTGTTTCTTTTACACCCGACGGATGTGTCCTAGTGAGTTGGGAGGTAAGTCAGGCATATTCTGCATCAATTGCTATTTCTTCTACTTTGTCTACCCCCAAATAAAAATACAAGTTATGAGGAAACTGCAAAGCCAAAATGCACATGTAGATTTTTTTTGCTCTATATGCAATAATCTCCCTTGGCATTTGCTTGTATCATATAGAGTTGTGGAAATTTTACCACTGGTCAGAATTGAGAGGAAATTAATGTCTCTTTCATGGTTTTCTTTTATATGTATTTAAAATATTCTGGGGCATGTTGCTCTCTTTCTCAGTTTAGTTAGGTGAGCACAATTTAGGTGAGTAGGATTTTTCTTCTCAGTGGAATTATCACCTACTTGAATTTCTGCCTTTCAGAGTCCCGAAAGCTCTGGTGCTGACATCTCAGAGTACAGGTTGGAATGGGGAGAAGATGAAGAATCTTTAGAACTCATTTATCATGGGACAGACACCTGCTTTGAAATAAGAGATCTGTTGCCTGCTGCCCAATATTGCTGTAGACTACAGGTAGGTTGACATTATTCAGATGTTACTCACAAGGACTAGTGTTCCATGAAAGATGCTTTAGGAAACCTACTCAAAGACTTGTAATAGAGGCTATCAGGAAGGATGATAGAAAAAAAAAGTCCTTTTAAAATTAAAATAAATCTGGTTGTTTTGGTGTTTTACAGTTAATTGCTGTTTTTCTAGGAGATCTTGAATTGCAAAACAAAATAAGATTCTTTTCCATTCTATATTTCACTACCCTTGCATCTTGCCTCTTTGTCAGTTTGCTGAATAAATGGCCAAGCCCAAGGTAAAGGTGGCACAGCTCCTTAGAGAGGGTGCCTTCTGTCTAATTCCCCTGAGATGCACATTTCAGTGGGAAAGCCACTTAGAACTGGCAAAAGACAGTAAATTATTTTACCAGCTGTTACATGGAGCCAAAAGCAATATTAGAGTAATTTGGACTAGTCTGCAGTAGATTACAGGACCCCACCCTCCTCCTCCCAGTAATCATTATTAATGCTGGTTATCTGTAAGCTTCCTCTTGGGAGTCCAGAGAAAATAACATCAAGAACAATTGGTTCATATCCTAACACCCAAGAGTGACCATAATCATGGGTTTATTTTACTTTATTCACTTGGATAAATGATTTTTTCCCTTTTGTAAAGTCTTTGTGTCCTGAGAAAATAGAGTTCTTTGTCTTTTTCTTTCCATTTGTTTAGTAACATTTCTTGAGCACAGTGGTACTTTGTGCCAGGATCAGAGGATGATCAGGAGGAGAGATACAAAGATTAATCAGATGTGGTTTTTGACCTTGAAGAGTTCTGTCTTCATACACATTTAGATTTGAATAGATAATGAAACAAAGGTGCAAGATTTAAGTTCCAACTTGATTTAAGTCATGGATAAAATCACTTATTACAAGTATACCCAATGTCTCTGGCCTCTTTGGAGAAAATATTCCCTTCATAGCTTAATTTTCCAGACCAACTGAAGCATTTCTATTAAATTCTGAAGACTGCTTTAAACATTTCTGATTAAACTCTTTTGATATACACCTTTTTTCTTTCTTGAATGGAGCACCTGGGACATAATTAACCTTTTGTCAATGAGTCAGTGTCATAGCAAATTATCTGATCTTTATAATAGTGAGGCTGAGTCATTGGGGAAAGGTTGAATTATGTGCCACACTCCTGTTTTTGGATCAAGGCAGGATATAAATAAAGAGCTGTCTGCCACCACAATAAAGAGCTTCACTCCACTATGCTTTTAGCATTTTGATATCTCTTTAAAATGTTCATATATATATATATATATATATATATATATATTTCTTTTTTTTTCCCTTTCAGGGTATATGAGATCACTTAGCCTTGACTTCCCAAAAACTGCATTATAAAAGATACATTAATAAGAATAGAATCTACATAAAAAATCTTGCCTCCCTGTGTTAACATTAGAAACTATTTTCAAATGTCTATAGTTATTTATAATAAAATGAGTCAGATCTTATGAAGGGAATAGTACTTTTAAAACCACCATCAACCAGCCTGGGCCACTTAGCAAGACCCCATCTCTTAAAAAAAAAAAAAAAATTAGCCAGGCATGTTGGTGCACAACTGTAGTCCTGGCGCAGGAGGCTTAGGCGAGAGAATTGCTTGAGTCCAGGAGTTCAAGGTTATAGTGAGCTGTGATCTGCATTCCAGGCTGAAGGACAGAGCAAGACCCTGTCTCTCAAAAACAAAAAACAAACAAACCCATTGCTATGCTAAAAAAGTGTTACCAGGAAAAGTGTCTCTTTAATCTATATTGATTTCTTAGTATCTATGGACCAAATATGAATTATATTCATTTGATATTACTATAAAGTCAAGTTAGATCTGAATATTCTTTTTAATATTTGGCACCTTAGAAATAAGTCATTGTAGTATCTATCCTGTGTTTTATAAAGATTGGGTACAACATTTCTTATATTGCTCAAGAATTTTTGAATTTTTATATTCTTCATTAGGAATATTTTAATCCAGAAGTACCCGCATAATTCTATTCACGAGGCATATTGTATTAATATGGCATACTATTATAGTAAAAGGCGCTTTTGAATTAAGTTTTCTTTGAAAAATGGTGATAATAAAGGTGTAAATCTAGAAAACATTTTCCATAGAAACAGGCTAGTTTAAAAGAAAGAATAGAAAAAAGAATAGAATTTTCCAGGAATAGAAAAAGAACAATATTGAAAATATTGGTAAGATTCTGATCAGGTCTGTATATTGTTAGTGGTACAGTGCCAATGGTAATTTCCTGGTTTTGATCATTATTTTGTGATTATGTAAAGTGTTTATTAGAATTAGGGAAAACAAAATGAGAGATATACAGAAATTTCTCTGTACTAATTTTGAAACTTTTCTGTAAGTCTAAAATTAGTTCAAAAGGTTTAGAAAAAATAGGAAAAATACCATTTTGTTCATGATTTTTCCAGTGGGTAAGAAGTGAAGCACCTACTGTCAGCCCAACACTATGCCAGGATTTTACATGTTAACCAATTTAATCTTTACAGTAACTGTGAATTAGGTGTTACTGTCCCCATTTTACAGCTGAGGAAACAGGCTAAGAGAGATTAATTTATCTAAGTTGTTAAATGATGGAATCAAAGTTTGAACTAAGCTCCAACTCTTAAAAGCCATGTTCTTGTCCTTCTATTATATGTTGACATAAAGCCTTAGTTGATACAAACATTGGGCTCCACTATATCTTATTTTTCCTGCCCCTGTAATAAATATGTATCAAAAACAAAATCTCAAAATATATAGTCATAAAACAATTTGTGATGTTAAAATTCTTCCAAAAAGAGAGTTGAAGTATTGTCATAAGACACAACTAAATATAACAAAATATTACAATAGAGTTTCAGCTGTGATTTGATAGCAAATACATGCTTTTAGCTTGCTTCTATGAAATTAACAAAGAAGTTGTAAGTTTTGTTTTAGACCTTTAAGTGTGCAAACTACTTTCCTTTGGTTTTGTAATTTGACCTCATAAGCTTTCCTGTGAAATAAATTAGAACTGGGTTTTAGAGTAAATTCACTTTCGTAAGAAGGTTGCCAAATGTTTTTCTTTTTATAAGAAAAAGATATTTTTGATAATATTCACTGAGCTCATATTCTATAGCAGGTACTATTCCAATGTCAAAGATACGGCAGTCAACCAAACAGGCAACCTTGGCCTTAATGTAACTTGCATTCAAATCAGGGAAATAAATAAATCAACTATATACTATGTCGGCAATAAGTGCTATGTTGTAAAAGACAGGGAAATAGGAAATGAGGAGGCTCACAAGAGTTCAGCAGGGAGAGGGATTGCAAGTTTAAACGTGATGTTCAGAGAGGGCTCATGGGGAAGATGACACTTAAGAGAAGGCCTAGAGGAGACAATTGAGCGAGCTGTGCAGATGTCTGGGGAAAAAGTTCTCTGAACAGGAGCAGCAAGTGCAAAGGCCCTGAGGTGGGAGCAAACGTGGTGTCCCTGTGGAGCAACAGGGTAGCCGGCATAGCTGAGGAGAGTAAGCGAAGGGGGAGAGTTACAGGTGATGAAGTCAGAGTGCTAGTGGGTTTTTTGAAGGGCAGTGGTGGTGAGTAGATCAGATAGGGTCTTACAGGCTTTTTTAAGGACTTTGAAGTTTATTCTGAATCAGATGGAAGGCCGCTGAAGGAATTTGAACTAAAGTCCTGATTCATGTTTTAATGGGAGCATTCTGATTGCTATTAATATAGACTGTGGAGCAAAGGCTGACACATCATTTTTTAGAAAGTAGTCATCTATTGAAGTGGACATTGTATAGGATTTGTTTCTACCTGTGTGTCTAGAGATAAATTGGATACTACTTTAGATTTATTTAACGGCAGCTAACTTGGAGGCGGTAGCATGTGCTAATGGTGTGATGTGGCTTTTGTCTCACTGTTCTGTTTATAGGCCTTCAATCAAGCAGGAGCAGGGCCGTACAGTGAACTTGTCCTTTGCCAGACACCAGCATCTGCCCCTGACCCAGTCTCCACTCTCTGCATCCTGGAGGAGGAGCCCCTCAACGCCTACCCTGATTCACCTTCTGTGTGCCTTGTACTGAACTGGGAAGAGCCGTGCAATAACGGATCTGAAATCCTCGCTTACAACATTGATCTTGGAGACACTAGCATTACCGTGGGCACTACCACCACTTACGTTATGAAAGATCTCCTTCCAGAAACTACCTACCGGTGAGTGCAAGGAAGTAGAAATAAAGCTGCATCAACACAGTGGCACATGGGGCTACAAGTTAAATCTCCAGGGGAAATTGACCAAGTGAATGTCATCTCCCAGCTGTTTCTAAGACACCAGATACCCAGAGTGTTGTTTTACCTTTGTCCCTCAGGCCAAAAGACCTATGAAAGAGCCACACTGTTCAGGGACTCACTGGAAGGTTTTGTGTCCACTCTGACCCTCACCCATCTCTACCCCAAAATAGACTCAAATCCTCAGGTCAGCCCTCTAAATGTTCAGGTTAGAAAGTATTATAAAAGAGCTTTGGGGGCAAGGTGTTGGCATAGGAGTTCTGCTTCTTCCTGACATTATGCCTACCTTAGAGGTGGCTTAAATGATTGTAAAAGTTTTAAGATTTGTAGAAGAATGACATTGGAGGTGTGTTGACCTTTATCAAACAACCTATAGTCAAATGACTTCTAAAAACAATGTAGAGCTCAAGGGCTCAAATAAAGGAGCAGATTTGGGGAATCTTTGTTTAATAAGGAAATGTGAGTTATAGTTGAAATTATCAAGATCTTCTACAAAAGTATGATTTAAAAACATGTTAGAAAGTACCTCAAATGATAATTCTGTTATCTGATAATTCTGTTGTAGAGAAAATGAAATAGTTTAGTTAAGTAGCAACTGTGCAAAGATGAGCTTATGTTTGGGTAGCAAAACCTCAAGAGTCTATTTAAAAATTATTTAATAGATGTAACAAATAATTTAAGTCAGTTTTTTTGTTTATTTGTTTTTGAGACAGAATCTCACTCTGTTTCCCCAGCTAGAGTGCAGTGGTGTCAGCATAGCTCACTGCAACCTCAAACTCCTGGGTTCAAGTGATCCTCCTGCCTCAGCCTCCTGAGTAGCTGTGACTACAGGTGTGAGCCACCACACCCAGCTAATTTTTTCTATTTTTGGTAGAGATAGGGTCTTGTTCTTGCTCAGGCTGATCTCAAACTCCTGAGTTCAAGTGATCCTCCCACCTCAGCCTCCCAAAGTGCTAGGATTATAGGTGTGAGTGACTGCACCCGGCCTTAATTCAGTATTAGTATGCCTGCCAGGGCTATTATATTGGGCTGAATGTGAAAAGAAAGTCACATTGGGAGGATGTTACCTTTTAACCTTATAGGGTGGCTTAGAGGATACCATTTTAGACAGATTGCATGGAAATTAAATAGCTTAAAAAAGACAAATATTTGGCTTTTGTTAGTGTGATCGTAGCCAAAAAGAAAAAAAAAACAAATTGGCCCAAGCCTTTGCTGGCCACCTCAATAAATTATAAATTGGGCATTTCATATTTAAAATATTAAAATAATTTATATTTAAGACCACTCTTTGTACGGCTTGAAGAATTTAGCTCTATAGTACACAAGTGGGTACTATATAGTAGAACTCTGGTCAACCCACAATCTTGTTCTTTTAAATTTCAAAAACAATGGCAGTAATTATAGTGAAATACAAAATGAGTATTTCAGGGAGCTAAGGTTATAAGTGAACAGATCATGATGTTGTAGATAAAAAAAAAATGTAATGAAACATTTTGAGCAGGCCATTGAGCTTGGATAAAGGGCTTATTTCTTTTGTTTGATATATTTTTTTAAAACCTCCAGCTGTTACATGTTATTCTCACAGGGTTTATTACTGTGTGTTGCCAAAACAAGACTGTGCACCTCTCTAGTAAATCTACTGATACAAGAAAAGGTTTTTCAGTGGATCTGTCATTTCTCCATTGGTGCTTGCAAAACTATCCATTGGCTTGCTGATACACCCTGTAGAAATTTCACTGGAATTAAAACGCTATTTTTAAAGGCATTTCACTTGAGTTTATAACAGAGTTTGAAATTGAATTTGTGTTTTGGTTTGAAGGAAAAAAGTATTCTTAAAAATGGACACCTGACTTTCGTTTACATGCTCCTAGCCAAGGAGAGTCATAGACTTTGCAAGCTAAAAGATGGGTAGGATCACCTGCTGTCGCCCCTTCTCAGTCTGTGGCTTAAGCTTCTTCAGTGACCTGGGCAGTGGTTACATCTTCCACTCACCAGGCAGTTCATTCCCTTTGTGAATAACTGTTTTTATAGTGTTTCTCTTATACTTTGTCCAAACCTCTCTATATCTAAAATCAGTTCAGTTGACTCTAGAACTTCCTCTGGAGCAGTGGTTCTCAAGGTATGGTCCCTGGACCAGCAGTATTAGCATCACTTGGGACCTTGTTAAAATGAAAATTATCAGGTCCCACCCCAGATATCCTTAATCAGAAATTCTAGGGGAGGGGTGCTACTCTGTGCTTTAATTAGCCTTTAGGAGATTTTGATGCATATTACAATTTGAAAATCTCTGTCTTAGAGCAGTGATTCTTAAATGTCAGTGTAAATAAGAGTTACCTAGAGAACCTTTTCAATATATAAGTGTTTGAGCCCCACTCCTATAGAGTAGGCCCCAGAAGGGGCCTAAACATCATTATCTTATAATGTCAGCTGTCTCTTATTTAACTATCGTCACTATCATTCATCGTGTTTTTACTAGCATGGGTTTTCTGTAACCTCCTCCATCCTCTTCTTTGGACAATTTCTGTTTCTTTATGGCCTCTCTGAGGTCTACTGCCCAGACCTCCAGAAACGATCTGGCTGGCAAAACTGTCACCTTCTTTGTTCTTCTTACTGAACAGTTGTTACGGTTGCCTAAGATTACTTTTTTTAACAGCCTTATTATGTGTCTGACTCATACTGAGCTGGCAAACAACTAAAACTTAAAGTAGATTTGTTTGTTATGCTCATTTATACTCTTCTTGTTTAGTAAAAAGGAGACAAAAATAACATTTATTGAGTTCTTACTATATGTTAAGCACCATGGTAGGCTGCCAAGATATGAATCATAAATCATTTTTTTCATAACAAAATGAAGTGAGCTTTACCAGGAGACAAGTTTGTAGTAGTCACTGACTTGAGTCAGTCTTGACTTCAATCCTGGGTCCCTTGCTTATAGTCTCTGTGACCTTTGGCAAGTTATTTAAGTTCTTGGTTCCTCAGTTTCCTGGTCTGTAAAATAGGGAATAATAATTTTAGCTACCTAACAGGGTGGTTGTGTATTGTAGATAAGAGTTCAGGAGCCTAATATGGGGCCTGATACATAATAAGTAAGTTATCAGTAAATTATCTGTTGTTAATATTTGGTAGGGAAGAAACAACCTGGAAAATTGGTTGTGACCAGATTATAGGTCAACTTATCTGCAGAAACCTGGCATTATCCTTAGGTACTGGAAACATTTGAGGTTTTTTTCCCCATCAAGGCAGGGCATGATTAAAGCAAGTCTAAGCGCCTGGAGATAGAATGGTAGCATTGGCATCAAACGAGCTATTAGGGGAAGGAGCTTGATTGAAGGCTATCTCTGACTCCCCCTTCAGGAAGCCTTCTCTGAATAACTTTACTCTTTTATCCCCAAAAGGAATTTTACTTCTTTAGAAGTTATCTGATGATGATTCTCTTCTTTCATATTTCTTATTTCTTAATTAGATGATTAACTATATGATAGTCTGGGGTGGGAGTAGGGGAGTTGTAAAAAGCCCATCTTTTGCTTTTTAGGCCTTTTCTACCTTAACCCTTCACCTGGGGACCCCCTCCTCAGTCTCCCTCGCCCCCACACTCACTATGTCCTGAGTACTGGTATGGCTCATCGTGATGAGGGAGGTCATCTTCCTGGTTAAGGATGGTTTGTTTTGAAAGTCATTCTTCTTTTAATTTATTTAGCGTTGGAAATTGGATTGTATATATGCGTATAAAGTGCACTGTAGAAGGCTGTGATCTTCTGCAGTAGAAATGTATTTGGCATCTAGAATTAGATATTTTAATAGAGGATTTTCAATCAAAATTTATAAAGAATATGCTTCTTAATTTGATTCATTTAATCAATATTATTAGGGTATTGATGGATATTGCAGACTCCTGGAAACTTGAAGAGATTTTTCATATCAGCCTGGCCAAGACAGAGTTTGCTGGGGTTACATCACTTCCCCAAATTGGAAAGCAAAATTCCATTTCCCATGCTTTTAATTTGCAGAGCTTAAGATTTCAAAAACTTACATAATGCAAGTTAAAAACAAAAAGACCTACAGATCTAAATTTCAAGATTAACATGTTACTTCAACTAAAGAAAAAACTTCTCAAATTTGGGTGTAGGATAGACTTTAATTAATTTAATAAAATAAGAAACTCAATTTGTATTTTCTGAGGTGGATTCTTGGAATTGTTCCTCAAGTTAATGTTTGTTTTTTTCATTAACCCCATGTCACCTATCACTGGAATTAGGAAATTATTTTCACACACTGTGTTTTTCACCCTCAAACAAAACAAACACTAACTGCCTTAGTTCTTATTCAGCTTTCTCAGCCTCCTGTGCTCAGAGTTCTTAATATTTTCCCCAGAATGCAACAAAAAATTGCCTCATTTCATTTTATCGGTTCCTTAGTTCCATTTCAATTTTGAGTGCTATTTTATTAGAACTAATTAATGTTAGCTCAGTGCATCAGTTACACAGAAAAATATTTTGTGTGTATTTTTTCTGAAACAAAATGTGTTTTTGTAAAAATGTAGGATGTTTTAAAATCTAGGTAGTTGATTTCAGGACCAATGCTGAAAATGTGTTGAGTAAAGTGAAAATAAACTTGTTGACTTTTACTAAATTAAAAAAATGCAGTTGTTAAACTGAAAGTATAGTTTGGATTAAAATTATCTTTTCACTGTATTTGTAGCCACATTTAATCCAAGTCATGATAGGAAAGTATGTTATGCCAGAATTCATGAAGGCGTTTGAGCCTAAAGGAACCCAGTTCACGTCCAGATTTGACCTGTACCCAAAGTATAGATCAGTGCAAGTGACTGAACCTACCTGAGCTGCAGCTCCTTCACTTATAAAATGGACAAAGTAATTCCTACTTTATAGGGTCAGGGTAGAAATTTGAGATAGTATTCCATATATCAAACCAAGGTTTCAATGCCTACTAGCTACCTGTGTCAGTTCGATCAAGTTATTTTGAGTTGAACTTCAGTTTCCTCATTTCTAGAAGCAGAGGTAATATTATAGTAGTTCCAACTCTACAGCACGTTCCCTGGAACAGAGGAGCAGGTTCCCAGTGTTTGTCGTGGTGGTTGTCGATGCTATTATTTATCATTTCTACCTATGCCTGTGCCCTTTGTCTTATCCTCACTTTCCTGAGGATATTAATAGCTTAAAAAGAAACCAGTCCTTTTGGCTGTTGCTATGTCCTTGGCCATTACTTGGAGGAAGGAAATATAAAGATGGTATCAGCAAATTTCTCCTGTTACGATGTTAGGTGGTGATACTAGGGTAGCTAAAATGAGGATGCATGTGTGTGCGCAGCACTGTGCCAATCCTCAAGCAAGCTCAACACATTTTTTTTCACTATTGGAAAAGAATAACGGTCTCAAAAGAAGTCATATGGATAAAAACTCTGACAATTAACACTCTAAAGTTAAAAAAGTATGTTTGGCCACATTGAATCTTTTTCTGGAACATCAAGGAGTATAAAATTAGAAAGTGTTATCATATTCCTTAATTAGGTAATCCTATTAGTAAATGCAGAAAAATGGCACTATCCCCATTTTATAGATGAGTAAACTGTTACTTAAAAGTGTTAGATAATGTCCCTAAGGTCCTCAAAATGATGAGCAGGATTCCCAGAGAGGCTACACTACTAAAAATACTATGGTACAGAAATACCGTATTATTTTTGGTGGTGGTGGTGGTAGTGGTGGGTGTGTGTGTTAAGGCTAAGATTATATGCCTAGCAAAACTTCCCAGTAAAAGATCAGAGAACCAGAGAGCTAAAGGTATAAGGAACCCAGTACTTACCAAAATACTATGGAGGTTTAGGGGAAATAAGTGAATTTACAAAAGAAATCAAGTATCACGTCTAAATTTGTTTTTACATCTTGATATTTGTAGCTTCCAAGCTGTTTTTTTAATTCTTATAAGTGAATCATATTTTTTACCATGTTTTTTTCTTGAGCAGAACAACAACCTTAAGGAAACCCTTACCTCATTTCTTTTGTACATTAAAGTAGCTGAGGGCAATTTAGGCTACACAGAACAAAAGGATAGGGCCACCTGGAATATAAGGAGAGCCAGCAGATGGAAGAAAGCCTCTTGGCCACTGAACTCTTGGAATACCTAGAATAAAGGGAAGGAATGGTAGTTTGGACACTGAAAGGACCTTAATATAAACCTTGTAGATGAGGAAATGTTACACTATTGAGGAAAGATGAAGACTTAATATCTGGCTTAATTTTCCTTCTGCAGAGAAGGGAAACAGAATAGTAGTTACCACCATCATGATGGCAGAAACTTTTTGAGGAGATTGTCCCTCTCTGGTTGCTGAAAAGTTTGTTATGTTCCAATCGTAGAAAGAAACTCTTGTGTTAACATCGTAAAGCAATTTTATAAAACTCATGTCTTATAAAGACTCATGTCTTATACATATGTGAACATAAGTATTAATTTCTCTAGAGTAAATACCGAGGAGTAGGATTTCTGGGTCATATGATAAGTGTGTATTTAACTTTATAAGGAAAATGCTTTCCAGTGTGGCTATACCATTTTACATTATCACCAGCCAAATATGAGAGTTCCAGTTGCTCCTTGTCCGTCTCAGCACTTTTTTATATCATAGTATCTCATGTGTTTTTAATTTGCATTTCCTAATGGCTAATACGTCAAGCATTTTTTTGTGTGCTCATTTACTATCTGTATATCATCTTTGATGAAGTGTCTGTTCCAGTCTACTGTCCATTTTTTTAATGGTGTATTATTTCCTTACTGTTGAGTTTTGAGAGGTCATTATACATTCTGGATACAAATCCTTTGTCAGATATATGATTTGCATATCTCACAGTCTATAGCTTGTCTTCATTCTCTCAACAGTGCAAAAGTTTTTAATTTTGATGAAATACAATTGTTCTTTTTTTCATTTCATGAGAGATCATGGTTTTCATGTCATATATGAAAACATTTTACCTAGAAAGATTTCCTTCTGGTTTTTTTTTCTTAAAAGTATAATAGTCTACATTTAGATCTATGGTCCATTTTGAGCTAAATTTTGTATAAGGTATGAGGTTTAAGTTGAGGTTTATAGGTTTATTTTTTTTTCTATTGATAACCAATTATTCCAATACCATTTGTTGAAAAGACTGTCCTTTCTCATTGAATTGCTTTTGTACTTTTGTCAAAAGTTAATTGGACCCCAATACAATAATCATTGGAAACCTCAGCACTCCATTTTTAGCACTGAACAAATCATCAACATAGAAAATCAACAAAGAAACATTGGACCTAACCTGCAATGTAAACCAAATGGACCTAATAGATATTTACAGAATGTTTCATATAACAGCTGCACATACACATTCTACTTAGCTCATGGATCATTCTCAAGGTTAGACCATATATTAGGACACAAAACAAGTTGTAAAAAATTCAAAAACATTGAAATCATACCAAGTATTTTATCTGACCACAATGTAATAAAACTAGAAATCAATAACAAGAGGAACATCGGAAGTTATAAAAACACATGGAAATTAAACAATATACTCCTGAATGACCAGTGAGTCAACAAAGAGATTAAGAAGGAAATTTTAAAAGTTCTCAAAACATATGAAAATGAATACAAACATCAAAACCTATGGGATACAGCAAAAGCAGTAATAAGCGGAGAGTTTATAGCAGTAAGTGCCCTACATCAAAAAGCAGAAAAGCTTCAAATAAATGACCTATCAATTCCTCTCAAAGAACTAGAAAACCAAAAGCAGACCAAACCCAAAATTAGCAGAAAAAAAAAAGAAATAATAAAGATCAGAGCAGAAATAAATGAAATTGCAACACCCCCCACAATACAAAAGATCAACAAAACAAAAAGTTGGTTTTTTGAGAACATAAAATTGACACCCTTAGCTATAGTAATTAAGGAAAAAAAGAGAGAAGACCTAAATAAAATCAGATGAAAAAGGAGACATTACAACTGATACTACAGAATCCCAAAGGATCATTAGAGACTACTATTAACAACTATATGACAATAAATTGAAAACCTAGACGAAATGAATAAATTCCTAGACACATGCATCCTATCAAGATTGAACCAGGAAGAAATCCAAAACCTGAATAAACAAGTAACAAGATAGAAGCCGTAATAAAATGTCTGTCATCAAAGAAAAGCCCAGGACCTGATGGCTTCCCTCCAAAATTCTACCAAGCATTCAAAGAAGAATTACTATCAATCTTACTTTAACTATTTCAAAAAATCGAGAAGTGAATACTCCCAAACTCATTCTATGAGGCCTGTATCACCATAAAGCCAGAACAAGACAACCAAAAAAAAGTAGAGGCCAATATCTCTGATGAACATAGACACAAAAATCCTGAACAAAATACTAACAAACTGAATTCAGCAACACATTAAAAAGATCATTCATCCTGATCAAGTGGGATTCATCCTAGGGATGCAGGATGGTTCAATATTTGCAAATCAGTCATTGTGATACATCATATCAACAGAATGAAGGACAAAAACCATATGATCTTTTCAATTGATACTAAAAAAGCATATGATAAAATTCAACATCCTTTCATGATCAAAACATTCAAAAAAACGGTAATAGAAGGAACTTACCTCAACACAATAAAAGCCATATATGACAGACCCACAGCTAATATCATACTGAATGGGGAAAGACTGAAAGGCTTTCCCCTAAGATCGGGAACAAGACAAGGATGCCCACTTTCACCACTGTAATTCAAGATAGTACTGGCAGTTTTAGCTATAGCAATCAGAGAAGACAAAGAAATACAGGGCATCCAAATTGGAAAGGAAGAAGTCAAATTACCCTTGTTTGCAGACAATATGATCTTATATCTAGATAAACCTAAAGACCCCACAAAAAATACTATTAGAACTGATAAATTCAGTGAAGTTGCAAAATACGAAATCAACAAAATAAGTAGCATTTCTATATGCCAACAGTAAACAATCTGGAAAAGAAACCAAGAAAGTATTAATCCCATTTACAGTAGCTACAAATAAAATAAAATACCTACGAATAAACTTAACCAAAGAAGTGAAAGATCTCTACAGTGAAAACTATAAAACATTGAAGAAAGAAACTGAAGAGGACACAAAAAAATGGAAAGATATTCCATGCTCATGGATTGAAGAATCAATATTGTTTAAATGTTCATACTGCCCAAAGCAATCTACAGATTCAATGCAATCCCCATCAAAATACCAATGACATTCTTCAAAGAATTAGAAAAAATAATTCTAAAATTTATATGAAACCACAAAAGACCCAGAATAGCTAAATCCATCTAGAGTGAAAAGAATAAAACTGGAAGAATCACATTACCTGACTTCAAATCATAAATCCACACATCTGTAGTGAATTTATCTTTGACAACGGTGCCATGAACACAGAGAGAAAAGGACAGTGTCTTCAATAAATGATGCCAGTGGAAACTGAATATCCATATGCAGAAGAATGAAACTAGACCCTTATCTCTCGTCATACGTACACAAAAATCAAATCAAAGTGGATTAAAGATTTAAATCTAAGGCCTGAAACTATGAAATGAAAACATTGGAGAAACAACTCAAGATGTTGGTCTGGGGGTAAGGACTTCCTGAGTAGTACCTCCAAAGCCCAGGCAACCAAAGCAAAATTGGACAAATAGCTTGATAACATCAAGCTAAAAAGCTTCTGCACAGCAAAGGAAACAGTCTACAAAATGAAGAGACAACCCACAGAATGGGAGAAAATATTTGCAAACTACCCATCCCTTTCAATTTAGGGAGGTCTTCTTTAATATTTTCAACAGTGTTTTGTAGTTTCAGTTTTAATTTCTTTCTTTCCTATCTACGTGCCTTTTTTTTTTTTTTTTTCACTAACAGGTACTTTTAGTAAATTATGTTAAGTAGTGGTAAGTGAGAACAGACATCCTTGCCTTGTTCCAGATCTTAAAGGGAAAGCATTTAATATTTTACCATTAGTATGATGTTAGCTATAGGTATTTTTTGCAGATGCCCTTTTTCAGATTGAGGAAGTTCCCTTTTGTCCTTAGTTTTCTGAGAATTTTTATCACAAATAGATGTTGGATTTTGTCAAATGCTTTTTCTGCATCAGTTGATATGATCATATTGTTTTCTTTTGATGTTAATATGACGGGATTGTCTGAAGGCTAGGGAATGAGAGAATGGATAACAGTGGGGAAGAAAAGGAAAGAGGGGGCCAGGTATGGTGACTCATGCCTATAATCTTAACACTTTGGGAGGCCAAGGCAGGAGGATTTCTTGAGGCCATGAGTTGGAGATCGGCATGAGCAACATAGTGACACTCCATCTCTACAAAAAATAGAAAAAAATTAGCGAGGCATGGTGGTGTGTGCCTGTAGTCCTTAGGTACTCAGGAGGCTGAGGCAGTAGGATCACTTGAGCCCTGGAGTTTGAGGTTTCAGTGACCTATGATGACATCACTGCACTCTAGTCCAGGTGACAGAGGGAGAGCCTGTCTCAAAAAAAAAAAAAGAGAGTATTTTCCCTACTCCTTCTCCGAGCACTCAGAGACCCCTGTCTGTCTCCTTAAGCCAGTCTTCCTGGAGCTCCTTTCATGCACGTGTTCACTCCTGGATTCAGGCTGCTCTGAGAGATTATGGAGGGAAAAAATGGTAAACTCACTGCTGATTTGGTGATAATTTGAATTCTATACTTCCCCAAATTTGTCAGCTACTATTTACTTTTCATAGTTCTTAAAAGCCACCCCATTTATTTGGTCCAGGTCTAATAGCTGCATTCAGTGAAGGAGACAGGGTGGAGTAGCTAAGATTTCTATCTCACCTGAAATTAACCTTTCTTTTTTTTTTTTTTTTCTTTTTTAACAATCTACAGGCATATCATTCAGTTGACTTGATGACTTGTATAATCTTTAAATTTGAAAGATTTAGGCTAATTTGAGGTCAAATGATAAATTTAGGTGTTGTGGTAAATAACATTTTCTATTTACATGTAAGCATTAATTGCTATAAATGAGAAGTACATAATACTAAATTATAAGGACATTTTAAACTGATACACTAATCCTAAGAATTTATGCCTTTGACCATATTTTTTGTTATAATGTTGCTTTGAAACACTATGTTTCGAATTTCAAGTGTAAATATTAGAAAGTTTTATTTATTTATTTTTTTCATTTTATTTTTTTTTATTTATTTTTTTTATTTTATTTTTTTTTATTTCGGCATATTATGGGGGTACAGATTTTAAGGTTTCAATAAATGCCCATCCCCCTCCTCCCACAAGTCTGAGTCTCTAGCATGACCATCCCTCAGATGGTGCGCATATCACTCGTTATGTATGTATACACCCGCCCCCCCTCCCCCCCCAATACCCTATTACTGTAGTACCTATGTGTCCACTTAGGTGCTACTCAGTCAATACCAGTTTGCTGGAGAATATATCTGGTGCTTGTTTTTCCATTCTTGGGATACTTCACTTAGTAATATGGGTTCCAGCTCTAACCAGGAAAATATAAGATGTGCTATATCACCATTGTTTCTTAGAGCTGAATAGTACTCCATGGTATACATATACCACATTTTATTAATCCATTCTTGGATTGATGGGCACTTGGGCTGTTTCCACAGCCTAGCGATTATGAATTGTGCTGCTATGAACATTCGAGTGCAGGTGTCTTTTTTGTAGAGTGTCATTGGATCATTTGGGTAGATGCCCAGCAATGGGATTGCTGGATCAAATGGTAGATTCACTTGTATCGCTTTAAGGTATCTCCATATTGCTTTCCACAGAGGTTTACTAGCTTGCAGTCCCACCAGCAGTGTAGGAGTGTTCCTCTCTCTCCACATCCACGCCAGCATTTGTTATTTGGAGACTTTTTGATAAAGGCCATTCTCACTGGAGTTAAGTGATATCTCATTGTAGTTTTGATTTGCATTTCCCTGATGATTAGGGATGGTGAGCATTTTTTCATATGTTTGTTGGCCATTCCTCTGTCTTCTTTAGAAAAGTTTCTGTTCAAGTCCTTTGCCCACTTTTTAATAGGGTTATTTGATTTTTTCTTGCTGATTTTCGTGAGTTTTAAACCTGGTGACACTATGCTCAGTCACCTCAGTGAGATGCCTGCATACCTAGCAGGTATCTAGGTGGAGGTTTCCACTGGAGGGCTCGGAATGAGTCCTGGAGAGATTAGAGGAGATGTAGACCTGGGAGTGGTCTTAAAGTGGTGAAGCTGTGGCAATGTTAAAGTTAGTTGAGAAAATAGAATTTTAGGAAATGCTTTTCTCGTACAGAAGAAAATGACAAGAGCGAGGTTGGGGGAGATCTCTGGTTAGAAAAGCAGAGGAGAAATACTCTTGTAGGGCTATGTAGGCCACTGAACGCCAGGAAGAAGCAAGCTTCAAGAACGCGCCGTCACTGCAGGAAGGGGTGTTGAGGATGAGGGTGGAGCAGTGCCGTCAGTGTGTACTTTGATGACCTTGGAGGACTGTTTCACTCAACTAGTAAGGAAATAGAGGAACAAAAAAATAGGAATAAGATTCCCACTAAATATACAAAATAATAATATTTTCTATATTTTAACTCCATTTGATTTTAAATTCCTAGACCATAAGGGCAGTGTTAATGTATCTTCATTACCCATAACTGTGCTGCACATAGTAAACATCCAGCTAGGATTTTTGCTCATCTGAGTAACACCCTGTTGCTAGCAGTATCTGCATGCTTAGCTCTGGTTAAGCACTTGCAGAGATTGTCAGGTAAGGCTGGCAAAAGTGAAAAGTGAAATGCTCTGTTGAAGAGTTGCTGTCATTTGTTTTTAACTCTAAAGGGAACTCATTTGTTGTTGTATTTAATTTACTCTTTATAGGTTTTATAGTTTATCTACTTCCAAAACTGACTTCGAGATAGCTTAAAGGTAGCTAGAGCAAAATATAAAATCATGTCTTGTCTTTAGGATGTCTTCCCTCAGACAACAAACTTTTTTTTTTTTTTTTTAGTTAAAGAGCTAAAAAAGGCTAAGCACGGTGGCTCACTCCTGTAATCCTAGCACTCTGGGAGGTTAGGTGGGAGTATCATTTGAGCTCAGGAGTTGGAGACCAGCCCAAGCCAAGAGTGACACCCTGTCTCTACCAAAAATAGAAAAAATTAGCAGCCGGGTATGGTCACGACTGCCTATAGTCCCAGCTACTCAGAAGGCTGAGGCAGGAGGATTGCTTAAGCCCCTAGGAGTTTGAGGTTACCATGAGCTATGATGCACTCTAGCTATGATGCACTGCACTGTAGCCCAGATGACAGAGTGAGACTCTGTCTCCAAAAAAATAAACCTAAAATATCTTACTAATGTGCTTTTGTTGTTGTTGTTTTGGGGAATGGAGAATGTAATCTGTCCTCTGAGCTACCCAGTGCTCTATTTGTCTTGAGTTAGTTTAACTTGGTTTTCTTTATTCTACAATATTGCTTTAGGGGCAAGTAATAAATACTCCGTTCAGTGTTTTATTTCGAATGAAAACTTGCTGCTTCTTAAACCTGCATTGTCTGTATTTTTTTTTTCCTTTCTCTAGGATCAGAATTCAGGCTATAAATGAAATTGGAGCTGGACCGTTTAGTCAGTTCATTAAAGCAAAAACTCGGCCATTACCACCCTTGCCTCCTAGGCTAGAATGTGCTGCAGCTGGTCCTCAGAGCCTGAAGCTAAAATGGGGAGACAGTAACTCCAAGACACATGCTGCTGACGACATGGTATACACACTACAGCTGGAGGACAGAAACAAGAGGTGAGAGGGGTGTAAGGACGCATCCCATGGCTTTGGCTGGGGGAATGAAATCTTCCTTGTTCATTATTTCTTACTTGTTCTTAATTACTTGCTCTAAAATACTCTTCCTTCTTGTTCAAAGATTTCCCATGTATTTGAGTCCTACATTTTATACCCTGAGTTGTACCCTCTGTTCTCTGTTTGGAATTTCTAAACATTCTAAAGGTCCTGGTTTCCCTACATGTGATAATATATACTTTTTTTTTCTTTCACAAAGCCAGATAATTGAGAGAAATTATCTAAAAAGAAAATTGTCCAATTCAAATCCACACTATTTAATAGCTTTATATTAGTCACGCGTGCAGAGGGAAATAAGACCCAGGAAGAGATGTTACCTCTTTAAATATTCAGTAACCATCAGGACAAACATGTTTACCAATCTGAAATAGCTGTGGGTGATGTACAGATGGGGATTGTACTCTGTAACTATGGGCAATGCAATATCAAATTAACCAGAGCAGATAGGAGATTCTTTATAAGACTCCAGGAAACACTCTTGGCTATAGAAATTAAATCCAGCCTTTCACATAGTATTTGTTTAACCTAATTTCATTTCCTCTGAAAATGGCCGATCAGAAGACAGGCAACCAAACTGTATTTAGAAATAATCAGATGTCAAACAAAAGTTAATGGTGACAGAATGTTCTGTTACCAAAAGCTCTAATCAGAGAATCAGCATAGGGGATAGGAGATCATAAAACCAAGACAGCCAACACGGTGCTACTTCCCTGCTTACTTACTGAAGCACAAAGCCAGTGTTAGTGTGGAAGCATTTCTGTTATTTCCTTTGGTGCATTACAGTATTCTGTTCCTTTACCTGGAGAACCAGTGCTAGTTACCCAGAAACCCCCTGTCTGTTCTCCACCCGCCACTCTGTAGTTAGGCACCTTGGTCATTGGAGTCCTGTGGGCCTTCAGTGAAGACCAAGATCAAGACAAACACAAGGCCTGGTTCCAGCAGCATAATATCAACTCACATAGAGCATTAGTACCATAGGAGAAAAGTGCTCTGGGAGTTTGGAAGAAACAGAGACCATCTTGTTGCAAAGATCAGGAAAGATTTCTTGAAGGAGTTGACATTTGAACTTGACTTTGAAGGACCTAGCAAATCTGATAGATTGACAACAGAAGAACAAAAAGTGATTGATTGTCCTATTCGAAATTAGTCCTAGTATAGAAAGCACAGAGAAAGTAAGGATTCTTTTGATAGGTGCATTAGAGATTAAATTCATACTCATATGAGACCATTCATCTTACTGTGCTTTGTGCCTTTGGATATGTTTTCACAGGCTTATTACTTTACTGTCAGGGGACTCCTCAACCAGAGAGGGCTGGCAAGAACAGGAGTTATGAACTAACAGAAATCATATATAGATAAAGCTAGTATCAGGAGAAAATTTTAAATTAGTCTTCTTTTTCCCCAGGCTTGTGGCTTCCATTGGTGGTAGAGAGAACCTTCCTTAGAGAACATATTCTAGTTGTACTGTTTTAGAAAAAAGTGAAGCACAGAGGAGTTGTTGAAGCTGGTAGCTGAATTGAGATTAGGGCCAATGCTTCCTGACTCAGTGTACTGCCTCTGCTGCTATCTCTAGAACTGTGGGAAGCGACTGCCCCGCCTCAAGCCAAACACCCCCACCTTGATGCAGTCCCGCCCTGTGTCAGGCAGCCACCCAGTGGTGCCTCATACAGACAACTATACAGATGTGTAGTCTGATCCGAAGTTTTATGTTATATAGAGTGGCTTCTGGGCACAGAACAAAAACCCCACAAGCACTTTTACAAATGAGTATGCTGTTATGAAATATTTAAATATGCCAGATAGAAAACAGTACAGAATCTGGTAATCAATATATGCTCTTTACTTAAAAAAAAAAAAAAAGCCAAAGAGTTGCCTGGTTAATCAAATAAATGACTTACCTAAATTTAAATGGCAATTTAAGAAAACTTACCATTAGGAACAGTATTTTTCTTAATTTTATAAGCTAGAGTCCAAATTTATCTTTTTAAAATTAGATTTGTCAGTGCTCTCAGAAAGTTATTAAAGTGATGGGAATATAGAACAAAATGAATTCTCATTCTATTTGTATAATAATTTTCCCAGGATTTAATAGAATGAAAACAGCTTAATTTTAGTTTGAAGATGACCTTCCTTGGTGTCTTGAAACTGAACTCTCATAGTGAGTAGCCCTTTGTATCCAAGCCTCAAACTTTGGATCTTGGCACAAAAGAATCCAGGAAAAATAATTTGAATTGGATACATCATAATATTCGTTATTAGTGTAGTCTTTGTCAGTTCTAGTCTCCTTAAGGTGCTTTAGGACCTGGCCTGTCCACTTGAAAGGTCCAGTGTCATCTTCCTAAGTGGCAGCTATCTTTTCTACCTCTGAATTGTTATTAGAGGAGTTTCTAGTTGTGGCTCTTGGGAAAAGTGCACATACTGTTTAACATATGTGTTAATTTCATTAACCACCAGTAAGTTCTTATTATGAGTATAACAAAAAAAAAACACGCATATATCCTGCTTGTGGCCAAGGTGAGAACTAGAGATAGATTTAACTGTGGTTTTAATTTACTTTCTTACCTGTGAGGTCTCAAAATATTTCTTTTGCCATGAGCACTTTACTAATAGTCATTGTGGATGTTTGGAAGGAAAGTTGTCTGAGTTGTATGGCTGTCCTAGTCAGCAGTGATAGTATTCCTCTTAAAATGTATTTTGCAATAGAAGCACAATGAAATTTAATAACTCCATGCTTGGTAATAGATTGAAGAGTTGTTGATTTTGGCCATTAAACTATTGTTCTCACATTTTCCTCATCTATAAAATAAAGGGCTTAAAAGAAGGGGTTAGAAGATATGATTTCCCACCTTTTTTCACCTTAAAGCAACAAATCCTTATAGATTATTTGTGAACTAAGTCCTTTACAAAAAGGTATCCTTTGTTGGGAAATGTTATCTCTTTTTCTTCATATTTTTAGCTTCTGCTATTCACAACTAAGAAAATAAGATACTAGGCCAGGCGTGTTGGCTTACGCCTATAATCCTAGCACTCTGGGAGGCAGAGGCGGGCGGATCGTTTGAGCTCAGGAGTTCGAGACCACCCTGAGCAAGAGCGAGACCTGGTCTCTACTAAAAATAGAAAGAAATTAATTGGCCAACTAAAAATATATGGAAAAAAAAAATTAACCGGGCATGGCGGTGCATGCCTGTAGTTCCAGCTACTCAGAAGGCTGAGGCAGGAGGATTGCTTGAGCCCAAGAGTTTGAGGTTGCTGTGAGCTAGGCTGACGCCATGGCACTCTAGCCTAGGCAACAAGAGTGAGACTTTGTCTCCAAAAAAAAAAGAAAGAAAATAAGATACTAACTTCCCTTAAGAGTGACAACTTAGTGTTCAAAACCCCTAAGGTTTTGCATCTATGAGGTGCTAATTTATGTTTATTTATATACCTCTCAATTCAAAAATTTCAGATGACCAGTATATTTACACATAAAATGTTTGTCAAAAAATATATATTTAAACTTTGTAAAGGAAACTTCTATTTATTGTGTACCTATATAATGCCAAGCATTGAGAGCTTTATCTGCATTAGTTAGGTCTTGAAAAAGTGAAATAGTTTTTAGAAAGACAATGAGATTTCTACCAAAGGCTTCCACCATTTAGGTGAAAAAATACATTGTTTTTGATAAGTTGAAATTTTAACTTATGATTATTGGAGTTTTATACATGCAAATGAAGGAAATGTGCTTAAGTATTGGATAGACAAAGATGACTAAGATATATCATATATCCCTGCCCTTAAGGAGCAGTCTGGTAGAAGAGACAGATGCAGTAAAAGCAAATGCTGATGTGGAAAGCTTGAAGATTGGCTCAGGCACTGAGTGTGGAGGGAGAATAGAAGAATAGCATCTAAGATAGGCTTAAAATTAAACAAACAGAGAAGGCTTCTTAGAGAAGGTAACAGATTGGGTAAGTCTGAAAAGGATCCTGATCTTTTAACCTCATGCCTGAGAGCCTTAGAATGGAGACTAGTGATAAGGAGAGAGACTTGGATGGAAAGCATGGATAAAATCTCCAAAGCCCTGCGTCTTTCTCCAAGGAACTACCTCTTTCTATTTTGGTATTTCTAGACCTGGTGCTTATTCATTTATTTTTTAAGATGGGCCCATTTCATGTAAGTAGAAGGAATCCCAAAGGGCATCTTGCTCAAACCCTTGCCTCAAGGTAAATCAAGCTAGAATTCATCCAGATCACCTGGACTTGCTGTGTTGAAAGTTTTTTTCCCCTTGAATAGGACATTTGTTTCCCATGTATTCAAGCTTTTGACTCTCAAGGTTACCAGTCCGTAATTGTGTAGCAACCTTAAAGCAGTGCTTCATCTTTATAGGACTAAATTTATACCAGTGATTAGATTTTGTCATTCAATCAGCAGTTTTTTTCTTGAATTACTACTATGTGCTAGGTTTTATGAGGAATGTAGCATATCTATAAGAACTTATCTTGCTTAGGAAATAAATGAACATTAGATAATGAGCAAGATAGTATAAGAGATTTCATTTAATTTCAACAGAAAAACAAAAATTAAATTAGTTTAGCCTTAGAGTGATTAATTCTATTGTTCTTAACAGATCCAGCACAGAAGATCTGAATGTCTTTGGTTTCCATGTATACAAGAAAAATACATACCCGAAGTAAACATTTTCATAACACTGCGTTAACCTAATATAGGCACTGGCATAACAGGATCAGCTCATGCGTTTTAAGGTTATAGCGCTGTACCGATGATTTTGAAGATGTGTTTATCTGTGTTACTGAAATGAAATGTTATGCTGCCCTGACAGAATTGCAGTTGATGCTGATCGTGGTCCTGACCCCCGATAATTGTACACAGCGCTGTGGCGGGAAGAACATAAATTCCAGGAATGCGTTTATCTGTTTAATCTGTTGTTCAGGTTTAGTCAGATAGCCGGTGTTTTTTAAAGCAAGGCTACAGCAAAATTGGGCTGGGGGAAGAGGGATCTAATAGAGTAGATAATTACCACTTGGTCTCCATTAACTCATCCCTTGCACCCGAGACATTTTTCCCTTCAGCCAGCAAAATTGGAGGGGCTTTGTCATGTTTTCAGTGTGACTGCATGTTGGCTCTTAGAGAAAAACAGAAAATAATCTGCGTAAAGAAACCCTGAAAGGCCAGGGCATATGGCCCCTGGGGAAAGTGAACTTTCTCAGTGTATGTCTGTTAGAACAAACTCCTATTTAACATTTTTTCAGAGTGTGTTGCTGAACTAAATGAAATAGATGTGAGGCAGCTAGCTCAGGGCCATGCCCATAACAGACCCTTAGTATTTGTGTCCCTTCCTTCTCTGGACTAGTTTCTGAACCACGTGGTCATCCTTGTTTGATAAATGGCATTTTTATAATACCTTCAACCACCAGAAGGCTGTTGTAGTTCTTGCCAGAAGTATCAAATCTCCTGTTGTAATCCCAGACCTGTTACTAAATTTCTAGATTACTAGAGGCATATCCCCTTGATTCTTTTTGCCTTAGTTTCTCTCACTACAAAACGCAAATAATGATGCCTGTCTCTAGTCCCTAATTGATGGGAAAAAAATGATTTTGGATACACTTTTCTTTCTTAGAAAAACATAAAATGCAGCCAGCAAAATAAAGAGCATTATTAGTTTAGTCAATTTCAGGCTAAAATGTCTAGACTAAGCGGCGAGAGGTGGTAAACAAACTATTTGAGATGGTAATTGCAATTCAAATTAGTTTTGCTTCTCATCTATTAAAAAATAACAGAATGGAATTGGGTAGCATTTTCCTCAGGTTGAGGCAAGGCCATTAAAATAGTAAGCAAGCAAAAATTTGAACACTCTAGGAGATCAGACGAGATCGGGCGCGTTCAGGCCGGTGTGGCCGGAGACTGAACACTCTAGGAATAATGTCCTTGAAGATGAAAGTCACTGCGTATATTTGAAAGCAAAGTAGAAGAATGGGAAATTTCAAGGTTCTCAGGTGGTCTTTGGACATTCTAACAATCCTTTTTTGGAATTTAAATAAATCTCTAATATATTAATGTCTAAAGTACAGTTTAAACAGTAACAAAATTGAATTTTTTTCTTTTATTCCTTTACTCTTTGTAAAGCATTTCTACCATCAGTAGCTAGAGTGAAATTTTATTTCTCTTAAAAGGATCATGAAAAATTTAACCCACTAATGAAAAAGAATTGCAGTCTGATCACTCACAAGCCAAAAGGTCCATATACAGCCAGGGATGCGGGTAGGAAATTAACCCCTTCACTCATTAGTCTTTTAGAAATAGCTCTTGGCACTTTCATGCTCAGTCTGTAAACAGGGACTCTTGCCAATATCAAAGTCTGTTTAGGAAGTACATCCTCCCTGCCTCAGGTGAACACCCATGATGCCATCTGCTTCCACATAGATGTGGCAGGAGGACTCTGTGTTCTTGGTGGAGTGAGGACATATATTATCCATTCCTATTTTGAACATCTTTCCAAATGCCACATGAGTAATGTAGTAAATTCTCTCCCCCTGCCCCACAAACTATGAAGCCCAGGGAAATTATGAAAAAGAAAAAAAAAAGACAATGACATGTTTCTGTTAATGACTATAGCTGTATTGAGCTTATTAACAGCTGTTGATTTGTGATATTGTGAAACATGTTTTGAAAGGTACCATTTGCAGCCTTTAGTAGACTGCAGGCCATTTTAGGTCAACAGGTTAGATCATTTTGAGGAGTTAATATTAATGAGCTGCTGTTAGCCTGTAGTTGACCTGGGGATTATAAGATAGCAAGAAGGCGTAGTAAACATAAAAACCTTGGCATTATTAATATCCCTTATTTTATACCATGAATATAAGTTATAAGCCATTCAGAGCATTTCTAGATGTTTCTGTCAAAAGAAAACTGTTTTAAGAAAACATTTTAAAACTAAATTCTTTATATATCATTATTTCCCTCTAAAATGATTTAAAATAAAGAAACATTTAAAGATATAAATGTAGAACTTCTTATTCCAGTTGCACTAGTGTAAAAAGTTAGCTTTCACAGTATTAAAGCCTAAACTACTGAAATTAAAAGAATGGCCTTCCTCTAGAATTTCTTGAAAATGTCTAGAATCTGTTACACAGTTTTGCCTTCCTAGTATATATTCAATGAAGAATCATAGAATTTACTTGGTTCTTTCAACTGGATCTTGTAAAAATTCCTGTCAGGTGAACAAGACAGTTGTTATTGTCTGGCAGTTGAGCCATGGAGAATTCTCTGACTTATTCAAGGTCATAGTGAAGGTAACAGACTGCATTCCGGTCAAGGACTTTGTACTACTGAAACATTTCCCCCTCCCTACCCTTGGAGTACTGACAGGCAAGCAGAATAAGCAAAATCATTTTGTATTCACAGAAACATAGAACTGTTTTGTCAATTAAAAAAAAAAAAACTTAATTCTTTTAGAGCAGTTTTAGGTTCACAGCAAAATTGAACTGAAGATACAGATATTCCAAATACCACCTGTACAGCCTCCCCCATTAGCAACATTCCCACCAGAGTGGTACAGTTGTTACAACTGATGAACCTGTTGACATATCACTACCATCCAAAGTCCATAGTTTACATTAGGGTTCACTTTTGGTGGTGTTTGTTCTATGAGTTTGGACAAATTTATAACGACACAGATATTCATTATAGTATCACACAGAGTAGCTTCCCCTATGTCCTCAAGGCGTTGGTTTCAGGACCCCTTATGGAAACCAAATTTGGAGCATGCTCAAGTCTCTATGTAAAATGATGTAGTATTTACATATAACCTATGCACATCCTCCCTTTTACTTTGAATTATCTCTAGGTTACTTATAATACCTAATAAAATGTAAATGATATGTAAATTGTTGTTACACTCTATTTAGGGGAATAACGACAAGAAAAAGTCTATACATGATACATGTTCAGTAGAGATGTAGCCATCCTTTTTCTCTCCAAGTATTTTCAATGCATGGTTGGTTGAATCCACAGTTGTAGAACCCATGGATACGGAGAGCTTACTGTACAAAACATTTTTTTAAGTCATTGATGAATCACCAACCTTGAAACTCCTGTGTGCTTGTGACCTTCTAAGGGCTTTGTTGCAGGAAGGTATTACGGTCAAAGCTGAGGCAAGTTATGAGCAGAGCCATCAAGAATTCATTTAGACTATAAAATACTAATTACCCACCCAACCTTCTGACCTATTTTTTCCCCCTTCCAAATAAATATTTTTAGTACAAGAGAGCGTTTCTCTCCATGTTTCTTCTCCTTAAATAAAAATGCCCAAATTTCTGACACAGTGAACAGCACTGAGGTTGGGCCTGCTGCTACAATTTTCATGTTTTCAGCAGCTTTCCTTAGCCTGGGCTCACCAGGGCAGGCTGGATGTTGGTCACATGCACAGCCTTTCTCTCCAACTCAGGAAAGCCTTGGGGAATGTCAGTGAGGGAGGCCATTCTCAGGGATCCCTCAGGCTTCTCCAACATTGAAAAACAAGGTCAATCATCCATGAGCCTTGCTACTTTGTTATTAATAACATTAGTGTCATTACTGATGTTTTCATAGTATTAAAAACAATAGCATTTATGGAGCACTTAGTTAAGTGCTAGGTGTTGTCTAATAGGTTTTCCCTGAATCATCCTATTTAATTCTCACCACAATCCTACAAGGTAAATTATTATCATACCCATATTACAGAGGAGGAAGCAGCGTGCGGAGTTATAGAGCCCACAATTACCAGGCTGTTGAGCCTGAACACAAAGCCAGGTCTGCTGACGGCAAAGCTTACACCATTACCTACCATATCGTACCCTGGACCCCTGCACAGCAGACTTTGAGCCAGTGGGTCATTACCACAGTGGAGCCCCGTGGATGTTACCACACTTGTCCTTTTCCTTGGTCCTCACAGGAGCTTGGGTCAAGGGCAGATATCTCTGAAGGTACATAGCCACAGGAGCAGGTGATGGGGGTGAAATAGAAGACCCCTCAGAGGTATTGCCAGTGTGGCATGGGGCTCCTTGGTGGCCTTTAAGGAGCGGTGATACCACAGGGGGGCACCTGTGGCTACATATGCCTCAGCCAAAACTGATACTAAAATGATGAGTGACTTTACTGAGCACGTAGTATGTTTCAGGAACCTGCTAGACACACTGTTTCATTGTTGCTCTCTTCAGTGCAAGGACACTCATGTAATCAAAGTAAAGAATGAACATTTCATTTTTACCCCTTGGCTACCAAGTTAAATTAGTAATTTATGTTGGGGAGAGCTAAATGTCTGGCATAGACCCTAATAGATGCAGCAGAACATCACAAATTTAGATTGACCTATTCCTGCTGGTTTGTAAGCCATGAATAGCCCAAATAACCTGGAGAGAGGCCTGCATGGCAGGAGCTGAGAGCCATAGAGATGCTCAGGGTACGACTCAGATCCCTGAGAGGTGATCCATGGAGCTCAAGACAACAGGACCCCTTCTTTCAGCCTCGATGTCACAGGGCCTGTGGTGCATAAAACACATGTGGAATCTGAGCACTGACCCTGGTTGCTCTAAATTATAAGGGAGAGGGAAGAAATCGGGAAGGGTGGATGCTGTTCTCCTCTTCATGGCAAAGCCTCGTTCTGAATCCTCAATTGCATTTAAAATATGTAATCTTCAATCGTCGTGTCGTGGGATGTTTGGTATGTTTAATTCTATCACAAATGGCCTCTGGCTTACTTATTAGTGAATTTTAAAATGAAGTCAGTCTTTTAAAAAAATCGGAGAAAGAAAAAAATGAAGTTGGTCTTTGAAAAACAAATATTTGATGAATATTTTTAATCTTTCCAGAGTGGCTGTAGCCCACAGGGGTGTTAACCTACAGTGCCTCCTGGAGAGGCCACCATGTAAACGGCCGTAAATCACTGGCTATGAAGAAAGAAGATTGTCTCTTCTTCTGCCTCTTGGAATGATGGAAAATAATTAGAGAATTGGGTGGAACAGGGATTATATTTTTTGTGTGTTGGCTTGTATACTTCTTATTATGTTGATTGGTTTTCATTGCCTGATATTTGAGGAGCAAAGGGAAACAGAAATTACTGTCAGCTTGTACTTTTTACACTAAAGCCTACTAGAAAGAAATTTAGTATCCACAGACAATTATCTGAGGCCTGCTCTGTGTCAGACACTACGGTTTTATATGAGCTTTCACATTTAATCCCTGCCACAGTGCTCTGAGGAAGTATCCTGTCCAGACTTCACTGGCAGGACCCAGTGTGAGGGAGGGCAAATATAGACAAAGCCCCACAGCTCGTGTCTGGGGCCGGCATGGTGGCTGGTCTGCAGGATGGTCTCTCTTACCAGGCAGCCACATTTCTACCAAGAGGAAAGATAATAACCTGTGTTAGCCAACAGTGATGTAGATGATCTCTCAGAAGGTAGAGTGGAGTCCTTCTTTGAAAATCCTGTCTTCTCAGCATTGAGTGCTCATCACATACCAGGGCTAGTCTAGGCACTTTTATTAACCTATTTAAACCTCACAACATCTCTGTGAGGTAGGTTCCATCATTATACCTATTGTACAGATGAGAAAACTGAGGCATGAAGAGGCCAAAGAACTTGCTGGTGTTTCACAGTTCATGGAGCCAATTCTAGCCTAAAAAATTGCATTTACTGAGAGCCTACAGAGTACCTAGGTCTTTGGGGAATGTACAGGAAACATAATGCCAGTGTTGCCCCTTAAAAGTTTTCCAAATTAAAACCTTTCAAACAGACTTAAAGTGCCAACTTGGCTGTTATGTGAGGATCATATTTTCAATAACCTACAAAATCGAGAGGTGAGATTTTATAAAGGATTTTATTTTCTGATTAATGAGCTGATATTAGTAAAGTTTAACTAGACTCTATTTATGTATTATATTTAATGAATTCCTTTGTTGAAAAGAGTAAAGTGACATGAAATTAGAAATGACTGTGATAAATGATGTCCATGTTATAAAAAGCCTGAGTCCCAAGTCTTTCCCCTCTCTTTCACCCCCTCGTCTTCTGGCAGTTTTTTCTGCTCTTTTACTTCTTTTATTTCCTCAAGAAGAAGAAAGAGTAGAGGAAACCTTTTAAGCGAGAAAAGTACCAACCTATAAATAATGTGCAGACTGGCAGCCTCTGTCTTTCATGTCCCCCATGGTTTCTGGTCATGCCTCAGAGTGAGATGATCGGGGAACCGTCAGAAGGCCTTGGCTGTGTCATCCAGCTGCATTGCTCAGGTTTTCTGACCTGAGGCCTGTGTATCAGGGTATCCCTAAGGTGGCCGCCGGGTGTGGGGTTAACGCTGTTGGTGCTAGGCAGTGCCTAATTCTGCCTGTGCTGAAAGCAAGGTGATTGAACTTTAAACCCGAAACCCTCTGCGGTGATGTCTCCTTCAGAACCTGCACGGTCACTCTTGTTATTTTCTGATGCAAAAGCAGCCCTTTTTTTGTATTTCTGAGTAACACTATATCTGGACATGAATACAATTTTACATTTCTCATTACTATCTGCTGTTTCTATGATGCTTTTTATAAGTTGGAATCCAATTCTGATTAATAAAATGCTGTGGTACAAGAGCAAAACAAGAATTTGAAGGGACAAAATAGCAGTCCAGAAACAGAAGATTTTGATGTATTTGAAAATTGATATGTGTGCTATTTGCTCAACTTAGATTACATGACAAAATTAGAGTACTGAATCTGCTTCAGTAAATTTCTTTGTGAGTGCTAATGCCCGCATATATAACTGAGTCTGGGCACAAATATATGTTGAACTTATTTTCAAAAGGAAATATTCTCAGAATGTGACATGGCAGGAAGTCAGTAATGTCCCCAGTAGTCCTCTCCAGACTCCTTTAAAAACTGAGCTCTATCACTCTGCATTGAGTAAGGTAAAAATAAAAAAAAATAAAAAAAAAAAAAAACTGAGCTCTATGGCACATTTGTAATGAAGATGTAACACTTTTACTTCTTGCACCACGACTTCAATTTGTGATATAATTAAGGGCAGTTACTCTTTGTTGGCAATTGTAGCCCAGGTGAGGCTGAGTTAATAAATAGCTGTTTGCCTCTAGCATTAGCAAGGATATCTTCATTAAGGCGGTAATATGTCAAGAGTGCTAAATAGGTTGCCATGGTATTTGTAGGTTTCAACCTGGACTCTGGCTTTCCCTGAAATTAAAAATGTTTAGCCTTCAGTAAAAGACACTTCCTTATACAAGAAAGCAGAGAGAACGTTAAATAGGTCAAATGACCGGAGCCCAGAAACTTGATTGCAAAGGCTGATAAACAAAGGGATATTTTAAAGTGAGCATTGACTATGACAGGTTTTGTTTAAAAAAAAAAAAGTTGTTTTAGATCTATGTCTAACCATCCATTCATCCATCAGAGGGACCGTTCTCCAGCACATGGAAAAGATCCTTCAGAAAACCATGCCACACACAGGCCAGCTAACCCATGGGGTTTAGGTCTCATTCGTCTTCAAATCCACAGAGCCTAGTATGCAGCAGATGTTCAAGAAATGTTCACTAAATGAATGCATACATCCTGCTTACCCTCTAGGCCAAATTGGCTCAAGAGTCTGACATTTTAATTTGTGCTTCTGACACTGACCAACTTCCAGTAGTATCTGCAGACAGCAGATTGTCCTCAGATGCTGCGACGGAGAACTGGAAATGGAGCAGCAGTTGGCCCATCTGTGTGGGAACAAGGCAGTGTAGTTGGGTTGACTCGTGTAGTGGTTCTCAAAGTGTCCCTGGACTGGCAGGATTCGGACCCTGAATCTACTAAAGATCCTGGATGATTTAGTGGGAAGTTATATTTTTTCCAGAACTTTATAGTTAACTATTTTTTTAAAAAACAATGACAGTATATTGTAGTTCTGAGTAATCCAGTTTCATTGTGAAAATGCTAAGTTTTCAAGACCCTGGAGGAAAGCACCTAACTTATTGTTTATCTTTGTATGCTTATGTTTCATGGAAATATTAATTAGCAGAGAAGGGCAAAATAGTCCTGGATCAGATGGGAGAAGGAGCCAAAAGCTGTCAGTCTAAACTGTCCAGCCTACCTGTGCTGTTGTCTGTTATTTTGATAAACCTGATGGATGACTCTGTAAACAGTATTATTTTTCTTTTTACATATTTTCTCAAAGCTCCATAATCCTAAGTGTTGTCTTGCCAGTCTATGAAAGGGGCTTTGAAAGCTCTTGGGAAGATAGATAAAGGTTAAAATTAAAATGATATTTTCTGGCTAAACCCTAGTTACCTGCAAAATTTAGGTAAAGAGAGCATCTTATTTCTCATGTGTCCTGTTAACATTAACTTCATTGCCTGGTACATAGTAGAAGTTAAGTTAATATTATCAGGTTATATAGGTATTTATTGCCATTATGAAAAATGTAAAAATTCTGTTTTTTATTAATAAATAAAAATATGAACAGCTGATGTTTCTAGAATATAGGCTGTAATTAAAGGAATCTCATTCTAATCTTTGAATGTGCTTAAATGTGTTTCTTTTATGTAAACATACATTAGACATTAAACTTAACCATAACCTAGCAATGGGTTGATTATTAATTCAGACTGTATGAAAAGCATTTTCCAAGTTGGCCTAATCTGCTCCACTAGTTTGCATCACAATTTCTTGTCATTAATAGAAGTTCTAATGGATTCTGCTCCTTTCTCTAGGTTTATTTCAATCTACAGAGGACCCAGCCACACCTACAAGGTCCAGAGACTGACGGAATTCACGTGCTACTCCTTCAGAATCCAGGCAGCAAGTGAGGCTGGGGAAGGGCCCTTCTCTGAAACCTACACCTTCAGCACCACCAAAAGTGTGCCCCCTGCCATCAAAGGTTTGTGGACATCCATCCTGCCATGTTCTCCTGGGAGAGTAACAAAGCATTGGGACTTAGAGTAGGCTCAACTCTGACTTTAAATATGCTCTTTCAATGTTTCTAATATCAGCAAGATAGAATCAAAAGGACATTCTAGAAAAGAAAGTTGGACAGTGGGCTTCTGAGGAAAATGAGAGGCCTTAAAAGGAAAGGGCCTACAATAATGACTTTTCTCAAGTATGCATACATGTTTATTACAAATAATAGTTAGAAATGAGGGTCAAATTCCTGGTGTTACTGCCTTTAAGATAGTTTATAAAGGAAGGTTTGAGACTCTCCTTTCCCAAAGTCTTTCTGACAAGCAAAGGTTGGCATTCACCTTTGGATGACTTTGGTGCTGACTTAGGCAACTTCAGCAGCCTTTCCCCCCTGTTCATTCTCCTTGAGAGAGATGAGAGAAGGTTTGGATATCAGGGATCTCATGACTTCTGCAATACTTGAGACCCCTAATATCCAAACCTTCTCTCATATCTCTCAGGGAGAGTAAACAAAGGCCACTTTGCCCAGTCCCTCACTCAACCAGGTCTGCTGAACCCTTGGCCACTCTTTCTAGCCACAGAGTTGTGCCTGACTGTAGCAGACCTGCAAGGCAGAACAAACAGCAACAGGAGCTAAAGAATGTTGGCTGCCCCACCCAGCCCCCTCAGGAGTCCATGCCTCATCTTTCCCCATGTCCCATCTTATGGTTCCTGTGGAGGTCCCTGCTGCTTGTCTTTAGGAGGCAGGCAACACAAGTGGCTTTACTTAGCATTTGCTCAAAATGACCCCTGAGGCTGACAGGTGAGGGGTGAGTACAATCTGTAGAAGAGGTCATATATGTGTTTGGCCCAGGAGCAAGGCTATTTGACTCGCTGCTTCCATGTGCAGATGTGTCAGCTACCACCAGGGCACATGGTCAGTTACAGGAACCCCCCAGGCCCTGGGTCAGGGTTTGGCTTGGATTCTCTGACGGTTTCCCATAGCTCCTTCCAGGGCTAGTTTATAGCCAGTACCTTCCCCCCAATTCCCTGCCTTGCAGGCTCTTTGGCAACACCTTCTTTATGTGTCTAGGAAACTAGTGTAAATGTGTGTACATTTATACACACCTGGCTGGGTCACTTTGGCAGTAAATGTTCTGGCCCTTTGGTGCAGCATCACCTTTCAGCTATAACAGAAAAGATTCCTGAGCATGCTGTGGCTGATTGACATGTTGGTGCCAAGGAAGGGTTGACTCATACACCAATTGGCAGACTTCAAGGGTCTTTCTGGTATTAAGGAGCACTAAGTTTGCTCTCAAAGGAATTCTTGGTGGGAATTCATTTTATGGAAAGTAGAACAGCACATTGGTAGCACTGGCACTTCATGGTCCTTCTGCTTCAAAAGAGCAGTTTCTTTTTTTTTATGTATTTTTTTTATTTTAAAATATTAAGGGAGTACACATGTTTTTGTTACACAGATACCTTTCATAATCCTTAAGTTTGGGCTTTTAGTGTGCCTATCACCCAAACAATGTTCATTGTGCCCAGTTTTTGCTCCTTGCCCTCTCCCCCTTTCTTGATTTCCAGTGACATTTTACATCTCTTTGTGCCCACATGTGCCCATCAAATAGCTCCCAATTATTATTAGAGAGTACATGTGGTGTTTGTTTTTTCATTCTTGAGATACTTTGCTTAGGGTAATGGTCTCCAGGTCCATCTAAGTTGTTGCAAAAGACACTATTTCATTCCTTTTTATGGCTGAGTAGTACTCCATGGTGTACATTTATACGCTACATTTTCTTAATCAGAAGTGCAGTTTCCTCACTCTAACATGTGATCAGGTTGTTTTCCCCTCACTCTTACTTTTTTTATTTTTTTATTTTTTTATTTTTTTATTTTTTGAGACAGAGTCTTGCTTTATTGCCCAGGCTAGAGTGAGTGCCATGGCGTCAGCCTAGCTCCCAGCAACCTCAAACTCCTGGGCTTAAGCGATCCTTCTGCCTCAGCCTCCCGAGTAGCTGGGACTACAGGCATGCGCCACCATGCCCGGCTAATTTTTTCTATATATATTAGTTGGCCAATTAATTTCTTTCTATTTATAGTAGAGACAGGGTCTCACTCTTGCTCAGGTTGGTTTTGAACTCCTGACCTCGAGCAATCCACCGGTCTCTGCCTCCCAAAGTGCTAGGATTACAGACGTGAGCCACCACGCCCGGCCTCCCCTCACTTTTAGATTCAAGAAATTGTTGTCTTAGCTGGAGGACTGTTTAGTCTGATAGGATTCCTTATTTAATTTTCTCTTAAATTGCATGGTGTTTTGACCAAGTACTTCCAACATAGCCTCCCTTTTTTTTTTTTTAAGAAAACCCTTATTTTCCTGAAACAATATCATATAGAATTGCAAGTAGAAACAACTGCTTCTAAAGAATTAATTGCCTGTAATTGAAATATAAGGGAGTTCAGAGCAAGATAAGTTACACATTGTAGTTTCAAAGTAGAAAAATAATCAGATATTGAATCAAGCTACAGAGATATAAGCTATAAGAAAATCTCTTAAAAATATGTAATATTTTAAGTGCTTTACTACAGACTAATATAATTTTGCTTTAAATGAGAGTGATGACTCCAGAAGGTGAAAAATAGTCTAAAAATATAAACACAATGGAATTTTTAAAGGCTTTCAGTGCTGCCCATTCTCTGGGACTTTTCTCAAATGTCACCTGCTCCTCAAACCTTCCCTCGACCCTTACCCAGATGTGCCCTTTCCCTCCCATAGAACTCCCCAGCATTTTGTTTGTACCTTCCGTTTTAATCTCCCTTATGTTTTTATACATCTTATACTTGCTCTCCCCTTCCTTCAACTAGAACTTAAGTTCCTTGAAAACAAGGTTTATCTTGTCTGTTTTGGCATTCTCCAGGAATACCTAGGTATTCTCCAGGAATACCTAGAACAGAGCCTAAACCATAGAAGGTGCCCTCAAAACCCATAGAAAAAATAAAAATACAATCCAGACCAAGCTGTTATTTATAGGATAACAAGTAAAGGATTGTTCATCAATGGCTTTCTAGTCATGGAGTAACTTTTCCGTGCCTAAAGGGCACCCTTCTGGTTTTATGAGAGGCTAGGAAAATAAGCTTCCCTCTCAGGGCAGATAAGGCACAACCTCGTTCTCTCTGGGTTCTCACTATTGGGTCTCAAATATTAACTGTTAATATGATACTTTGAATTTTGAGCATGGATATGTGAATTTGTATTTCAGCACCTCGAATAACACAGTTAGAAGGAAATTCATGTGAAATTTTTTGGGAGACGGTACCACCAATGAAAGGCGACCCTGTTAACTACATTCTGCAGGTATTGGTTGGAAGAGAATCCGAGTACAAACAGGTAAGAGCTGGTGTGCACAGCAGGCGTGCAACTGAGCCAGGCTGCTCCTTGTCTCTCCCCATTGCCATGAATGATTCAGTGAGCCACATGTTTCTTAAAATCAGTGGCAGAGACTCCCTAACATGTACCTGTTACCTAATTCTTCAGGGTATATATAAGCCCTAGTTTTACATTTCATTTTGTATATGGTGGTATTCATCTTAAATTTTCAGTTCTCTAGCATAAGCTTGTCTTGTGAAGAGTTCTAAATAGTTTATTTGTATTTGACATTGGCAGTTTTGTTTCCAGTATCATTGTAATTAAAAACTAAAGTGCCAGTGATTTTACTGTAGAAGAGGAAGTAGCCTTAACCTAACTACTAAAGCCTATGTCCTGTCCACTTTTTTTATAGAAGTAATGGAAGGCTAAGGGAGATGATGCATAGGCCCTCAAGGTCTGTGACTCAGAAGCTGTAAGTCATGCTTGTCACCCTTTAATGTCGTAGGAATCACCTGGGAATCTGTGAAAATGTAGACTCTGATTCAGTAGGTCTTGGGTGGGGATTCAGGCTCCCTGGTGATACTGATGTTGCCGGTCCATGGACATAATGTGAGTAGAAGACTATATAAATCACATGGTAAACCCATGCAGGAGAGAATGTAATTGGAATATAGCCAGGCAAAGAATTTAGTTTTATCATTTTTCACATCCCTTATTGATTCTTAATTCTTTCAAAGAAGAATCAGGTCACTAGCTCTGAGGGAATCAAATACTGTGTAGGATTCCATAATGGTCCCTGGAACTTAGCAACTGTTTTGATGAAATCAGGATATAATATTGTTTATTCCATTAGGAAGGCAGAGGCCCATTCTTTACCAGCACTTTTAATAGATACATTCGTTTATATTAAACTTGCAAAGTTGAAGATTAGCATAATTTGTGAAGATTTCTTTATTCAGTTTTCAAGGCTTCAAATGCACAAGACAAATAGAAAATAATGTGATTTGGAGTTTTTGTTTAATTGCTGGTTTGTGTTTCTTACATAATAAATACTACTTGCAAATAAAATGTGTAAGAAAATTTTGGACATTTTGCTGTACTTTGTTAATATGAAGCATCAGATAAAAGGTTGAAGTTTTTAAAACACATTTTGCAAACACTTTATCTTAAATATGACATCTACTAGTATTGATTAACATCAGTGGATGATGTCACCAAAGTTTCCATCATCCTCTCAAATAAGAACAAAGACACTCTCACTTTTCAATCTCATTTTGTATAATACTTCCTTCCCATTTCAGAGTAAATAATTTCACATGTGTAATTGTTTCATCTTACCAGAAAGATATGATCAGTTTCAGGGTTTTAGCTCAAACGGAGAGCAGAGAATTTTCCCCAGTAGATTTAGGTATCTTTAACACCAGCGACATTGTCCCATTCCATAGCAATGTAAAATGGTTAAAATACGAGGTGTTAAGGAATTTCGCAGCATATCATTTGACATTTAACAATAATTCATTTCCCAACAGTACATTCATTGTGTGTTCATCATTGTATTTTAAAAAGCTTTTATCCCATGTACCATGCTTTTCCACCTCTTCTTAGAAAAATGCTCTGCTTCTCAAAGCATAGCAACTGCTATTTCACATTGAGAAAGCAGCCCTATTTGCTCAATATCTATACATGTCAGGCATTACCAAAATATAGGTGAATCTATTCAGTAATTTAGAGTTTATTGGCAGATGGGCTGTTTTGAATCTATTGTTTGTTTAATATTATATATTTAGACCCATGGACATATAAATACTAATATGTATAATCCTACATGCTACAGAATATTTTTCTTATTGTAAACAGCTATAAACAAGTATTTCTTATTGAAAACAGGTGAAAACACAAAGTACTACAGGGCATGCTCAGTAGATGTGGTTAGCATTCCTTACATGTCCATGTATTTCCACATTTACCAAGAAATGATTAAGGCAAGTTGTGGTACATGAAAAGCCACAGTTGAGTCAGGGACAATTTGTACTGGATTTTTTTTTGGTTTCTGCCTATTCAGTGAGCATTAACTTAAACATGATGTTTTGAGTACTTCATTCACTTGTTCTGGACATGAGTTAGGGAATGAAATCCATTTATGTGTGCAGAGCAATGGTTAAAATAATTATAGTCCAAGGATAACTGGCATTGGGCTCTAAATTCATAGAGGCAAAGAGGCAAAGCAAAAGAAAACAAGAGGCAGTCATAGCTATACATACACCGCAGCAGAACTACGGCTATTACAGTGGACTGTGTGTACCTCAGTTATAGCACTAATCGGACAGGATCCCCTAACGTGTGGGCTTCTGTTACTCAATTTTGTGTTTCCAGGACTGGCACATAGTTAGGCACTCAGCAAATGTTTCTTGCATGCATGAAAGAGGCAGTTTCAGAGTAACAGGGTTATTTATATCTGCAGTGATGATACGAGTAAACTTCAGCATGGAATGGATTTAGAAGTGATATTTATAACTTAGGTGAAAAAAATCACCCATAATACAAGAATGTCCTTCTCTACCTCGAGCTTATTTTTACAGGCAACATATGACAGGGACCATGGTCTTTTCTGATGTTTTGCTTGAAGCACTGACTTTAACTTTGCATTGGTTCTAACTGGTTAGCTTTCTTTTGTTCTGTTTTTATGACATCAGGGGATAAGTAGCTGATTTTAATTACTAAACTATTACTAATCTATTAATGTAAAGTACTCAGTCCTTACCTAAAATTTTGCTGTGTGTTAGAATGCATGCATATATCAGTTTGGCTTTTCTGCCATTTAGTAAACATTCCAAACACAAGTTTTTCTCAGGAAGCTTAAAACTTATTTTCAAATAGGATTAATTTTAAAGCATTCTTGAAATGGGTGAAAATTATGTCTATATGCATGTGACTTGAGTTTTTATTTTGCATAAGATACAGCACAGCCAGTTTATCACATACACAATAAGTAAGGTAAAATGAGTCACTAATGTATCTCTATTCAGATAGCAATAACTCTTATAAAAAAATCCTAACTATAAGCATTAAAAACGAGAAGAGTCAGCAAACTAAGAAATTATACCTGTTGGCAGTCAAAATTTGTGACAAATTACTAAAATTCTTGGTGCTCAGATTTGTTACATTGAGAAGAAAACCTTTGAAGCATCTGAAAATCTATAGAATTTCACATTTAATTTGATGATATCCCCGTATAAATATATTTTTATCTTGTATCATTTTTAGAATATAGTATTGAGATATACATTGACTCTTATGGTATTACAAAAAGTATCATGAGGAAAGATCTTTTGTTGACCCAGCTATTTTAAAGTCTTGGAACCTAGAGTCTCCATATTTTTTTAATGACTTTAAACTCATTTTCCTAATACAGAAATTAAAGAACGATGCTGTGACTGTCTGATAGCACATTTTTGAAAATTTTTGTATAAATAAAGGGTTGAACTCAAAAATAGATTAAGACGGAGATCTTTAAAAGCCATTATTTATTATACTGATTTTTAATTTTTTTTTAGGTTCAAGATCCCTTTGAGTATCTGAAGGCCATGACCCCTTACACCAGAAAAATTCCCATACATGTATCCACTTAAAATTCATATAATGAATTCAGCTTCATGGAGTCTAGGTATAGGACCCCTAGTTTATTGAGACACTGTTTAGGTGTTTTATATTATGCAGGATGGCTGGCATAGTTGGTACTCTGAGAGTTCATAGGCCCATTGATGGAAAAAGCACACTCCCAAGGAGTGGCTCAGTAGCAGTACCCTTGCCTACTGTCTTTGGCCAAAGGACAAAGTGGCCTGCAGGTTAACAGATGCCCTCCTGAGCCTGGGGAGGGCGTGGGTGGGGAGGGAACATGAGGACAAGTCTGCCTCCTGTAGTCATGTGATGTTTATTGGAAGAATTAATTCCCCTCGCTGAGCCTCAGCCCTCTCATTGTAAAAGTGGAGATAATAGTCCTCTAACTCAGACTGTTACTGTGAGCATCAGGTCTGTTCAGGCACGAGGAAGAGCTGTGTGGATGATGACGAGGTGCGATTATGTCCCCTGTCCCAGTTCTTGGGAGGGGGGTGACGGTAGTAAAGAGGCGCAGGGGAGCCTCCAGCAGCCCAGCACGTGCTGTTCTCAGCCACCGTCCCCAAAAAGCTCTCTGATATTTACAGGATTGTAACTACGCAGCGTGGTATTTTGAATTAAGGGTATAGATTCTTCATATCAGTTATCTGGGTATTACTTTAAATCCTCCCATTTGGAGTCAACATGTCAAAATTACTTTAAAATATATTGTCTGTCAAACCAAGAACAAAAATAGTCTTTATAAAAATAATATTGCTTCTATACTTATTACAATATTATGATTGGTTACTTCAATAAAAAAATCTTAAATGGAGCTCTGCCTTTTAAATTGGGTTGAGGCAAGAGGAAAAGCCCATAATAGTGCCCCTGTCAAGATGAATGAAGACAAAGGGATACAAGGCACGGCCTGCCGCCCTGGTGTGCGGAGCTGCACACTTCCATGGAAAGCCACCCCTGCGGAAGCACAGCTGTACTGCAGGCTGACGACTCTGCTCTGTGACAGCGTCAGCTCCTAAGTACTGCTGGGCTTTGAGTGCTGTGGATGTGGACATGCCGTGCACACCAGGCCAGCATCATCAGGGCTCCTTTGTTTGATTCCTGCAAGTCCTTATGGGCCCCAAGGTTCCCTGGCACCAAGCATTTGTCCTGGAGTGTTACATATGATTCCTGCAAGGGGGCTAGGGAAAGTATAATCCAGTAACGTATAGCACGCCATATAATGTAGTCTTATATTACTGTTTCTCAGATACTTACTATATGCCAAGCACTGTCCTCGGAGGTTGCTACATATTATCCCATTTAATCTTACCAGTAATCTCATAAGATTCATTATTTACATTTTGGGAGGGTTGGTTTATCCTCTATGGAAGCATGGAACCTTCAAGGAACAAGTGTTACAAAGACAACAAATTAATTTTCAGTGATTTTCGCCTTTCAGTGGTATTTGGGGTTTTTGGATCTCTTATTTTTGCTTTAAATCCCCATCAGTTTATAGTTAATAGTATAGATTTACAAGTATAATAACTAATTTTTTTTCATTTAGTTATATAAAATGTGATTGGCTTATTCCACACGCAGCCATTTAGTTCTTTAAAAATATGAGAGATTTAATTTCATTTTAAAGCCCATCTCCCTTACTTTCTTTAAATCTGAAAATCCTTAATATGTTTCTCTGGAAAAATCTTCACTTCTCTCCTTTGAGATAAGACAGGGCTCACCACATTGAATTTGCTGGTGTAAGGACATTATAATCAGGCCCCAAGGTGGACAAGCCATAAAATGAGCATGTTCTCACACTTACATATTAATATTTATAGAAGAGTATTTGCAGGTTTTAATACTTGGAGCACCTCAAAACTATTCATATTTTTTTCTTTGAGACCTATTTAAATATACCTTAGACTAAATAAAATGAAAATATTTTATGCAAGTTTGTTAATATCAGAAAGAAATAAACTTTCAGTATATTGTGAGCAGTTACTAAAATATAGTATATAAACAGCTTAACTAGGTGAGCACACTATAAAAAGCCAGAGAAAGGGAACTAACACTGACCGATACTGGGCCAGATCCTGTGCTAGGCACTCTGAACTTTTGTATCATTTGCTCCCCCAGCAACTTTGAGAGTTGAAATTTGTTATCCCCATTTTACAGGTAAGGCTGTGAGGGGCAAAGAGAGTTTATATTCTTCTCCCAGGGTCAGGGTCAGAATTCAGCCAAGAGCCAGCTGACTCCCAGTGCAACATTCTTTGCATTACCCATTACTTCAGGCCTGCCTGAGCTCAGCTCTCAGTAGACCCTGGATCAGCAGCAGCTGTAGAATCTCATGCGGTGGCCACTTCACTTATGCTCAGTGCCTGGACTCTCAGTCTGCGCCCTTGGACAGTATGTCTATCTCTGTGCACTGTCACACTGTCCTAATTACTGTAGCTTTGTACCATGTCTTGAAACCTGTGCAGCAAGCCTCCCTACCTCCCCACACACGTGTACACATACTCTAACACTCTTCCTCTCCCGGCTCACCTGGCACTTTAGGATTGTCTTCAATGTTCTTGGACTTTAGACATATTTTTAATGAAAATATTTATATACATATGCACACACGCAATATTCCCAGACTATGGAACAGTCTCATGAGGATTATGGAGTTATAAGAAAAATGTCAATCCCATGGTGACTATGTCCCCCCCCTCAACACACACACACACACACATAGAAGCAAATCAGTTATCAAACCTTAGGACACCATTATCCTCAGAAAATGGGCTATTGGTATTGTTTTAATTTTTGCTTGGCTAAGAATCCAAACGGCTTAATAAGCATTGTTGAATATTTCTAAATATATTAGAAACTCCACATCTTCTGTCAGTACACTGAAAACAACTTAATCATAGTTAATGATTCCATTTTTTGCAATGATGACTGCTCCTATACCAAATTCTCTGTGTGTCCCTATAGTTGTTTGTGTGTCTTAATGCTTACTGTTCACATTTACTTATTTCTGATAATTAGCCTCTCTTTTCAAACACTGTGGTGTCAGAATATGTACCCTTGAGTATTTGAGAGTTCTAATTAGAGACATTCACTGAGCATCAGCCTTGTTCAAGCCATTGTGCTGGTGGTGGTGGTTAGGAAGATATAAAAGTAATAGAACACAATCCCATACTTCAATATATTTATCCCAAATGTGAAAAAAAGATAACATTAACATTGTATTGGCAATGCTTGTGAAAGAGGGAGCTGTGCCAATTAAAATAACAATAACTAAAAGAAAACTATATTTGTAAATTAAGAGCTAACTTTTGATTGAACTTGTCATTAAGGAAATTCCCTTCAAATTGCTATTCTTATTTCTTTCACTAAACTTTTGCCTAATGGTATGAGAAAAGTAAAATTCCTCTACTTTTTAAATACATTTCCAAGATCTTCATTCTGAGGAGTTACAGTTGAGAAGTTCAATCAAAATTAATATATGAAGTCTCTGTTTATTCTCTGAATTGGATTTGTGGGAAATTAAATATACTTTGGGGCCAACTTTTTAAAAGGATGTAGCTATGCAAATTCTGAAACTATAGAAATCATTTAAATAGGTATAAATGTGCATTTATATCCACTTTCCAAAAGTCTCTAAAGCATCTGTGGAGATAGGTTATTAAGTGGCTGCAGTGAGGTCATTGTTTAATGGTAGAAATTAAGAGGCCACACCACAAAAACATCGCCCAAGTCTTTGCTTGCCACAAACCAAGTGGAGAGCTACTTTCTAAAACATCATAAAGAAAAGGCAGTGCTTTCCCTTATGGAGCAGCAGGGAGCAGGGGGTGATCTGGAAGGTCTTTAGTGGAAACACCAGAGAGTTAATGGGTCTATGTGGGAAGACAAAGCCGGAGGCCAAGAGAACTGGACCCACTGTCACCCTGCAGTCTTTAAGTGAGGACTGTAATTGGAGGATGGGCATGGGGTGATGGAACAGGCAGAGCTGGGACAATTCTGGTGGTGAGCATCAGTGTTTGAATTAGAAGTGGGGTCCACAACTCCCCTTATTTGCTAAAGCAACTTCAAGAAATTAACAGCCTCTCTGAGCATTAGTTTGTTTATCTCTAAAATGAAAGTAATGATATTCACCTGACAGTAAAACTAGGAAGATTAAATTCAATAAAGTAGACTTTCTCCAGCATATTTCTTTTGCAAAGCATTTTTCACATTGCCTCATTTAATCCTCAGCCCCCCCTTGGAATACTGTTACTCATTAGGTACTGTTACTATCTCCATGTTAAAGGTGAGAAAACTAAGGCTCCAAGCTGTCACTTGCTGAAATCACAAACCTAGAGCAAGGACTTAGACCCAAGATTCTGATTCCAGTTCCTTTGCTTGAGAAGAGTCTGCCCAGTGTCTCCCAGTGGCCAAGTCACAGTAGACACAGTTCCCAGGGTTGCACAGAAGAAAAAAGAACTCTTAACAGCTACACCGTTTCACCCTTTGATAAGTGTAAACAGATACTTCAAGAGGCATAACCAAAAGAATCAGTGAAAGAAGTGTATCCCAACATTAGCTTATCACCGCCATCGAGTGTCGAATAATTTGTCTACCTGCAGCATTACAGACAGAGAAACCAAAGCCCAGATGGCAAGTGTGGGGTAACCTGCTTTATAAAAGTGATATACTGGTCCCAGAGGTTGCAAATCATTTTGTCCCAGAAAATCCCAACTTAAGTGTTTTAGATTTAAGAAATCTAAATTAAGAAAGTAAAGAACATTCACAATTAAAAGATCTCTTTAAAGAAAAAAAAAAATGGGGCCAGGCGTAGTGGCTCACACTTGTAATCCCAGCACTTTGGAAGGCCGAGGTGGGAGGATCAATTGAGCCCAGGAGTTTGAGGTTGCAGTGAGCTGTGATCATGCCACATATGCTCCAGCCTGGGCAACAGAACAACACTCTGTCTCTAAAAAAATAAAGAGAAAAAAGAAACCCACACAATTATTTTCCAGAGACCTCCCACATGTTAAGAAATAATTTATGGAGAGGCAGCACAATGTAGTGTGAACTCTTGAATAGCTGGCTGTATGTGGGTTGGGGCGATAACCATGGCAACAAGCTTATCTTAAAACATTCATTTAGACTCATCATTGGAACAGTGAGCAGTAAGAAAGGAATGGTCTCTCAGGACCTCAAGGGATTTACTTTTACAGCTCTGTCCTCCTTAGTTGCTCTAGCCCAGCTCTGTTTGTAATTCTAGTTGCTAAGGTACATGCCACAATTTTTAAAAAGGGTAACTCACCAGGAGAAATGTGCTTAAAATCTTACAAAGGGAATAGCAAAAGCAATGATAAATCTGGAAAAGTGTAAGAAGCAAATAGAATTGGTTTTCTGGAGCTTAGTCACTAAACAAAAGTATAATGAATAAGACACTTGAAGTCTACTTGCAATGTTTGAAAATTGAAGGAGGAAAATCTCAAAAAGGCTAAATAACACATGAACATTGGAAGTCTGGTCTTCTTTCTAAACCGTAAGATCCTTTTGTCTCTCAGTTTGCCCAACACTAAACGTTATGTCCAGTGTACTTGCTTCTTGGTGGAAGTTTACACACTAGTTTTTAGAAACATATAGAGACATTTGTGAGTATTTCAGACAAGGTTGAGTTTGTTTGAAATATTTTTTCATTTCTAGGAGATTTGTGTTAATTGACGAAATTATTTGGATTAAATTCTCCAATAAAAAGACATAGAGTGGGCCGGGCGCGGTGGCTCACGCCTGTAATCCTAGCTCTTGGGAGGCCGAGGCGGGCGGATTGCTCAAGGTCAGGAGTTCAAAACCAGCCTGAGCAAGAGCGAGACCCCGTCTCTACTATAAATAGAAAGAAATTAATTGGCCAACTGATATATATATAAAAAAAAAAAAAAATTAGCCGGGCATGGTGGCGCATGCCTGTAGTCCCAGATACTCGGGAGGCTGAGGCAGCAGGATTGCTCGAGCCCAGGAGTTTGAGGTTGCTGTGAGCTAGGCTGACGCCACAGCACTCACTCTAGCCTGGGCAACAAACCGAGACTCTGTCTCAAAAAAAAAAAAAAAAAAAGACATAGAGTGACTGGATGGATAAAAAAAATTAAGACCCAACTATATGTTACTTACAGGAGAGTTACATCCCTTTGAAGGTACACATAGACTGAAAGTAAATGGATGGCAAAAGATATTCACACAAACAGAAACCAAAAGAGAACAAGGATAGCTTTACAGCTTCAGATATAATAGACTTTTAGTCAAAAACTATAAAAAGAGACAAAGAATGACATTATATAACAAGGGAATAATTCATCAAGAGGATATAACAATTATAAATACATATACACCCAACATCAGAGCACCTAAATATATAAAACAAATATTAAAAGATCTAAAGGGAAAGATAAATTGCAGTACAATGATAGTAGACTTAATACCCTACTTTCAAGAGTGGACAAATCATCCACATAGAAAATTAGTAAGAACAAAACATTGGACTTGACCAGTACTTTAGACCAAATGAACCCAATAAAGTTTCCATCTAACAACAATAGAAAACACATTCTTCTCAAGTACATAGGGAACATTTTCTAGGAGAGGTCACATGTTAGAGCACAAAACAAGCCTCAGCAAATTTAAGAAGATTGAAATTATATCAAATTATCTATTCTGGCCATAGTGTTATAAAACTAGAAATCCATACCAGGAGAAATTTTGGAAAAGTCAAAAATGCATGGAAATTAAACAATATGCTCCTGAACAACCAGTGAATCAATGAAGAAATTAAAATGGAAATTAAATATTTTGAGACAAATGAAAATGGAAACATACTAAAACATATGGGATACAGCAAAAAGCAGTTCTAAAACTAAGAGCAAAGTTTACAGTGATACAACACCTACATGAAAAAAGAAGAAAGCTCTCAACCTAAAGTTATATCTCAAGAAACTAGAAAAAGAACAAACTAAGCCCAAAGGCAGCAGAAGGAAGGAAATGATAAAGATGAGAACAGAAATAAATAAAATAGGGACTAGGAAAACAATACAAAATGTCAACTTCAAAACTAAGTTTTTCTTAAAAAAAAAAAAAAAACCTTAGCTAAACTAAAAAGAAAGAGAAGACTCAAAGTCAGAAATTAAAGATTACAGCTGATACTACAATAATAGAAAGGATCATTAGAGATTATTATGAACAATTAAATATCAACAAATTGAATAACATGAAGAAATGGATAAATTCCTAGACACAGCCTACCAAGACTGAAATAGGAAATCTGAACAGACCAGTGAGTAAAGAGATTAAGTCAGTTATAAAAACTCTTCTGTCAAAGAAAAGCGTAGGACCTGATGGCTTTGTGGCTGAATTCTACCAAACATTTAAAAACAACTAATACCAGTCCTTCTCAAACTCTTCCGAAAAATCAAAGAGAAGGGAATACTTGCAAACTCTTTTTGCAAGGCCAACATTACCTTGATACCAAAGGCAAGCAAGGACATTAGAAGAGAAAATTACAGGCCAATATCCTTGATATGAACTTAGATACAAAAACCCTCACCAAAATGCTAGCAAACCCAATTGAACAACACATTAAAAAGATCATCCAGGGCGATCAAGTGGGATTTCTCCCTGGGTTGTGAGGATGGTTCAGCATACGCAAATCAACAAATACAATATGTCATATTAACAGGATGAAGGACAAAAACCATATGATTATCTAATTAGGTACAGAAAAAGTATTTCACAAAATTGCTTTATTAAGGCAGCCTGTTGCTAGGTCATTTTTAAGTTTTAAATAGCAATAACAGCAGCTGACTCTTACTGTGCAATTACTACACACCAGGCGTGTTTTATATACTTTACAGTTACTAACTTAGTGCTGCTCAGCTAGAAAGGATTCATTAATTTTATTTTCTTTTTAATTACTCATCAGCCAAATCTCTTACTGATTTGGTTTAGTTTCAGCTATATTTTTCCTACCTATATTCATTGATGCTAATATAACCCATAAATTTTTATGTAATATTAATCTGATTATCATTTCCTCTTAAGTTTTTTGAGGATCAGTCTCGCTTTGTTAGAACCACCTTTGGAGACCTTCTCCTTCCATCTCCCTTCACAGACTCCTGTTAGCTTCAGTCAACTCAAAGTGTGATGATGTCAAAGTAAACTGATAGTTTTCAAGTTCATGTAATAGCATCTTGATAATTATATTAGGGCTAGCAAAGGGATAAAAACATCCCAGATCCTTAATGGAAGGAAAGAAAGGAGATGTACAGATTAAACACTCAAGACAGACCACTAAATTATTTAAATGTTAATTTGTGATAAATTGGGCTACATCAAAAAAAATTTCTCAAGAAAACAATTAGGCAAGCCATGAAACTGCTAGAAAATATTTGTAACACATATATCCGTCAAAGGACTTATATCCAGATTATATAAAGAGTAGGGACTCTACAATTGATAAGTCATATCACAAATAAGGAAAAAGGTATATGTACTCTTCACAGAAAAAGTCTGTAAATGACCAATAAGCACATGAAAAGATGTGCAACACTATTAAGCATCAGGGAAATGCAATTGAGATGTTGCTCACACCTACTCAAATAGCTAAAATGTACAAGACTGATAATAACAAATGTCAGTGAGGATATGGAGCAACTTAGACCCTCATACTTTGCTGGTGGAAGTACAAGGTGATACAGTCTCTTGGAAAAACTATTTCTCATGAAGTTAAATATATACTGACCCTGTAACCCAGCACTTGTACTCCTAGGTATTTGCCCAAGAAAAATAAAAACTTAAATCCTCAAAGATTTGAAGAAAAATGTTCATAGCATTCTTATTATACAAAACCTCCAAACTGAAAATAATCCACATATTTGGCAAAAAGGAAATGGATAAATTGAGGTATAGTCATATAGGGGAATAATAGCAGTAAAAGTCACAATTACTAAAGCACTAACATGGATGAGTCTCGTAGGCACAAGGGAATGGAATGTGTGCAGCATGATTCCGTTTATATGAACTTATAGAACAAGCGAAACTAATTACAGAGTTAGAAGAAGTCAGACAGTGTTTATCTCTTGTGGGGGGATGAGGTATCTTAGGGGGCCATGCTACACTGTATATATAAGTGTCAAAAAATCATCCTGCCAAAAACTTTGCTTTTTTTAAAAAAATTATTTTTAGTTATTATGGGTATATAATAATTATATGCATTTATAGAGTACATGTGATGTTTTAATATAGGCATACAATGCAAATTAATCAAATCAAGGTAATTGGGATATCCATCACCTCCAGCATTTATCATTTGTGTTAAGAACATTCCGATTCCACTATTTTATAAAAACTTTACATTTTATTATTTGTTCAATTCTTTTAATTGTTTCCATTTTAAAATGTTAATTTGTTTCAGGGACCATAAACATAGCTCTGATTTATAGCCTAAATTATTAAAATTTAGCTAGATGCATCTTTATTACCTAAAACATCATCTGCATTTCTATTCAGTGCCTTATCTCCTCTGTCAAAGTCAGAGTCACTGGATTTTGTATTCTATTTTATTCAAAGGTGTTGGAATACCTTTTTTATGGATGAAATACAGATTGGGAGAAATACTTTTTATATAATTTTTGTTGTTATGAAGTGAATTTAAACCAAGTCAATGTTCATGACATACCTGATATCATAGGAGACCACAGTGTTGTTATAATTTCATTAACTAGGACTTTCCTTTTCTTGAAGGTATACAAGGGAGAAGAAGCCACATTCCAAATCTCAGGCCTCCAGACCAACACAGACTACAGGTTCCGCGTGTGTGCGTGTCGTCGCTGTTTAGACACCTCTCAGGAGCTAAGCGGAGCTTTCAGCCCCTCTGCGGCTTTTGTATTACAACGAAGTGAGGTCATGCTTACAGGGGACATGGGGAGCTTAGATGATCCCAAAATGAAGAGCATGATGCCTACTGATGAACAGTTTGCAGCCCTCATTGTGCTTGGCTTTGCAACTTTGTCCATTTTATTTGCCTTTATATTACAGTACTTCTTAATGAAGTAAACAAACCCAACAAAACTAGAGGTATGAATTTAATTAATGCTACACATTTTAATACACACATTTATTCAGATACTCCCCTTTTTAAGCCCTTTTGTTCTTTGATTTATATACTCTTGTTTTACAGATTTAGCTAGAAAAAATAAATGTCAGTGTTTTGGTGCACCTTTTTGAAATGCAAAACTAGGAAGAGGTTAAACTGGATTTAAAAAAAAGAAGAAGAAAAGCAAACCAGATACCAAAAGCTAGCTTTGTTATGTTTTCTTTTAAATTTTCAGATTTGACTTTATTCTGTTTTCACTGATGTCTTTTGCAAGCCTTTGATTTTTTTTTTTATGTTGCAGTTTAGTAATTTATATTCACCAGTCACTTGTTATGTCTTGATCATCTATATCTGTAAACATGAATCACAGCGTATGTAGTTACAGGGCCAGGATTTCACTGTTGTCAGAGTATTACCACACAGTAACGACATGCAAGAGATGTGTTAACTCAGATAGGACTGCCCTAAACAACCATTTTGTCACTCAGTTATTTAACTGTGTTTAGCTCATTTAAATCAAAATGTGTACTTTAATCTAAAATGTTTTAATACTCTGTATTTCTTATGATTTTAACACTATGAGCTGCCTGTATAAGAAATCAAGTAACCAAAATGCACCTATAAATTATGGAGCATTGTAGATTTTACCACATCAATTCATAGCAGTAACTTTAAGAGGGCATTGTGCAATAGTTAGTTGTTTCCTTGTTCAGCTATTTTAAAAGCTGCTTTAACTTGTTTGTTTGTCTTTGTATATAACTACTTCTGATCTAATCACTAGAGTTATTATATTCTGTTATGTTTGACCAGAATTATATGACAAGAACTGGTGACAGTTTAGTGCCTCTGCCCATTGTCCATGATTTACGCTAATTGTGAGCAATCTTCTTAGGTGTCAGCTCATTATTTTGAAAGATTTGCCTTTAGGCTGTTCTTTGAGGTATCAGTGAAGTGATTGAATTTCAATACCTTAATTCAATGTGCATAATACTAATGTAACAGCAGATGAAAATTGATAAAACCCAAAAGAGAGTCATCTAAATTTGTAGTTCCTATTTCTGTGGGTTTGCCTGGCCATGGTTGGAGAGGGGATGGTGTTTGGCGGTAAGCACAGGGTGTTTGGGGATCAAGGAGCCTAGATTCTCTCCCTGGATCTGTCACTAACTTGCTGCGTGACCTGAACATGTCACTTTACCTCTCTGTGCCTCAGTTTTCCCATGCATGAAAAATAAAATAAAAATAAAAGGGGATTCTAATGTTTGTAAGTGCTTTGAGATCTTTGATCAACAGGTGCTATTGGAGTGCAAAGTGTTACTCTTGCATGTTTGAGTCATGAGATAATCAATTTTAACCCAAAGTCATTGGATTATTTATATGAAGTCCATAATGCTCGAGTACCTCAGGGACATATAAGAGTTGGAGGTGCAAATATATTCCAAAAGGGTGCAACAGACACAGTGTATCCCCCTGCTTCTGTTTTTGTATATTTTTGCTACTTGGTTTTCTTGATCATAGCTATTTTGTGCTTGGTCTTTGTTGTCTAAGATGCAGTATCCTGTACTAGCTTATAATATTCCCATACCAAAGTCATGGGGAAACCAACATTATTTTGTTTTGGTTTATTTATACTATATTCTGCATACAGTACTTTAAATGCCAATTACAGTGCAATCTTTATTTATTGTAAGATTTTTAAAATGTACTTATGTACTAATTTTCCCTTGTAGCATGTTATTTTTTTGTGTTTTATACTTTTGTAATTTTAGGTCAGTTTTGTTCCTTGGCAACATCTGTAGTATTATTAATCTTCTGACATTTTCTTGTGTTTTTAAAAGATAAGAGCATCTAGTGCATTAAATGCCAAAAAAAAAAGAATTCATTATCAGTGATTGAAACGTTTACATGTACCCAAAAACCATAATCATCTCTTGAAAGAAAGTGCTAAGATCAATGAATTAATTCTGTGTGCCTATATTGATGTAGTAAGTACTAGAGAGTTTTGTATTTTATTATTAAGTATAATAATTAGTTTAATTAGCCTTGCAAACTGATGGCATCAAGGAAATATATTTTTGCCAAAGTTCTGGCCTTCTAAAACTCATCCCTCTATTTAAGTGTGTGATATGCCCACTATGACATTGCATCTGCATTTTCTGAAACAATTTCATGCAGGTGTTTTGGGAAGAAGGTATTTTTTTAAGCAATGAAAATTCAACTGAGTACAAAACCCTCTTTGCAGGGCGGGGGAAGTCTTTTTTTGAAACACTTCAGAACTGCTGCTATAAAGAAATTCTCTGAATTGGTTGAATTTTTAAGAATGAATAGTACTTTAAGCCAAAATTGTTATGAGTATTTGATCTTTTTGAGACTTTCATACTATCTAATGACCAGAAAGCTGAAGTGTATGATGAAATACAAGCTGATGGCACTTTATTTTATTGCTCTCCATTATTTGGTATTCATTATAATCCCTTCAGTCAGAAAATTATTACTTTCTATGGCACTATTTTCTATCACAGATATGTATATGTGATATTGATATATAACTATATATATTGCCATTACACATGAACAATAAAATAAAGTGTTATATTAACCTGATCCCTTTGCCCTTTTGCTATATATGTTATGTAGGAGTGAGTGAGTGGCTTTCAATGCTCTGACTCTTCTCTGTGTATCAGACTCATCCCTGGCACAAGAAATTCCAGTCATGTGAAGCAAACTGCCCTTTGTCCTCAAAGAAATTGTTTAAAAAGAAAACTTTTTTAAAAGATTTTTTTTCATATTATCTGCCTTGTTCTTATCAACTTGAAATGTTGGCATTTTCTAACCTTGTTTTGTTGGCTACAGTAATTCAGTATTCATGTCAAAATTGAGAAGTGCCCTAACTGAATGTGTTTGAATGTTATCCTTGCACAATTCTTTAAATTGAAAGACAAAATGTTTTTACCTCACTGTTGGACATACATTCCAAGCTTTTCAACTCTAGGAGAAAAAAAAATCATATGTTTTCCTGTATTGTAAATTTTAGACTATTTCATATACATTGTATTAAAACTGCCATATCAATTTTAATGTATAGATTTTGCAAATACTATGCTATATGTAATACCTAACTGTATCTGTAGTGTATATGTAATATATTTATGCCCAATAAATGTTTTAATTCTTTCTGACTTAAGTAGGGTTTTTCTGCCATGAATAGGATTGCTTTTGTTGTTGTTGTTGTTGTTGTTGTTGTTGTTGCTTTTTAAGTACTTAAACCACATTCCCCAGAATCTGAAAAGTCAAATGGCTTTAGAGGCCAGGCAGGTGGCATAGGGCATGATGCCATCTATAAAGGCAGCTGCAGCTCAGCTCCTGCTGGTTGAGGTCTTACAGGACTGCCAGCCACAATCACATAAGCAGATATGTCAAAAGAAGCCAAAAATCCAGGTTCCCCCATGGGGGCCAACTAAAATGTGATTGTGGACTGTATAGGCTTTGCCAGAGGCTATGTGGATAAACCTCTTTGCCTGACATTTTATCTATATGCCAAGACTCAAGAGCAGATCTCCCTCTGTTCACCTGGCACACTGGCTGCTTCCTCTCCCATGACAAACTCAGTCTTGATCCCCTCTTCCTTCCTGTGGGTCTCAACAACAACAACAATAGCAACGAAGCCTAGTGTTTCTAACATGGCCATGGTTTTACCATTAGGGTTAGACTGTTTTGCTAGAAATCCCTACTGTCTTTTTTTTTTTATTTCTGGGGGGAAAATGTATAGGAAAACTGTAACTCAAAGCTCACTTTTTTCTATCAAGAATGGTAGTCATTCTTCTGGGTAAAGATGACAAATTAAGCACACATCAGATTTTGCATGCTTCCGACCCTCTACTAAAAATACAGTAAAGATTTTTTTTAAGAGATGGGGTCTCATTCTGTCACCCAAACTGGAGTGTAGTGACATGATCATAGCTCACTGCAATTATTTTGTTTTTTTAAGTCACAGCTCCCCTCAAGACTGGGAAAAATGGCAAAGAAGCTTTTAGCACCAGAATTTTGGAAACTAGACCTAAAAAGAGCTGCATTCTATTTGTCGGAGGGAATAATGAGCACCAATTCAATTTTTAAATTCTCAATGCAGAATACCCTGAAGGCTCAAAAATTGACAGTAGCATATTCCTTCGAAGTGATGGTAAAGAGGGAGAGGAGCCTGAAATTGTATTGTGTGAAAGCTGTTTAAACAGCAGTTAGATCTCAAAAATCCCTCCCCATTTTTTTTTTCCAGCTGAACAACTTGTCCCTCCATCACGTTTGCAGAAGCCTAGAAGTTTAACCTCAGGAGAATGTTAAAATAGAAAGTCCCTGGACTGGGAGACACTGTCCACAGTTGAGAATGAAGGTACCATTTCAAAAATGGAATTTGGTGAACATAGGCATATGGGAGAACGTTAGAATCTTACCTGAAGAGGCTCATGGGCCAGAAAGAAAGATCTAAAAATCTTCAATGAAGTGGTTCAGCCAGAGCATCTTTTGGTGGTACTTTTCAACCTTAGCTGTACATTAACATCTCCTGGGGAGCCTTTCAAAATTTCCAGACTCTACACCAATCAAATGTGTTTTGCCAGAGCATCACTGGTTTTTAAAGCTCCCCAGTGATTCTACTGTTCGGCCAAGACTGAGAACCACTACAGTAAGGTGAGACTCTCGGCAGGCTCCTGTCATCCTTTTAGTCTTCATCTTAACCAAGGGTAACCTGCATCTGATGAAAGCTTCTAACATGAGTGAAAAGCCCAAAGCCAACAACTTGGAAGCATCAGGGACTACAGGGAGAAGCAGCTTCCAAAAAAACTATTATCTCCAGAGAGATAAGAGAAATAAGGCATCTATAGAATAAGGATAGAATGTTATAGAAAAGAAACTCTTAAAAGAACAAGAAAAATGTTCTTGGAAATTAAAAATTCAGTACAGCAGTTGGAAGCTGAAACTAAGCAAATAACCCAAAAAATAGAGCAAAAAAATGAAAAGAAAAAAACTAGGACCAGACCAGGATGTCCAATATCCAAGTAATAAGAACTCCAGAAAGAACACACAAAGTGGAGAGGAGGACATCATCAAACACATGTGTTTCTAATAAACACAATGAAAGGGCACGAGGGTACTCTGCACCATGGATGAAGACAGGACTTCTACTAAGGCATGCCATCTTGTAATTTTGAAACACTAGGAAGAGACCTCCCAAAGAAAAGCTGGTCACTCAGAAGGATTAGGAATCAAGAATGGCATTAGACACCTCAATAGCAATGCTGGAAGCTGGGCATCAGTGAAGCAATTCAAGATTTTGAAAGAAATAGATTTCTCACCTGCCCACTCTCAATCAAGTGTAAGGTAACGTGAAGACATTTTTAGAAATGCAAGATCTCACCAATTTATCTCCCTTGCACTCTTTCTCAGGAAGCTACTAGAGGATATGCTCTCCCATGAAAGTGAATAAACCAAGAAGCATCCATGGGATTCTGCCTGTAGTGCTTTTTATTCCGATCAGAAGCCAGCTCTCTGGTCCTATGCCCCAAAAGGATTTGTGCAGCTACCACTTTCCCAACCCCCAACTGCGATCGCCCTGTGTGCCCTCCCGCGCCGAGCTCGTGTGCGCATGCGCACGCTTTCTTACACAGAGTTACTGTGCAATGACCCTTTTAAAAAAATCTCTCAGGATATTTTGCCTTGGGCTAATTAAAACTAACAGCTACTCTATCTACAGATACCTTGTATTCAGGGTAGTAACTAAAAACAATTCTTGTGCCTCAAGAGCTGGGGGAGGAGTGTGTGCATGCCGGAGCCAGTCTCCTTTTAACTGTGCAGCATGTATGTAGCACATTATCTGGCATGCAATAGATGCTAAAAAAGATTTGTTGAATTGAACTCAACTAATTTGGTAAGAAAAAAAAATTGACATAGCAGTGATGTGATCCATAGGCTTCTGCTGTTTCAACCCATAATCTTTTGGCACAGGTGTGTTATTTTAGGTGCAATATTTTGATTTTTTTATGAAGTAGTTGTCAATATTTTAAAACATGGATATTTTACACAAAATCTTGGAATTCCAGATTCTATTGGGAAGACTTGGCAACTCTAGGTCTTGTTCTGGTATGGAGGTTATCACCAGAGATGAATAGTGGCTGCCCTTGTTGGTCGCGGCATTTGCTCTGCGGTTAATCACATTTCCCACTAAATACTTGGCACGGATGTGGATATTGTCTCCATCAAAATGAATAAACAGGGCATCCAGAATGATGAATCTGTTTCTCCATTAAAAAAACAGCAAAAACACCAGTTAAAAAGGCCCAAAATCAACTTTTTCAGAACTCTGGGAATTAACCAAAAGTTTGCAACAATCTGAACCTTGGTAAGAACAGCTTTTGTGGCATTGTAACTCAGTCTACTTCATCCCCACTCTCTGCAGCTCCACAGTTGTCTTGAAAACCAGCAGCTGTCAGTCATGGTAGCCCTAGAAACCAGTAGTCCTGCAGCCACAGGAGCATATTGAGTTGAGAGCTCCTCAAAATGTCTCAAACCCAGAGTATTGTTACTATTTAACCTGCCTCACAGGTCCCTGGAAAAGGCCCCATTTGCAGGGTGTTGTCATTTAACCCGACTGGGAGCTGCTCTATGGGAAAGGCCTAATACCCAGAGCATTTTTTGAAAAACAATCAGTGCAGTTGTTTAACACTGCAGCTGCCTGGGCTGGGCTGCGATACTTGTTGGGGTAAACAAGAACGTGGCTAAAAACTTAAAAGGAAGACATGGAGAACAAGATAACCATACGGGGCTTTTAAAAGTTCCTGACATCATCCTGGGTATCTACAAGGCCATGCACATGAGCAGGGCTGTGCACAGACCTCAGTTTCTCATTTCTGTCTGATCTTCAGGCCTTGTGCAAGCAGGAAGTGAAGGCTAAGGCAGAATTGTAAACTTCCTGAGCTTTGAAAATGTACTCCAACACACAGAGCCCCTTGACAAAGATTGGAAAATATATTGGTTCAAGGCATTTAAGGAAATCTGTGACCAATCACTAGCTGACTTTTAATTTAAATACAGATTGCAGTAGCCAGATGTAAAGGAAGAAGTCTGGAAGAATACACACCAAATTCATAATTCAGATTAACCCTAATAGGGTGTGGGGAGGTGATGGTCAAAGAGGAGTGTATCTTAACTGTAATATTTTAACCTTTCAGATGAAACAAATTATGTATTATTTGTGAAATAAAAATCAATTTTTATGGCCAAAAAACCATAGCAAAGACATGGACTTCCTTCCCTTTTTCTGAGTCAAAAGATAAATACAATAAAGAATTGTTCTTAAGTTTTTTTTTCCTAGGACTAAATGTACAGACTTTTTTATTTCTGTTCAACCAAGTTGTAAGAAATATGTTAAATTCAGATAAACAAATTTTTTGCATATATGAGCCATTGAATGCCTTAGATTTTCTACTATAGCAGTGTTTCCCAAGAGGTATGCATAAGGAGGTATGCAAGGTAATTTTAAGTGGTACGTGTCTAACCTTTTAAATTATATAATTTTTGACATCTGTACTAGGGAAAAATATAACTGTCATACCAAAGACAAACAAGTAGGTTAAAGTGGATATTTGATTTCATAAAAGAAATACAATAAGTAATAATTCAGGTGCTACTCAGATATGGCAGAAAGCACAGGGGTAACAGTCAAAAGACTGAAGTTTAAGAACAATGCACCAGGGAACACTGCCTTCTGAAATACAAATGCATCTAAGCAACACATAAGCTAGCTCCTGGAAATGCATTCTTTTTATGTTCAGGTGAAAAGAGTTCTGTTTTGAGGAAAGAGGAAAGGGGGAGTGGAAATAAAAATCAGGATCCACACAGAACTGGAAGTTGAACTGGACTAGAAAGTTTCTGTAGCTGTTCCCTCCCAGCTCAATAACCTGCTTAGACATTCCTGTTTTACTGTGCATATTTTATGTTCAGTGATTTTGGTTTTGAACTTGGCCTGGGGGGCAAGAATTAGAGTATAATGGGCCTCTGCTGTTTTGTCTGCCACTCTTTCCTCTGGGCAGTGAGCTAGGGACACCCTCTCCCACCTTCAACTTCACCCATTTGGTTCTCTAGAGTTGCTGTGTTCTTCTAAGACCTTTTTCTCTGACATAAGTACATTGTTCAAGGAATAGGTCCCCAACCCACACTGGGGCCCATCCCTGGATTTGGTATTAAGACTCAAATTAGTCTCGCTCCAGTAGCTGAAACTGTAAGATGAAAAGCTCCAAAATTTGGGGCAGCTGGTTTTCTTGATGTAGAGGAACCCGTGTTCAGTGAGAGAAAACAATGAAACTGGCAAGGAAAGAGGAATAAGAAAGAGACACAGAGCTGCCTTACAAGGTCCCTAGTTAAGGCCCAGTTCATTCTGTCCTCAGTTTGCTGAGACCCCCATCCCCAGTTTCTTCTGATAAATTTTCCTTTATTTTTAAGCTAGTTGGACTTGGGTTGCTAACACCAAAATCCAAGTTTTCTGTCTAGGATAGAAAGCACTTAACACCTAATTTCCTATTGCAATGGGGGCTTATTTAAAGTAGAGTATACTATGTGCAAAATGTACAATCTCAGTTTTTGAGCTGGGAATGTATTCAGATTTGGCCTTTTTATTTGTGTTTTTTATTTTTTACCTTTCAAGCAATATAGACTGAACTTAGGAAAGCTACAAGGTTTTTTTTATTAAAATCTAAATAAAATGATGCTGAAGTAGAGCACATATTAGTGAGCGCTTGGAGCATGTCAAGCACCTGACACACGTTATCTCATTTATGCCTCATAGCAGCTCTTTGTGGCGAGTATGTCAAGTAACTTGGGCAAAGCATGTAAGTGAGTGTTGACGGAAAATTCATGCCTGGCCTTACTTAATTTCTGAGGCTGGTAAACTTTACCTCTGTGCTGTACTGCCTGCAAAAAAAATACCTTCAGGATTTCTTCTGTCATTGCATTTTAACTGATGTGAATAGTTGTACCAGTGTTGGACTTTATCTTGTAAATACCATGGTGTTAAAATAAGGTTTAAACACATATTAAAGAGCCAGCAACTGTAGCCTTGACCTTCAGGCTTGAGTTCACCCCTTCACTGCCATCCTTCCCCTTCCTGATAGAAGAAAAGGCACCAGGTGTACTTATCCAAAAGTCAAATGTTTGATGCTATGAAGAACAGACTGAGTCTCTTCTCCTAAGACAAGGAGTGGCAGCTCTGGGTTTTAAGACTTGGGTTCCTCCCGTGTGAGGCAGATTGAACTAGCCACATCATCTAAGTCCTTAGCTCTACGATTCTTTGGAGGTAGTGGGCTTCAGTCCAAACTACAATTGCTTGATTAAAATAATCAGGGGACAGTCTGCAAGGTCCTCCACATATGTGCAGCCTCCAACTTGCTGTAGATGAGAAAATTGGCGCCGAGCACTGAAAACATCTGACACTTGGATTGTGAAACTGCCAGTTAGGAAAGTTGCTCAGTCAGCCTCTGCACTTCTACTCAGGGAGCACCACGCTTCTACAAAGCTTATTTCAGATGCTGCCACATAGGGGTTAGGAAATTTGAAAAATGGAATAGAAAAGGCTAAAATGTGATGCCAAGGGTAAAAGAAAAGCAAGTGCAGGAATGAGTTGTGAAGACATTGATGTTGGAAGGCCAGAGGAGTTTGCTGAGGAATCCCATGAACTCTTGCTAGGCTTCCCAGAACAGGCTTGATCTCCAGGAGATGGACCTGTTAATCTGAGTGCCCACCCTTGCTGAGGTCTTCAGCCTTGCAGCCATGTCAAGCCCTTTGGAAACCAATCCCTGGGATTTTTCCCCCTCTGACATCAAAGATTTCTCACAGGTGCCTTCTAGGCATCTTTCTGGATTGGTTTATTCGGCTTGCTCATTGAGAAGGGATTTGTGGTAATTTGTTACAGCAGCAATGGAAAGTGAATACAGATTTTTAAAGTATGAGATATTTGTATAATATTGGGATGGGTAAGGTGGTAAGCATAAATAAAGAAATCTAAAAGCCAGAAAGAAAAAGCTTGACATATTTAAATAATTAAAAAGAGACAAAATAGGCTGGGTGTGATGGCTCCCTCCTGTAATCCTAGCAATTTAGGAGGCCAAAGCAGAAGGATGGATTGAGGCCAGGAGTTCAAGACCAGCCTGTTCAATACAGTGAGACCCCATCTCTACAAAAAAGAAAAAAAAAAAGAGAAAATAATTGCAAAACAACATTGGCAAAGGGTTAATATACCTAATATGCAAAAGCTCGTATACACTAATAAAAACAAAAACAACCCAATTTTTTCTAAGAAATAGGCAAAGCAAATAAATGAGTGGTTTATATAGAGAAGAAATGTAAATTACAAAAACCATAGAGAACAATGTTCAACCTTGGTACATGTTAGGAAAATTAAAATTCAAATAATGATAAACATTTAGCCCTTTGGCAAAAATTTAAAACATCAGTGTCTTATATTGCAGAAAATATGAGGAAATAATCACATATCTCTCTGGGAAAATGTGCATTGCTACAGTATTTTTGGAAGGTAATCTGGAAGTATTTATTAAAATTTAAAGTGAACACACACTTTAACCAATCAATCTTATATTTAGAAGTCTAAAAATAAATTTGTAAGGTATATGTGCAAGGGTGTTTATTTCAGTGCTGCTTGTTAAAGAAAAACAATGTATCCATCAGTAGAGCAATGCATTCATATTATTGACTATTTTAAATCTATTAAAAATAAATTAATATCACAAGAAAACTACAGATCTGTATCCCATCTGAATGCAGATGCAAAAATCTTCAACAAAATACTGGCAAACAGAATCCAGCAACATATGAAAAGGATTATAAATGGATTTATCCCAGAAATGCAAGGTTGGTTCAACATATAATAACTAATCAATGTAATACATAGCATTTATACAATAAAGAACAAAACAATATCTTGATAGAAACATGAAAAGCATTTGACAAAAATCTGATAGTCTTTTACAATAAAAATACTCACCAAATTAGGAATAGACAGGACCATCCTCAATCTAATAACAGTGAAAGACTGAAAGCTTTTGTCCTAAGGTCAGAAACAAGTCAAGGATGTTTACTCTTACTACTTCTATTAAATATTGTGCTGAAGGTTCTACCTAGGGTAATTAGGCAATAAAAAAGTTTTAAAAAATCCAAATTGGAAAGGGAAAAAATAAAACTGTATTTGCAGTTAACATGATCTAGTATATAGAAAAATTTAAGAACTCCACAAAAAAAAATTGTGCTAATAAGTTCAGCAAAGTTTCAGGATATAATATCAATATACCAAAGTTAATTATATTTCTACACACTAACAATCATCTAAAAAATGAAATTAAGCAAACAGTTCTATTTATGATAGCATCAAAAAGAAAATACTTAGGAATAAATTTAAAAGAAGCATAAGACGTGTATAATGAATTGAAAATCACAAAACATCAATGAAAGAAATTAAAGACCTAAATAAATGGAAAGATATATCATGGTCATGATTTGGAAGCTTTAAAATTGTTAGATGCCAGTACTTTCCAAATGGATTTACAGATTCAGCACAATTCCTGTCAAAACCCCAGATGCCTCTTTTTTTAAAAAAAAAAAAGCAATTGACAATCTGATTTAAAATTTTGTATGGATATTCAGATTAGTCAAAAGCAATATTGGAAAAGAATGATAAAGTTGGAAGACTCACATTTCTTAATTTCAAAACTTATTGCAAAGCTACAATAATCAAGACAGTCTAGTACAGTAGAGCAGGCGTCCTCAAACTACAGCCCATGGGCCACATGTGGCCCGGCGAGGACATTTATCCGGCCCCCAGGGTGTTTTTGCCACCACTGCCCGTCCTGCTTACCAGCCAACTCGTCCCGGGCCCACAGTGCGCATGTGTGGAATGTGCACCCATACTCTCCAACGGCCCCCCAACAGTCTGAGGAACAGTGAACTGGCCCCCTGTTTAAAAAATTTGAGGACCCCTGCAATAAAGGATAAATACATAGATGAATAAAATTGAGAGTCCAGAAATAAAACCGCATAACTGGTCAACTGGTTTTTGACACAGGTTCTAAGACCAGTCAATAGGAAAGGACAGTCTTTTCATCCAATGGTGCTGGGACAACTGGTATCCACATGCAAGAGAGTGAATTTGGACCCCTATGTAATACTGTATACAAAAAAAATCAAAATGGATCAAAGACCTAAGTATATGAGCTAAAGCTATGAAATGCCTAGAAGAAAATATGAGTAAAGCTTTATGGATTAGGTAACAGTTTTTTAGATATGACACTAAAGGCATGCACACACACACACACACAAATATAAATTGGAATTCATCAAAACTCAAAAACATTTGTGCTTCAAGAATATCAAGAATGTCAAAAGACAACCCACAGACTAGTAGAAAATATTTGTAAATCATATATTTGATAAAAGACTTTTATAATTGAACAATAAGACAAATAACTCAGTTTAAAAATCAACAAAGGATTTGTATAGACATTTCCACAAAGAAAATATTAAAAATGGCCAATAAGTACATGAAAATATGTTCCACATCATTAGTCATTTAGGGAAATGTAAATCAAAACTTCAATGAGATATCACTTTACACCCACTAGGATGACTATACTCAAAATAACAATTACAAATATTGGTGAGAATGTGGAGAAATTAGAACACTCATATATCATTGTTAGAAATGTAAAGTGGTACAGCTGCTTTGTAAAATAGCTTGGCGATTCCTCAAAAAGTTACGCATAAGCCGGGCGCGGTGGCTCACGCCTGTAATCCTAGCACTCTGGGAGGCTGAGGCGGGCGGATTGCTCGAGGTCAGGAGTTCGAAACCAGCCTGAGCAAGAACAAGACCCCGTCTCTACTATAAATAGAAAGAAATTAATTGGCCAACTAATATATATAGAAAAAATTAGCCGGGCATGGTGGCACATGCCTGTAGTCCCAGCTACTCAGGAGGCTGAAGCAGAAGGATTGCTTGAGCCCAGGAGTTTGAGGTTGCTGTGAGCTAGGCTGACGCCACGGCACTCACTCTAGCCTGGTCAACACACGAGACTCTGTCTCAAAAAAAAAAAAAAAGTTACGCATAAAATTACCTTAGAACCAGCAATTCCATTACTAAGAGTATACCTAAGAGAAATGATAACAAGCCTACACAAAATTTGTTCAATAATGTTCATACCAGCATTATTTACAACAGCCAAATGTCCATCAACTGAGTGTATGAACAAAATGTGGTATTTCCATACAATGAAATATTATTTGGCCATAGGAAGGAATGAACTACATACTACATACTGCATACATACTACAACATAGATAAACCTTGAAAATATTATGTTAAGTGAAAGAATTCAGGCACAAAAGGCCACATATTGTATAATTCCATTTATATGAAATATCTGGAATGAAATCTATAGAGACAAAAAGATTAATAGTTGTCAAGGACTGGGGGTAGGACAATTGGGAAGAAACTGATAATGGATATCATGGTTTTTTTGGAGGCGGGGGTGACGAAAATGTTCTGAAATCAGCCAATGGGGATGGCCGGTACACCTTGTGAATATCCTGAAAACTACTTAGTAATAATATAAGGTTTAAAGGGGTAAATTTTATGGTCAATTATATCTCAATAAAAAATGGGAAAATGAATTAGACCATTTTTACTGGGCTGGAAGTATACTCCCAATTTATTATAAGATGAAATAAATACTAGCATGGAAGAGTATGGAAGGATTGTCAAACTGTTAATATTGACTACCTGAGTAAGATCAAGTGGAAAAGGAGAGTAAGAACTGTTTTCTTCTATATTGCTTGACTGCTATAAACATATATTCAATAGTTTACAAGAACAAGTAAAAATATATACACACTTACTTAAAAAGTGAGTACAAAATCCTGGCACTTAGCAAGTTTGAAAGATTCAGTCACTACACAGCAAGTTCTTTAGTTACTCCAGGCCTCAGTGTCCTCCTGTGAAAAATTGGTTGGACTGGATTGCAACAAGGATGTAGAGAGAGTCTTCCAACATCCCCAACTGCCAGGGAGCAAATAAGAAAGGCGAAGCTAGACATGTGTGTTTTGGAAAACTCCCCAGGTGATTGAGTCTCTTTTGTTATAATATCCTGCCCACCCCAGGCCACCCACCACAATACTCCCTGATTTGAACCTTTCAGATTTTAAAGAAAAAAATCTCTTCTAAATATTCTCTATGACTCCTTCACTTGAAGGTCAAAGCCCCCACAATAATGCATTAGCCTTACTCTCCATTACCTGCAGTGGAAAGACAGTGGGCTTCGGAATCACCACATGGGTCAAGATCCTGGCTTGACCATTGTATATTCAACTATTCGTGTATAACAAACTACCCCAAAACTCAGTGGCTTAAAACAATCTGGTGGCCCCAGGAATCCTTTGCAAGAACAGTTTCCACAAAGACAGGGCAGGAGACAGACTACAGGGAGTAAAAAATGAATGGTGATTGGGACCTGTAGACACTGGGATCTGGGGTAAAGGGGAGAAGAGAACAGCAAGCTGGTCAGGAAAGCAAGATTAAAGAAAGAGTGTGGGTGAGTGGTTAGTTTTTATTTAGTAAAATAGGAAAGACAGGTATTTGGTAGACCCAAGAAAAGATGCTAATCTAGAGGAAGTAATTGAAGGAAGATACAGGGGAAGGTATAATCAGTGTAGCAATGTTCCATAGATGATGAAATGAATAAGAACTGAATACTCAACTGAAGGATTTAACCTTAGAAACTAGAAGAAATATGTCTTCATTTGAGACAAAAGCTGAGGAGAAATAATGGGTGCACATAGGGCTAAGTATAGAAATGGAGGAGAGGGTGATGAGAAAATTCATGTCTGCAAGGGCCTCTGTTCTTTCAGTGAGAGAAGGAGTGAGTCATCTTTAGAGAGTAAATTAATGAGTCATCCTTAAAGAGTAGGGTAAGGTTATGGTTTGGAGCCTGGGGAGAGAAGGCAGGGTTTAGAACAGGAAGAGATGCTTTAAGTAGCCTTCATGGAGATGCCTATCAGCCATCAGCAATTTTCTCTAGCAAAGATAGGACCCAAGGAACAGTGTCAAGAAAATGAATGACCAGGACTTAATGAGGATTTTAATATTATCCCAGGAGGTCAGACCCCTAGGAAGAGAAAAGAATCATCTCAGGGATATGCAAAAAAAAAAGTTAGAGGCACAATAAGTTGAAGATTACAAGAGATGTGAGTGACATGGCCTGCAAAGTGAGAGCTAGAATAAGCAGAACAAAGCTCAATATTTTATGTTAGTGGCAAACATTTATTAAGCACTTGCTGGGTTCCCAGCATGGAGCTAAGCCTCTTATAAGCTTTATTTCCTTTAGTTATTACAACAATTCTTTATAAGATGTTATTATTCTCATTTTACAGACAGGGAAACGGAGCTTTAGAGAGGTTATTTTCTCAAGGTTTCTGTGGCAGATATTTTTCAAATATAGCTGCAATCATATCTCCCATCCTCTACAATGTGGCCATACCACTCCTTCCTCAAAGGGTGGAGTCCAATTTCCCTACTCCTGAACCTAGTTGGGATTGTGACTGTTTTGACCAATGGAATGTGGCCAAAACACCTCTATGTAGTTTCTGAGGTTTTGTCATAAAATGCCACATATCTACCACCTTGTCTATTGGAACACTTCATCTGGCAGAAGACAACACCCGTGTAAGAACTTTGACATTCCAAAGGCCACCATGCTGGAGCGCCACCTGAACATGGTGGAGCTCCCAGCCAACAACCAGCATCACCACCACTCATCTAAGTGAGCCAGCTTCGTCTCCGATCTCTTCAACCTAGTCGAGCTTTCAGATGACTGCAGCCCCAGGCAGCATGTGACTGCAATGTTATAAGAGACCCCAAGCAAAAACTGCCCAGCTCAGCCCTTCCTGAAATTCTGAGCAACAAAATCATGAGCAAAATAAAATGATTGTTGCTTTGCAAGTTTTGAGTTAATGTGCTAAGCAGCAAATGTAATCAGGATAGTCTTACATCACAAAACAACAGAGCCAAGATCCCAATACAAACTTATCTGATTCTGGAGCCCAGCTCTTAGTTGCTTCATTCTCCTTCATATCCTTCTTTGCATATTCCCTGCCTCTAGCAGTTCTCACCTCAGAGCATATGTTGTACAAATATGTTACCTAGTTCTTAGATGCCTTCTTCTCATCTCTCTTTTCTCTATTCCATTTCCTAGCACGTTTATATAACATAATGTGTCATTGTCCAACATTAATAAAAGATAGCATTGGTTATTAAAACTATCACATTATTGCCAAGTTATCTTCACACAATCAATTCCATCCTGTTACTTTAATGCTTTGGCAAGTCAAAGAACCCTTAAATGTCTAGACTTTGAGAAAAATGCAGTGTCTTCCTTTTATACAGATTATTCAGAAATTACCTGAGTCTTCCCATTTCTCTGTTGGATTTTTTGCTAGACATATTGAATTTAAAGAGGCCAAAAGCACAGTAGACACACTAAACATAAATGACCTATTTTGACTGAAAGAATCATGAATTAAGTAGAGTCAAAAGTTTGACTTTGTATAGAACCTAGATCTTATACTCTTTAGGTGCTTTCCTCTCAGTATTACCACTACTTTAAACAATAAGGCACCTTTGGGATGCTCTATCCATCTTGAAAGCATTTGTGTTGGCAGACAGCAGAACATGCTAGGAATCATGAAGCAAATTAAATGTCAAGCAGAAATGAGTCAATGTGTCCTGTGTTTCATTAGCACCATCCAGTGAAGTCGCAAATCCTGCCTGAATTGAAATCTAAGCCACGTCATGATCACACGATCTGTGCTTGGATCTGTTTTCCTCCTGAATCCTAAAGGGCCAAGTTACTACTGAACTAAAAAAAACAAGGCTATCCTTGAGTCATCAGTGTCATTTTAAACATCCTTTGGTCAGTACCTGTCTCTGTTACTTCTGCTACTTGCTTGTCACTAAGGTAAACTAGGCAGCCCGTTTTTGTATAAATATGGAGCAGGACATTATTGCTCAAACACGCCATCCCTTCATTACTATTTCATTACTAGATTTCTTCTCTATTATTCCTAAGCTATACCCCTGATCTTGACATGAGCAATTGACAGAACTTTCTTAAAAATAATCTTCCCCAGCATCATCCAAGGGGGATCACTCTGGAGTCAAGGGTCTGGAGCCCATGTGAGCCACCTGAGCCCAGGGTGATGGCTTTATGGTCAGCAGCAGCGTCCAGCTCCTCCTCACTACATTCCCAAATCCTACCATCTATTTTTCCTTCTTCTCCAATTTGTCCCCTGCTTTCCTGTGCCTCCAAGATAACAGCAGATTTACAAGCAGGCTATTAGAGTAGTGAGATAATATTGTGAAATAGCAAACATACATCATTTGAAAATCATAAGCAGAATAGGTCTTGGGGAATAGTCATGTGATTGCAAGTCTCATATTTCACTGTTTGATGTTTATTACTTCACCAGCTGAAGATCTGGGGACAGAACAGCACAAGTAATATGAATTCTAGAGATTCTGATTATCTATTTTACTCATGATAAGATCAGTTTAGCTTTGCTTTCAGTTCTCCAAAGATACCCTTGGCTCCTGGATACCAGGTTTCTTTTTCTTGTTTTTTTTTTTTTTTTTTTTTTTGAGACAGAGTCTCATTTTGTTGCCCAGGCTAGAGTGAGTGCCATGGCGTCAGCCTAGCTCACAGCAACCTCAAACTCCTGAACTCAAGCAATCCTCCTGCCTCAGCCTCCCGAGTAGCCAGGACTACAGGCATGCACCACCATGCCCGGCTAATTTTTTCTATATATATTAGTTGGCCAATTAATTTTTTTCTATTTGTAGTAGAGACAGGGTCTCGCTCTTGCTCAGGCTGGTTTCAAACTCCTTACCTTGAGCAATCCGCCTGCCTTGGCCTCCCAGAGTGCTGGGATTACAGGCGTGAGCCACCGCGCCCGGCCGCCAGGTTTCTTATTTTATTTCTGGAATTTTAAGTTGAGGAGACTAGGATGGTGGTTAAGAGCAAAAATGTAGAGTCCTACTGAGAATTTGTGCCCTCTTTTTGTTCCTAATCAATATGGCTAGAAACTTTTCAACTTTTTGGATTTGCTCAAGGAATCACTGTTTCACTGAGTTTCTCTATTATTTTCCTGATTTCTGTTTTATTTATTTGTTTTGATATTTATTATTTCATTTCTTCCACTCACTTTGGGATTAATTTTCCTTTTCTTCTAGTTTCTTAGGTGTAAACTGAGATTATTACTGAGACCTTTCTTTAGTCTAGTTTAGTCCTCTAAACTAGACTAAAGGTAGTTTAGTCCTCTACGTATGCTTTAGTGGCATTCCACAAATTTTGAAATGTGCTTTCCTTGTTATTTAGCTTAAAATACTTTGTAATTTCCATTTTGATGTCTACTTTGATCTATGGGTTATTCAGAAATGTATTATTTGGAAGGGGAGGCAGAGCAAGATAGCTGAATAGAAATCTCCAGCAATTGTCCCTCCACACAAACACCAATTTCAACAAAGGTCCACACAAAAAAGCACCTTCAGAAGATGCAGAAATCAGGTGAGTGATCATAGTACCTAGTTTTAACACTATACCAAGGAAAGAGGCACTAAAGAGGGCAGAAAAGACAGTCTTGCATTGCCTACGCCACCCCTCTCCCATCCCCCAGCAGTGCTGCACCAGGACACCAAGTCTAGAGCATCTGTGTGCCCAGGAGGGACAGTGACGTGAGTATGGGACTTTGCATTGGAACTCAGGCTCGCCCTGTCAACAGGGGAAGACAGCACAGAACAGAATTCTGCCAGCACTCACAGAGGGAGCATTTAGAACAGTCTGGCCAGAGAGAAATTGTTCCAAAACCAAGTTCTGGCTAGCCTCACCGCCAACTGACAAAAAGTGGCTTGGGGCCTGGAATAAATTTGTAAGGCAGTCAGGCCACAAAGGCTGCAGTCCTTGGGCAATTCCTGCAGCTGCGAAGGCTCAGAGCCAGTAGAGTTGGGGTGCATGGGACCCAGTGAGACACCAGCAACAGTGGCCAAGCCAGTGCCTGTGTTAACCCTCTCCGAATTCCAGGCACTGCAGCTCAGGGATAGTCTTCTTCCACTTGGGGAAAAGAGAGAAAAAGTATTTGATAAAATTCAACATCCTTTCATGATCAAAACTCTCAAAAAACCAGTAATAGAAGGAACTTACCTCAACATGATAAAAACCATGTATGACAGATCCACAGGTAGTATCATACTGAATGGGGAAAAACTTAAAACCTTTCCTCTAAGATTTGGAACAAAGAAGCCCACTTTCACCACTGTTATTCAACACAGTACTGGAAGTTCTAGCTAGAGCAATCAGACAAGAGAAAGAAATAAAGGCATACAAATTGGAAAGGAGGAAGTCAAATTATCCTTGTTTGCAGACAATATGATCTTATAACTAGAGAAACCTAAAGATTCTACAAAAAAAAAAAAACTATTAGAACTCATAAATAGAATACAGTTGCAGGATACAAAATCAACATAAAAATATCAGCAGCATTTCTATATGCCAAACAATCTGAAAATGAAACCAAGAAAGTAATTCAATTTACAATTGCTACAAATAAAACAAAATACCTATGGCTAAATTTAACCAAAGAAGTGAAATATCTCTATAAGGAAAACTGTAAAACATTGAAGAAAGAAACTGAAGAGGACACAAAAAATGGAAAGATATTCCATGCTCATGGATTGGGAGAATCAATATTGTCAAAATGCCCATAATACTCAAAGCAATCTACAGATTCAATGCAATCCTCATCAAAATACCAATGACATTCTTCACAGAAATAGAAAAAATAATCCTGAAATTTATATGGAACCACAAAAGACCCAGAATTGCCAAAACTATCTTGAGCAAAAAGAACAAAACTGCCGAAATCACATTACCTGACTTCAAATTATATTACAGAGCTATAGTAACCAAAATAGCATGGTACTGCTGCAAAAACAGTGACATAGACCAATGGAACAGAATAGAGAACCCAGAAATAAATCGACACATCTTTAGCAAACTGATCTTCAACAAAGGTGCCAAGAACATAGTGGAGAAAGGATAGTCTCTTTAATAAATAGTTCTGGGGAAACTGGATTGCCCTATGCAGAAGGATCAAACTTGGCCTTTATCTCTCACCAAATACAAAAATCAAATCAAAATGAATTAACTTAAATCTAAGGCCTGAAAGTATAAAACTACTGAAAGGAAACATTGGGGAAACACTTCAGAACATCGGTCTGGGCAAGGACTTCTTGAGTAATACCCACAAAACACAGACAACCAAAGCAAAATTGGACAAATGGGGCACTTCCACTCACTTTGGGATTAATTTTCCTTTTCTTCTAGTTTCTTAGGTGTAAACTGAGATTATTACTGAGACCTTTCTTTAGTCTAGTTTAGTCCTCTAAACTAGACTAAAGGTAGTTTAGTCCTCTACGTATGCTTTAGTGGCATTCCACAAATTTTGAAATGTGCTTTCCTTGTTATTTAGCTTAAAATACTTTGTAATTTCCATTTTGATGTCTACTTTGATCTATGGGTTATTCAGAAATGTATTATTTGGAAGGGGAGGCAGAGCAAGATAGCTGAATAGAAATCTCCAGCAATTGTCCCTCCACACAAACACCAATTTCAACAAAGCTAAAAACCTTCTGTGAAACAAAAGAAATAATCAACAGAGTGAAGAGACGCCCCACAGGATGGGAAAAAATATGTGCAAACTACCTATCTGACAAGAGATTGACAACTAGAACAACTGGAATCTATAAGGAGCTCCAACATCTCAATAGGAAAAAATCAAATTATCCAATTAAAATAGGCAAAAGATCTGAATAGATATTTCTCAAAAGACATACAAATAGTCAACAGGTATATGAAAACATGCTAAACATCATTAGTCATCAGAGAAATGCAAATAAAACCTATAATGAGATAACATATCACACTTGTTAAAATGGCTTTTATCAAAAAGACAGGCAATAATGAATGCTGGCAAGGATGTGCAGAAAGGAAACCTCTTGTACCCTGTTGGTGGGAATGTAAATTAGTAAAACCACTATGAAGAATGGTTTGGAGGTTCCTCAAAACTAAAAATAGAACTACCATATGACCCAGCAATCCCACAGCTGAGTATATATTCAAAGGAGGGTAAGACAGTATACAAAAAGATATCTGCACTCCCATGTTTATTGCAACACTATTCACAATAGCTAAGATTTAGAGTAAACCTAAGTCTAATTATTCCAGCACCATTTTTCAAAAAAGATTATCCTTTACCCATTAAATTGCATTGGCATCTTTGTTCAAAATCAATTAATTATGTATGTGTAGTTCTATTTTTAGACTCTGTATTTTGTCATTGTTCTACATTTCCATTTTGATGGCCATGACAATTGTCTTGATTAATGTCAATTTAGTGTAAGTCATAAAATCAAGTAATATAAGTCTTCCACTTTTGTTCTTTTCAAATTACTTTGCATATTCTAGGTAATTTATATTTCCATATACATTTTATAATCTGCTTGTTAATTTGCACAAAAAAAACACTGCAGGTATTTGGATTGGAATTGCATTGAATCTATAGATCTGTTAGGGGAGAATTTATATCTAAATAATATTGAGTTTTCTACCATGGTCATGATATTTAATTGAGTCTTCTTTAATTTTTCCCATCATTGTTTTGGTAGTTTTCTGGGTACAAATCCTCCACACATTTTGTTAAATTTCTCCCTAGGTATTTAATGGTGTTTTTGTAATGTCATTGTAAATTGTACTTTTCCTTTCATTAACTAAATGTTCCTTGTCAGTATAGAAAAATACATTTGATTTTTGGATATTAGTCTTATATTCTGCTACCTTGACAAACTCATTAATTTTAGTAGCTTTTTTTCTTTTTTTGGTAAATTCATTGAGATTTTCTACATAGAAGACCATGCCTTCTGGGAATAAACATAGTTTTACTTCTTTTTTTCCAATCTGCATGCCTCATATATTTTTTCTTCCTTATTCTACAGGTAAAAACATTCAAGACAATACTGGCTAGAACTGGTGAGATAAGACATCCTCACTTCATTCCCAATCTTAGAGGGAAAAGTATTAGTCTTTTACCATTAAATATGGTGTTACCTATAGATGTCCTTTATTGAGTTGAGGAGGTTCCCTTCTATTTCTAGAGTGCTGAGCATTTTGATCATGAAAAGATATTAACTCTGTCAAATGCTTTTACTGTACATATTGAGATAATTATATATTTTTCAATTATTTTTAGCATATATAAAAATTTATGTTTTATGACATATACAGCATTTTAAATTGTCTTATTTATTTATTATTTAATTGCTTGTCTTTCTTCTTCAATAAAATAGAAGTACCACAAGAGCACAAACTATCTTTCTAATACTATATCCTCAGTACCTACAACATTGCCTGAAACAGAGTGGGCACTCAGTAAATATTTATTGAATAAGTGAATTTATATATGAATGTATGAATAATACTTACCATATGATATTCTTTTTGTGCAACTAGTTATCTACCACCTTCATTAAATATCGAGGTCCTGGAAGTCAGAAAATGTCCCACTCAATTTTTTTGTTTCCCACAACACCTAACCTAAGGTTTTGGATTGAGGTATCCGTCAACATTTATTAATATGAATTTGAAAGTATTTGAACAGAAACACTTTATGCGATAATTGAAGCATCTTTCTATTCCTTCCTGGTGCACAGCAGGGAGCTACAGGGAACCAGGAGAAAAGGGTGGCATGGCAGAGTGGCATCAACTCTCTCCCCTTCCCCTGGCTCTTTCCTCCTCAGATTCTGCTCTGTTGGGTAGAGCCCAGACATTTTTTTTTTTCTCCTGAGTATCCAGCTTAGCGTTTGAAGCCAATAAAATTGATCCCTAGATGATGATTATCTTTTGTAACAATCAAACTCTAATCTCAGATTCGAATCTCAATTCCTCTGTTACCAACCTGAGTACCCTCAGCAAGCTGTATCACCTTACAGAGCTGTGCGAGGCTTCACCTTCATGGTAAGGAAGGATCCTGCTGCACAGGGTCATTGTGGGACAGTTAAAGAGGGACTGTGAAAGGGATGACGTAGGTAGCAATGCCCAATTTTTAATTAAAAGAAGAAACCTGAGGCTCATTTCTCTATGCGATTTAGGGTATAATAGTCACGACAAACCATTATGCGTTGTATTTTTGTAAGATTGTGTCATACAGACCTCAACAGAGATTCTTCTAGTACTGTTACACAATTTAAAAATCATAGTTTCTTTAGTATATGTTTCCTCAATCATTCCACAAATATATATGAAACAATTTCATTTTGACAAGCACTGTTCTAACTACAAAGGAAAATTAAGGAGGAAAACCCTTATCGTGTGGATTTACGTTCTAATGGTGGAGTCAAACATAGTAAACAGATAAATACCTCTGCATGATAAATGCAATGAGAGAGAAATGATCTGGATATTTGTACCATTGTATCCTAGAGAGAGAACCCTTAGAGGTGGTGTCAGTGATGGATTTTAGAAAGTAATTCCTGAGATGTGTCTTAAAGAATAAGTAAACACTCAGCGTATATTGAATGAATGTTGCTTATCCCATTCTACTTAGTCTTAAAGTTCCTGGAAGGGAGAGCCCAGCAAGGGGATGAGGAAAGGAGAGAGATGTCTATGGAGGAAGTACCAGCATTCAGTTTTGAGGATGCCAAATAAGAGACTAGGGGAGGAGAAAATGCAGCAGAAGAATCAACTCAAGGGACTTCAGGTCACAGGAGACAACGTATACTTCACAGTGTTCAGACATTATTGTGCAAGAGATGTGGAGTCACAGAAGAAAGGACTGACCTGGGCAGGCCTCAGCTTAGATGGATCACTCCAGGTGAGATTTTTTTTTTTTTTTAAGTCTTTGAAGTGACTACAGACGAATTTGAGATGCAGATGTTGTCTATGCCCCATTCTCACTCCCACTCCCCATGGTTCTTTGGGAATGATGATCTAAAGTTAGTCCACAACATGGGAGTTTTTGCTTGATCTTGGCATGTCATCTGTATGGACCTGGGAATGAGCTTCTAGTTATGATCCACCTCTCTCCCAGGGTTATTTTCATGCTGTTTAAGTATTCCTCTCTCCTGTTCTCTTGTTTTCTTTGCTTAGTCATAACTTCTGGCTCCTTGCAACTTGGCTTATATTAATACATGGCTTAAATTTTTTTTAACTTCAGCCCTGACTCCATATGATTTCAGAATTCCAGGGCTCAATACCAACCCACCTTGGTTTCTGAGTGTATTAGTTCAAAATTTTAAGAGAATAAATATAATTGGCCCAAGTCATCTGCCTATAATGAACTATTTTGGGTTAAATGATTATCCCTAGTTGAACCCCATGTGGCTAGAAAGTACAGATTCCCATAGTATAAAATGGCTGCCTAGGTCTGTTTTCCAAGAATGGCCTTAGGCAGGGCAATCCTTTCTGCCTGTGCCATGAGCAGAGGAGATAGACCTTGAAAAGGAAGAGCAGACTTGGAAGTGGAAGTGGTGAAGAAATCCAAGAAGCAACGGGGAAGGTAGAAAGGAAGAAGGTGGAGGTTGGTACCACACATGTAAGGTTGGCCCTGGCTCTGAGGATAGAAAAGCAATAGAAATTGGAGGGAATTTTTCTTGGTAGACTTTTGATGGCAGAACAAATAATTGGCCCATGAGAGGCAACACAGCTGGAGTTTGAGGTTTTAGCCATCTAGGAACTTCTAGATTCTTGCCAAAAGTGACCCGTTTCTGCACCTGTTCAGCCTGTGTCCCTGCCCAGCCCCACCTCCACAGACGGTGATATCCACGAGGATTTTTGCAGCGTTTGCAGAAAAAGTGGCCAGTTGCTGATGTGTGACACGTGTTCCCGTGTGTATCATCTGGACTGCTTAGACCCTCCTCTGAAAGCGATTCCCAGGGGCATGTGGATCTGTTCCAGATGTCAGGACCAGATGCTGAAGAAGGAAGAAGCAATTCCATGGCCTGGAACTTTAGCAATTGTTCATTCCTATTGCCTACAAAGCAGCAAAAGAAGAAGAGAAACAGAAGTTACTTAAATGGAGTTCAGATTTAAAACAAGAACGAGAACAACTAGAGCAAAAGGTGAAACAGCTCAGCACTTCTATAAGTAAATGCATGGAAATGAAGAACACCATCCTGGCCCGGCAGGAGATGCACACTCCCTGGAGAAGGTAAAACAGCTGATTCGCCTCATCCACGGAATTGACCTCTCCAAACCTGTAGCCTATGAGGCCACTGTGGGGGCCATCTCCAATGGCCCGGACTGCACCCCCCCTGCCAACGCCGCCACCTCCACACCGGCCCCTTCCCCCTCCTCCCAGAGCTGCACAGTGAACTGTAACCAGGGGGAAGAGACTAAATAACAGAGCCCCTCTAGAAGCCACGGGATCCCAGCGGCAAGGAGAGCAAAACACTGAAGACTCTAGAAAAGCAAAGCCGGATTTCTTCTGGAAAGTGCAGAATTCTTTTGGTTCTTTGGTTCCAGAGAGAGAGAAGATGCTTGTGCCAGGTGGCACCAGAGTTTGCCAATTGATCCTTCTTATTCTGTGTGTACATGCAAAGATTGGACCATGTTACATGAAATAGTGCCAGCTGGAGGTTCTTTGCCAGCACCATGCCAAGTGAAATAATATATTTACTCTCTCTATTATACACCAGCGTGTGCCTGCAGCAGCCTCCACAGCCACGATTGGTTTGCTTTTGTTTCCTTGGGTGGGGAGCAGAGATGGGGAGAGGGAGGAGAGCAGGTTTCAGACCCTTATTTGAGAGCCGTTTGCTTAGGTAGAGAAGATGAGTCCAAACAGTGTGTGGCCTTTCCTGTTTCTAAACTTTCACTACTATAAAACCAAAAAAAGGAAATTGAGATTTAACCTACTCCAGTGCTGAGAAGAGGGAAGGGGAGTGGCTGGGAGGGATGGGGTGGGAAGGTGGAGTGACCAAGCAGTATTTAATATTGTCCCGAGGGGGCTAGAGCGAGGGAGGCGGACGCCTAGAACAGCCCATAGTTCTCCCCACGTGCTCCGTTCCCCACGCGGGGATCCCCACCACTCCTGAGTCCCCTTCCCTCTCTGCTTGGTGAATCGCATCCCGTGGTGATCCCCTTGTGTCTCCTCTCCAAGAACAAGCAGAGCCAGGCCCTGGCCAGTGCCCAAGTCAGGGAAGAAGGCCATGTGTGTCCTGGAAGGGAAACAGGTGGATCAGTGATTTTACTTGAAAACAAGCTCCATCCCTTTTCTATATTTATAAGAAGAGAAGATCCTAAGCGAAGCAGCACTCGACCCAGGTGTGTGTGAAATGAATGGAGACATTTCTTTTCTCTTTTATTTTTGTTTTTGTTCTTTTCTTTTAAAAAAAGTTTTATTTTATTGTTTATTTTACTTTCTTGGTAACAAAAACTAAAATAAGGAATAAAAAAGCTGTTTTTCAGGCTGACAGTCCAATTAAGGACCTTGCATGGTAGAATAGGAATCATAATGTCAGTGTGGTCCAGTGAGTCTTTGTGAGTCCTTGTGTCATCGTTCGGGCACTGTTTTTTTATGCAAGGGCAAAAATCTTTGTATCTGGGGAAAACAACAACAACTTTTTTTTAAATTAAAAAGGGAAATAAACGATATTGAGGTCTTCCTAGTGTTACTTAAAATTAAGATCAAGATAAGAAACATTGTAAAAAAAATTACAAAAGTGCTATTTGTTTCCTAAAAACAGTGATTTCTATTAAAAAGGTGTCAGAACTGGGAAAAAAAGTGACCCATTTACTGACAATATTGAACAACATCTGGGATCTTGTTAGAAATGCAGAATTTCCCACCCACCCTAGACCTACTGAGACTCTGCATTTAACAAGATCTCCAGGTAATTCATGTGCACATTACAGTTTGATAAGTACTGCCTAGGTTCTAATAGGAAATTTGCAAAGTATTAATTGATGGGAAAAGGATGTGTTTGGGCTGGTGCAGAGGCTTATGCCTATAATTCTAGTGCTTTGAGAGGCCAAAGCAGGAGGATCGCTTGAGGTCACAAGTTTGATACCAGCCTGGGAACATAGCAAGATCCCGTCTCTACAAAAATTTTAAAAATTAGCTGGGTGTGATGGCATGCACCTGTAATCCTAGCTACTTGAGAGGCTACCTGGGCAACAGAGCAAGGCCCTGTCTCAAAGAAAAAAAAAACAAAAAGCAAATCTAAAAAATGATGTGTTTAAGACAGAAGAAACTGGACTAAGAGTCAGAAGCTCCCCTGTCTAGTCTCAGCTCCTCCACAACTGTCCTCCACAGCCATCTCTGTGGCCTTTCATGTTTTCTTTTGTATTTTTTCAATCTGAAATGCCCTTTCATTTATTAACAGATATTCATATGGAGTGAACCCTCAGTTCCTTTAGGTCTGTACTTTATGGGAAATTAAAACAGGGTAAGGGGAATAGGAAGGTGCTATACTACACAGGCTGCTCAAGGAAGATTTTTTTTTCTTTTTCAAAAAATTGGATGCTAACGAGTTATAATTGTATGTATTTATGAGGTACAAATCTATGTTATGATACATGTATACAATGTGGAATGATTGAATCAAGCTCATTAACATATCTATCACCTCAAATACTTATTATTTATTCCTTCTGTCTAACTAAAATGTTGTATCCTTTGATCAACAGCTTCCCATTCCCCCTATCTCTCAGCCTCTGGTAAGCACCATTCTACTTTTTGCTTTCATGTGTTCAATATTTTTTAGCTTCCATGGATAAGTGAGATCATGCTGTATTTGTCTGCCTGTCCCAGGCTTATTTCAAACTCAGCATAATGTCCTTCAGGTTTATCCATGTTGTCATAAATAACATAATTTCCCTCATTTTCAAGGCTGACTGGTATTCCTTTGTGTATGTATACCACATTTTCTTTTCTTTTTTTTTTTTTTGAGACAGAGTCTCACTCTGTTGCCCAGGCTAGAGTGAGTGCCGTGGCGTCAGCCTAGCTCACAGCAACCTCAAACTCCTGGGCTCAAGCAATCCTGCTGCCTCAGCCTTCTGAGAAGCTGGGACTACAGGCATGCGCCACCATGCCCGGCTGATTTTTTCTATATATTAGTTGGCCAATTAATTTTTTTCTATTTATAGTAGAGACAGGGTCTCTACTCTTGCTCAGGCTGGTTTCGAACTCCTGACCTCGAGCAATCCACCCGCCTATGCCTCCCAGAGTGCTAGGATTACAGGCGTGAGCCACCACGCCCGGCCTATACCACATTTTCTTTATCATTCATCAGTTGATGGATACTTAGGGTGATTGCATAGCTTGGCTATTGTGAATAATGCTGCAATAAACATGGGAGTGCAGATATCTCTTTGACAGACTGATTTCAAATCCTTTGGATATATATCCACATGGGGGATTACTGGATCACATAGTAATTCTATTTTTAGTTTCTTGAGGAAACTCCTTACTGTTTTCCATAATGACTGCATTAATTTACATTCCCACCAACAGTGTACTAGGGTTCCCTTTTCTTCCCATCCTCACCAACATTGTTATATTTCATCTTTTTGGTAATAGCCATTCTGACAGGCATGAGGTAATAATATCTCATTGTGGTTTTAACTTGCATTTCCCTAATGATTAGTGATGTTGAGCATTTATAGGTATCTGTTGGCCACTTGAATGTCTTCTTTTGAGCAATGTGTGTTCAGGTCCTTTGCCCGTTTTTTAATTGTGTTATTTGTTTTATTGCTGTTGAGTTCCTTATTGATATGGTTTGGATGTTTGGCCTCTCCAAATCTCATGTTGAAATTTGATCCCCAGTATTGAATGTGGGGCCTGTTGGGAGGAGTTTGGGTCACAGGGGCAGATCCCTCATGAATGGTTTGGTGCCCTTCCCATAGTAATGAGTGAGTTTTTACTTAAATAGCTCATGCTGAGAGCTGGTTGTTTAAAAGAACCTGGCACCTCCTCCTCTCTCTCTTGCTCCTACTCTCACCATGTGACATACTTGCTCTCCCTTCACCTTCCACCTTGATTGGAAGCTCCCTGAAGCCCTCACCAGAAGCAGATACTAACACCTTGTACAGCCTACAGAACCGTGAGCCAAATAAGCCATTTTCTTCATAAATTATTTAGTCTCAGGTATTTCTTTTATAGCAATGGAAAACAAACTCATACACTTATATTTTGGATATTAACCTCTTATTAGTTGCATGACTTGTAAATATTTTCTCCCATTCCATTAGTTGCCTTTTCACTTTGGTAATTGTTTTCTCTGCTGTGCAGAGAGGCCTTTTAGTTCAATATAATCCTATTTGTCTATTTTTGTTTTTGTTATCAGAGCTTTTGGGGCCAAATCTAAAAAATTATTGCCTAGACCATGTCATATAGTTTTAGGGAAGGCTCTTCTTGTTCTTTTCTCAATTTCAAATATTAAGGGGTACAAATGTTTTTGTTACATGGGTGAATTGTATAATGCAGAAGTCAGGGCTTTTAGAGTACTTGTCACCAGAATAGTGTTCTTTATACCTGATAGGTAAGATTTTATCCCTCACTCGTCTTCCACTATTCCCCCTTCTTGATTTCCAATATCCTTAACACCTTTTTGTGCCTGAGTGTACCCATCCTTTAGCCCCCACTGATTATTGAGAACATATGGTGTATGTTTTTCCATTCCTGAGATACTTCACTCAAGATAATGGTCTCCATTTCCATCCAAGCTATTGCAAATGACATCATTTCATTCCTTTTTATGGTTGAGTACTACACCATAATGTATATATGTGTGTGTGTGTGTGTGTGTGTATATATCTCACATTTTCTTTATTCATCAATTGATGGGCTCTTAGGTTGTTTCCATATCTTTGCAATTGTGAATTGTGTTGTAATAAATATTCAAGTGCAGGTGTCTTTTTAAATAAAATTACTTCTTTTCCTTTTAGTAAATACCCAGTAGTGGGATTACTGGATTGAATCATAAGTCTACTTTTATTTCTTTGAGAAATCTCCATACTGTTTTCCATAGAGATTGTATTAATTTTCCATCCCACCAAAAGTGAATAAGTGTTCCTTTTTCACTGCATCCATGTCAGCATCTATTGTTTTTGACTGTTTAATAATGACCAATCTGACAAGGGTAAGGTGCTATCTCCTTGTGATTTTAATTTGCATTTCCCTGATGATTAGTGGTGTTGAGCATTTTAAAAATATGTTTCTTGGCCATTTGTCTATCTTCTTTTGAAAAAACTCTGTTCATATCTTTTTCCCACTTTTTGATGGGATTATTTGTTTTTTTGTTGCTGATTTGTTTGAGCCTTTTGTCAGATGTATGTTTACAAATATTCTCTCACATTCTGTAATTATCTGTTTACTCTATTGATTGTTTCCTTTGCTTTGCAGAAATGTTTTAACTTAATTAAGTCCCATTTATTTATTTTTGTTGTTGCTATATTTACCTTTGGGATCTTAGTCATAAATTCTTTGCCTAGGCAAATGTCTAGAAGAGTTTTACCTACATTTTCTTCTAGAATTTTTATAGTTTATTTCATTCCTTAGATTTAAGTCTTTAATCCATCTTGAATTAATTTTTGCATATGGCAAGAGATAAGGATCCTATTTCATGCTTCTGCATGTGGCTATCCAATTTTCTCAGCACCACTTATTGAATAAGGCATCCTTTCCCCAGTGTATGCTTTTGTCTGCTTTACTGAAAATCTGTTGTTCACACCTATATGGTTTTATTTCTGGGTTCTCTATTCTATTTCATTGGTCTATCTCTACTTTTATACGAGTACCCTACTGTTTTGGTTACTATGGCCTTGTGATACAATTTGAAGCCAGATAATGTGATGCCTCCTGATTTGTTCTTTTTGCTTAGGATTGCTTTGACTATTTGGGCTATTTTTTTTATTTCATATGAAGCTTAGTATTATTTTTTCTAGATCTATGAATATGATATTGATATTTTGATGGAAATTGCATTGAATCTATAAATCACTTTACATTGTATGAACATTTTAATAATGTTGATTCTTCTAATTCATGAGCATGGGATGTGTTTCTATTTGTTTGTGTCATCTATGATTTCTTTCATCAGTGTTTTGTACTTCCCCTTGTAGAGATCTTTCACTTCCTTGATTAAGTACATTCTTAGATATTTTATTTTCTTTGCAGCTATTATAAATGGTATAGAGCTCTTAATTTGATTCTCAGCTTGACTGTTATTAGTATACAGAAATGCTACTAATTTGTATGCACTGATTTTGTAACCTGAGACTTTGCTGAATTTATTTACCAATTTTAGGAACTTTTGATGAAATCTTTAGGGTTTTCTCGCTACAAGATCATATCATCAGCAAACAAGGATAATTTAACCTTCTCTTTCCCAATTTAGATGCCTGTTATTTCTTTATCTTGCCTTATTGCTCTGGCTAGGACTTCAAGTACTATGTTGAATAGAAGTGGTGACTGTGGGCACCCTTGTCTCATTCTGAGTCTTAGGGAGAATGTTTTCAATTCTTCTCTATTCAGTATGGTGTTAACTGTGGGTTTGTCATATATGGCTTTTATAATTTTCAGATGTATTCCTTCTGTGTCTAATTTGTTAAGGATTTTTATCATGAAAGGGTGTTGGATTTTATCAAATGGTTTCTCTATGTCTATTATATGGTATTTGTTTTTACTTCTGTTTATGTAGTGAATCACATTTATTGATTTCTATATGTTGAACCATCCTTGAATCCCTGGGATGAAACCCCCTTGATCATGTTGAGTTATCTTTTTGATGTGCTATTGAATTTGGTTTATTAGCATTTTATTGAGGATTTTTGCATTTGTGTTCATAAGGGATACTGGTCTATAGTTTTCTTTTTTTCTTATGTTCTTTCCTGACTTTGATATCAAGGTGATACTGGCTTCATAGAATGAGTTAGGGAGGGTTCCCTAAGGAGGCTTTTCTTATAGTTGAGCAGATAGCTGAAACAACTGAGGGTTCAAGTTATGTGAATATTTGTTAATGAATGAAAGAGCATTTCAAGCTGGAAAAACAGATAGTGAAAGAAAACAACATAAAAGCTCATTGGAAGGGGTTAAGTAAATTATAGCCAATACATTTAAGAAAAAACTATGCAAACATTTAAAAAGTTGACATCTGTTAGTACTCAATAGCATGGAAAGATTTCTTTAATAATTTCTTGAGTTAAAAACAAGCAGGTGAACAGTGTTATTCTATTGATATAAAAGTGTGTATGTATGACTATGTGTTTGTGTGTGTGGAAACAATGTATGTATAGAGAATTATCTAGAAAAATGGCTACACAATGCTCACAATGGTGATTTCTCAGACAAACACAAAATAAAGACGATTGAATGATATTTATCTCTGTCTCTCTACACAGAATGTAAACTCTATGAAAACAGGAACTTTGCTGTGTTCACTACATCAGTCTTGCTGTCTACGTACATAGTAGGTACTCCATAAATATTTTTGAATGAAAAAGAAAGAAAGAAAATGTAGAGCATATATAGGTACCAAATAATAGTACACATTACTGGATTTCAGAGGCATTTAGGGGAGTAAAGGAGATCAATAGATGTGTAAGCAGATCTGATTGGGCAGAGCCTTGAATCCCAGCATAAAACTGGATTTCATTCTTCAGAAAATGAAGGGGTGGAGGATGGATATCATGTGATTTCATACCACTCCATAGCCTGAAGGATGTTCTTCTCTGCCATCTCTCACTACAAAGCAAACAAACAAACTCACTCCCCATGAATAAACAAAACATTCACACAACTATCAGGCTCCTAACTGATGGAGAGTTTAGAACCAGCTAGGGCTCTAGGGCTTAACAATCTCTTGCTGGCTGATGAAGGCCCAGAAAACAAAGTGATGATGCTTCTGTTTCCACATTTCAATCTGTTTGCTACCATCTGCTGTGCTGATTTCCATGATGGCTGCCATGGTGAAGGCAGAAAAGGAATGGTCTAGGAAACCAGAGACTCATCAATGCTAACAAAAGATAGACTCACAGCCCTGAGGTCAAGAGGAATTTTCTTTCTGATAGTTTATCTTCAGCAATACTAGAACATTGTACTTTTTATACTGAGGACTTGTGTGGGCAAGAACAGACTACTGAATTGATTCCATTGGCCAACACTTTGTGTGTGGAAAAAATACTACACCGTTGTCTCAAAGATTTTTCTCACTTTGAGAAGTCCTTAATTATTATTAAAGAGAGATTTCCTGTTATTCACCCTGTTTCCTTCAACCCAACCCCACTAGCAGACAGATTAGTCTTTACATGTGAATACTACCCCACCACTCTCCTACTCCAAACCCTTTATTTGCTCTACATTGCTTAGGATAATGATCAAAGTCCCTGGCATGATCTTTGAAACCCTGCCTATCCCTGGGGCAGTGTCCATCTTAGGCCCTCTCTCTCTTGCCCTTTAGGCTCTAGCTCTCTGATCTTCCATCTGCTTCTCAAATATATTATGTTGCTTCCTAACTCATACCTTTCCCATGATGTTTTTTATGCCTAGAGTTGTACCCCTCCCTTTAACAATCTGATCAGCTCCCACTCTTCCTTCACATTTTGGAATAAATGTCATTACCCCAGGGACACCCTCCCCAGTCTCATGCTGCAGACCAGGCTGGGTAAATGTAAGAAGCTCTCACAACCTCCACCTGGCACTTCTGTAGTACAACACATAACTTAATTATAGTTGAAGACAATTATTTGTGCAATATGAGTTTTCCCCATTGGACAGACTCAGTCAGTCCTAGCACAGTGCTGGCCTATGTGACCTTACTTAAACTTTCTTTTTCAGTACTAGTCTCATCATATGATATCAGTGGGTTAATGCATGAATTGGAGTGAGAGAAAATGGAGACTGTCTATTTCAACAAATTTGGCTATAAAGGGAAGAAGGATGCCAGGGCAGTATCTGGAGGGCCCTGTGGAGGTATCTTAGCCGGCTCAGACTACCACAACAAAATACCACGAACTACATGGCTCAGACAACAAAAATGTATTTCTCGGGATTCTGGAGGCTAGAAGTCCCAGCTCAAGAGCCAGCATGATCAATTTCTGATGAGAGCGCTCTTCCTGGCTTGTAAACAAGGCCTCTTCACTGTGTCCTCCCTTGGTGGGGAAAGAGTGGGTTCTGTTCCCTTCCTCTTCTTACAAGGGAACTAATTCCATTATGAGAACCCCACCCTCATGATCTCATCTAACCTGGTTACCTTACAAAGGCCCCATCTCTAAATACCATCAAGTTGGGGGTTAGACTTTGGCATATGAACTTAGAGGGGGTGTCACAATTCAATACATAGAAGTGGTTAAGCAAAGACTTTTTATGGGGGAAAGTTTTGAGCAGGTTTACATAATGATGGTAGATGCCAGCAGAAAACAGAAGGAAGATGCTGCAGAAGAGAGAGGGGATAATTATAGGAGGTGGGAGGAGAGAAGAAGTAGAGTGCTGATGAACAGGATGGCCTTATTTAAGACAGAAACTGCTTCCACTGTGACAAACAGGAAAAGCAAAGGGTGTGAGCAGGTCAGTGTGAGCTTTTTCATGTGGTGGCAATGAACTAGGAGAGTTCTCAACTAATGACTTATTCCCTTTTGAAGTAACATGCACAGATATATGCTAAGGGGCTGCTGTGGTTTGACAAAAATGGAGAAGGTTTGAAATAGATTCTGTGAAAAATGAGAGAGCTGCTATAATCTGAATGTGTGCACCATTCATATGTTGAAATCCTAACCCCCAGGGTGATTGGATTAGGAGGTGGGGCCTTTGGGAGGTCATTAAGTCATGAGTGCAGAGCCCTCATGATGATTGGGATTAGTGCTCTTATAAAATAACACAGAGAGCTAGCTTGTCCCTTCTGTCATATGATGACACAGAAAGAAGACACCATCTATGAGCCAGAAAGCAGGCTCTCACAGACACCAAATATGCCTTGGTTTTGGACTTCTCAGCCTCCAGACCTATGAGAAATAAATTTCTGTTATTTATAAGCCACTCAGTTTCTGAAGTTTTGTTATAGCAGCCCAAATGGACTAAGATAAGAGCCAACTAGGGAGACACTGCCATAGTGTCAATAGACCAGGAGAGTTTGTCCTCCTTAAATGTTTGGAAGCACTGAGTGCTTAGGGCTGTGACATCTTTCTCCAACCTTGATCCAGGGCCAGTGAAAGTTGGAAAGCAGGTACAAGGTCAGAGAATATTCGCTGGGAAGAGGTTGATATTATGCCCATGCATTGGATTAGGATCCTGGAGACAGGAGGGGACTGACTGACAGGGAGAAAGTGAAGAGGCTGAAGAACTTCTGGAATGGTAGAAGATTATAGTCACAGATTGGGATGTTTAAGTGCAAGATTTCAGAGAGGGTGCTGTTCCTGGCAACACCACCACTCAGTGTAAACTTTTAAGAGTGAGTGGCTGAAATGAAGGAAGGTAGAGGTCCTGGAATTTGAGAAGACGAAGACTGGAGATCTGTCTCACAGAATCCAAGATCTAGTGCCTAGAGTGGGCCACACTGGTGCACAGCCTTTCTATACAATGGCATCATAACAAGGCCTATTTCCCTCTGGAGGGGCCTTGTGCCACAGCACTTATCCCCCACATGGTTATCACAGGTGTCGAGGGAAATGGTCAGTCTCCCCCTCTCCTCTTTCTCTGTACTTACCAATGCTTCACATCTTGAAGCTCTTTGGGACAGACACAGAGACAGAAAAAGATAGAGGAAGTAAGGAACTGATAAAGAAGGGTCACACAACCATTAAAACCACAACATCCAGATGACATTGACATTTATCTGACATCCAATGCTTGCTACTGGCTCCCAAGACTAAATGGAAATATTTGCCTTATAACAACTGTTATGAGACATCTTTGGTAAAAGCCTCCTTTAGGGCCTGCCACTGCCAACACTGCCACAAAAACAGTTTTCCTTCACACAGGGAAAGTGGGATTAATAGTTATGATAACTATTATTTTCCAGCAAGAATCCACCAAGATTAAAAAGTTCCCCATGACCATCTGCCTCTATCATGGCAGACATCACTAACAGATCATGGCACATTTCACTGCAGAGATCAAATACAGATTTAGAATCAAGGTGACAATAAAACTCATTTTCCAGACTATGACACACAGAGAGTGAAAGGAGATACTAAAAATAATTAAATACATGATTATTGAAGTTTTTATTTATTGACTGACAAATTGGTTTTATTTTTGGTGGAACTATAAATTTGTTCTACCTACAAATTATTTTCAAAGTTATTTCTAAAAATAAAATTTATGTGCATGAAATCAAAACAAAAAAACTTATTCATATTGCTTTTCTGAATGTTTGAAAATAACATAAATAAGAAAATTATTCTTGGCATTTATTTACACATTTTAATCAATTTTTGGCCATATCTATCTCTAATACATATCACTGACATTTCTATGAGGAATGCATTTTTTGATACAATCTAATCTTCATTTTTAATAAAATTACTTTCAATCTTCTTCTATGTTGCATTTATAAACAATAAATTTTAAATTCTTAACACCTTTGCTTCTTCTAGTAAGCTTAGAGTAAGTTCTGAGAAAAAAGACATTTTTTTGTTGAAATGTTTAATTTCACCCCAAATATTTTTAGAGATTCTGTCATTCTGCCCCTATTTAGAGTACCTTTCTTTGACAAATATTTTTATAAGACAAAACTTGCCAAATAAGTTCTCTATGATTCTTTTGAATATTTATCATATCTTGATCTTAGAAAATCATAGACTTTCTCTATTTCATTCCATCAAAAGTTTCAACCCAAAGTTTGAGATATTCTAAAAATCAATTACAGAATTTCTAAGTGAAATCAGTTCAACTTTTGAGTCTTCATTATGTAATTTGTTCAGTTTCTCCCTGTTTAGTAGGGATGTATTTTAATGTTTACCTGTTGTGAGCTTTGTTTTTAATAAGTCTGCACATTTCTAAGACCTTCAAAAGCTGAAGTATTTTAGTTTTTAAGTTTTTTTTTTATAATCTGTTGACTGCTCTGATGAAAGATTTCAATGTAAAGATTTAAGAGAAGAAATCAAATTAGAAAATTCACAATTTTCTAAGTACACTAAGTAATTAAAGGACACTAAGTAATTAAAGTAATTGTTTAAAAGCACAGGCATTTCTGAAATCTGATTGGTGTTGGGCAGCAAACAGATAGTGAGTACTATCATTCTGGTATGTTTCATTTTGTGTTTTAGTTACTCTGTGTGTGTTTGTGAGTGTGTATGTCTTAGTCTGTTTTGTGTCACTGTAACAGAATACCTGCGGTTGGATAATTATAAAGAAAAGAGGTTTATTTAGCTCGAGGTTCTGCAGACTCGGAAGTTCAAGGGCATGGCCCTGGCTTTTGGCAAGGGTTTTCATGCTTTGTCGCAATGTGGTGGAGAAGGCCAAAGGGGAAGCAGACACATACCGAGACAAAGCCCGAGGGAGCATCCTGGCTTTTTAACAACCCACTCTCCTGGGAACTAATCAATTTCCACAAGAACAAATCCAGTCTTACCAGATGGAGAACTCACTACTGGGAGGATGGGAGAATTGGCACCAAGCTATCCATGAATGATCCCCCCCCCATGACATAGACACCTCCTACTCATCCCCACACCCAACACCACCACACTGGGGATCAAATTTCAGCATGAGTTTTAGTGAGGGGAAAATTAAACGATAACAGTGTAATTTATAAAATACATTTTGGCACATCTATTTTTTAAATTGGTAGAATATCACTACTTCTTTTGTTGAATTATAAATTATGTGGGTACCAAAATCAATTCCAAGCTCTGCTGTCTGTTTTATAGGGTTCATAATTTAGTAAAAACATTGTTTTTATTGTGACGATAAGCCTCATCAAATTGATATTCACATTATCGCCCCCAAATGAATAAATTTAATGTCAATGGGGAACTTTTATATTCTCAGTAAAGTGTTTCACTGGGCAAAATGATTTCCAAAGCTTTATTTCAATTCCATCAATTGCATGAAAAAATTCAATCCATTAGCGAGATTAGCTGATCTTTTATTTGACGTATCTGATGGCATTGATATAAAATCGGCTCCATTCAGTTGTATGCCGAGATGGTCTTCTGACAATGGAGCTGACACAGTAACAGCCATGAACCTTTCGTGCAAGTATAAGAAACTATAGAATCCAAGATGAATAAAATTAATTTAAAAGAATAATTATTTCATTAAAATGAAAAACCGTGTTTCATATACTAAACTGTAAATGCACTTTCTGTAGTCCTGTGTGTTAAATATTTTCTTTGGGCATAGTTTTCTTAAAATAATTACTGACTTGAGTAGATTTACAGCAAAATTCAAAGCTTGTTACCATTGTAACAAGAGTGTTCAGATTGTCCTCTAGAGGAGAGCTGCTCTAGTCCTGCACTTATCACATGTGTACCTAATCTACAATTTTCCCCCATTTTCCACTGGTCCTGCTGACTGGCAGTCTGGTGACTTCATGCATCTTAAAGACTGCAGTGACAGTCACAGCAGAACTGGAGAGGACAAATAGCTGGCAAGTATTTCTCCCACCAAGACCACCACTAAGGCGGGAGGAACTGACATTCCCTAACAGCACGTGTCAGAACCCACTTTTTTTTCCAGCAAGTGTTTTGCATGCTCTCCTTGAAAGGAAGGACTTAGTTAAATTGTTCCAGGAAAATTTTGGGAATAAAGGGAGAGTTTATAGCTGATTGTCTTTCAGGTTAACCCTATGTTAAGGAAAGAACAACACTATTCACTGAACATGAATCTCAAATGCTATGAGATGGGACCATGGCAGAAGCTGGAAATAATCAAGTGGAGGTCCACCAACCTCATCCCAGCTTCCTTTAATGCAAATGTTAATGACACATCTTTAAAAAATGAAAAAACCCAGGACAAATACAAACTAGATGGGATGCCCAGATATCAGGAGTAACCAATACTGTCACAGGAAAAGGAGACATATTGTCACCCTACTAAGAACCTGTCTCAGCCCAGGTGTTTCCAGGAACCACTGCCATCTGATGGGAGTTGACCCACAGGATGAAACTCCCTCGGACTCCTCGGACTCCAGACAGCCTATGAAGTGCTATCTGCTTGGATTTATTCTGTTTGTAGGAAACCAACAAGTCTCTATATTCTATGTGCTTTTACATACCAATTAGAAGTGGTCTTAACTGGAATTGCTGGTATCCAACGCTCTCCATTCTCTCTCTCAAGGGTCCTGACTGACCTTCAGGCCATGCTGAATGTGCCCAGGGGCTAGGAGGCCATGCTCTGCCACACCTCTAAACTTCTGCTCCTCTGAGTTATTTATTCGTTCCCATATCTATCAAAACCAAATTGTAACTGTTATTGTAACTATTTAATTAAAAATTACATGAACTGATGAAATGTGATTACAAAAAGCAAATCGTTGTTTCTTTGAAACATGCACTGAATTCTTTGGAAAGACTTGATAAAGGCAAGTCACTAAAAAGCTCACTAAATTAGATGTGGGTGAAACTACCGTCAAAATTGGGATAGGGGAGATTCCAAAACTATAAAAGGACTCTGCATTCAGGTTTCTTTACACATTTTAGGTTCTTGCTCTGCTTCAAAGAAACTGGAAATCATAGACTGTAAACAACCTAATAAATTGTGTTAATAAAAAGAATTAACATGCGTTGGAATTAATAAAGAATTAACACATGCTCTTCTATGCCAGACACTGTCCCTTTATATATGTCATTGGATGCTGTCAACAGCCACAAAAAGGAAGTACTTTTATGATTCCCATTGTACTATTAAGTAAGCTGGGACCCAGTGGGGTTAATGTTCAGTGATTGTCCAGTGCCACTGGATGGTAGATGGTGAAGCCAGGAGTAAATCTACAACTGTTGGCTGCAAAATCTATGAATACTCCACATTGCAAGTCTTGTTCCTGGAGAATAAATTCTGAGAGACAAAAGTTATTCAGTAAAGTTCCTGAAGCACTTCATCAGGTCTAGATAAGAAATAGTGGCCGTATATATAGGTGTCTTTTCAGGAACTCAGAAAATTTACTAAGTTCTCCCCCTTTTTCCTACCCTTTCCTCCCTCTTCCACCTCCTGCTGACTGAGTCTGAAATTATTTTTTTCATTCCACAACTAGAAGTACAAATGTCCCCTGGGAGAGGGGTCAAAGAATCACTGTAAAGTACATCTGCTGCATTTTGAAAAACCTGACAGTGCTTTGTTAACCAACGGGCAGAGCAATAACCAAGCTTTGCTAAATTTGCACCTGCTCTTACCAGCCTCTCTAGAATTTTGTAAATGACCAGTGAAATTTCTGGCAGACCTCTTCCTGGCTGGGGCTGGGGCTGGGGCTGGGGCAGACAGAGATGTCTGGAGAAGTATTCCAGGCAGCAGAGCACCTAGGAAATGGGACACAAAATGGGGTCACTTCATACTTTGCCAAGAGACCAAATGATAATTGTGGCCATTTAACGAGCCCCTGCTAGTTGTCTGGTACTTTGCATGGTGTGGAGAGAGGTTAAGGAACTTGCTGAAGACACAGTTACGGCAGCAGAATATGCCTCCCTCTTTTACTGCTTCCCTGAAACTTACTCCCAGAGATCAGCAGATGTCCCATTGAGCAACTACAGAGGTCGGGCTCAGAGTTAGCAATGGGTAGATGGGTATAGAATCCATTGCCCTGAGGACCATGTTCCTCACAGAAACTAGGCAAACCAAGGTCCTAGAAGCAGTCAGAGGCCAAGAGCAAAGAGCAAGACCTGGGTTCTGGGCTGGGAGGGGAGCCACCTGCCATTATTGCAAGGATAATACATATTCTTTGTAGACATGATGGAGTCCATGGAAAATAGAAACAAGGAAATATTTCAATCAACCAAAAAGCCACTGTTCATATTTTAGTATGCTATGTCTTTTCTGTTTTTTTTTTTTTGCTCTGTGAACGTGTGTTTTGTTCTTTACGGGGGGGGTGGCAATATGCTTTCACTTACTAATATTGAATAAACATTTATCCACATTATTAAAATTATCCTACAATAGCATTTTAATGTCTGCATAGTGCTCCAAGATGGGAAAAATGAAGATACTAGAACCTAACCCATCTGGGGTCAAATTTCAGCATTGCCATTTCCTAACCATGTGACAAAACCTCTCTTGTCTCTGTGAAACCTCGCTCCCCCCTGCACACGCAGGCACACACACAAACACACACTTACATACACACACACTCACATACACACAAACACACACTCACATAGGGATAATAATGGAAACTTCTAGGTATGTTGGAAAGATTATATGAGAAAAAAAATTGAAAACATTTAGTACAGTGTCACATAAGTGTTAACTATAATCATTACTGGAATTTATTTAACCAATTCCCTATTCTCAGACATTTGAGTTTTTCATCTTTTCATAAATAAGATGCAATGACCACCATTAGAGATAAATCTTTGTGCTTCTCCATAATCTTGTCTCAGTGTAAAATTACTACATCACAGGGTACACAAAGTTTGTAAGCATTTCATACATACTGTCAAATGATTTTTCAGTAGATATATATTGATTTATAATTAATTTGAATGTCCCTTAAAGGAAGCTGGTTGTGAAATCAGGAACTGACTGAATTATGAGTCGGGAAGCAAGGAGCAAGCAGCATTTGTAGGTTAACCCCAGAAGATGATACCTACCAAAAAGGCCTGCTGCCCTTTCTTCTTTTGACTTTAGAGTCAGGCCCAGGGTCTCTTGTGAGAATGGGCCTGAAAAAATGTGCTAGGCAGTCATTACTTTATTATTTGAAAAAATAATTGCTTCTTTAATTTTAACCCATAATCTTTGTCTCCTAAGAACGTTTGGGAAATGAAATGTTATGGTCTATACTCCAAACCAATCACCGTGTCTAGACCAGCTTATGTGCATATTGTATTATAAATTTAAATATATTAGGAGGATAATTTGATTTAAGACTTTCAGAAACACTAATTTTAATGAAATAAACCTATCACTGAATTTTAAAAAAATGTGCTGGGCACTGGCTGACACTGAATTGAGGGAGAGATGGGCAGAAAGTATCAGAAGATATTAGAAAAGGCCTCAGTAAGTCAATAAAAACAAATCCCATGATTTGCTTCTTGGGATTACTTTAAAGTATTAGTAATTAATGCCAAGTATTATTTATACATTTTAATTTAGATGCTATTTCCAAATTGTAATTAAGTCATGTTAACAGCATACATGTATAATTTTATGACATGTAGTATACATTGAATTTTCACACTGTAACTACCCTTTTTTCTGAGATTTTAATATATATTTTTAAAATGTCCTTTTTAAGTTGAAATGATATTAGGGAGTAGGGCATTTTATTAATAAAGTCCCTTAATTGACAAATAAAAGTTGGCCACCCCCAATTTTAGCTTTAAACTTTATTGGCTCCTGGAATCCATGTGTCTGGAAGCTAATGCCTGGGTCTTTAAGCCTTCATTTGTCCATCCAACATTCAGTGAGTGGCTGCTGAGTGCAAAATGAATAGAAATCCTTCCCCTGACTCTAAAGAGCCCATCGTCTTTGGGTCACACATTGTTGTAACACCAAAGAAGGCATCTTGATTCTGGAGGGACAGGCTGGAAGGGATAGGGAGGTGGCAAGAGCATAGGATCACAGTCCATCACAGGGTCCCCTTCTCCTCTTAATTTTTACAGGAATTGGTTAACTCATTATTAAATTAAATATTGGAGACCTTGGAGAAATAAAATTCACCATAACAAACACCACCTCATGGTTGCAAAATAACATGTTTCAGAAATTAAAAGGAAAAAATAAAACAAAATCTAGGACAAGGGTCGAGATAATATATCCCAGACATCAAGGTTTTTAACTGTAAGCAGAAGAAGACAGCCACATGCTTTAAAAAGATATTTATTAAGCAATTATTAAAAATTGTTTGGTAAGGACACCCACAAAAAGGAAAATTATGTTTAATTTCATAAGTCAGCTACATGAGCGCTATAGTAAACTCTTCTTTAACATTCACAAAAACCTTACAGAAAAAGAATTGCAAATCAAAATATCATCAGTAACATTTATGACATATTATAACAAGTATGACAACACAAATCGACCAAGTATTAAATTCTATACAGACCTAGAATACACCATGTGTCAGTGAAACAGGGGATTATGCCATTTGGATACATTTATATAAACAAGTGTTTTCTAGTATACTTAAACCGAGAGTGATAAAATTGAAAAATATAAGTGTTTTTGTTATTTGAACCAGAGAAATGTTTTGAATTTGAGATGTTAAAACCACAGGGAATCTTTCAAACCATTTTTTCCCCGATGCTTTCTCTGTAACTAGGGGAGAGAGGAGTTCTTCTGGAAAGAACATTAGTAAACATTTTGATGGAACTTTCTGTGCATTTACGAGGCATGCTTTTTGAGGGCTTTACTGGCTTGCCAGTTGTGAGGGCAGTTGATAGTCCTTTGAGCAAAGGTATATACTGCATCGCAGCATAAAATATTAAATGGAATTCCAGCGAATATCCAGACAATTGGGAGGGGCATAGACAAGGCAGCTTTTTTTTTTTTTTAGATGATGATAATTCTGTCACTCAAAATGGCTAGCCTCCAGTATCCTGAAAGAGTTTGAGTTCAAAAGGAAAAACACAAAAACAGCCTCATCCAAGTCTCCTCCCTCACCTGCTTAAAACAGATCATTGCCAAGATTAACATGACTGAATTCATTTAATGTGAATAAATAAGTGATGTGAGCTTAAAGCATTGCTTTCTGTTGATTTTAACTAACCGTTCATTTTCTAGATAAAAAATATTTGTGTTATCAATTTGCTAAATTAACATTGATCACTATCATCTAGTTAAATTACAATTGTATATATCCTGGCTAGTGTTGCAATTTAAAATCGCAAAGAAATCATAGGAGAATCATTAGCTACTAAACATATTAGGCATTTTAATATTATCTTTATTCTTTAATGACATTATACTATATACAGTGTTTTTGAAAGCAGAATGTTATATTTTTTTCACTCAGACTTTGTAACAAGAAATTTTGACACAAGTAAATATGTATGTCGCATTTTAAAGATGTACAAACTGTTTTTTAAAAGACAAGAGATTGTTTTCAGGCACCAATCTTGCAAAAAAAACCTCACAGTTTTTTTTTAATACTAAATTCAAGTATGTGGATAAATAAAAGATAGTGAAAAATAACTAAAACTGCCAACATTGAACTAAAAACTATAAGTTATAATGAATTCAGGTTCTTAATAAAAGCATTAGCATGAAATGCTGGTATTTCAAGTCAAATCCCATGACAACAACCTTCTTTGCAATAAAAAGTTGACTATAACATGGTTTTCAAGGCGTGGCCAGGCACTGGAAGTGTTTCTAAATCTTACTACTACAAAACTTCCAATTTTAAATAACTCATGGCAATGAATGTTTTAAAAGCAATTTAAAAGCAATTATTAAAGCAATTATTTAAAAGTTCTTGCTTATATAACAATTATTTTCCATTATAATGAAAACGATCCCATCCTTGATTTTGTGACATAGTGTAAGATTCAGTGACAGCAATCTCATTGCTAGATAACAAGGAAAAGGGAAACAGTTGGATTTCAAAAAGATTCCTTTACTTTCCCCTAAATTTGAAGAATGCAGTGAGTGTAATTACCACTAGCAGATACACTAACTGTTTCTACAAATTTGACTGGGTCTAGTAGGAACAGCTCATTTCAAATTGATTTTGAGCCAAATACCCAACAACACAGTGGATGGCAGCTCCTTGAGATGCTGAGGAGCAATTTGATCCAGTGTCAGAGATGTTTACTTCACAATTTAAAGATATTTATCAGTTACTTACTGCAACATAACACGCAAGTGATTGTAAGATCGTTAAGGATAAAATCCTTGGTTTAGTAATTGATAGAATTTAGAGCATACCAGGTACATAATAAATGCTTGTGGAATTATGGACTTTTAGAAGCAATTTTGCTAATGTTAAGTTCCTCTTCCCTGAGTCTTAAATGATTTATGGAGTATGATAACATAAAGAAGTTACAAACAATAAAAGGCAATGGTACAGGAGGACAAATTTAAGCTCCCTTTCTCTAAACATATTCTCTGAATTCCCAGATTAATACCAATCAAGGGCAGTAGGGGTCCTTGCTAGGTAAACTATTCCCTGGAACTGAGTTAGGCCAAGACTAGACGTGAACCCATAAGAGAAGGGGGACCATTGAACAGCTTAAGCAACTGATTAACAAACTGATTGGGTTTGTTTTTCTTCAAAACAATCAACTGTGTAATGAAGGTCAAGCCTTTTTTCTTTCTTTCCTCTCAAGTAGCATGTACCTGTAGACAAAAACTCTAAGGCTTCAGGAAACTGAATTACCTCTTTAGAATTTACTGGGCATTATCTAAGATAATAATGCCAAATGCTCTAATTAATTTCCCATGAATGTAAATGAGTCAGTGTGCCTTTTAAAAATATTGATACACTCCTAAGAATGAACTGAATAAACAACTTGTTAAAGTTCTGCGTTTAGGGCCAAATTGGTGGTGTAGTTTCAGTGTGTAAATGAACTTCAGAATTAATTTTCTAGAGAAACAATTCTAATTATGTCTTTTGATGTTTCCAAAATAGTCAATCAATTATTTCAGCATGATAATCTTTTCTTTTAATGGGGGAAAACAATTATGGCAGTAATTTTCCCAAATGGCTCAATCAATTCCATGGTTGAGAACCGATAACTTCATGCTTATATGACTTATTATTGCACAGGATTATGACAAAATCATTTTTGAAATAATATATTAATATGCAAAGAGTTGCCAAAATTGTTTTTCCCCCATCAAAAGAAAAGATTATCATGCTGAAATATCAATATGCAGCAGCATTTAGGGGATTCTGTTTTTCACATGTGACTGCTTTCACTATTTGAAAAATGTCTACGTCCATTCAGTTTCCTGTAAGCTTGCCAGAGTGTTATAAATTATTCCTTTATTTACAAATCAAAGTCTTATGATTGGCTTAAGTATTTGTGTTAAGCCAAATAAGGCAGTTTATGATTACCTATAATTTTTATAAAGTTTCATTTCCTGAATATTAACACATATAATTCAATTTAATTTAAAAATGTATCTTATACATTTCATAGCCATTCTCTTCCAAGCATGAAAATTTGGACATTTGGGTGTGATATTTAGGATTTATGACTCTAAAATTCTGCTATGCTAATTTCACTGTAAAAACATTTGGGGGAAAGGATATTCATTTATTTATTTTTTGAGACAGAGTCTCACTCTGTTGCCTGGGCTAGAGTGCCGTGGTGTCAGCCTAGATCACAGCAACCTCAAACTCCTGGGCTCAAGCAATCCTTCTGCCTCAGCCTCCTGAGTAGCTGAGACTACAGGCATGTGCCACCATGCCCAGCTAATTCAGCTAATTTTTTCTGTATATTTTTAGTTGGCCAATTAATTTGTTTCTATTTTTAGTAGAGATGGGGTCTTGCTCTTGCTCAGGCTGGTTTCGAACTCCTTACCTCAAGCTATCCTCCCACCTTGGCCTCCCAGAGTACTAGGATTACAAGCGTGAGCCACTGAGCCTGGCCAAAGATATTTATTTTTAAACATTTTATATAAGGTGAATGATAATTTTGAATATACTCAAAAGCTGCATTATTTAATGTGTTAAGCTACATGTGGCTACTGAACACTGAAGAACTGAATGTTTAATTTTAATTAATTTAGAGTTTAAAACTTATAGTTGTTTCAGTTATTGGAAAGCTTAGACAACTTAGGTTGTTGAATATACTTTTTCATCTGTAAATTTTATGAAATCTAAGTGTATCAAGTATTACTGATGAAATCTTAGTATACAAATCAAGGAGTTCTGTAAATGTGAAAGATATGCCAGATTTCAAAGATTGGTGTGAAAAAAGGACAGTAAATTTCTCATTAATAGTTTTTATATTGATTACTTACCTGCCTTACATTATATTTCCCTTGGACAATACTATTCTAAAGCTTTATGAAAATTGTTGGTTTTTAAAATCAGGTTTTAAAATTTTTATTTTAATGTCATTCTTTTAACCAAATAATTTCAACCATTATGAAAAAGCAAAGCAAATCTAAATCAGATTTACCCACCAAGAAGTGCCCTAATTGCCCACTCTGCACTTCTTCCTTTCTCTGATGTGCAAAGCTCTCACCAGCACCAGCGGTAGAATGCAAAATCATAGGCAGTGAATATGCAGAAATACTTTATGAGAGCACTGATGAGTGTGCAATCAAATCAAACTGCTCACACCCTACAAATTATGTCTTTTCTTTCCTCTCAATTGTTTCCAGATCTATGGGTCCCTAATTCCAAAATTAACCTTCAACTTCCTCCGAAGTTCTGCTGTGCTATGGCTTCCGGTTTTGAACAATAAGCGGTGACTGCGCTCAGCAATGTGCTAAGTCATGTATTAATACTAGATTCTGTCCAGGCCCGAGAACTTTCATCCTTCAGAGTGGAGAGCTTTCTCTGGGAGAAGGGTTCGAATCCCAGAAGTTTGAACACCGCCACCCGGTACTTCTTAGACATGATGTTGTACAGAATGGGGTTGATGGCAGCGCTGAGGTAGAAGAGGACAAAGGACACGAGGTTGCAGTACTGACTGATCTGAGCAATCTCCAGGGAGCCAGGCTCAAAAGATTTGGAAAATAAATAGCGCCCTACGTGGAAGGGCAGCCAGCAGAGGATGAAGGCAAACACCACTACAGCTAAAAGGACAATGGGAGAGAGATCGTCAGTTCAAGAAATGTCATAGCAAACCACATTCTATTTTTAAGACTTAGTTTGTTTTGATTATGTATTATGACCATTGCCTTAAGAAAAACACTGTGTTCTGCTTTTACCCATTCCTACATTTTATTATAACAAAGATTGAATCTGTCTGCACCAAAAGTTCAACAATTTTTGAATGAGCTTCCCAGTCATTTTTATTTAACAACTGTTTGAGTGATTTTGTGATTGAGTTGACATTTATTCACAATAGTCTACCTCCTTATAAGTGTTAAACACAACACAAACATATGAGGTAAAGTGGTTCTATTCAACCATAACTGTGTATCAGTTTCCTGGGGCACTTTTTTTTTAAGCAATGCAGATTCCTTGGATATAATATGGATTCACTAAATTAAAATGTTTAGGAAGGAGACCAGGAGACTTGCTTTTTCTTTTCTTTTCTTTTTTAAGTTTCACAGAGGACTGAATGTGCAGTCAGGACTAAGAACCACTAAGATGGATGATTCTATGCTACCTACTAGATGTAAGTGAGGCATAAAAGGCCATTAAACCAACTAACGTTAATTATCATCCACTCAAGTCTTCATTTTGCCCATGTAAGATAATTTTTCAAGACTTGTAAATTTTTAGACTAACCTTTTAAAATTCAGAAATCAAGGGAAAAATAACAAGATATAGTATTTTAGTCCCTAAACTACTTTAGTGATCGCCTTCAAATTGTCAAAGGAGAAGAAAATTAACATTGGTGTTGAGACACCAGTGAGAAAATTAATAGCTTAAAAAATAAAATTAGAGGAAATTATTCCACTTACCCTTAAAACTAAGTTGCATAGTAGCAATTTGACTGCCATGGTAGCAGTGTGAGTCTCATAGATGAGAGCCTAGAGTCCCCTGCAGGACATTTGTAGGTTTACAATGTATGAGTCATATGAGAATCACAGTCTAGAAAATAAAATCTTTGACATTCTTTGAATAAACTATATCACTTTAATATGCAGGATCCAGGAATTGTAAAATTGCAAATATGAAATCATCCTGGAATGGCTTCTAAGAAGCATTAAATATGCCAAGGAGTATGAAATGTTGACCATAATATCCAAACAATGAAATATACAGGCTCTGGTTCTGAAAAAGTGTGTACAATTAATATTTTGCTTGGATGTGAACATATTTTGTATTACTTCACTTGTACCAAACATACACTTAAAGAAGTTGAATTCATGCAATAAATATTCACCACACTTTAGTTGTGACATTGCACCCAAATATACCTGCAAGGCCATTTGGGAAGAGGGGTAATAAGTCTCTGTCAGATTCCACAAAGTTTCCTTTTCTCTTGTTGCAGCCTTGTTTATCCTACCTTATCTTAGTCTACCCTATGGGTAATTATGAAAACAAATAAAGAGACCCCACTGATTTGTCCCTTTCTTACAAAGCTTAGTATAAACAGCAGCAGGGTAAACAGAATTGATGAAATTATCTGAGAACAAATCACAATATTGAAAGCGAATCAGCTCTAACAGAATTCTCCACATTGATCATATCTTTGGTTAAATTTGCCACTGAATATTTTCTAGATCCAATGCCTGCTTTTCTTAATGTAACTTAGATACCCACAAATTCTATTTGAGGCAGGAAGCTTAACCTCAATTTTAACCCTCAAAGACCAAAATAGACTTTTATAAAATATCCTTTGAAGCAAAGTTTCTAGGCTGATCTAAAATTCATTTTAGGCAAATAAAAAGGTGGAGGCATTTCTCCATGAAAGAGAGCGGAGAGACAGAAAGACAGAGACAGATAGAGATCAAAAGAGAGAGTCTGGATAGTGGGAAAGTAAGGAGGGGGGAGTGGAGAGGAAAAGAGAACAATTGAGAGACATGCAGAAAGACAGAGACTGAGAGAAACAGGAGAGAGAGAGAGATGGAGACCGGGGGAGAAGGGGGAAGGCATGGGGAGAGGAGGGACCCGACCCGGGAGAGAAAGCCCGAGGGCACGCGCGACCTACCCAGCATTTTCACGGTTTGCTTGTGGTTCTTGTCTCTGAGCGAGGCGCCCACCGCCGCGTCCCCGCGCCTCCTCCGCCACAGCTTCCTGCCGATGAGACTGTAGAGGACCGTGAGGCAGAAGACAGGCAGAAAGAAGAAGACGCTGGACACCCACACCATGACCGTGAGCAGTCCGGAGCGCACCGCAAACTCGGTGGCGCGGCACTCATTGGTGTCCCGAGGGTCAGTGCCGTTCTCGTGCTCCACCCCGACTAGCACGAAGATGGGCCCGGCGCTGCAGAAGGCCAAGGCCCAGATGACTAGGATGACCAGCTTCACCCGGCCCTTGGTGACCACGACCTTGGCCCGCAGCGGGAAGCAGATGGCGAAGTAGCGCTCGACGCTCAGCGCCGTGATGGTGAGCACCGTGGCGTAGGTGCAGCTCTCGCTGACGAACTGGAAGAGTTTGCAGAGCAGGTCGCCGAAGTTCCAGGGCCGGTACTGCCAGAGGCGCACGAGGTCGAGGGGCATGCAGAGGAAGATGAGCAGGTCAGAGAAGGCCATGCTGGACAGGTAGAGATTGGTGGTAGTGCGCAGCTCGCGGAAGCGCGACACCACCAGCATGGTGAGCAGGTTGCCGGCGATGCCCACCACGAAGAGCGCCACGCAGGTAGCTGTGATGCCCGCCAGCAGCGGCGCGGGGAAGAGTCGCAGCAGGTCGTCGGCCAGCGAGTCGTTGCCCGGGGGACTGTCCCAGCCCAGGTCCGCCAGCGTGAAGTTGGACTCGGACTCCTCGCTCGGCGTCGCGTTCCACATGCTGCCGGCTCAGCTGAACTGGCTCTGCGACGCGGCTGCGCTGGGAGGCCAGATCGAGCTGGTCCCCGAAGAGGTCCCCTTGGGCGCAGGGAAGTGCGAGGGAGAAGCGGCGCGGGAGTACAGAAAGGATGCTTGGAGAAGAGAGAGAGGGAAGTGAGGTGCGATGGGGAGGAGCGAGAGGGAGAGAGACTGGGTAAAGAGAGTGACAGAATGACCCACAGCTTTTTCTGGCACCTCCCCTTTCCTCACCCCTTTTCCCCAAAGTCCCTATCTCCCAACCCAGCCTCCCGCGGGCGCCCACACAACTACCTGTCACCGGAGCTGTCCGGTCAGCCCCGCCTCCAGCTCTGGTTCTCGGTTCAGCTCCATCTCGCACTTCCGAAAGCGTCCCAGCGCGGGGCCCCCAGAGACCAGGCGCTACCCAGCGGGAGTGTGAGGAGCTCTCTTCTCTTTCGAGCCTTGGGCGAATGTGGCCCGGAAGGACAGGTCACACCGGGGGTTGGGGGTGGGGACAGTGGCAGCAGCGGGGAGGACGGACGTCAGCCGCTGGGACCTCAATTCTTTCTCCAACAAGGGGTAGAGCTGGCTGTGGACCTGGTGGGGAGAAAATGAGAGCGTGCCTATCTCTACTTGGGAAAGGGATTGGTTAGGAAGGGGGGAAAAGGCCTTCTGTTTGTATTGGACCTAAGAGGAGACCGGTGCGCACCAGGGAAGAGCCGCTAGCATCCCTAAACCAACCCTTTGTCATACTAACGCGGAGAAGGAGGTTCGGAGACGTGACCACTAGACCGAGGCTACACAGAGAACTGGGGACTCAGAGTTGGATCTCCCACCCGGGTTGGACTTCTGAGTGCATAGGCGCAAGAGGTGTGAATAAACCCTCCACCGACTTCCAGTCCTTAGTCCACGCCCCCAATTTATGGGTGATAGAGGTTATGCCGCCTGAGATTACTTTTTCCTGATGCAAACTTCTGGGATTCGGGTGGGGGGATGGAGAAGGGAAAGGGGCATGGGTCGGAGGTGCATGGATCTGACAAGCCGAGGAGCAGGGGCTGTGGCGCTGGCTCCTGGAAGGTATGCAGTAAACATCTTTTGAGGCATGATTGAGAAAGACCAGCCATTTCGTAGCTGTGTTCCCTGGGCAAGATTTTCAACCTTCGGAGCTTTAGTTCTTTTTCTTTGAATTCAGAGAGTGTTATGTGGACTACTTGGGGGTGGACGCCAAGTGTGGGGGACTCAATAGGCACTCAAAGAATAAATACGGGACGTGTTGCTGTTGAGTAGGAGCTGCAGTGACCGGTCAGAGGCCGCGCCTACAATAGCGAGGTGACTCCCCCGGACGCGGCCTGTGCATCTCCTGCCCACAGCCAGGAATCGACACCCCAAGACTTGATACTGCCGGTTGCCTGCGAACTCACAGCCCTACCGATCCATCCATTTCCCGCCCGCCAACCTCGTGGAAGCCGCAGAAACGTGTTCAGCACCGCGGCCAGCTCCAGCTCCCTCTGGCAGCGCTGCACTAAGGGAGCTGCTGCCCTGCCACACACATCTTTTTTAAGTCCCGCAGCTAACGCTGCAGTCCCGGTCCCACCCCCTCCACCGCGGGAGCCGGCGAGATTCCCCCAAGCACACACTGGTATAAATCCACCGCCGTGGCCACACCTATCGGCGCTCGCTCGCCCCTGGGTTCAATGGGAATCCATGCACCGTGTGAGAGAGATTTCCCGCACTTGAGTGTGTTTATACGTGCCCTTGACAGATGGTTTGCTCCACATAGCGAGAGCCCACATGAGAAAAGTTTGATACAGATAACTTATTGGTGAACACACCACATAGTGGCTTGGTTGCCACTGGTGTGTTTCAGACGTTGGATCACATTTAAAAAAAAATTATTTCAGACTTCTATTTTAAAAATATTACAACTAAATCAAATCACCAATTACAAGTTTTTTTTTAAATCAATAATTTGACTTTAATACTCTCTGCCCTACATTAACGGTAGGTTTTTGTATATGAACAGAAAGGGAGAGAAAATAGACTAGGATATTATTGTCTCAGCATAGGAATCAAGCAAATGTTGTGGGCCTTATTTCTAATCTACTCAGTGCTAAAGCTGTGATTGACAGGTGGACAAATTGGGGAAAAAACACTAAAAAACATTGTGATGAAATTTTGTCATGTTAGCTAAAATGGCCCTCTACTTAACAGCACTCAACCATTTTATAAAATATAGACAAATCTGTATTGCGTGACCAAGAAAAAAACAGAGAGTATTATTGAAATTGATCTGTTTATTCACAACACATAATAATATTATATAATGCTGTATATAAAATTACATTTAATATATGGTAGGCATTAGGAATAACACAATAAATAAAACCCAGACAGGTCCTGTATGTATAAACTAATAGTCTGGAGGGAAAAATGCAGTTAAGCAATTTCAGTAGAGTATTGACAGATGCATTTAAAGAGGCCTGTATGATGACTGTCACTGGAATATAAAGAATCTATGAATTACATAGAGGCTTTAGAGAAGGCTTCTCAAGGCAAGCAGCTTCTGAGCTGGATCTGGAAAAAGTTGAGTTGCCAGAAGAAGTGAAACTTGCTCAACTGCTTAGACAATGAACACTAAAACACTTAGAAGTGAAAAAAGCTTAATATGTCTTCTCCTATGAATAGCATGGAGAGTATTATTATGGACTCATGGATATTCATGTAGCCAATGCCTATCAGTCAATCAATTATGATTATTTTCTTTTTGATACTAAGATTGTCCCATCTTTGGCCAATGGGATCCCCTTCAGGCTGGCTCTAGAGTCCTCTTGAGATGGTTCAGATTTTGAAAACTTCCCCATTGTACTTTGTGGCACAATGAGATGCTCCAAGCTCACCTTGTAAATTCCCTGCTCTTGACCTGGGGACAGCCATTACTCCAAGAATCCCTGGGACTGGCGGATAGCATTCAGAGACCTGATTTGGGGCAGTAGTGGTGATTTTGCCCCTGGATCATTAGGGGATAGGTCCTAGATCCTTTATGTGGGCAGACCTAGGATATATATTGTTGTTGTTTTAATCAGGAGATGGTGATGATGATGATGATACAGTAGATAAATCAGACACACCCTGAGCAGATGATCAAAATTGATATCACCCTGGGAAGGACACAGTGTCGCTTACATAATATTGTAGCTAGGAAGCATAGCCTCAATCTAATGGCAAGGAAATATCAGACAAACTCAAAATGAGAAATAGTTTATTTTAAAAGTTCTTTTTTTAAAAAAAAGATCAATGCTATATAAGACAAAGAAAGACTGAGGAAATGTTCCAGACTAAAGGAGACCAAAGAGACTTAATGACTAAATGTAATTCCTGATCTAGACTGGATTCTAAACTGGAGGTAAAACAACAACAACAACAATAAAAACAAAACAAAACTGCTATATAGAGGGTATTAATTGGTCAATTGACACATTTGAAATATGGATAGCAGATTAGAAAGATTTATTGAATCAATGTTAAGTTTATTGAAGTTGAGAATATTCTTACTCTTAGACACATTTAACGATGATTTATGCAACTTACTGTCAACAGTTTCAGGAAAAAAATTGTGTGTGTGTGTAGATAAATAGAGCAAATGATAAAGTAAATGAGGCAAAATGTTAATAATAGAAAGATCTAGAAAAATGGCAAAATGATATTCTTCATATTATTTTGCAGATTTTCTGTAATTTTTAAATTGCTTCTAAATAAAAAATCTAAAAAGTCATAAATCTATATAGATGCTTGCAATTCAATTTCCAATTATTTACTTAACTTTTTTGATTTTATATTTATACTGAACATCTTGTTTCTAACAACACAAACATAGTTATTTTTGTTATCATACATACTAAATAATTTTAAGCTAATAACATTAGCATCACCACCAATAATAAAATTGACAAATAAAGTTTGAGATTTTCTTGCAGTTTTCTTTTGTCCTTACAATATATCCACTAAGTTTGTACAATTATTATGTTCTAAAATTACTTGAAATAATGCTTTTCTATGTGTGGTTATGTTACCAGTTAGATATATGTTTCATTTTTTTAGTTCCTTTCAATTTTAGGAATTATTTTTATATTTAATTTTATTCTTGAATATACATTTTCATGATTTGACAGTTAAAAATTTAAAGCAAGTCATAGTTCTAAATTTAAAACTTTAAACCAAAACATATTCAGGAAAATGTTACTCTCTTTCCATATTTCACAATAGATACATTAAAAAATTTTAGCTTTTGGGTCAGGCAAGGTGGTATGCACTTGTAGTCCCAGCTACTTGACAAGCTAAGGTGGGAGAGCTTAAGGCCAGGAGTTCGAAGCTGTAGTGTGCAATGACTGGACTTCTGAATAATCAGCCAAGGCAACACAGGATGACTCTATCTCTTAAAAAAAATTAGTTTCTGATTTACCTGTCCTGTGTGCCTGGGTATGTTTCTTTCTTTTTTTTTATTTCAGCATATATGGGGGTACAAAGGTTTAGGTTATGTGCATTGCCCTTGCCCCACCTGAGTCAGAGCTTCAAGCATGCCCATCCCCCAGACAGTGCACATCGGACTCATTATGTGTGAGTATACCCATCCCCGCCTCCCCCACCATCTGTCCAACACCCATGAATGTTATTCCTAGATGTGCACTTAGGTGTTGATCAGTTAAAACCAATTTGATGGTGAGTACAATGTGATGCTTATTTATCCATTCTTGGGATACTTCACTTAGTAGAATGGGTTCCAGCTCTATCCAGGATAATACAAGAGGTGCCATATCACCATTGTCTTTTTGTAACTGTGTGTGTGTTTGTGTGTGTGTGGCCTGTGTAAAATGCAATATACTATATACACTGTCCTCTGTGTAGCCTTTTTAACTTAACATTACACCTTAGATTCTTTTATACCAATATTCCTTTTTTATGGTTTTATAGTACTCCATCCAGGGAAAGTTACATAGTTTCCATTATGGAGATATACCTTAGTTTCATTCCACCAAAGTTTATTGATGGTTATTTGTATGTTTTAATAGTTTTTTGCTGTCATACATAATGCTGTATATGTCATTTTATACATGTATAGGTATATTACAAAATACTATAAAATAGTTATAGTTTAATCAAAGAGGAAATGGCACATGACAGTATACAAGTCATGAATGGCACAAATAGAGCATGGAGAGACAGTACATAGTGCCGGAGTGTTGAGTCTGGGCTCTGAAGACACATACAAATTTAGTATAAAGTAACAGGTATAACATACATATATTCTTAAAAGTGAGATTGTTGAATCAAAGGATAAAAGTATCTGTAATTTTGTTATATATCACCACATTCCTCTCCATGGAGTTGTTTCAAATTGTATCTCACTAACAATGGATGAGAGTGCCTGGTTTCTCCCAACTTCTATAACAGACTGTTGTCGGTTTTTGATTTTTTTGTTTTGGTTTTTTTGGGTTTTTTTGTTTTTTCTTTTTTAGGGTGGAAAAAACTTTTTTTTTTTAATTTCGGCATATTATGGGGGTACAGATTTTAAGGTTTCAATAAATGCCCATTTTCCCCCCTCCCCCCAAAAGTCTGAGTCTCCATCATGACCATCCCCCAGATGGTGCACATCTCACTCATTATGTATGTATATACCCGCCCCCCAGTTTTTGATTTTTTACCATTTTTTTAGGTGAGAAATAGTTTCTCAGTGTGCTTTTCATTTGCATTCTTTTGTTTTGAGTGAGATTGAGTATCTGTTCATATATTGAAGGGCCATTTGTTTTCCTTTTTATGTGAACTGCTGGACTATGACTTTGGCTCATTTTTCTATTGGGTTGTTGTTTTGCATTTTAAAATCGATTTTTTTTTTTTTTTTTTGAGACAGAGTCTCGCTTTGTTGCCCAGGCTAGAGTGAGTGCCGTGGCGTCAGCCTAGCTCACAGCAACCTCAAACTCCTGGGCTCGAGTGATCCTTCTGCCTCAGCCTCCCGGGTAGCTGGGACTACAGGCATGCGCCACCATGCCCGGCTAATTTTTTATATATATATATATCAGTTGGCCAATTAATTTCTTTCTATTTATAGTAGAGATGGGGTCTCGCTCTTGCTCAGGCTGGTTTTGAACTCCTGACCTTGAGCAATCCACCCGCCTCGGCCTCCCAAGAGCTAGGATTACAGGCGTGAGCCACAGCGCCCGGCCTTAAAATCGATTTTTAAGAGCTCTTTTTGTCTTGGGGAGATATCTCTTTTTTTTTTTTTTTTTTTAATTATTTTTTTTTATTTTGGCATATTATGGGGGTACAGATTTTAAGGTTTCAATAAATGCCCCTTTCCCCCCCTCCCCCCAAAAGTCTGAGTCTCCATCATGACCATCCCCCAGATGGTGCACATCTCACTCACTATGTATGTATATACCCGCCCCCCTCCCCCCTCCCACCTCCCCAATACCCTATTACTGTAGCACCTATGTGTCCACTTAGGTGCTACTCAGTTAATACCAGTTTGCTGGAGAATATATCTGGTGCTTGTTTTTCCATTCTTGGGATACTTCACTTAGTAGTATGGGTTCCAGCTCTAACCAGGAAAATATAAGGTGTGCTATATCACCATTGTTTCTTAGAGCTGAATAGTACTCCATGGTGTACATATACCACATTTTATTAATCCATTCTTTGATTGATGGGCACTTGGGCTGTTTCCACAGCCTTGCAATTATGAATTGTGCTGCTATAAACATTCGAGTGCAGGTGTCTTTTTTGTAGAGTGTCACTGGATCATTTGGGTAGATGCCCAGCAATGGGATTGCTGGATCAAATGGTAGATTCACTTGTATCGCTTTAAAGTATCTCCATATTGCTTTCCACAGAGGTTGAACTAGTTTGCAGTCCCACCAGCAGTGTAGGAGTGTTGCTCTCTCTCCGCAACCACGCCAGCATTTATTGTTTGGAGATTTTTTGATAAAGGCCATTCTCACTGGGGTTAAGTGATATCTCATTGTGGTTTTGATTTGCATTTCCCTGATGATTAGAGATGTTGAGCATTTCTTCATATGTTTGTTGGCCATTCTTCTGTCTTCTTTAGAAAAATTTCTGTTCAAGTCCTTTGCCCACTTTTTAATGGGGTTATTTGATTTTTTCTTCCTAATTTTCGTGAGTTCTAAGTATATTCTAGTTATCAGTCCCTTATCGGATGCATAGGATGCAAAAATTTTCTCCCATTCTGTAGGTTGTCTGTTTACTTTCATGACTATTTCTTTGGCTGTGCAGAAGCTTTGTAGTTTGATCATGTCCCATTTATTTATTTTTGTTGCTGCTGTGATTGCCTTTGGGGACTTCTTCATAAACTCTTTGCCCAGGCCGATGTCTAGGAGAGTGTTTCCAACTTTTTCCTCTAGAGTTCTAATAGTTTCATATCTTAGGTTTAAGTCTGTTATCCAGCGTGAGTTGGTTTTTGTGAGAGGTGAAAGGTGTGGGTCCTGTTTTAGCCTTCTACAGGTGGCTATCCAGTTTTCCCAGCACCATTTATTGAAGAGGGATTCTTTTCCCCAGCGTATGTTTTTGTCTGCTTTGTCAAAGATGAGACGGCTATATGAGGATGGTTTTATATCAGGATTCTCACATCTGTTCCACTGGTCAATATTCCTGTTTTTGTGCCAATACCATATTGTTTTAATTACTACAGCTTTGTAGTATAGTTTAATATCTGGCATATTAATGCCTCCCATTTTGTTTTTGTTGCCTAGAATTGCTCTTGATATTCGGGGTCTTCTTTGGTTCCATACGAAGCGTAAAATTATTTTTTCTATATCTGTGAAGAATGCTGATGGGATTTTAATAGGTATTGCATTGAATCTGTAGATCAGTTTGGGTAGTATAGACATTTTGACGATATTGAGTCTGCCGATCCACGAGCATGGTATGGATTTCCATCTGTTTACATCCTCTGCTATTTCCTTCCTCAGTGTTTCATAGTTCTCCCTGTATAGGTCTTTTACCTCTTTGGTTAAATATATTCCTAGGTACTTTAATTTCTTTGTTGCTATTGTGAAGGGAATTGAGTCTTTGATTTGGTTCTCAATTAGATTGTTGTTGGCGTATATGAATGCCTCTGATTTCTGTGTATTAATTTTGTATCCTGAGACTTTACTAAATTCATTGATCAGTTCCAGGAGTTTCTTGGTTGAATCCTTGGGGTTTTCTAGATACAATATCATATCATCAGCAAACAGTGAAAGTTTGATCTCTTCTGCCCCTATTTGGATACCTTTCATTCCATTTTCCTGTCTGATTGCTGTAGCCAAGACTTCCAGCACTATGTTGAATAGAAGTGGAGATAGTGGGCAGCCTTGTCTGGTTCCAGTTCTAAGTGGGAATGATTTCAGTCTTTCCCCATTCAGTATGATGTTGGCTACGGGTCTGTCATATATGGCTTGTATCATTTTTAGGTATGTCCCTTCTATGCCTATTTTCTTAAGTGTTCGTATCATGAAAGGGTGTTGAATTTTGTCAAAAGCTTTTTCTGCATCTATTGAAAGGATCATGTGGTCTTTGTTTTTGCTTCTGTTGATGTGGTGAATTGCATTTATAGATTTATGTATGTTGAACCATCCCTGCATCCCTGGGATGAAGCCCACTTGGTCGTGGTGGATTATTTTTTTGATAAGTGTCTGGATTCGGTTAGCTAAGATTTTGTTGAAAATTTTTGCATCTATATTCATTAGGGATATTGGTCTGTAGTTTTCTTTTTTTGTTGCATCCTTTCCTGGTTTTGGTATCAGAGTAATATTCGCTTCATAAAAGGTGTCGGGGAGGTTTCCGTTCTTCTCGATGTTGTGGAATAGTTTCTGCAAGATAGGTACTAGTTCTTCTTTGTAAGTATGGTAAAATTCAGGTGTGAAGCCATCTGGACCGGGACTTTTCTTTTTAGGGAGATTTTTAATTGCTGTTTCTATTTCAGCTGTTGAGATTGGTCTGTTCAGGGAATCTATTTCTTCCTGGTTGAGCCTAGGGAGGCTGTGTGTTTCTAGAAATTTGTCCATTTCCTCCACATTTACCAGTTTGTGTGCATAAAGATTTTTGTAGTATTCATAAATTGTATCTTGTATCTCTTTGGGATCAGTTGTGATATCTCCTTTTTCATTCCTGATGGAGCTTATTAGAGATTTCTCTTTTCTGCTTTTCGTTAGCTTAGCCAATGGCGTGTCAATTTTGTTTATTTTTTCAAAGAACCAACTTTTTGTTTTATTAATCTCCTGAATAGCTTTCCTGTTTTCAATTTCGTTTAGTTCTGATTTGATCTTGTTGATTTCACTTCTTCTGCTGGGTTTGGGGTTGGTCTGTTCTTCTTTTTCCAGCTCTTTGAGTCGTTTCATTAGATTGTCTATTTGTGATCTTCTTGCCTTTTGGTTATAGGCATTTATGGAGATAAACTTTCCTCTCAGAACTGCTTTAGCTGTGTCCCAGAGGAGTTGATAACTTGTCTCTCCATTGTCGTTTTCTTCATAGAAGTTTTTTATTTCCGTCTTGATTTCTTCATTTACGAAGTAATCATTTAGTAGGAGGTTGTTTAATTTCCACGTTTTTGTGTAGAAATGTGAGTTTCTGTTAGGGTTGATTTCTAGTTTTATTCCACTGTGATCTGAGAAAGTACATGGAATGATTTCTATTTTTTTAAATTTCTTGAGATTTTCTTTGTGTCCTAGGATATGGTCAATCTTAGAGAATGTCCCGTGAGCTGATGAGAAGAACGTATATTCAGTGGATTTTGGGTAGAATGTTCTGTAGATGTCTGTCAGACCCAATTGTTCTAGAGTTTTGTTTAAGTCCATTATTTCTTTATTAATTTTCTGTTTGGAGGATCTGTCTCGTGCCGTCAGTGGGGTGTTGAAATCTCCGGCGATTATGGAGTTGCTATTAATCCATTTGCTTAGCTCCAGTAAGGTTTGCTTTATGAATCTGGGTGCACCTAAGTTGGGTGCATATATATTTAAAATTGTTATCTCCTCTTGTTGGACTGTGCCCTTCACCATTATATAATGACCCTCTTTGTCTTTTACTACTTTTGTTGGTTTAAAAACTAAATCGTCTGAAATTAGAACTGCCACACCAGCCTTCTTTTGGTTTCTATTTGCTTGGAATATTGATCTCCACCCTTTTATTTTTAGTCTATGTGCATCCTTGCAGGTTAAATGTGTTTCCTGAAGACAGCATATACTTGGCCTGTATTTTCTTATCCATTCAGCCAGCCTATGTCTCTTGAGTGGAGAGTTTAAGCCATTCACATTTATTGAGAGAACTGATAGGTAAGGTAGATTACTGATCATTCTGTTGGGTTGGATGTTGTTGCTATGATTTCTGTCTTGAGCCATTGTAATATCTGGCCTTTAATATCTTTGGGTTTTGGTTGTTTTTATATCCGTGGATTATTATTATGATGTTCCGTGCGTAACGCTGTTTTAAGTACTTCTTGTAGGGCTGGTCTTGTCTTGGTGAATTCTCTGAGCCTTTGCTTGTCTGAGAATGTTTTTATTTCTCCTTCATATATGAAGCTTAGTTTTGCAGGGAATAATATTCTAGGCTGGGCATTGTTTTGTTTCAAAAGAGTGAGAATGGGGCCCCAGTCTCTCCTTGCTTGTAAAGTCTCATTAGAGAAGTCTGATGTTATTCGAATTGGCTTTCCCGGAGATATCTCTTTGAAATAATATAAATTGAAAATATTTTCTCCAGCTATTCATTTGTCTTTTTAATTTTCTTATGTTTTTTTCTTTTCTTTTTGACATGCAAAATTTTTAAATGTATGTGTCATCAAATTTGTCAGTATTTTTTAATATTGATTCTGGATTTTGAGTCATATTTTTAAAGGCTTTACTCATTGCTGAGTTATGAAGGAATCCATCTGTGTTTTGTTCTATTATTTTATGGCTTATTTTTTTAACATTTGCATTTTTGAATCCATTTACAATGTATCTTGGTACATGAAGTAATGTATCAATCCAATTTTATCTTTTTCCAAATGGTTGTCCAGCTGTTTCAACATCATTTATTTAAAAATTCACCTTTTCTTTGATAGCTGAAGTGACTCTTTTGTCTTGTATTAAATTTCTATATGTTTTTTTTAGAGCCCAGTCTGAACACTTGAATACCATGTACTACCTCTCCATGCCATATCTGTTCTATTCAGTGAGTTGTATGCTGCCATGTGCCATTTCTTCTTTTATTAAACTGTAATTGTATTTACATCTTATTCTTGAACTTTTCACTTGTTTATATTTTGTTTCTTTTATTAATTAAAATGAAGATTGGATGAGTGGCTTCCAATATCAAGGTTTCATCATGGCTCAAGATTACTGCTGGAGTTCCAGTTGTCCAAATGTATTCCAGGCAAGATGAAGCAGAAGAGGAAGAGATTAAAAAAAAGAAAAAAGTCCAACTGAAAACTCTCCCATATATTACATTGGCCAATGTAATATATATAGCAGGGCACATCACCACTCCCAGGGTTCTAGATTTGGTAAACAATTTATCTCTTCCATGTTTCCCCAGCCAGACTGTAAGTAACTTGAAAACAAAGATAGATTTTCCTTTAAATGACCCATAAAACCTAGCATAGTGTCTTTCAGGTAATAGAGCACCTAAAATAAACATTTGATTAAATTTATATTTCATTTAAAACCACACATAAAAACATAGGACACATAAGAAGACTCATAAGGAAATTTGAGTATATGTTGTGCCTTTTATAAAATATATAATTATTTTCATGTTCTGTTCAATGGTCGTACATGATGTACTAATATATTTGGTTTCATCACTTATATTTTTTCTACCACATCATACAGCCTCATTTAAATACTATCATGCACATGTTTTGAAGTAAGAAAAATACATCACTCTTTCTAGACCAGCAAGCTTAAGAATCTAGATTTAGTAGCAAACACATCATCAGAGTAGAAAAATTATGTTTCTAAAAATTAATTCAATCTTAGCATTCAGGTACCTTAAAAAAATCACTTTCTAATTAGCAGAAGAGACATATTATCATGAGCAATCACTGTGAATAATTAAATACTTATACAGTTTAGAAATTAATTTGAAAATATTTATGATTTTCTAATTATAGAAGTAACATATATTTCTTAAAAACTCAAACATGTTAGAAAGTCCCTGACACCCATCTCTTCCTAAACTTTCCCCACAGATATTGCCATGGGACTTACCACATTTCTATTGATACTCCTACTCCTAGTTTTACAGCTGATGTTAAGTATTATTACTTTTAACCTAGTCATTTTGAACATACTTAATATGAGAATTTATAATCTATTAATAGCAATCAAAATTATACATAGGTTTATAATTTCAAGTGGTTATGCAAAGCTTATTAGACCATGATGACACTGACATGATTGCATACTGTTTGTTATGAGAGAAGAGTATTTCTTTTGTGCTCTCAAACCATGTATCACCTGTATGTGGGCACACACACACACTTCCTCTCCTTCATCTTCCAAATTCAATCATACTGCAATTCTGGATTAGATTTACCTTAAACATTCACATTTTATGCTGACATTAGACATTAGTTGAGTGCCATGGCATCAGCTCAGCTCACAGCAACCTCAAACTCCTGGGCTCAAGCAATCCTACTACCTCAGCCTCCGGAGTAGCTAGGACTACAGGCACGCACCACCATGCCTGGTTAATTTATTTTTTATATATGTATTTTTTAGTTGTCCAGGTAATTTCTTTCTATTTTTAGTAGAGATGGGGTCTCGCTGTTGCTCAGGCTGGTCTCCAACTCCCGATCTTGAGCAATCCGCCTGCCTTGGCCTCCCAGAGTGCTAGGATTACAGGCGTGAGCTACCGCACCTGGCCTAGAAATTTAAGTTGAATTATTTATCCCATAGGAGATTTGTAAAAAAAGAAATTTAAGTAAAGAACTTAAGAAAATGGTTGGATATACTGGTATGTAGTTTAGGGCTGGAGATAAAAATCAGGGTGTAGTCAGCAATAGTTAGTATTTAAAATCTGGATGCCGGTTGAGATAAGCCAGGTAGCTTATAGCTATAGCTATAAAAGAGAGGAGGCCCAAGGCCATGAGATTTGGGGCCCTCCAATATCTGGAAGTCAGAGTCATGAGAAGGAACTAGCAAAAGATATATTCACAAGTGGTCAGTAGAATAGATCTACAACTAGGAAAGTGTGATGTTCTAAAAAACAGGGAAGAAAGTATATCAAGGAAGGAGTGATCAATTTTATTAGACACTGCTATGAATAAATTAAGATGAGAATTGACCACTGTATTTGGCAACATGGAGGTAATTATTAGTTGATGATCTTGATGGCATACTGGGCACAAACCTAGCTGGTTTAAGTGAGCATGGGGGAAGATAATTTGGAGATAGGGGATGTAGACAACTCTTAAAGAGTTTTATTAAAAAGGGAAGGAGACCAATGTGTTGGTAGCTAGAGAAGGCTGTGGAGTCAAGAGGGTGTTTATTTTAAAGGTGTGAGAAACAATAGTTATTTGTATGCTGTTGGGAACAATATGCTATAATGGGGAAAGTTGAAGGTGTAGTAGAAATGGAGAATGGCTGGAGAAGTCTTCCTGAGAAGGGTTGGATCTAGTGATAAAAAGAAGGTTTGGCCTTAGGGAAAGTGTAGCTAATAAATCCCAGAGACAGTAGAGAATGAAGAATATGTGGACACAGATATAGGAGGATGGGTAGGCAAAGCGGATCAGGCTTGTGGGAATTCTTTGATGGCTTCAGTTTCCATAGCAATGTTGAAAGCAGAAGAAACAGCTGAGAATGGGTTGGGGGAAAAGATGTCAGAAGTTGGAGGAGAGAGACACGACCATGAAGTAGTTGTCTAGGAGAGTGGAAGAGTGAGAGGGTAATATTATCTGATTTCCAGGCAGCAGTAAGGGCCCACTTGAAGTTAATGATCATGAATTTAAAAATAACACCAGTTAATATGACTGTTTGTTTTCCCACCTTTATGTTCAGATGCACTGGTGTGGAAATGGAGTGGAAGAAAAATGTGATTTAACTAGGGTTGTGATTTTGCTCAGAACAGATGAGAAAGTACAAGACGGACAAAAATATTGAAATTATATTCAAGATATTAATTAAAATTATTGACCATTGAGTATAAACTGAAGGAGAGAAAAGAGAACATAAGAAGGATTAGGGACTGAGAAAAGATGGTTAGATCAATGGATCTTCTCTATTTCTGGTGTTTCAAAATGTTCCAAGATGTGCCTTGGCATGGGTCTTTTCCCATTCATTATGTTTAATGCATTTTTGGCCTTTCAATTTATGTCCTTCAGCTCTGGAATATTTTATTGAATTATTTCTTTATTGTTTGTCTTCCTCTCCACTTTTCTCAATTATCTCTTTTTGAGATGCCTTTTATTCATATGTTGGACCTCCTAACAGGTCCTCTGATTTTTTTCTTTCTCTCTGGCTTCCATTCTTATTTTATGAATGCAATACCAATTCATAGTGCTCTGGAAATATTAATTATAATTTGAGGAGAATTTTATTTTGCTCCCTGCACTGTCTCCATTTTTTCAAAGTTCTTCTTTTTCAGTATAATGAAACCCTAGATACCCATTCCCCAGCTTCAACTGTTAGCAATATTTTGCTAATTTGTTTCATCTAGTCTGTCAACTTTTCTAAATATGTTTTTAATACATCATTTGGCTTTCACTTTTAATTATAGTGTTTTGACATACATGATCTCTAAATATTGAAGGCTGACTTGGTACTGTCCCTCCACTGGACTCTTGCTTTCTCCTAACCCACCATGTTTTTTCTCCCTCAGTTTTCTGCCTTTGCAGCTTGTATATCAGGCTTTATTATTTTAATAACACTAATTAATATTCAAAACTCCCTGCCCTCTATCTTTTCCTCTCTGGCAAAATGCCAACCCTGAATAAACTCAGAAATTTCCTCTCCCTTTGCTCACATATAAGCAACCTAGGGTTGTTGAAGAACATCCCAATAGAGGAAAGATTGGATATTTCCTAAGTTTATAATCACTGATCTCAACGAGGCTATCAACACTTTAAAAATCTTACTACATTTTCCTGGTCAATTCACTCTCTGTCATTCTCTGCAGTGACCTTAAGAGATTCACATTTCTCAAACTTCAACACACCTTCTATCTTCCTTTACATAATCAGTGGAAAATTTAGCCTGTTACTTTTGGAAAATTTAATCCATAACATATGAGCTATCTCAGTTTTCCAAACTCAAACTTAGTTACTAGTTACTCTTATGCTTAGTTACCACTTAGGTACTCCCATACTATTCAGTCTCTCTGTCTCTCTCTCCTCCCCCCCCCCCACTAGGGAGCTGTCTCTTTTCCTTACAGAGGCCAGTTCCCTTCTCTTAAACACCTAAACACACACACACTCTCTCTATCTCTCACTCTCTCAAGAAAATCCTTCCCACTAGCTTCTAAATATACTCAAGACTCTCCAGTTAGAAAACAAACAAAAAACTATTTTTCCCTTCTTCCATCCACATCTGTCCACCTCTTTCCCTATCGTTGCAAAGCCTACCAAAACTTCAGCCTATTCTAACTTCTGTCTCCAACCCTTGGCCAAAACAACTCTTGCTCAGGTCACCAGTGACTCTTAGCTAGCTAAAATCTTTCCAGTCCTCATCTCTCTTCACCTCTCAGCAGTATCCAACACTGTGGACCTTCATTTCTGAAACACTCTCTCTCTTGAACTTTGTGACTCAGCATTGTCCTATTTTTTAACTTCCTTCTCTGATTAATCTTTCTCTCCTTTAAAGGCTCATTTTGCTTTCTTTCTTTTTTCTTGGTCAATTTGCAAAAAGGCTCATTTTTCTTTATCCAGCCTTTGAGTGGTTAGAGTTTTTTAAGACTCACTCCCAAAGTCCTCTTTTCTTCAACATGGAACCTCTCTCCAGGTGATCTCATTTATGCCCTTGAGTTCCTAAATCCCTCTCCTCAGATAAGCCTAAATTTTCTTATATCTCCTCTAATTTCTAAACAATAGAAAAACTATTGACCATCTTCATTTATACTCCTCAAAGGCACCTAAAAATCAACATATTCCAAGCTACACTTGTGATATGAGTGGATCATAAAATCACCATATTCCAAACTGACCTTTAAGACGTTTTCCCCACCTCAGTGACGACACCAACATCCATCCAGCTGTGCAAGCCAAAGACCAAGAAGTCATCTTTTCTGACTCCCTCTCCTTCTTTTCTACCACTTGTATCTCATTTTTCACCAAAACCTTCTAATTGGTGCCATATATCCACTCTGAACTCTAAAATCTATTCTCCATATTGCAGGCAGAGCACATTTAATCCCATCATCCCCCAACCCAAGCACACTAAAGCCCTTTGGTGGTTCTTTATAGCTTTCACAGAAAAAAATGAAATTAAATCTTAAGATGCCTGATAAGAGATGACCTATAAGCCATTGGTTTGGCCCTACTTACATTTCTGGCTCCATCACACAGCATGCTCGCTATTTAGGTTTTTTTTTTTTTTTTTTTTTTTTTTTTTTTTTTTTTTAGCACCGTGCTTCCTCTTGTTCTTGGCTCTGGGCCTAAGCTGTTTCCTGTCTCTGGAAAGTCCTACTAAAATCCCCCGTTGCTCTGCCAACTTAAATCCTCTGGATCACTCAGATTCTGCCTCAGCTCCCACTTCTGCAAGAAAGCCTTCCCTGGCTACCTTGGCCAATTTGCTCAAGCAAGTATGTGATCTCCAGGCAACCATGTTATTTGTCTGGTTCCTTAGTTAAAGTCTATCTTGCATTAGCACCTACTGAATTCTCAGCCTCTGAACAGTGCCTTGACATACAGCATGCACCCAACACATGTTAGCTGAAGGGATAAATGAATAGGAAGTTTTTCTATAAATATTATGTGAGTAGTTTAAACTTTAAGCAAATTGTGATTTATTTTCTAACCACAGTGAAAGAGTATCAAGAAAAATACAATTAAACGGCCTGTGTGAGAGGATCTTCTTAAGAGAACCTCTATAAGAATGTTAGACATTTGCAATTTTAGACTGCATTTTTACACATAAAATAAAGCTAATCCCATATTATCTTTAATGTGTGATCACTTTTGATGTAGTTTGGATGTTTGGCCCTCCAAATGTCATGTTGAAATTCAATCCCCAGTGTTGGAGGTGGGGCCTGGTGGGTGGATCCCTCATGAATGGCTTGGTGCCCTCTCCGTGTTAATGAGTGAGTTCTGGCTCTGTTAGTTCACACAAAAGCTGGTTGTTTAAAAGAGGCTGGCACTGTCTCCTCTCTCTCTTGTTCCTGTTCTCATGTGATATGTCTGCTCCCCCTTCATGTTTTGTTGTGAGTGGAGGCTTCCTGAAGCCCTCACCGGAAGCAGATGTTGGCATGATGCTTCTTGTACAGCGTGCGGAACTGCAAGCCAAATAAACCTCTTTTCTTTATGAATCACCCAGCCTCAGGTATTTCCTTTACAGCAGCACAAAATGGACTAACATAACTTTCAAACTCAATACCTATAGAGGCTTAAACACTAATTAATTTAAAATAATATAAATTGGTATACTCAACAGTTCTAAATCATTTCCATACTCACTCTATTTTGTCAAGTCAACTAATACCATCATTCAAATTTTCATTTGATAGCTGTCTCAGAATAGAGTCAAGGAAATAGAAACTTAATTTAAGTACAAAAATGGCCATTATACAATTTATATAAATCCAAAACAGTACATTAATAGCTCTATGAGGCAAGGCTTTCGTAGTAAGCAAAGGAAAGGGACTGTGGTTGATGCAAGCCAAAAAGGAGTTTATTGAACACATATTTGATAAGTCAGAATTTCCAGGAAGATAGGAGAACTGGCCAGAGGAGGGCAGGCTGGGCAGCGGGGAACAATGTAGTCAAAATCAGGCCCTGGAACTTCACTGGGGAGGCTGCTGCTGCTGCCACCAGGGCACCTGGGCCTCAGAGGACACTGCCACGCGGCAGCACTGATTGGTGGCTAGTGCTGTCCTGGAAGCTGGTGTGGCTGCAGCCCCCACCACCCTGGCCAGAGTGGACTCTTTACCGTCATGACTTCTGCAGGTCACAAATTCCCAACACAAACTCTAGAGTAGGTGTGTCTTACTTACCAAGCCCTTGTCTCTTGCCCATACTCCAGCCGCAAGGACAAGCAGGGATTTGGCCTCTTGGGCTTCTAGGATGGAAGGAGAGTTTTCCTTCCCATCAAGATTTGGATGGGGTAGAATTCCCTAATACGGAAGGGAGTTCAGATAGCACATAGCCAAACAAACAAACAAACAAAAAATCAAATAACAACAGGGGAAGTATTTTAAAAATTCTGATTTAAAGTAATATACATACAAAGTAATATTAAGTGACCATTGAAATATTTTGGAGCAGTGCTTAATAACATAGACTATAATATTTGATTTTTAAAATGGTATGAAAATTTATATGCAAATGACCTCAATTACTTTTATGTATTTATCATACATATTATATATATCATTATTTATCATTATATACATCATAATGTATATGTACATCAACACATAGGTGTGGCTGGACAAGGACTGTGGGCTCCTCTTCAGCCCTTTTTTCATGCCTCTCTCTCCCCTCAGTTGGAAGGGTAGTTGAAGTTACACTATGAAAGACAATGTTAGAAAGAGACAGAAATACAAATGATTTCTACTAGATCATCTACACTGAAGGATCTGAAAGACCCATGCCCAGGATCCTCGGTTGCCTTTTCAGAATGGAGAGAGGGAAGAAAGATTTCCCAGTTTTAAACACATGAGGTATAGTTGTAGGCAGGAGCTAGGATCCTTCAGGGAAGATAAGCTTTAAGAAAAAAGTGCAGAGGAGGAGAGAGAAAGAGGGAAAGAGAGAGGAAGAGAGAGAGGGGGGTGGGGAGAGAGGGAGGGAGGGAGAGAAAAGAAGGGCAGAAGGGAGCCCTGCAGGAAGCCTTGTATGAGGCCACCTCTGAGATGTGTGGATTGTTATCACTTGGACTCCAAATGTTTTGTGGATTTTTAAAAAATTAAAATTTTCTTTTTTTTTTATAAACTTATTTGGTACAAGTGCAGTTTTGTTACATGGATAATGTAATACTTTGTTCTTTCAGATAATGAATTGTAATGCCCATTCTTTTAGACAGTGGGGAATAATGACAGAACCATCTAACATTATATATATCATGAGACTGTGAAAGAGCAGGGATGCTAATTAATGTTTTTAATTTGCTTCATGTTAATGCAATTACATAGGACTGCACGCTTATAATTCATTCAGTGTTTGGGCTTCCAAATCCTTACATGTATAAAAAGCATAAAGGAAAACCCTCAACATGAGCAGCAGCCTCTGAGAAACGGGAATATAGGTGATTTTTATTTTCTTTTACTGTGTTAAAGTTTCAAATGTCTATAGTGGGAAAGTATTGCATTTATAATAACATATATAATATATATATTTGAATTCATTTGTTTATTTTCTTCAAGAAGCAAAACATTAACTATAAAATGCGTGTTATAAGGACAAGATTGGGATGAGGTTTCCTTCAGTGCAGTCTCTATTGTTAGCTGCTTCTCCAAATGACTTCCTGGGCCCTATCTTGGGGAAAACTGAGTGGTCATTCTTGGAAGACATCCCTATAGTCCTACCCTCTGAACCTCCCTCAGTGACCCTTCCCTCTTCCTTACTTGTGATCTTTTGCACCATGTCGTCTGTCAGACTGCACAATGCAATTAATTTGCCTCAAGTTTAAGCCAGTAATTAGGTTCTTCCAGTCAACAGAATTCTCCTCCATGTCCCTTTGACTATTTTTTATTACGATAAAAAAATATATATATATAATATAAAATTTACCATATTGACCATCTTTAAGTATACAGGTCAGTGGCATTAAATACATTCACATTGTTGTGTAACCATCACCACCATCTATTTTCAGAACTTTTTTCCATCTTCCTAAACTGAAACTCCATATCTATTAAATAATTCCCCACTCCCCCTGCTCTTAGCAACCACTATTCTACTTTCTGTCTCTATGAAGTTGACAACTCCAAGCATCTTATTTAAGTATAATCATGCAGTATTTGTCCTTTTATGACTGGGTTATTTCGCATAGCATATCTCCAAAGTTCATCCATGGGTTAGAATTTCTTTCCATTTTGAGGTTGGATAATATTCCATTGTATGTATGTACCACATTTTGCTTATCCATCCATCCATCTATGAACACTTTGCCACCTTCGGCTATTGTGAGTAATGTTGTTTTGGACGTGGGAGTATAAATATCTGTTCAAGTTCCTTCTTTCAATTCATTTTGGTATATACCCAGAAGTAGAATTGCTGGATCATATGGTAATTCTGTTTTCAATTATTTTAGGAACTGCAATATGGTTTTCCATAGTGGCTACATCATTTTACTTTTTTACCAACAGTGCACAAAGATACCAATTTCTCCACATCCTTGTCAACACTTGTTGTTTTTTGTTTTTGTTTTTTATAATAACCATCCTAATGAATGTGAAGTGATTTTGATTTGCATTTCTCTCATGATTAGTTATATTGAGCATCTTTTCATGTGCTTATTGGCCATTTGTATATCTGTTTTAAAGAAATTTTTATTCAAGTCCTTTGCCCATTTTTAAATCAAGTAGTTTGTTTATTTGTCATTGTCCCTTTGACTCTTGAAATCATGTTTTTCTTGCCAATTTGTCTTCTAATGACTCTGAAATCATTGGAAAATAAGTGCAAAGAAGAAAAGTTAGTAAAAAGTAGTATTCCACTCTAATGGGTATGATTGTTGCATCTGGTTCTATATAAGCAAGGCAGTTTCAGAGCCTCAGCAGATGGTGCACAGCAATTGAGCTTCACTGATAGAGTTACAACAAATTTCATTAAATTAAAAATCCCACTTAGCAGATGCCTTCAACAGTTGTCCTCTCTGAAGCTAATCTCTGTAGCAAAGATATTATTCTTCTAGTGTTTGTCATTTGTAGTGTGTTTGGATTTTTAAAATTTGAGATTTTCTACAAAGTACTATATTGGTATTTTAGAGGTAGTTTATTTTAGGAGATTTGAGGGGTAGGAGGATGAAGACATAAAGAATATGTTCATTTCTGACAAAAAGGCACAATGGAGGGTGGGTCATTAATAAACCAGAAAAGATGTGCAAACAGGACATGTATGTACGAGCTTCCTTATAAAAATGTCTAACATATCCTAAGCCTATTTTGCTAAGGATTGCAATGTATATTAATTTTAATGGAAGTTTAATATTATAAATTATTTTCTTATCTGACCAAGATCACTAAAATAGGATTCTACTTATAGTTCTTAAAATTACTATTGTCAGATTTTCTAAATATCAGTACTCATTAAAACTGATAAAATATATAAAAAATCTATGACTGGATGATTAAATTTTTTATGTGAAAATATTATTTAGTATGAGATTGAGATGACATATCAAAAAAATTTCATTCTGTAAAATCTTACCGAGTTCTTTAGAGAGCAGAATTTTTCCTTTGTACAAATCATGGAACATTCCTTTGGGGAGGCTAATGAGAAAAGACAACACAGGACTGAAAACAGTATAGAGGAATGCAAATAAAAGCATCCAGTTTATACTGTCGACTGGACATATATTACTGGAGGACTCATCATCATTTCCAGTTCATTGTATGTTCAAAGCAAATTATCTCTAACCTGTTGGATCTTCCTAATAGCTGTCGCTTTTCTCCATTCATAATTGCCACTAAGTTCAGTCCCTCACTCAACAACCATGTAGGCAGCAAGTTCTTGGTCTATTTAACCACAAAAGTCTGGCAAAACTAAACTTCTTTAAATCTTGCTTTCATCTGTATCCTTCCTAAGTAAAACACTTTTAATGGTTCATTTTTTAATCTCACATCAAGTCTTTTAAACCCTGGCCTTCTCAGGTTCTCAAAAGTTGGCCGTACCTTGCGTATCCAAAGATATCTGTCCTTCCTTCCTCCCAACACCCGTCTCTGCTCCCCGGGCCCTTCCCTCACTGTTCTGCCTCTTGCCAGCCCTTGCCTCTGGCCTTCTGTCTAAAACCTACCCGTCCGAGTCCTGATCCATTTCCCACTCTCAATCCCTGTAGCACTCAGAGTTTAAGCTTCACAGTTTACTTCCTCATTATACGCTGTTTCTGCGATTTTATACCTGTGAGTCACTTCACTAATTACATTCTAAGCTCCTTGTAAAGGCTTCTTGGGAAACCCAATCAGTTCACATGGAGTTCCAGACACTTTTCACCATTCCCACTGCCAATGCCTCTAAATTACCCCCAAGAACTGCTGTGGTTGTCAAAGGACTTGATCCCCCTCTGTCCTTTCTTCCTGTTCTCCCATCTAGTTGCCATGCAGCAGCCATGCAAATCTAACACTGACACTCCCCTGCTTAAAACCCTTCAATGGCCCCTCATTGTTCTGAGGGCTATAATAGCTGGCATGTTTTTCCAGGAACTCCTATGAAATAGATTTCCCTGGAACATAGATTTCCACTCTGAACTCTCTCCCTTGTACTCTGAGATTCATGCCCAGTAAATGTGTTTCAATTCTCCCAAGCTGGCTTAGTTTCCCATGCTTGCAAAGACTTGCATTTCTTTTTGTCTGATCTACTGTTAATTTTATACTCATTTATATGATTATTTAATGTCTATCTCCCCCACTAGATTGTAAGGCTTATGTGAGCAGGGGTCAGATCTTTTTAAAAATCAGTGCCTGGGACATAATAGATGCTTAATAAATATTTGTTAAATGAATGAGTGCACTTTTTATATTATGACAACCTAGAGCTTCCCTTCAGATCACAGAGAACACTACTCCTCATCCTAGAACAATGCGAGAATTCAGAACACTTGATCTTTGTACCCTGATAGATATGATCCTGCTTTATTAATATACAAATGATTTATATAAATTATATAATATAAATATGTTTGCAATTTCAGATAATATGAGAAAAAATATTTTTTCTTTCATTTATTTCATCTGCAAATCTAAGAGAGGTATTTACTTAGAAAAAATCCTATAGAAATGAAAAACAATAAAAATTAAAATATAGGCTACATAACTCCAATGCAAGAAGGATTTAACTGACTGATCATTTCAGATACAAATTTATTTCAAACTACAAATACATTGGCAATGCCTAGATCGCACACAGACATTCTGTTATGTGGTTGTATGACAGAGGTAGGTATGCCAAATATGCTAATAATTGCTGGAGGCCTGGTGTGTTGGTAAATGTTTAACAACCAGATTTTCAGGGGAAAAAAACCCCAAAACTTCAATTTATAATGTTTGCCGATTTCTGAGGTAATTGCTTTCACTGTGGTCAATTTCCCACTACCAAGGCAGCCACTGAAGGTGGAACTGAAAAGCCGAGCTAACTACTGGCTGTTGCAAGTCAGTGTGAGCTGGGAGTACACCACTGGCTGGAACACTGTATAGACAGCAGGAATCTTTGGAAAAAACAATGACTTGACTTTATGTAGGTATCCTATATAGATTAGGTTTCTTCAATTTGGGAAAAGGTCCAGGGAAATAGGTAAAATACATTTAATTATACAACTATGGATAAGACGTGCAAAGGTTTCACTCTTTCCCAGAATAATGACATTAAAAAGTATCACTTTAGAAGTTAGTTTCAACCAAATAAAAGGAAGTACTGCAGTTAACTCTAGATCAGAGTAGGCAAACTTTTTCTGTAAAGGACCAGATAGTAAATATTTTAGGCTTTGCAGACTGTGCAGTTTCTGTCACAACTACTCAACTCTGTCATTGTAGCATGAAAGCATCCACCTAAATTCCATAAAGAAATGAATCTGGCTGTGTTCCAATGAAATTTTATTTACAAAAACATGTGGTGGGCCAGATTAGCTTGCTAACCTCTGACGTGAATTTACTAGAGTTCATAGAGATAAGAAGAAATTGGTTATTCCAATCACAATGAAAACAAACTTGCAGTCAGAATTCTCACACCCTACATGTTTATTAAGTCAATCCTCTAGGCAGTGATTGACTCAAGAATGGCTCAGGATTAACTCAATATGACCCAACCCTGGCCAGTACGGAAAGGAGGTATATTGAGGGCCATCTGAGAGATGTCCTTCTACTCCTACTGTGCAGCTTCTATTCTGCCCCTGGGCATTGCCATGACTGGCTGTGATACCTGGAACCATCACAGTTACCACCTAAACTCAGGCAGATATGACCAAGAGATGGGACAAGCCAAATCAGTCAACTCTAGAGCTTGCCCTCCCTCTGGACTTCCTGTGATGAAAGATAATTTCTCCTGGTGCGTAAACCTGTCAGAAATGGAGTTTCTGTAAATGGAAAATGCAAGTGTCTTAATTTATTCAATTATATTTTCCCCAAATTTCTTTTCATTACAAATACTGAATCACTCACTCCTCTATGTAGGGAATTTCTTTTCTCTTTTAAGAGACATAATCATAGTATTTTATCTTCCCCTGAAAAATCATCAGGAGTTGAGACCCGTATCAAATCAGGAAAAAAGGAATAATATTGCCCAGTTATTCTTTAATATTTATTTTCCTCCCACAAGTCAAATATTCTGAAAGCACCAGCCCTGCTTTTGAAACCAATTCTTCGTAGGTTCCCCATCTGACTCAACGTAGCAGGCACTATTGACCATCTACTCTGCAGCCATTTTGTCTACACATCTTCCTGGCAATCAGACCCTTGCTATGATTCAGCTATCAGGAAACTGCATACTTTAGAAAAGGCAGAACCTTTCCCTAGCCCTAAGGAAGATAATCTGGATTAATCTAAGTTAAACTTGGAAATTCCCTTTTCTTTGCCAGTGAATTATTTAAGAATGGGCATGTCTATAATTCTGAAGAGTGACTGTGGAAGAGATTTTCTCAGTCTTTAAAGGGGATACGAGGGAGCCTTTTCATGTTGGGAAGTACTTGAGGCTGCTGCAGCCCTTCTGCAAACCAGAGGTCAAAAGCCAACGTGATGAGCAAAGCACAGCAGAAGAATGAAGAGAACGTGGATCCTTGATGACGACCATTTGTCACTGACAAGCTCAGAATCACTCTCCCTTAGGCTTTTTATGCTATCCGTGCCAATTGAATCTTGGTTTGAATCTTCTGCTCAGTGCTGCTGGAACCATACCAGCTGGAACACTCACTAATAAGTTGCCATGGGCAGATTACACCTGGGTTCCTCCACTTGTCCAAACGGGTTAAAAAGAGACAGCATGGTGTTTCTACTGCACCAACCTCTCTCCACTGTACCCTGGTAATGATTTCACAGAATCTGTGACGACTATGGCTACAGACTTATTTTTTTTTTTTTAATTTTTTTTTTTTTTTTTTGAGACAGAGTCTCGCTTTGTTGCCCAGGCTAGAGTGAGTGCCGTGGCGTCAGCCTAGCTCACAGCAACCTCAAACTCCTGGCTCAAGCAATCCTCCTGCCTCAGCCTCCCAAGTAGCTGGGACTACAGGCATTCGCCACCATGCCCGGCTAATTTTTTGTATATATTAGTTGGCCAATTAATTTCTTTCTATTTATAGTAGAGACGGGGTCTCGCTCTTGCTCAGGCTGGTTTTGAACTCCTGACCTTGAGCAATCCGCCCGCCTCGGCCTCCCAGAGAGCTAGGATTACAGGCGTGAGCCACCGCGCCCGGCCTACAGACTTATTTTTAAATATTAAACAAGCCTAATGAATAAGCCAGAATGTTTTGTACATCTGGGACAAATTAGAATTTGTATATATTTTAGATTATGGGCTACTAAATCAATCACTTTAAAATTTGTGCTAGGGATTATAATAAAATAATCATTATCTCTTAACAAATTTAGAAAAATTATGATGAGATGATTTGAGATTTGGTCATTGTTTCATTCAGATTTTCAGGTAGTTTGTTATTTAATTCAGCATTCTTTAATCATCAAAGCAAAACATAAGAACCAGTTTTAGGTAAAACAGTTTTGCCTTTATCAGGCCATCTTAAAATACTTAAAGCTTGTTTAAAAACTTCTGATGCTCTATCAGTTTTCTCCCTCTTTCATCATTGAAAGTCAAATGTTTCTTTTTATTTTTTTTTTTGTTTGGACACATTTTATAGCCCCCAAAATGTGGTGATTATAACTTTTTTTTTTTTTTTTGAGAGGGAGTCTCTCGCTCTGTCACCTGGGCTAAAGTGCTGTGGCGTCAGCCTAGCTCACAGTAAACTCAAACTCCTGGGTTCAAGCAATGCTCCCACCTCAGCCTCCCGAGAGAGTAGCTGGAATTACAGGCATGAGCCACCACCCCTGGCTGTAATTATGATTTGTTATTGAATTATTGCAAAGAATAATAAAATAATTATCTCATTAGCATAAAAATATAGAAAATCATTATTCCAGATAATACCCCAAGAAATGATAAATTGTCTATATTCATGGAAATTAAAGAGAACATTTTTTTTTATATTTATCTGGTTTAGATTTTCAGTGAAATAGTCCACAGAATGACACAAAAATAATCATATACTTTTAAAACAAATAGAATAATTCATTATTACAAAGATGATGTAAATGTACCATTTACATCTCTCTTGCCTTATATTTTTAGTTTTAAGGAAAGGACCAACATAAGAACAAGACAGAAGACTTAGCCACCATCTTCCTAATGAAGTCAATATTCATCTTCAAGTACAAGCAAAATTTATAGTAATTTTCTCTTTGAAGTTTGTTGTCAGTGTAACATGGTAAAGGAAAATAAGCTCACATTGACTTTGGCCCTTCCACTGGGCCCTGTCCCTTCATGCAGCATCGTCTTTAGTCCATTGTGTTCAAAAGATTCAAATCAAAATAGGGAAGGAAAGTAGTGAAAAAGGCTTTCTCTGATATTCCAGTCATGAATATGCCTCTCACCTCATGGTCTGCCATCTGAAAACAGTGCAAAATTGCCATAATGAGCTAGTTACCTCTTTTCTTCTTCCAAGTTCCTTGCCCATTCAAAACTCTAGAGGAAAACATACTCCTCAGTAATACACAGTGAACATTTATGTAACACTGGCTTTAAGAGCTTTCACGTATATTATCTCTTTTGATTCTACTAATAACCCTGTGAAGAATGCATAACATCTAAAAGTTCTAGTTTCAGATAAGATGGCAGCTGGAACAAGCCACCTGACCTTCTCTGCTGACTTACTGCCCACCCAAGCACTGGTGACGTCAGGGGTGACAAAGTGATTGACGGATACCAGTCATGTTCAGAAGTCAACATGAGAATGTGAAAAACTCCTACAGTGATACAAGGTTGTTAGGGTCTGAAGTGGGGAAACAGCATCAGGAGATGGGGCCTGGAGCAGGAAAGAACCAGAATTGCAGATGAGGGCTGGATTGGAAGACACAGGGCCATTTTCTCCCCCCACTATAGTCGGACATGATGTCAGCAGTGCCGGCCCGGAGCGGCGGTATGAGCTCAGGACGGGAGGCTGGCCAGAGAAATCCACTGCTCAGGCTGGCAGCATAAATAATGTATTAAAGTTTACTAAAGTCTAAATTACCAGTGGCTTAGCAAGAGCAGCACAAAATCTTGTTCTTAAAATGACTAATGAGGTAGATAAACCTGTGACCAAAAGAAACGAAGTAAAACGTGAGAAGTTGTAAACAAATATAACAAAATTCTCAGAGTACCTAATGATATAAGTTAATCTGTCAAATATTTCAGGATCTGGTTATGCGCTCAGTGAATACAATGTTTCATATGTGAGGGCTCTTTATATCTAGCCTTCACTTCCAAGATTATATTTTAAATTGTCAACAAAAACCATGATCCTTATTGTTATTAAGAAAAAAGGCAGTCACTAAAATAAGAAACCTCCCAAAAAACAATCGTTTTTTTTTGCACAGAAAGAAATCCTTAAATTATTACGCAAGGCAAGTGGAAAAAGATATTAGTGAACAGAGTTTTCTGAGTAAGGACTAGCAATAGAAATATAGTACCTGAGGACTAAGGATGCCAAACACCTTGCAGCAAGAGGGACAGCCCTAGGTGAGCAATAATAGCTTGCCCAATATGCCAATAGGTTCCCATTGAGGATAACTTTGTGACTTGCCCAGAAGTGCCCCTGTTTGGTTTCTGATCCAATCTTTTCCCACTACATCACTGTCTTCATAAAGGAATATTACATTATAGAAAAGTGCTCCTAACAGAACCTGATGGGCAAGGTGGGATTGAAGGAGCAAATATGTACTTCTAGAGATAGCTTGCAGAGGAAAGAATACCCAAAATTTACAGTATATAGAAGAGGAAAGTAATAGAAGAGGAATACAGTAATAGAAGAGGAAAGACAGCTACACAGCTCTGCGCACTTACTCTTATATCAGACCGTGGTCATGTAGCTCTTCATGTGTATGCTGATTACCTTTAAATGATTCCAAATTTTAAGAAAGTTCCATCTTTGGTCTTTAGGCCTCACTCTCTCCTACCCTTCTATCCCCTTTGCTGGCTTCAGTGACACAGAGTCAAGGCAAAGCGCAGAAAGAAGTTGAACTGGAGACATGCATGTGGTCCGAGTGGTCACGTTTTCCTCAGGAGAGAGAGGACAAAATAGAGATGGTAGGAAAATGGGGAGCAAGGAGGAAACTGAGCTCAGGTTTTCAAGGCATTTTTGTTTTGGGGATGGGAGCAATGCTTTGGGAGAGACATGGAATGAGAGAGAGACAGAGCAAAGGCACAGGAAAATGTTGTTAAGAGATGTTGTTTGGGGTTTGGAATTAATTCCCACATACTGTTCTAAAAGAGATGAGTATAAAGATTGGAATCTTTATACTCATCTTTGTTTACATTTTGGATATTGGGTCATATACTTTTGAATTTGACAAGGAGACTGAGACTGGGCCATAAGGCCCCTGATAGAAATTTGGGTGACATACGTTAACTTGTTTAATTCTTACAACACTAAGAAGTAATAAGTATCATCCTCATTTTATAAGGGAGGAAATTGAGGCTCAGAGATGTGCAGTGTTTTTCCCAAATCACTCAGATTTTAAGTGGTGAAATCAGTTTCTAACACAGATCTGATGCTAAATTTATGCTAGTGCATTGCACTAAACTGCCTATTTTCAGAGATATAGTATCAAAAAGGACTTTTTAAAATTAGGGGCAGAAGTGTGTCAGGAATAGGTTATGCTTGTAGCCGTGCTGGTAAAGCTTATGCTAACACTGTTGTGTTTTTCGCAGAATTACACTGAAACGCTCATCTCACTTTGCTCCTGTTCTGACATATTCCATCCAATAGCAGTCCAACACGCCAGCGGCTGTGGAATTGGACAGACCTAAGGTTAAGATCTGGCTCTTTCAGCTACTAGTTCTGTGACTTCAGTTTCTTTACATGTAAATGAATGACTTTCCCCATCCCTATGTCATAGGATTTGGGGGGGGGGGTTAAGTGAGCATGCAAAAAAGAGTACCTAGAATGGAAAAAGTGTTCAGTAAGTGGCTCCTCCTCCTCTTACACATTATTATTATTATCTCCCTGGAATCAAAGTTGCCCCCAACCAGAAGGCTGCCCAACTGCAAGCAGCACCACACCCAGGCCACACTTCAGCTTCCCTGCTGTGTGAAGAGCTTCCTGTGGGCTCCATTCCACCCCTTCAGCCTGCACAATGGAAGGTGTTGTATTTCCTCCTACTCCTCATCTTCCGCCTGTGCCTCTCTGTGAGGGAGGGAATTGGGAGACAAACGGGGTGGACTGCGTGCAGACAGGTAGCATGGGAGCTTCCAAGGAAGGGAAAATCAACAAAAAGGAGAAGTGGAAGTTGCAGAAGCCAAATTTATCAGCTCCATAATTTTTCCTAAGGATGCCTTCATCTCACTTCACGGAGCAGTCTGGAGCAAACTGAATATAATAAGTTGAATCAAATTCTTAATGCAGAAAGGAAACCTTTTTTTTTTTTTTGAGACAGAGTCTCACTCTGTTGCCCAGGCTAGAGTGCCGTGGCATCAGCTTAGCTCACAGAAACCTCAAACTCCTGGGCTCAAGCAATCCTTCTGCCTTAACCTCCCAGGTAGCCACCATGCCCGGCTAATTTTTTCTATATATTTTTAGTTAGCCAATTAATTTCTTTCTATTTTTAGTAGAGATGTGGTCTCTCTCTTGCTCATGCTGGTTTCCAACTCCTGACATTGAGCGAGTCACCCACCTAGGCCTCCCAGTGTGCTAGCATTACAGGTGTGAGCCACAGTGCCTGGTCCAGAAATGAAACTTTTTAAGGAAGACTATGATAATTCTTTTTTAAAAAATATTCTTGAGTTTATCTGTTTCATTAGCTTGAATGTTTTATACATTGGTTTTTCTCAAAACAGGAAGTAATTGTTTTCTACTTATCCATTTTAAGTAGGTCATTTCCAGTTATTTACTTATTTATTTAATTTTTTTATTTCAGCATATTATGGGGGTACAAATGTTTAGGTTATGTATATTGCACTTGACCCCTCCTCCTGAAGTCAGAGCTGCAAGCATATCCATCCCCCAGACAGTGTTAATTGCACTCATTATGCATGTATATACCCATCCCCTCCTCCCCTCTCCCATCTGCCCAATGCCCAATGAATGTTATTCCTTCCTATATGTGCACTTAGGTGTTGATCAGTTAAAACCAATTTGATGGTGAGTACATGTGGTGTTTATTTTTCCATTCTTGGGATACTTCACTTAGCAGAATGGATTCATTTCCAGTTTTGACACAGATATGATTTTCCAGGAGATTTTAGGAACAAAGATGAATCTGAAACAGAACTCAGCATAAAAGCAATTAAAATGAGGTTGTAATATAGTACGAGGTTTTTAAAAATTTCTTTTCTTTTTCTTCAAAATAGATTATTGAGTACTTAGAACTTGCCAGACAGTGTCTCTGCACTTCACGTGTATTAATCATTTCCTCACAACCCCTTACAAGGTGGGTTTTTGTTTCCTTTTAAATAAATGAGGCTCGGAGACACAGACTAGCTAGAACTACTACTGGAAGTTGTCGTTGGTAAAACTCAATTAAGGCACGTATTTAACACAACGCCGATTATCTCGTCTGCAAATCTGATTGCTTATGATCCAGGTGTAAACTATTCCTCTTCACTTTTGTTTTAATCAAATAAAGACTTTGAAGTGACTCTATTCTTCCTCATCTTTACTTTGGGCTTTGAGGAAAATAAGGGAACCACGCCACCTGGTGGCTGCTCAAGGTGTGGACAATAAGGCGGCCCCTTACGGGTCACAGGGAGAGAGGAGAGAAGGCGTTTACCTCGCCACTCACACCTGCTGGGGCACTTCACCTCCCCAACAGCTGAGTTGAGCTCTCCTCAAGGGTCTTTAAAAAATCCCTTGCCCTGCCTAGGTCTAACCTGATAAAAATTGCAATAGCAGTTTTTCCTCTGTTCTTCAAGTGAGGAGGTTTGATGGGACAGAATCCAGCAACAATAGGCCAGATCTCTCCTGACCTTATTTCCTTTTCACAAAGATCAGTATACATGTCCCCTAAGAAGGGATACTCACTTGGACAGAAAACTATTCTAAAATGCAGCAGTTATTTCCACGTCCCAGTTGCTTCCTGTGTCTTAGGCTTTAGTTTCTGAGGCAGAGGAAGTCCTAATAACATGCAGGTATCATCTCTTGTTAAAGCAAGTCATGGGATTGGAATGTTGCGTGTGAATTGAATTTTTGAACATCTAATCATAATGATTATCTGGGTATTCTGTCTTCTTAAATACTTAATTCATAAATCACAGCTCTTGAAATTTAGGTTTTTCAACTCTATACAGGCTCTATTTGTGATTTCCAGTTGCTTGTCCGTGAATATGTGCCCAGCTAGCTGTATCAGAATCACCTGTGGAAATTAAAACACAAACAAACACAAAAATATCCCTGGGCCCCACTCCAAAGATTCCGATTCAGTGGGCCTGTGTTGAAGCTCAGGCTTCAGAATTTTAAAGTGCCCCCAGGAGACACTGATGAGTCATGAGCTTGGGGAGCACTGTGCCTACTCCACCTTTGCTGGCCATGATGGAAACAGCAGATAAAGAATATTCATGGTTAATGCAAAACTTAGACACTGTTTTCATGTTGATCAGGTTGGCAAACCAGAAGGAAAAAAAGCAAATATCTCCTTCTGGTGATGATGTGGAGAGCAGGGCATTCTCATTCTCTGTTGCTAGACATGTATACTGCCGCAAAAGAGTAAGAAAATAATCAGACTGTTATTTTTAACATCTGAAATGTTAAATTGGCCCAGCAATCCCAATTTAGGCCCTAGAACATAGGATGAATGACAGAAAAGTTTACTGTAGTGTTACAGCCTTACCAGGTTCATTGCCTACTGCTCAAGAAGAAATCAATGCACTGAGGCAGCAGGGTTATAGCAGAGAAGAGTTTAATATCTACAGGTGCCATGCAAGGAGACGGGAGGAAGTTCTCAAATCTGTCTGTCTGAGAATTTGGGAGAAAGGGTTTTTGAAGATAGTTTGGTGGACAAAGGGCTAGGCAATTGGTTCTGCTAATTAGTCGGGTTCGGGGAGAAACCATAGGGGAGTAGAAATTGTCTTCTTTGCTAAGTCAATTCTTGGGTGGGTGTCACAAGACCAGTTGAGTCAGTTCCTTGGTATGGGCCACTGGTCTGGGATGGTTACTCATTCCACCAGAAGGCAGAGCCTGGAAGATATCTCAGAAACTAGCCTTAGGTTTCCCAAGGGTGATGTTATCTATGGAAACAATGAAGAAAGCTAAGAATATTTATGACCATCAGCTATATGACTCCTGAATAGTAAGTAATTATAGGAAAGCAAGCTGGGGAACAATGGCTGGCCAAATATGTATTTTCCCAACCCATTTCCCACCTTGTGGCTGTTTATTAATTTTGTAAAGTGCAGTTTCAGTAGTATTATATGTAGTGACAAACAATTGGGAACAATACAACGGTGGAATAAATTATGGTCTATTCATTCAATGAGTTATTATGCAGTATTTAAAAAGAAGCAATTAAATCTGTATACTTTGATCTGGAAAGGAGTCTATGTACTATTAAAGCAATGAGCTGCTGAGTTTTATATACACATGTATGCATACAATATAAGTATATAAATATTCCCATTTATGAAAGAAAACAATAAAGCTGGAATATTGGGAGCAGGGAGAAAGATGTGAAAGAACATACCATTTTAACACTGGATCCTTCATGGTGGGAAGGGAGTGGGGGGATTATTGATTTTTTAACTTCATACATTTCTACATTTCACTCATCGCAAACAGCAAAAATTTCTTTTGCAATTTATAAGATCCAATAAAGTTTAAAAAATGGTGGATCGAAGAGTAGTGCATTCTCCCCCCAAATCCCTGGTTTGGCATGCTTGCCAATACCATTTGGATAACATTTAAACTATAAAACATTATTAATGTATGTATACCGAGTTAAAAAAAATAATATTAAAGAGAACCAACTCTATAAACCCACAGTCAGATTAAGATACAACTTCAGGCTGGGCACAGTGGCTCATGCCTGTAATCCCAGCACTCTGGGAGGCTGAGGTGGGCGGATTGCTCGAGGTCAGGTGTTCGAAACCAGCCTGAGCAAGAGCGAGACCCCCGGCTCTACTAAAAATAGAAAGAAATTAATTGGCCAACTAATATATATAGAAAAAATTAGCCGGGCATGGTGGCGCATGCCTGTAGTCCCAGCTACTCTGGAAGCTGAGGCAGTAGGATCGCTTGAGCCCAGGAGTTTGAGGTTGCTGTGAGCTAGGCTGACACCAGGGCACTCACTCTAGCCTGGGCAACAAAGTGAGACTCTGTCTCGAAAAAACAAGCAAACAAACAAACAAAAAAGATACGACTTCAGGAGCACCCCTGATACTCTCATGAGATCCTCAACACTCACACCCCCTCCCTCTGCCCTGGAATTACCTGGTGATTGTCTTTATAGATTCTTCTTTCATAAATATGTATAAATGATATATCAATAATTTTTAATATTAATGTTTCTGAACTTGACATACTTGACATTTTTTATACATATTATTCTGAAACCTTACTCAACGTTTTGATCATGGCATTCATTCACATTGATGAATGGGGCTGTAGGGTTTGTTTGCTATATAATATTCCACATTTTATTTATCATTTTACTGTTAATGGTCATTAAGCTTTTTTTTCCCTTTACAAACGTCTCTGCAATGGACATTCTTGCTCATGATTTTTATTATGCATATGCAAGAGTTTCTCTAGGGGATATATTATATTTAGGAGAGAGATCATTGGGTTGTAGACATATAAATGATCAATTGTATTAAGCAGTGTCAAATGGTTTTCCAAAGTGAACATATCAACTTAGTCTCCCATCTGTACTGTATAAATGAGCTCTTGCACCATACTCTCACACACATTCTAGTTTAAGACTTTTAAATATCATATTCATTCAGCAATGCCAGGAACCACTTGAGATAGATGGGATGTAGCAATAAATTTAGTAGACAAAAATCACTGCCCTTGTGGAAATTTCTAATATCCATAAATAAATAAGTAGTATATTTAAAATATGTAGTATATTATAGATGATGTGTAAAGAAGAAGAAAGCAAGAAATGAGAGAAAGTACCTGTATGTTGAGGAGAATTTGTGGTTATGTACAGGCTGGCCAGGGATGGCCTCATTAACAAGGTGGCCTTTAAATAAAGGCCTAATGACAGTAAGGGAATGGGCTATGCGGACATCTGGAGGAAGAGCTTCCGAGGCAGAGAGAGTGGCAAGATGAAAAACCTGAAAGGAGAATGCCTTGCTTGTCAGCAAAACAGTAGGGAATTCAACATTACTGCACAGGAGTAAGGGAGGGGAGAAGATCAAAGAGGAAATGAGTTCACATCAAGAAGGTGCTTGTAAGTTAAAGTAAGAATTGTGGAAAAGTAATTTGTAGGTCAAAGTAAGAATTTTTACTTTGTAAGTGATATAGAAATCCATTGAAGTGTTTTGAGCAAAGGAGTGACATGACTTGGGTTTTAACAGGAGCCAACTGCCTGAGATTTGGCTGGACGGGGCAAAAGCAGTGAGACCAGCTGGGGGTATTGCAATAATCCAGGTGAGAGATGGTGGTGGCTCTGACTGGCATTATGGTAGTGGAAAGGGTTAGAAGTGGTTTATTCTGGACATATTTTAAAGTTAGGGCCAAAAAAATTTGCAAATGGATCAGATTTGGGGTATGAGATAAATAGGTAAGTAAAAGAGGATGCCAAGGTTTTGCCAAAGAACTGGAAGGGTGATATTGTCATGGAATAAGATGGGGGGACTGGAGCAGATTTCAGAGGCAATACCAGGAGCTCATTTTTAAAACATATTAACTTTGAGAACCCTGTCAGAAGTACAAGTACAGGTGTAGAACAGGATGCGGGATGAGTCTAGAGTTCAGATGTCTGGGGTGGAGATATAAAATTGGAATTCATCAGCAGAGACATGGTATGAAAGCCAAGAAGCTGGATGACATCGCTTAGAGAATGAAAGCAGATAAGACAACGGAAGAGATTCAAGGCCAGAGCCCTAGGCCATTCCACTTTAAAGGGAAGATGTATGGGAGGAAACACCAAAGGAGACCGAGGAAGAGTGTGCAGAGCAGGAGGAGGGAAACCAGGAATCTGTGTCTAGAAACAAGCAAAGAAGGTATTTTAAGGAGGGCGTAACCAATGAGACAAATGTAGCTGATAAGAGAGGACTAAGAATTGATTATTGTATTTAACAATACAGAAGTCATGGATCATGCTACCTCCCATCAGTGAAATGTGTTCCAAATATATTCCTCCAATTTGTAGCTTGGCTTCTCATTTTATTTATAACTTTATATGAGCTGAAGTTCTTAATTGTACTGTTACTGAATTTACCAGTCTTTTACTTCATTGTTTATGCTTTTTGCATCTTGTTTAAATAAAGGTTGTGTGTATGTATATACACAACATCGTTAAGATTCTTGAATATGAGGAATGAAGTCTTTTATCAACTTTGGAAATTCTCAGCTATTATCCTATTAAATATTGCCTTTCTTTTATTTATTTTTTCTCCTTTTGATACTAGTAACAACCACACAGACCTTCTCAACATCCTCCAGTTCCCAATTCACTCTTCAGCTATGTCTTCATAACTGCTTTACTTGTTTTCAGCAAGAGTTACTCAGTCTGCCATACTCTTAGATGTGGAAATCCCACTGGTGTTACCTTAAATTTCAAATCCTGAAGCAAAGAAATAGAATTTTTTTGAGACAGAGTCTCACTCTGTCACCCAGGTTGGAGTGCAGTTGTGCGATCATAGCTCACTGCAGCCTCCTGGGCTCAAGCAATCCTTCCTGCCTCAGCCTCCTATGTAGCTGGGACTACAGGTGTGCACCACTATGCCCAGGTAAATTTTTTTAAAAAATCTTTCTTGTAGAGAAGGGGTCTTACTATGTTGCCTAGGCAGGTCTTGAACTCCTGGCCTCAAGCAATCCTTCCTGCCTCAGCCTCCCAAAGTGCTAGGATTATTGTGCCCAGCTGCAAAGAGATAAGAGTTTAATTCATATTTTGAGTTTCTGATTTTAATTTATCATATTATTCATTTAATAAATTTGTATTTGGATCTTTTCTAAATCTCCTTGCTCTTATTTCTAATATATTTAATTCTCTTTTAAAAATTTCTTCAAACACTTAAATGTACCATTTCATATGTAGTATCTGATAATTCCATTATCAGAAATTTCTGCGAGGCTGCTGTCGTTCCTGATGACTCTCATCTGTGATGCTTTGTTTGCATGTGCATTTTGTGATTTTTCACTGTGAATCAGTGTTCTTTGGAACTTTCTACCAATTCTTTGAGGATTGCTTTGAAGATCTTCCAGGGAGGATCTGAGTTTTCTTCTTCCAGAGGCTTGTAGATACTACCTAGTCAGAATCACCTTAAAATAAATTCTTGGCTTTGGTTTTATTGGACCACACAGGAAGCATGCACCCTGGCCACAAACAAGGACCACAAGGAAGGCTGTGCAGGTTGGGCACTGCACAACTTAGGGGGTGCCATGTACAACATAGTCTATGTGAAAGGCATTTCATGGGGTAAGTAGTGCAGAACCTGTGTGGGTACCCATGGCAGTCCTGCCACGACCCCCCAAGAGGGCTGCCTTGTGCTTACAACTGTGGGGAAAAGCTTTCCCATGCATTCAGCACCCTGGCAAACCACATAAGTTTTATTTTCATCCTCTTTAGTGTGCGTAGCCCTTTGTGGCCTCAGATTCATGTGTGTTCTACTAGATCTCTCACTTGGGTGGGTCCCCGCATGGTAGCTCACTGGTACTGGCATGGTGCCCAGGAGGTACTGCCAGGCTGAGGGTTGTTTCAGTCTTGCTCAACTCTGAGGATTTCCACTTTCATTTTGTATTTGATCTTTTTGAGGATTTTCTATTTTCTACCTAGCTCTGTGATATACTTTAAATGCTTTTTGTAATCTCCTCAATGTAATTATATATATATATATATATATATATATATATATATATATGTATATATTTGAGATAGAGTCTCTGTCTGTCACCCAGGCTAGAGTGCAGTGGCATCATCATGGCTCACAGCAACCTCAAATTCCTGGGCTCAAGTGATTCTCCTGCCTCAGCCTTCCCAGTAGCTGGGACTACAGATGTGCACCACCACACCCAGCTAACTTTTCTATTTTCAGTAGAGACCAGGTCTTCCTCTTGCTCAGGTTGGTATCAAGCTCCTGGCCTCAAGCAATCCTCCCACCTCAGCCTCCCGGAGTGCTAAGATTATAAGCATGAGTCACTGGGCCAGGCCTAAGCCACAATTTTTAGTTGTTTTCAGCAAGATAGTATCTGATCCATGAAATGGATATCAATGGGATTATTTATTTATTTGTTTGCTTTTTTTATTGAGGTGAAATCCATATAACATAAAAAATTAGCCGCTGTAAAGTATACAATTCAGTGGTACGTTCGCAATGTTGTGCTATGACCACCTTTATCTAGTTTCAAAACATTTTCATAACCCCAAAGGAAAGCCCCATACCCATTAAGCAGTCACTCTCCACTTCCCTCCTCCCAGCTCCTGGCAACCATCAATCTCCTGTCATCTGGGGATTTACCTATTCTGGATATTTCAAATAAATGGAATCATAGCAGTATGTAAACCTTTGTGTCTGACTTCTTTTACTTAGCACAGTGTTTTCGAGGTTCATCCACATTGCAGGACGTATCAGTACTTCATTACTTTTTATGGCAAAGGAATACATTCCATTATATGCATATACCACATTTGTTGACCCATTCATCTGGATAAACAATGGCTATTTGGATATTTGTGTTGTTTCAACCTTTGGGCTATTGTGAAAAGTACTGTTACAAACATTCATATACAAGTATTTGAATACCTGTTTTCTGTTCTTTTGGGGATATGTTTAGGAGTGGAATTATTGGGTCATATGGTAATTCAATGTTTAACTTTTTGAGGAACCACCAAACTGATTTTCACAGACTGCATCATTTAAAATTACCCCCAAAATGTAAGAGGTTGCCAGTTTCTCCACATCCTCACCAATGCTTGTTACTGTCTTTTTTTTTTTTTTTAAGTGATCCTAGTGGGTGTAATGGGTGTGAAGTGGTTTCTAATTGTGGTTTTGATTTGTAGTTTTCTAATGAGTAGAGATGTCAAGCATCTTTTCATGTGCTTGTTGGTATTTGCTTATCTTCTTTGGAGAAATGTCTATTTATGAACTTTGCCCATTTTTTTGGCAATGTGCCTATGTTTTAAAAAAATTAAAAAATTTTAATTGTGGTAAAAAACACATAAAAATTTACACCATTTTAGAGTGTACAGTTCAGCTAAGTAGTGTTAAATATATTCCCATTGTTGGGCAACAGATATCTAGAATTTTATCAACTTGCAGAACTGAAACTCTGTTACCCATTAAACAATAACCTCCTATTTTCCCCCATAGCCTGGCAACCATTATTTTACTTTCTATTTCTATGAATTTGACTATTTTAGATACTGCATATAAATGGAATCATAGTATTTGTCTTTTTGTGACTGGTTTATTTTAGTTAGTATAATGTCTTCGAGGTTCATCCATGCTGTAGTACATGACTGGATTTCCTTCCTTTTTAAAGCTAAATAATATTCCATCACATGTATATACCATATTTTGTTTATTCATTCATCCATCAATGGATATTTGTGTTGCTTTTACCTCTTGGCTATTGTGAATAATGCTGCTATGAACATAGGTGTGCCAATATCAATTTGAGATTCTGCTTTTAATTCTTTTGATATATACCCAGAAGCGAGGATCATATGGTAATTCTATTTGTAATTTTTGTTTGTTTGTTTTTGAGAAGATTCTTTGTTATCTGGGTAGAGTGCCATAGCATTAGCCTCGCACACTGCAACCTCCAATTCCTGGGCTCAAGCCATCATCCTGCCCCAGCCTCCCAAGTAGCTGGGACTACAGGAGAGATGCACACCACCATACCTGGCAAATTTTTTTATTTTTAGTAGAGATGGCTAGTCTTGAACTCCTGACCTCAAGTGATCCTCCTGTCTTGGCCACCCAGAGTGTTAGGACTACAGGTGTGAGCCACCTCGCTCAGCCTATTTGTAATTTTTGAAGAACCATTATGCTGTTTTCTATAGTAGCTGTAGCCTTTTTCATTCATTAGTACACAAGGGTTCTAATTTCTCCACATCCTGTCCAATGCTTGTTATTTTCTGTTTCGTTTTTGGTTTTTAATACTAGCCATCCTAATGGATGTGGTTTTGACCTTTGTCCTTTTTTAAATTGGGTTGTTTTTCTTTTTATTGTTAAGTTTTAAGTTTTCTTTATATAGTCTGTATATAAGTACCATATCAGATATATAATTTGCAAGTATTTTCTCACATTCTGTATATGCTTTTTCACTTTCTTGATAAATGTCTTTTTACTTTTATGATGTCTTTTCATGCACAAGTTTGTAATTGATGAAGTCAAACTTGTCTGATTTTTCTTTGGCTTCTTATGCTTTTAGCATGAGACCTAAAATCCATTGTCAAATATAAGGTCATGAAGATTTACCTCTATGTTTTCTTCTAAGAGTTTTATAGTTTTTGCTCTTATATTTAGGACTCTGATTGGTTTTGAGTCAATTTTAATACTGGTGTGAGGTAAGAGTCACTTCATTTTTTTTTGCAATGGATATTCAGTTGTTATAGCACCATTTATAGAAGAGACTATTCTTTCCTGATGAATGGACTTGGCACTCTTGTTGAAGATCAATTGGTCATAGATTTATGAGTTTATTTCTAGATTCTCAATTCTATTTCATTGGTCTGTCTATTCTTATGCCAGTACTACATTATTTTCATTACTATAACTTTGTAGGATGTCTTGAAATTAGGAAGTGTGAATCTTCCAGATTTGTTCATTTTTCATTGTTTCGGCTATTTGGGGCACCTTGCAATTCTGTATGAATTTGAGCATTGGCTTTTCCATTTCTGCAAAACAGGCTGTTGGAATTTTGTTAGAGACTACATTGAATTGGTAGATCTTTGAACAGTATTGACATCTTCACAATAGTAAATCTTCTAATCTATGACTATGAAATATCTTTCCACTTATTTAGATATTTAATTTTCTTGAAAAATATTCTGTAGTTTTATTCTACAAATTTGTTGCCTTTTGGTTAAGTTTATAGGTATTTTATTTGTTTGGAAGCTGTTGTAAATGAAAATGTTTTCTTAATTTCCTTTTCAGGATTTTCTATATATAGTATCATGTCAACTGTGAATAGAGATAGTCTTACTTCTTCTTTTCTACTCTGGATACTTTTTATTTCTTTTTCTTTTTTAATTGCTCTATCTAGAGCTTGGTACAATGTTGAATAGCAGTGGTGACAGTGAGCATATTGTCTTATTCCTAACTTCAGGAGGAAAACTTTCAATCTTTCAGCATTGTGTATCATAATAGTTGTAGTTTTTTCATAAATGTCTTTATCATGTTGAGGAAGTTCTATTCCTAGTTTTCTGAGTATTTTTTTTATCATGAAAGGGTGTTGGTTTTGTAAAATGTTTTCTCTGTACCAAGTGAGATGGCCATATTGGTTTTTCCCTTCATTCTATTAATGCGGTATATTGCATTGATCATTTTTCTTATGTTAAGCCATTCTTGCATCCCTGGAATAAATCCCACTTGGTCATGGTGTAAAATACCTTTAATATGCTATTGGATTCAATTTGCTAGTATTTTGTTGAAAATTTTCATCTATATTCATAAAGGAGCTAGGTTTATGGTTTTCTTTTCTTATGATATCTTTGTCTGGCTTTGGTGTCAGTATAATGCTGACCTCATAGAATTAGTTAGAACGTGTTTGCTCCCCTTCTATTTTCTTTGGAAGAATTTGAAAAGGATTGGCGTTCATTCTTCCTTAAATGTTTGGTAGAATTTACCAGTGAAGCCATGTAGTTCTGGACTTTACTTTGTTGAGAAGTTTTTGATGACTGATTTAATCTCCTTACGTATTATAGTTCTGTTCAGATTTTCTATTTTTTTCTTGAGTCAGTTTTGGTAAGTTACGTGTTTCTGGGAGTTTGTCTATTTCATCTAAGTTATCTCATTTATTGGCATTCAGTTGTTCATAGTGTATAATCCTTTTTATTTCTATCAGCTTGGTGGTAATGTTTTCACTTTCATTTCTGATTTTAAGTATTAGCATCTTCTCTCTTTTTTCTTAATAAATCTCACTAAAAGTTTGTCAATTTTTAAATCTTTTCAGATAATCAACTTTTGGTTAATTGATTCTATCTATTGTTTTTGGGCAGGCGCAGTAGCTCATGCCTGTAATCCTAGCACTCTGGAAAGCCGAGGTGGGAGGATCCCTTAACTTCAGGAGTTAGAGAACAGCCTTAGCAAGAGTGAGACCCCGTCTCGACTAAAAATAGAAAAATTGGCCAGGCATAGTAGTGTGCGCCTGTGGTCCCAGCTACTCAGGAGGCTAAGGCAGTAGGATCGCTTGAGCCTAGGAGTTTGAGGTTGCTGTGAGCTAGGCTGACACCTCGGCACTCTAGCCGGGGCAACAGAGCAAGGCTCTGTCTCAAAAAAAAAACTAATTTTTTTTCCTTTTTTTCATTTATCTCTACTTTAATCTTTATTACTTCCTTCTGCTAACTTTATTTTATTTTCTCTTTTGAGTTTCTCTTTGAGTTTCTCACGGTGTGAAGTTTGGCTATTGATTTGATATCTTCCTCTTTTTTTAATGTAGGCATTCACAGCTATTTACAGATATATCCACTGTTTTTGTTGCATTCCATAAGTTTTGGTATGTTGAGTTTTAATTGTCATTCACCTCAAAGTATTGCCTAATTTCCCTTGTTATTTCTTCTTTAAACACATTGGTGAAGAGTAAATTTTTCAGTTTTCCTTGTTATTGAATTCTAGATTCATTCGACTGTGGTAGGAGAAGGTACTTTGTATTATTTAAATTTAAAAACTTTCTTGCAACTTGTCTTGTGTCCTAAAATATGGCTATCCTGCAGAATGTTACTGGGGCTCTTGAGAAGAATGCATATTCTGTTATTATTGGTGGAGGGTTCTATATATGGGTGTTAGGGTTAGTTGGTTTACAGTGTTGTTAAGTCTTCTATTTCCTAAATGATCTTATGTCTAGATGTTATATTCACTATTGAAAGTGGGCATTGGAGTCTCCAGTTTACTATATAAGGCTATATACCAGGCAATCAGTAAGCACATGGACGGTGTTGCTAGCAAACCTTTATGGGTAGCAAAAAGAAACTCAAAAGCACAAGGAAAAAATGTCCAACCCAGGGAGGATGAATCTCTCTATTATTCATCCATTCAAACAATATGCAGCTATTGCACATCTAGGAAGGAGGAAGGGAGTGAAGTGAGAGGGAGAGAGAGACAAGGTTGGGAGAAGAGTGAGGGAGAGAATACCATCCTGCTTTCTACTTCAAAGTAGACATTGGCTTCCATTTTTCCAGAAAATGGAGCCTTCAGCTCCTTATCAAAGAAGTTAATTCTTGTTGTACAACCTCTACTAGTTCAGGTCTTACTCATTTCAGAATATCCTGAAAGATTTTAAATGGTAAATTTGGATCACTATCATTTTCTTTCTCACTGACCTTGGAATGTAACAACCTTGTAAAAAGCAATCAGACAGTAATTCATTAATATGTAGGTACTATGTTGTATAGAAAAATATATTTTTAAAACACTACTGTTACATTTGACTTGGTGAAACACTCAGGCTGTGAGAGACCTACAAGATCCAAGACCAATTGAGGGAATAGTAGATTTAAGTCTTTCCCCTAAGTCTTGCTCTAGGAGTTACACTTACAAAACAGATTAAAGTGTCATTTCTGTGTGCTGATTTTTTCTTTTTCTTTTCTCTTTCTTTCTCCCTTCTGCCCTTCCTTCCTTCCTTCCTTTTAGCACCTATATTTGAATTAGTAACTCCACCCTACATATAGGAGTAACAGCATCATATTTTGGTCACTGGTTAAAAGCATATACTATATCCTGTAAGCCTATAATCTACCTTCAAAAGGATTTTTCTCCAAGTATGCTCCATAGTTGGGAGTTGGGTCTTCTATAAGCCATTCAACTCTTTTATGAGCCAGCTGCTCTGAATAGTAAGAGATATGATGAGATCAGTGAATCACAAAGTGTTGCCTTGCTTCCTACCTCTGAATTGTGCCTTCATGAGAGGCAATGCTGGGTGGGAGGCCATAAAGGTGAACTGAATTCATTTCTGAAAGTAGAGGGTAGTAGTCAGGTGGGACATTATTAAATCTAATTACCCTCTCTTGAATTTCTTGTTTCCTATCCCTCTACTGGCAGCTTACAGTTCTGTTACTCAAAATGTGCTCTGTGTGAAAGATAAGTGTTAGCAAGGATGTGGAGGAAAGAGAATGCTTGTACACTTTGGGTGGAATGCAAATGAGTACCCTCATTATGGAAAATAGTATGAAGGTTCCTCACAAAACTAAAAATAGAACTACCATATGATCTAGCAATCCCACTACTGTGTATTTACTCAAAAGATTTGAAATCAGTACATTAAATCTGCACTCCGTGTCTATTGCAGCACTATTCACAATAGCCAAGTTATGGAATCAACCATCCGTAGATGAGCGGATAAAAAAAAAAATGTAGCATGTATATACACAAGGGGATGCTATTTAGCCTTAAAAAAGAAAGAAATTCTGTCATTTTTTAAATTGGAGGGCATTATGCCAAGTGAAATAAGCCAGGCACAGAAAGACAAATACTGCATGTTTGCACTTACATTAATACACGGAATCCAAGCCAATCAAACTCATAGAAGCACAGAGTAGGATGATGGTTATCAGAGGCTGGGCCATAGGGGAATGGGGAGGTAATGGTCAAAGGTACAAAGCCTCAGTTAGATAGGAAGAATAAGTGGGGTTTTTTTTTTTGAGATCTATTGCATGGCATGGTGACAATAATTAATAATACTATATATTTTTAAGTTTCTGAGAGTAAATTTCAAGTGTTCTCACCACCAAAAACAAGTTTTTCAGGTGGTGGATATGTTGATTAGCTTTGTTCAATTATTCCATATTGTATTCTTAAATCATGATATCAAGTTTTGCCCCATAAATATTAACATATACAACTATAATTTGTCAACTTACAGCACAAATTTCTATAAAATAAATTTTTAAAAATGTGCTCTGTAGACCAGCAGCCTCAACATCACCTGGTAACTTGTTAGAAATGTATTAATAAGTTCTCAGACCACAACCCAAACCTACTGAATCAAGAACTCTAGGGGAGAGTTCTAGAAATCTGTGTTTTAACAAGTTGTCCGGGTAATTCTGATGTTTACTAAAGTCTGAGAAGCAAGTTAGGTTTTAGTGCTTAAAAGAGGAATGCAGCCACCAGGGGACACAGTAATGGCTCCGTTGGATTGAAAGATGAGACCACCACGTTATCGTTTCCAGCTCCTCATGCTTTGGTTGAATAGGACTTTTTTAAAAAGGTGAGATGTAACTTACTACTCAGATCACAAAACAGTGGCTGTATGACAAGATTATATGTAGATTTTAGAATCATTCCTGTGTGTGAGAAGGAAAAATCAAATGGCGTCAGAGCACAGGCAAGGAGACACACTATGAAAGGAATCTTATAAGCAAAGGGCTAAAACCAATTTGGTAATGTATCAATTATGCCCAATGTGGTTTAAACAGATCTTTTTAAAATTAAAAAAAATGTATAAGAAAAAAACAGTGGCTGTAATTGTTAATGAACAGTGACTTTCTACATAATAACATGCACATTTTGTACACTGGATTAAAAATTATACTTTAAATGTGGCTCAACACATAAGACACAAAATAAATTTGTTTTGAAAAAAATGTAGACAAAACACACAAGCAAAACAAGGCAGCTTATATTCACGAAGGGAAGTGGAAATTGAAGGTAGAAGAAAGTTGAAAAAAGATATGGGGAAGGGGATTGAAGCTGTCATTGTTATTGGTTGTGGCAGGTGATGACACAGAGGAGTTAGATGCTGGAGGGTCAATTTCAAGACCTGATAAATATTCCATTTCCATCATTGTGATATTGCTATATCACTTGCTCTTAGGAAAGGAGGTCTCACGCTTTTGGGTGAAAAATTTGCAAAATGGAGCTTTGCTCTTTGCTAATTGTTGCTCCTCATCTTTACTTTCACAAATGTCTTTGTATGGTTCCAAAAAAGACATTGGGCCATTTTTAAAAGAATGGCTTTTGTCATATTGCCATCATGGGCATAGACATTATTTATCCCTGCATCTACACTGCCATAAATCCTTTCAAGTCAGTAACATTTACCGGTTTGGTCAATTGCTCTTTTGGATTTTTGTCAATAATCTCTTCTTCAGATTGACATTGCACATCCAGCTGCAGAAGTCTGGTAGTTGTCATTCTTCAGCTGAGATTCCCCAAGATATTTTTATCTGTCTCTGCAAAGACTGCTTGCTTTGCAAGGTCAGCTCTTTTCATCGTGGTGTCAAATATCGTGGTGTCAAAAATAAGCTTTTGGCCGGGCGCGGTGGCTCACGCCTGTAATCCTAGCTCTCTGGGAGGCTCGAGGTCGGGAGTTCGAAACCAGCCTGAGCAAGAGCGAGACCCCGTCTCTACTATAAATAGAAAGAAACTAATTGGCCAACTAATATATATAGAAAAAATTAGCCGGGCATTGTGGCACATGCCTGTAGTCCCAGCTACTTGGGAGGCTGAGACAGAAAGATCACTTGAGCCCAGGAGTTTGAGGTTGCTGTGAGCTAGGCTGACGCCACGGCACTCACTCTAGCCTAGGCAACAAAGCAAGACTCTGTCTCAAAAAAAACAAAAAAAAAAAAAAAAAAAATAAGCTTTTATAAAAGCTTTTGAAATTAATTTCATTTGTGGGCTTGGTTTCTTTCAGTGTGTGACTCTTTGCTGCCTCACTTAGTGCTACTAATAGCCAAGAATAGCCATATTCCCTAAATTGTCTCTGTTCACACTGTTTAAAATGTCTACATATAGTTGTGACATTAATATCAATTGTATTTGGAATGGAATTTGAGGATTTCCCCAGAGTATGTTTTGTTTAAACTACTGAACTGAGTTTTGTAGACGCAAAGGTAAATTTTTGCCTTCTAAACTTTGCTTGAAAAATGTTATATTAAGAGATACCTACGTTCCACAAAGTTTGTGAATTAAAAACTGAAATGTTTTAAATCAATACAGGTTACCTGGTGAATAATTTTGTGAGTTATGCATGAGTTATGCACAAATTAATGCTAATAAATGTTCAAACACTTGACTATTTTTCTAGAAAAAAAAGTGAATTAACAAAACTGATGCAAAAATAAATAGAAAATTAGTATATGTGTACTCATTAAAGAAATTGAGTCAATTATGAAAATTCCACTCTTCCCTAAAAGAAAAAACTCCCTGCTGTATTTTATGGAGTTAGTATAACCTTGACACCAAAACAATAAAGACACTATAGGAAGAAAAATTTTAAGATAATCTCATTAATAAACTGTCCCGACCCGCGGGACCTTCTGTTACTCTCGGGGGCGAGGGGGACCGTGCCTGAAAGAGATGAGCGAGAGAAAGAAACGAGACCAAGCGAATGATTGTCAAGGTCTGCTTTACTTAGATTCTTAGTAGGTTTTATAAGCATACAGAAACAAGGAAGTAGAAACAAAAAAATAGAGTGTTGACGATGAGGCTTGGGTCTGGGTTAATCAGCCCCAATCAGCGTCTTATCAGTATCCTGTTTTTGACTGGTTACTCATCTCCAACCTGGCAGGTGGTCGGAACAATTGCAGTCAGCATACCCTGGAGCATCCCGTGGTCAGCACGTCATGGACTGCATTCTTCTCGGAGCTATAGCTGGAATTTTCCAGGGCGAAGTCCGTGTGTAGGACGAGTCATAGGGGAGTTGAGGGTCTTTGAGGGTCCTTGCCTCTAACAATAAACACATAAGTAAAATTCCCAAGTAAAATATTAGCAGACTAAATTTGCTAATATATACAATAAAGAACATATGACCAATTTGAGTTTGTCACAAGATTCCAAAAATGATTTACCATTAGAAAATCTACTAATGTGTTTACCCTATTTCAGTAAATCCAGACAAAGCATTAGATAACCTGTTCATATTGAAACTCTTAGGAGAGTAGGAATACAAAGTAATTTTATTAGCCTAATAAATTTTTATCTACCAAAAACCTACTTGCTTGTCAAAATTTTATTGACTATCAAAGACAAGGAATATGTGAGAAACTGTCACAGTCTAGAGGATTGTAAGGAGAAAAGAAAACTAAATATAATATGGTATCCTGGATGGGATTCTAGAACGGAAGAAGGACATTAAGCAAAAACTAAGGAAATATAAATAAAATATGTACTTTCCTTGTTAATAATGTATCATTATTGGTTCATTAATTGTGACAAATGCACCATACTAATGTAAAATATTAACAATAAGGGAAACTGGGTATAGGATATAGAGGAACTCTTTAGACTATCCTCACAACTTTTCTGTAAAGCTAATCTATATGTACTCCTTTGTCTCTCGTAAGAGTTTCAGTCTTAAAATCTATTTTATCTGAGATTAGTATAACTACTCTAGTTCCTTTTTGGTTACTATTTGCATGGGAATATCTTTTTCTATCCTCTCAATTTCAACCTATGTGTGTCCCTACATCTAACATGATTCTCTGATAGACAGGATGCAGCTGGATCATGTTTTTAGTTTTTTTAGTCTTTCTACAAATGTATGCCTTTTGATTGGGGAGTTTAATCCACTTATATTTAAAATAATTACTGACAGGGAAGTGTTGCTATTTGCCATTTGTTATTTGTTTTGTGTGTGTCTTACAGCTTCTTTTGTCCCTCATTCCTCCATTACTGCCTTTCTTTATGTTTAGTTGATCTTTTATAATGACACATTTTGATTCCCTTCTCATTTCCCTTTGTGTATATTTTAAAAATATTTTCTTTGTGGTTACCATGGAGATTACATATAACGTACCAAAGTTCTAACAATCTGTATTGAATTGATACCAATTAAACTTCAATTGTACACAAAACCTCTACTTCTTTACAGCTCTGTCGCCTCCCCCTACTTTATATTATTGTCACAAATTACATCTTTATATATTGTGTACCCATTAACATAGATGTATAATTATTTAATGCATTTGTGTTTTAAATATTGTAGAAAATAAAAATGAAGTTTACAAATAAAATTTTAATAATTCTGGTCTTTACATTTTGCCATACTTTTTCCTTTACTGGAAATCTTTATGTCTTCATAAGGCTTTGAGTAAGAGAGTTTGGCAAGGTTTATGGGGGTAAAGATCAATATAATAATAATAACTAACAATTTTTTTGCCCCTATTACTTACCAGGCACTGTGCTAAGAACCTTAAGTGCAAACTCTATCAATCTTTACATCAATCCTATCACAGGACTACTGTAACTACCCCATTTTATAGAGTTGGAAACTGAGGCACAGAGTTTACTAATCTATCCAAATAAGTAGTAGAGCTAGGATTGGAACTCTATGAGTCCAAATCCAGAGACAATGCTGTCAATCACTGTTATACTGCCTGTCAAAGTTAAGACCTATTCCCCGCATCAACTACTTTAAGATGGAATTAAAAGATATAGATCCCATTTATAATATCAAAAATAATTAAATAAACACAACTTTATGGATCTAAATAAGTGGAGAGATACAATTAGTTATGTTTGGGAAGTATCAAACTAAATATCTAATACATGGAAATCATCCCCAAATTAATCCATCAATCTAATGCAATTCAATCAAAATCTCTAAAAGATTGTGTGTGTGTGCACATGTGTGCGCACACATATATGTGTGTGTGTGTGCACAGCTTCTGGGCAGTTTCTAAATTCACAGGGAAAAGTAAGGGCTAAGAATAATTCAGATTGTTTTGAAACACAGAACTAAAGAAGGGGAACATACAGCCCTGATATCAAGATTTGTAGTAAAGTAATAGTAATTAAAACCAGGTGATATGATTGACCAATGAATGGATGAACAAAATGCAGTATAAACTTAAAGCAGAATATTATTCAGCTTTTAAAAAGAAGAAAATTCTGACACATACTACAACATGGATGAACTTTGAGGACATTATGCGAGGTGAAATAAGCCAGACACAAACGAACAAATATTACACAATTCCATTTGTATGAGTTACCTAAGTTAGTTAAATTTATAGAGAAATTAAATAGAATGATGGCTACTAGAGGCTAAGCAAAGGAAATTGTCAGGTGTTATTGTTTAATGTGTACAGCATTTCAGTTTGGGATGATGAAAACATTTTGGAGATGAATAGTGGTGACAGTTGCACAGCAATGTCAATGTACTTAATATCAATTTTATACACTCAAAAATAATTAAAATTATAAACTTTATGTTATCATATTTTACCACAATTTACTTCAAAAGATGGTATAGGTGCAAGAATGAACAAATAGATCAACTAGGGGAAAAATGAACATAGAAACAGAACTGTGGGAACTAGGTATACGTTAGAAGAGACATCAAAATCAGCGAGGAAAAGGGTGGACCATCCAATAAACAGTGTTGGACAATAGGCTATTTATATGGTAAAAGATAAAATTAGATTCCTAGATCACATCACACACAAAGTGACACATTGACCGCCAGACAAAAGAAATAAACTTTTCCTTGGGGCCACAGTGTTTTATTACAAAAATATAATAAAAGCTTCAAGTGTAATTTAAAGCTAAACATGAATACAAAAATGAAATTTATTGACTTCTATTCATTTAATCCATGTTTTTGGAATTAAATGTCAATATTAATTGTAACAATAAGGACATCAACAAGTAAGATTTTATATATGCTTCATACAGCCTCGGGGTGAAAACTAGAGTGGGCTAATCCTCATGGCAGTAAATGTGTTAAATTACAATTGAATGGCACCATCAAACTATGAAGGCCAAACTTTAAAGCATTTAGAAAAAAATATAATGATACCTTTATGATTATCAGTGGAAGATTTTTTTATTTCTGCATATTATGGGGGTACATATGTTTAGGTTATGTATGTTGCTGTTGCCCCTCCCCCCCCAGTCAGAGCTTCAAGTGTGTCCATCCCCAGATGGTGCACATTGCACTCACTATGTATGTGTATGCCCATCCCTCCTCCCTCCTGCCATCTGCCCGACTCCCAATAAATGTTATTCCTTTATGTGCACTAAGGTGTTGATCAGTGAAACCAATTTGCTGGTGAGTACATGTGGTGCTTATTTTTCCATTCTTGGGATACTTCACTTAGTAGAATGGGTTCCAGCTCTATCCAGGAAAATACAAGAGGTGCTATATCACCTTTGTTTCTTATAGCTGAATAGTACTCCATGGTATACATATACCACATTTTATTAATCCACTCATGTATTGATGGGCACTTGGGTTGTTTCCACATCTTTGCAATTGTGAATTGTGCTATAAACATTCAAGTACAGATTTTTTTTTATAGAATGTCTTTTGTTCTTTTGGGTAGATGCCCAGTAATGGGATTGCTGGATCAAATGGTAAATCTACTTGTATCGCTTTAAGGTATCTGCATATTGCTTTCCACAGAGGTTGAACTAGTTTGCAGTCCCACCAGCAGTGTAGGAGTGTTCCTCTCTCTCTGCATCTATGCCGACATCTATTGTTTTCGGACTTTTTGATAAAGGCCATTCTCACTGGAGATAAGTGATATCTCATTGTGGTTTTGATTTCCCTGATGATTAGAGATATTGAGCATTGTTTCATATGTTTGTTGGCCATTATTCTGTCTTCTTTTGAAAAGTTTCTGTTCATGTCCTTTGCCCACTTTTGATAGGGTTGTTTGATTTTTTCTTGCTGATTTTCCTGAGTTCTAAATAGATTCTAGTTATCAGCCCTTTATTGGATGTGTAGCAATGTGAAAATTTTCTCTCATTCTGTAGGTTGTCTGTTTGCTCTGGTGACAGTTTCTTTGGCTCTGCAGAAGCTTTTTAATTTGATCAGGTCCCATTTATTTATTTCTATTGATGCTGTGATTGCCCTTGGGGTCTTTTTCATGAATTCTTTGCCTAGGCCAATGTCTAAAAGAGTATTTCCAATGTTTTCCTCTAGAATTCTAACAGTTTCACACCTTAGGTTCAAGTCTGTTACCCAGCGTGAGTTGATTTTTGTGAGAGGTGAAAGGTGTGGATCCTGTTTCAGTCTTATACATGTGGCTATCCAGTTTTCCCAGTACCATTTACTGAATAAGCATTCTTTTCCCCAGTGTATGTTTTTGTCTGCTTTGTCAAATATTAGATGGCTATATGAGGATTGTTTCATATCTGGGTTCTCGGTTCTGCTCCACTGGTCAATGTCCCTGTTCTTGTACCAGAACAAACCTGTTTTAATTACTATAACCTTGTGGTATAGTTTGAAGTCGGGTAAATTGTTACCTCCTATTTTGTTTTTATTGCCTAGGATTGCTTTTGCCATATGGGGTCTTCTCTGGTTCCATGCAAAGAGTAAAATTATCTTTTCTATATTTGTGAAAAATGATGTTGGTATTTTAATGGGGATTGCATTGAATCTGTAGATCACTTTGGGTAATATAGACATTTTAACAATGTTGATTCTGCCAACCCATGAGCATGGTATGGTTTTCTACCTGTTTACATCCTCTGCTATTTCCTGGAAGAGGTCTCTTGAACAAGATATGGAAAGCTATATTAGCATCCTATGGCTGCCGGAGCAAAGTGTCACAAACTAGATGGCTTTCAACAACAGAAATGTGTTACAGTTCTGGAGCCCAGAAGTCTGAAATTAAGGTGTCAGCAGCACCATGCCTCTTCTGAGAATCTGGATAGAATCAGTCCTTCCTTGTTTCTTCCTAGATTCTGATGATGCCATCAATTCTTCGTCTTACTTTGCTTGCAGATGCAACACTCCCTTCTCTGCGTCTGTTTTCTCTAGTGTTCTCCCTGTGTGTCTCTGCAGTCACATTTCCCTTTTCTTATAAGGACACCAGTCATATTGTATTAAGGGCCCACTCTATTCCACTGTAACTACATCTTAACTAATTACATTCACAATGACCCCATTTTCAAATAAGATTACATTCTGAGGTACTGGAGAGTAAGACTTTAACATGTCTTTTCTGGGGATATAATTCAACCCATAACCAAAGCACTAACCATAGAGAAAAGGATTGATACATTTGATCATATTAAATAAAAGCGAGCAACTTATTTCTTCTGTAAGATGTGTCAAATAAAATATATCATGAAAAAAGATAAGTCCTTTCCCCCATTTTTAGTAATCTTGACAATATAAAACAAATGTGAACACTAAAACAAAAATGACATACATCAGCATAATGTCACTTTATTGAAAAAGTAATGCATACTTCAAAATTTTAGTACAAAAATGAATTCTCTTTCCTATCCCCATGCTATATGTTATCAAAAATGTCCATCTTTTTCTTCTAGTTTTAAATCTTGGATTAAAAGGTCTTCTCCACTTCGAACTTTTAGAATTCTCTGATGTTATTTTGCTGTAAGGGGTAAGGTGGGAAATACTTCCCTATGTTTTCCATATGGTTAAATATTCGTTAATTCAGTCAGTCAGTCAGTCATCCACATATTCACAAATATATTTTGTGTGGGTAACCATACATAGTACCACGCTAGTACCCACACATAATACCCCCACAAAACATATTTGGGTATTGTTCCAAGTACTGGGGATACAGGTATAAACAAGATTAAATGTTCCCTGATACCACAATGCTTACACATTAGCCCTCTGTATCTTTGGGTAACACATTCACAGATTCAACCAACCATAGATCAAAAATATTTGGAAAAAATTAAAAATAATAATACAAAAACAATACAAATTAAAAATACAATATGATAATTATTTACATAGCATTTACATTATATTTGGTATTACAAGTAGTCTAGAGATGATTTAAAGTATATGAGAAGATGTGTGTATATTACCATGTTTCCTCGAAAATAAGACAGGGTCTTATATTTATTTTTCAGAGACAAGAAGATACCCTAGGGCTTATTTTCAGGGGATGTGTTGTTTTTTTTTAAGTATGGTACAACAATCTACATTTATTCAAATATAGTTAAGTCATCTTCTTCTGGAACATCATCATAACTCTCCAAACCCCGAATTCCATCCTGAATTCTTGCGACTCTATTTCATTTAGAACCATTGGCCTCAATCTCTCATGTCGAGCAATAGAGCTCTCATGGGGCACATGAGAAGGGCTGCTGTCTTCTTTACTGCTCCGTGATGAAATGCATGGGTTGTGCAGATAGCTTCATAGCCACGCCCATCACTAGGTCTCATTTTTGGGTTAGGGTTTATATTGTGCAAATGCTTAGAAATCCTGCTAGGGCTTATTTTATGGGTAGGTCTTATTTTCGGGAAAACATGGTATATGCAAATACTACACCATTTTATTTAAGGGACTTGAGCAACTGTGGATTTTGGTAGGAAGCGGGGGGTCCTGGAACCAGTTCTTTGTGGATACCAAGAGATGACTATATTCTATTGAGAGGAGAGAAGTTTTCAAAAACAAGATAACAAATAAATCAATTTCATAATTGATTGGTGCTATGGAGACACTAAAGTAAGAAGGGTCAGAAGTGCCACATGTCCGTAGTATGTTGTAAATAAAAATTAGTTCTTTTGAAAAAGAGCTATTGGCCAGGTGTGGTGGCTCACGCCTGTAATCCTAGCACTCTGGGAGGCCAAGGAGGGAGAATTGCTTGCGGTCAAGAGTTTGAGACAAGCCTGGGCAAGAGTGAGACCTCATCTCTACTAAAAAAATAAAATAAAATAAAAAAAATAACTGGGCATGGTGGCACATGCCTGTGGTCCCAGCTACTCGGGAGGTTTGAGCCCAGGAGTTTGAGGTTACTGTGAGCTAGGCTGATGCTATGGCACTCTAGCCAGGGTAACAGAGTGAGACTCTTCTCAAAAACAAACAACAAAAAAAAGCCCCACAACGTTTTTAAAAAAAGAAAGAGAGCTATTTCATTAGAACATATTTAAAGCAATGTTTGAGCATCCAACCAAAGAGTATAAATTTTGCTGTGTTTAGGAATAGCAATTTGAGTAGATTAGACAAATGCTCCAATTAATTTTTTCACCAACTGGTTAGTTTAAATGATGAAATAAAATGTTTTGTGTCATGATTTTGGATGATAAAAGTAATTAATGTTCTTCAGGCAGAGTCACAATAAATGATGCAATCTTAGGCAGTTATGCAGAAATACAGTATATCAGATGTTGATATTTGACAGCACGGGGTCAGGGTTGGGAGTTATCTGGCTCTTTTCTGCTGATTGGCCTGTGTTTGTCATTTCCACTTTCCCATTTCTTTTCCTGTTCACAGGAGACCAAATGCCCTGATTTCTGCTGCTCCATTCAGGTTGCCTTTTTTCGGTCAGATTTTTTGGAACATCTTCATATCATCCTGAAAAAGGGTCACTTTGAAGTTATTGCTTTTTCTTTGCAGATCACTTAGCCAACTAAGAAGGCCCCGAAAAAACTGGCTTCTTGGTCCATGTCTATTAACTTCTCATTAGTTACAGAAACAAAAATTCTGTCATTTTCCTTAAGCTCAAATATTCCCCCTTGATAGATGGAATAGAGTCCATACTCCGAATCTTTAGACCAACAACTATTCCTAGCACTTTTCATCAGCAGTATAGGGTCAGGATAACTTGTGTATTTGTAAATATATTGTACCATCTGTTTGTTTTTCTTTCTGTTCTCTTCTGAAATTGTTCCCACAATTTCCTCAATTTCCTGAAATCGAAAGTATGTTTGGGAATAGATGTAATAAAACCCTGTTTGGTGGATAACCAGTTCTCCATTCCTCAAGTGCAAATTGTTCAGGAATGAAAGTCCTTTCCTTGATGACTCCCAGGAGTTTATTTTCTGGCCCAAAGCCTTTTCATTCTTGGGTCCTGAATGAAGATTAGAGAAACAGAGAGTTAACAGAAGGGAGTTTGTAGCAAAGCAAGGCATTTCCTAGCAGTTGTGGCCAGCAATCTTTACTCCTGGGTAGAACTTCTGTGCTGAACCCCTTCCTCCCATCCTGTGCTGGTGAACTCCAATGGATCATCTAGAAGGAAGCCAAAAGAAATGTAACTACTTCCACTTCCATAAGCCTAGAGTTCTGGACTTCTTGCCATTCCTTTGTGACTCTTTGGGTCCCTCACTGGTCTTTCACAGCTTTCCTTCGTCAAAGGAACCATCTAAAACAGAAGGCATGTGTAGTCCAAAATAAGAGAGGCAGGAGGTTTGGCAAAGGAGCCCAGATTTAAAGATCCTCAGATCCCTGAATCCTTAACACGTAGAGATTTTAAAGGAAAAAGGCCCCTACCGAAATATGATATTCCTTTAACTTTGGGTTCATTTCCATGATTGGTGCAAAATTTAGCTTTTCAAGAGCTTAAACCAACTATCATGTTTGTTGGTAAATAGCAAACACTAACATTATAATAATTATCACACTTGTAGGCATTGATAAATGTCAATTTATAAAACTTGAGTTTTATAAATACCAGGCATACCAGGAAGGCAACTGCCTAGAAAACAAAACAAACAAATGAAATCCCCTAAAACATCCTTTTTAATCTATTTATTTATATCTGAATTTTTTTTAACTTGAGACAAAACCTCTCATAATAATAATGGTGACTGTATTGAGTACTTACAATAGACTAGACATTTTGCATGTGCTACTGTTGGTTTTCACCATTTTATGAATTAAGAATTATCTCTACTTTGCACATGAAGACACTTAAGCTTGATTGGGTTAAATTTGCTGAGAACATATATCTAGGTGAGGAGCAGCTGGAATTGCAATCTAGGTATTTATACTATAAGACCCGTACACAGCATTACAGCACTATATTGACATGTGTTCTACCTAGATAATAATTAGACTGCACATATTTTGTTAAGCTAGATGAAACAGACATTTATGTCAGTGAAAAATGGTCAAATATTGGCAATTTCCTATGCTTTAACTTATAAATGCCACTAGGAGTGCCTAGTGATTCATAGTGAGAGTAAATGATTTAGAACTTTTGAAGAGAACAAAGATTTGATGGAAGTGCAAGAAGGAGAGTGCAAAAATGATGGAATAAGTAATCATAAAAGAGAAAGAGAGAGAAAAATTAAAGAAGAAGAAGAAAGCAAAACCAGGAGGCCGGGAACCTCAAAGATAAAGTTCTCTCACTTTGTAACTTTCCTGAGGCCAGTTATGCCACGGCAGTCACTGAGCTATTTGTCTGTAATTTTGCTTCTGAAAACAATCCGAGACCTGATTATTACTGAGCATTTTGTAGATAGCCATATAAACATTTCAGGTAAAAGTTAAAAAAATTCAGAACAATGTTTCCATTGTTTTCCTGTAAGTCACTTGTTTGTTATTTCTCTTACGTGGAAGAGGGAACGTGTTGCTTCTTCGTCTGGTCCCAGTTATGTGAGCTGCTACTCTCGGAAAACCGCTGTCTCTTACTGGGGCAGGAATAAATCGTTGCCTTTCTAAAAGAGAAATGACAAGCAATCATCAGCATTTATCAAACTAGTTCTCAAGTACGTAGCTGTTCACAGCTGTTGTCAACAAGGCATTGTAAACATACTGGGCTTCCAAAGTTGATTCTATGGGTTTTTTATTAAAAATAGCCTACTTTATAGAATGATAATCTACTTCAGCTTATGTTTAATTTGAAAAGTACTTTAGATGGGAAGGATAAGCAATAACTTGGATTATAATTTAACAGTGTTTCACAGACAAGGTCCAAGTAGAACATAACAAGGTGAAACTTCTGGCCCCTTTCCCTCTAAGTAAGTAAATAAGTAAATGAATAACTGCAGACTTGTAATAATCCTCATGAGTGATTTAAAGTGAGCAAATAACCATGTATTGGAAAATTTCCACTTTGAGTTATATGTAGAAACAATTTGAGTGGTGCCAATTTTTGTCATCTCAATTATCTTTTCCTCTTTGCTGGCTACTACTGATTCTAAAGGAGTAGCAATAATAACTGCCCATAAATGCTGCAAACTGGTATCCAACAGTCATCCTGCAACCTCTCTCCCACCCTAAAAAAGGGATAGGAATACATGCTGGCCATGATATTCAGTATATGAGCATATAAATTTCTGATTCACGGGATCATAATAAACAGAGATAACATTTACTGACCACCGTCCAACATACTTTGGGGCAAGCCTAAAAAACAATTCAAATTCAACAAACTACTCTCTTTAAAAAATCAGCTTAAAATTCCCAAGTGTGCTTATATTGGTTGTTAAGATAAATTATATTCTTTCATCAAACAAATACTGCCAGGTGCAAGGCATATACTGCAAGGCATATACTACCTCCTACAGGGCTACAAAGATTAATTGTTGATTCCACTGACTGAGACCACAATGGTCGTACAGGCTTCTATTGAAGATATGAATTAGAAAGTGAACGTTTATCTGTGAGAAATGGAAATAAAGGGTGATGAGTGTTCAGAGGAGGGAAAGATTCCTCCTCTGAGGTCAGGGAGAGCTGAGGTCAGGAGGGTTTGTGGAGGAGACGGTGCTGAGGCTCTCTCATTCCCTTGCTCCAGCAAACCAACGTGCCCAGAACATATGTGCTGGGCAGACTTCTAGAGATGAGGAGAAAGAATTATAAACAAGCAAATGCAAGAAAGTGTTTGAGGTACAAGGATAAATGTCTGAACAAGATAGGGGTGGGCAGGCCTGGGGCCTGCAGGCATGGGAGAAAGGATTTCCCAAAGAGCTAGAGCAGAGGCCCAAGGAAAACGCACAAAGCATTCCTGGACACCGGCCAAGGAGGAATTCCATTTCAGCTTCAGGCTTGAACGAGGAACCAAACTATAAGATCTAACGTTTGGCTCAGAGATTTGGACTCTACAGGTCCTGGGGAGATTCTGAAAGGTTTTGTTCAGGAAAGCGGAGAGGTAAGTATTGTGCTTTAGCCAACCTATGCCACAGGAGGGTTTGACAGATGGGGGTGAGAGGGCTGCAGGCTGGCAGGAGAGTTGCCAGACTATCATAATTGATCAGGACTAAGAACAGGGGGCTTTAATCTAGGATGGTAGCAAAGGAAACTAAAGGAGGTGATAAAATTCCCAAAGGAATGAATGGGAAATGAGAATCTCTTCCATCTATCTGGTATTTGTTGCTACTTATTCAGGACGAGTGGGCGTTTATATGACACCAAAGACCAAATGTGGCATGGAGACAAATAGCCAATTACATATTAGTCTCAGAATGCTCAGCTTTCAAGGTTGATGTGTCCATTTACCTCTAACCTTCACTGTTAAATAATTCATAATGCTTTGCCTGCCCCTGACCCTTAACATTGCTTTTAAACATTAAATAACTGAATCCAATTATAAATATCTTGCATTTAGGTCATCGCAAGAATATGAACGGGAAAGCCTTGATTTGCAAGCAAATTTTAGTGAGAGGAAATTTCCTACTGGCTATATCAAACAACTCCCAGAAAAGAAACTTGCAAATATGTATATCTCGATGTCATGAATACACCTTGGTATACAGAGTAGTACATGATTTCTCCACCTTATTAGAATGAATAAAAGGAATATTATTCTTCCACAACTGAAAACAGTACATGCATCTACTGTAGACAGGAATCTGGTATGCCTCATCAGAACGGGTGGAATGTTCCACATTCTGACTACTGATTTTACCTTTGGGGAAATGAATGCTTAGACCCCAGAACCAGGTCTTGTCCTTCATATTTAAGAGAGTACAAAGTATAAGAGATAAGGAAAATGGGGGTTGTAAAGTGATGAGGAAGTTTATTGTGTTGGAAAAGGATAGCTGTAAAAGTCGGAAGACGTCATGAGCAACACATATTAAAAAACTATTTCTTTTCTGCCTGGCTGGAGTGCCCCAGGTCTGTAAGTCTCTGGTGTCTGTATTCAGGCCAATATGGCCAGTAGCATGGGAAGATGAGGATACGGTGAGCCAAAGGTGAAGAAGTAGCAAATTTAATTCAGTCATTTAATTTACTTATTCATTTATTCATTCTAAAAATACATATTAAGAATTTTCTGGGTAGAGAGAGGTGGCAGTGGCACAACATTGCGAATGCACTAATTATACTGAATTGTGCATTTCAAAGGGATTCATTGTATATTATGTGAATTTTACCTCAACAACAAAAACACACACACACATACATGCAGAGACTGAAGGTGGGGTGAGTAAGGTAAGTAAGGGCCTGGCGTGCGTGGTGGGGAACAGAACCGACCAGGCTTGAAGCGTAGGGTTAGGTGCTGGGTTTAGAGGGTAAAAGAAAGAGACATGTTTTTTGTCTTTGTGGATCTTTAATCTAATAGGAAAGCAGACGGCACGTGGATAAAAAAATACATACGTAAGTAATGGGAAATGAACAAGGCAAGTGTGATGGAAACAGCAGGCAACAGGGTGCAGGGGAACTTACTCAGAAAGGTGCCCAGGGAAGGGCTCTCTGAAGAGGTGACAATCAGGTGGACCGTGAAGGATGAGGAGGCACTAGCCAAAGGGCGGAGGGAGCCAGCCTGGGCCGCAGTACTGGAGGATGTGGATCAAGAGAAGGCTGCCAACCAGGATGGGGAAGGTGCTGTGGCTTGGAGAGCACAGGCTGTAGGTGCTCAGGATTGTAGGTGGATGGAAAGACCACTGGGAAAGAGTCCATGGAGCAAGGGGTGTTTGTGTAAAGCAACGCCTAGAGCCTGGTGGTGGTCAGAAGCAAAGAAGATGGGTAACTTTTATTTGTTTATAACACATCAGAAGGTAAAAAATAAATAATTTGTGAAAAAATCGAAGTGAAAGGAAAATTCATGTGAGAAAAATAAGATTAAGTTGAAACAAAGTTCTGACTATAGATGGGGGACAGATTTGGTTCTGAGCTTTCTAGCTGCCAATGCAAAGAGGGAAACAATCCACAAGTGGCTTGTCAGAGGGGGAATGCATGGATGGGAGCAGAGAGGAGAAGAATGAAGTGCCTCTGTATCCTATTGTGAACTGACAGCAGAAAGTTTAAATAACAACAACAAAAAATACTACCTTGAGTTGTAGGAATGGTTTCCTCATAGGTTTTCAAAATCATCTGCAAATAGTATTGAATAAAGCTTGTTAATTTCCCTAAAAATGTAAACTGACCGTATAATGCCTATGGCTCTTCTTGCTGACACCTAACAGGAAATGTCTACATACAATTTCATCAAGGAAGCTTTAAGTTGGTCAAGCACAGCGTTCGTACGGGTGTGGTGGGAGCTGGGTAAATACTGAGATAGCTGACCCTACACAGTGATCACGGGTTGTCCTCTGCTCCAGGCAGGTTCCATTTCTGGAGGAAGTCCTTGAAAGGCCACACCCACAGCAGCACAGAAGCCAGGTGCCGTCTGCCGCATTAGGTCAGCCCGACATACCCAGGCGTCCATGTGGCCAAGGGATATGGCAGTCTTGCCACAGCGTTTTCTGTGTTGGGAGCGTGTGTGTGCGTGCGTGCTCTGTGGAATGGAGCCCAGGGGCAGACTCAAGCCCCAAGATGTAGGGCACACGTCCCCCCTCCCATGACGCCTACAGACATCATACACAGCCCATCAGGTATGAGCTGGCAACTCCTTGTCAGTTTCTCATTTCTGAGAATGTGGCTGAGCCATTCTCAACATGAAGATATTTTACCAAGCTGCCATATCTATGCTAAATATCTAGTAAAACCCCCTCTTGCTGCTAGCCAATGGGGAAAACCAGTAGGAAAACTGAGCCTTTCCACTAAACAGGCAGATCATGACTTGGCTCCTTCCCGGCTTTGGAAACCCCTCCATTCAGCTCTGTCCCTCCTGCCGCCTTTGCCCAGCGCTGCTCTCCTTTCCCAGCACTGCCAGAAACGGACCACCTCTGTGCTGCCACCCCAAACCAGAAGCTCCTGGCTTCTCCCTCTGCCTTAAGCCCTGACCCCAGATGATGGGGGACCGATTGTAGTTAGTCCTGCGTCGCTGGAGTGGGAGAAGCGGAGGCAGGAGGAACCTTAGCATTTTCTCTCTCTCTCCCTTCTCTGTATGTGGCTTTCTTTCTCATTCTTGTTCTCTTTCTCATTCTGGGACAAAAAGGAAAGAAGGAAGGAGGAGAAGCAAGAGGAAGGAGAGAAAGATCATTCCTACTGTGTGGGAATAAAAAAGTGATGACAAGCATGGTCAGAGGACCTGGATTCAGATCTTTCAATTACTAGCCCTCTGAGACTTTGCTCAGGCACTTAACTCATCTGAACTTCAATTTCTTCATCTATTTAAAAATATATAGGCTGGGCACAGTGACTCATACCTGTAATCCTAGCACTTGAAGTCTGGAATTCGAGACCAGCCTGAGCAAGAGAGAGCCTTTGTCTCTAGAATAATGGAAAAATTAGCCAGGCGTGGTGGTGCGCACCTGTAGTCCCAGCTACTTGGAAGGCTGAGATAGGAGGATCACTTGAGCCCAGGAGTTTGAGGTTGTTGTAAGCTGTGACGACACCACTATACTCTAGCCTGGATGACAGAGAGAGACTGACTAAAAAAAAAAAAAAAAAAAAAAAAATATATATATATATATATATATATATATGGAAATAATAATGATTCCTTTCTCACAGAGTTGTCATGACGATTAAATGCGATAATGTATGAAATGGGAATAGGATATTTACTGGAAATAGTCTGTTCAATTAATATGCTTGAAAAAATAGAGAATTATTTTCCCCACATTCTCATCCACCTCCTCTGGGTTCTTCTCTCCATGCTAGTTAGTAGTAGGATGTGAGAATACGAGGGAGAGGGAGAATAGCAGAAAAGAGATAAGTAAAATCTGTCCTCACTACTCTTATCTCCCCACTCCCCTGCCTCAGCATCCAGTTCCCCCCTCAATCTCCAGATTTCTACCCTAGTTCCGGGGTCACTCTCCCCTGCTGGGCCACTGCCCCCTCCTCCCCCTGACCTCAGAGATTTTGGAGTTTCATTTTCCAGGTTTCTCAAGACCCTTCTCTGTCTAGGCTTCTCCTGGTCCTCACCCCTTGAACAGTCACTGTCATTTGGAGATGTGGGGTCACAGCTGCTCAGCTTGTATGCAGTGGGCGCCCCAGCCTGGGCTTGCCCCCAGGGCGGCCACAGAGCAGGAGTGCCTCTAGGCCTTCCAGGTGGAACTCCACTTTCATTTCCCATAGAGACAGCGTCACAGATGATGCCTGGGCTCTACTTTGAGGACTGCTCAGGGTTATAAACCGACTGCCAACCCACCAATATGACACTGTTGCAACAGAAAAACTCATCCTGAGCACCAAAAAATGGACTTATAAACATGTCTAACACACATCCTCCTCCTACCCTGGGAATTCCCCAGCAGGTTTTTAAACTATTATGTATAAATGGTGCTTCATTGTTTACAGTGTATTTTTATACCCATGTCCTTATCTGACATTTTCATGTAGCCAGAGGGCAAATATTATTAATTAAATCCCCTCTCAAAAAAAAAGTAGCCCAAGAAAAGAAATTTGATTTGACCTAAGTCACATTGCTGAAAGTAAAATTAGTTAACCACGTTTAGTAAAATAAACTGTTAGCTAAACATTACGTTTCTGCTACAGATCCTATTTAAGCAACTTCCATAAACAGATACTTTTTTTATTATTTCAGCATATTATGGGGGTACAAATGTTAAGGTTATGTATATTGCCCATGCTCCCCCTCCCCCCTCGAGTCAGAGCTTCAAGCGTGACCATCCCCCAAACGTTAGATGACGTCATCTTCAATTTCTCAAAGTATTTCTTTCTTGCCTTTTCCTTTCCTCTTTCTTCAACTTTATATGCAAACAAAAATAAATATGTATTGAATTTCAGATATCAGCACTGTAGGAAAATTATAAAACATCATGGCCAGGCACAGTGGCTCATGCCTGTAATCCCAGCACTTTGAGAGGTCAAGGTGGGAGGATTGTTTGAGGTCAGGAGTTTAATACCAGCCTGGGCAACATAGCTAGACCCCATCTCTACAAACATTTTTTTGAAACATTAGCTGGGCATAATGGCACATGTATGTAGTTCCAGCTACTCAGGAGGCTGAGGCAGGAAGATAGCTTGAGCCCAGGAGTCTGAGGCTGCCGTGAGCTATGATAGAGCTACCACTCTTCAGCCTGGGTGACAGAGTGAGACTATGTCACTAGGTTAAAAAAAGAAAAAAATCAGATCACATCATTATTTGGCCTCCTTTGTCTTCTGAATGAAAATAAAAATTACACACACCGTTTATTACTGTATGACCTTGAGCACATTGCCCTGTGTGTGCGCCAGTTTCTGTAATGTGATCTAAAAGCTTAGATTAGCTGAGGAAGCTGCCTGAGGTCAAGAAATGACTGGAGGCCAGGAGGCAGCCAGGACCTGCTGTTTGGTGACTTCTGAGCCATCTTTTCTTACTTCTATGAATTTGGAAAAATTCCCTTAAATACTCTGGGCCTCAGTTTCCTCATTTGCAAAATGTGCAGTCTAGAGGTGATGATCTTAAAGTTTTCTTCTCCTCTGGCCTTCTATGCCTGCTGGTGAGGTTACTTACCTTTCTAACAAGGTGACGCAGTTGAAACTTGGCTTGCCAGCAGGGGCTGTTTATATTCTCTTCGTCATTGGGGTCCCCAGAACCGTCATCTTCCCTTAAGAAACAAGCAATGCCACTGTTGTAGTACTTTTCCTGCATCTGGGTTGAGATGGGTATAACATAACGTTATGCACAGGTGCTTTTAATTTTTGTTCATCTGGAAGTTAAAACAACAGAAACTCATGACAGATTCAGAGAAGTTTTGGCACCTTGGACAAATGCATGCTTGAAATAAAAGTAAGCATGCTGTCCCTTGTCCTTTAAGCAAAAGACTAAAAGTAAGTAGTTGGTTATGATGGAAAGAACACAGATGTGGGCCAGGCAGTCTGGGTCACAGTGCCCGTTCCTGCCCATGTCACTAAACAGCTGCGTGTCCCTTGACAAGTTACTTCCCCTCTCCGGTGTCTGTTCTTCCTTAAAGTTTTGAGCAGGTTCACTGTGGTGCTGTCTGAGGTCCCTTCCAGCTCTGCCATGGTGGGGATCCTATTCTGAAGCCAGAAACCCACCTAGATACGAGGTAGGCAGTGGAGTCTGTATAAATTCCAGGATTTTGTTTTTTATTTCTTTTTTTGTTTTGTTCTAAATAAAAATCAGGCAAACCTTTTGCGGAAAGGTAGTATTCTGTTCCTTGTTCTGGGATTTGACTGGCTGAGTAGATTCTAGTTATTGACCTGAATTTTGCTTCTCTGAATAGCAGAATCTGTACATGTTGCCCCCAGAAATCTGAATGGTATCTCATTAAACGTCAATACTAGTTAGGGATTTATCTGCAGAGACTTTAAACAGCATTTGAAGGTTTGCTCCCTGTAAACATTTATGATAGTTAAATCATTATCAACAGTCTTAGCCCATGTCAACAAGTCCTTGCTCAATGTTATAAATATACACACATACTCCCCAAACCAGGCAGAACTGTTTAGGCTGATGTCTTATTACTCAAGAAAAACAGGATGTCTGCACAAAGCCAGAAGGTTTTTTTCTTTTCTACCATCTAGGACTGAAGACATGTTATTTTCCTGTAAAAATATGAGTTGTCTTTATCTGGGGGAAACAAATGAGGAACTGACCATTTTTATCTATTCTTCGAATTTAGGGTACTGCAGTGCTTGAGAGAGGAATCAAGTTTAATGATGATCTACTCTTTCCTACAGAAAAACAATCTCATTTCAAATAAAATAACTGTTTATGAGAGATTCCAGCCACAGTCACATAGTACTGTACACAGCCATGTCACCCTTAGACATTTGATCAAGGTCCTTCGAGTGCAAAAGTACAAACCTGAGTTAATGTATTATATTCCTCGCACACACCCTGACATAAAACATTCCTTTACTTTAAAACAAATATATATATTTTTAATTTTCTTTCTTCCTCTTTTAAATTGCAAGAGAAAAAATTTCTCCTAGTAGTTGAGGGTGAGGCTGAGGCCACCGGAGTCTAGATGTGGCTGGCAGTGGACCTAGGCACAGTTCCTTGCCCCTGCCTGCCCGTGTGCTTCTACTGCAGACATCTAGTTGTATTCCAATTACTTGGAAGCTGAAAAGCTTTTCCAAGGAAGGCAGCCAGCCACATATGATTCAGAGATAGGAGAACTTGGCCAGGAAACTGTGGGGCAGGATCAGTAAGGGGGAGAGGAAAAAGCCTCAAGGCCAAAGGGTGGTTCCCGGAAGAGAAAGTTTATCCTTGGTCCTGTCTCAGCCCAGACAGTACAAGTTTACTCCTGTCAGGGGTTGTTTTGGTTAAACTGAAGAAGCAGGCTCACAAACCTCTGTAACTTGTTTGGGCAAAAAGGTATTTGTGACACAGAGGGAAGGAGCAGTCTCCCTGGTGACTTCACTGCAGCTCGAAGCTGCCTCAGCAGGCCAGGGCTGAGAGTATGGGAGTCTAGCTAGAGCGACAGTTGCCTGGGGACAGTGGGGTTTGACAGGGGTGGAGATGGCACTGGAGCAGCAGGGGCCAACCCAAGTAAGTACCGAGTGCTGGCTGGTGCCTACGATAGATACTCTCCGGGGATTTTCCAGAAACACTCTCAGGAGGTGGGAGAGGGAGCCTTGAAAATGGAGTAAGGTCCTGGGTATATGTGGGTGGGAGATTGACAAGCTACTATATTAACATACAAGCTACTGTATTAATAGCTCTATGATTACTCCAAAGTTAAGAAACCTGGGATACATTCAGGCTACACAAGCAACCTGGAAAACATGGAAAAGTAAAGGACACTTTGCCAAAACAAAGTAAAAAAACAAAACCCAAAACAACCACTAACGCACTCATAATCCCACTGCACAGTTAACCTTTGGATGATCTCCCTTGACAGGGTTGACATCAGACTGTGTGTGTGCAATTTGTATGTAGTTGTTTTCTAATAAGACTATATAAACATGTCATGTTCTTTAAATCTGTGTGAAAATCATGTATGGTTAGCATAGGTATTTTAATGACATTCACTGTGGAAAATTTGTAACACTTAGACAATAAAAATTTATAAAATAAAAGGGATAGAAGACACCCATAATCCTACTATCTAGAGATCTCAATTTTAATTTTCATGTTTTACTTTTTAGACAATTTTAGGAATAAACATTGATTTCTGAACAATTAAAAACCCAGAGAGAAAGCCCCAACTGCCTTTCATGTCCTCACACATTTCTTATATTATCATATTTGGTAAGTTTCTTCTACAGACCTTGGTCAATTCTGGTGTCTAGACACATGGCAGGTTGTGGGGTGCAGCGGTTATTCCAAGAGTGATTAATGATGATTAACGTGCTATGTCTCTCTCCCTGCCTCTTTTCCCATCTTTTCCACATCCTTTCACTTCAGAGCATGAGTTCCCTGCAGCACATTATAGCCTGGGGCTACTTATTCCTTAGCTAACCACATCTGTGGGGGGGGGCAGGAATTGTGTGTGCACTATTTTTGTTTGCATGCCTCTGAAAGGAAGGACAGCTCTTGCACTCGGTGCCTGTTCTTTAGCTCCAGACGCCCTCAGTTCTGAAAAGTGGACTTTCATGGTTAGTGCTTTTAGTGCTGTCTCAAATATGGCAGTTGTCTAGGCCAGGGACAACCAGCCCTTGACCGAGCTAGAGGTCAGCAGCGTAGACTCCCTTGCTGACTCAGAGACTGCAATATGGTAGCACTGACCTTCTCTGCTGCGTAGACTCCCTTGCTGACTCAGAGACTGCAATATGGTAGCACTGACCTTCTCTGCTGCATAGGCATCAGTCTCTGACAATCATTTTCTGCAAACCATAAGTAGTATAAAGGATCACTTATGGAGATATGTGAAGAGGAGTCACCTTCTCTTTTGCCTCCCCATTTATGATGCAACAGTGATAGGCCATTCCCTTGTCAAAAAACTAACTCAGAGAGACACAGACTTCAGAGACTCAGCCCATATTTATTGTTTGTGTTTGGTGGTCTATAGGCTTATTTGTGAAAGTCCAATCCAATGTTATGGAGCCTTCCTTAATGTCTACTCCCTACAATCCTAGCTTACTATACCTTTTGCAAGTTTTTATCACCAAAATGGAAATTGTTTAGAAAGTTAATATGTATGTCAAATATGTTTTTCTAAACTCTACACAGATACCCAAGGAAATTCAGATTTATTTTCTCTTGGGAAAATTTCTGAAGAAGAAAGTGACACCTTCAAGAGACTTTTCAGTAGTAATTAGAATGGCTACAATTTATCGAGCACCTTCTTATTGCCTTGGTTCAAAATCAAGCTTTTTCCAATCCTAGGCAATAAAAACATACTGGGAGGTATCAATTTACCAGACTTCAAACTATACTACAAGGCTGTAGTAATTAAAACAGCTTTTGACTGGCACAAGAACACGGACATTGACCAGTGGAACAGAACAGAGAACCCAGATATAAAACCATCCTCATATAGCCATCTAATCTTTGACAAAGCAGACAAAAACATACACAGGGGAAAGAATCATTATTCAATAAATAGTGCTGGGAAAACTGGATAGCCACATGTATAAGACTGAAACAGGACCCACACCTTTCATGTCTCACAAAAATCAACTCATGCTGGGTAACAGACTTGAACCTTAGTTGTGAAACTGTTAGAATTCTAGAAAACATTGGAAATACTCTTTTAGACATTGGCCTAGGCAAAGAATTTATGAAAAAGACCCCAAAGGCAATCACAGCATCAACAGAAATAAATAAGTGGGACCTGATCAAATTAAAAAGCTTCTGCACAGCCAAAGAAACTGTCACCAGAGCAAACAGACAACCCACAGAATGGGAGAAAATGTTCATATGCTACACATCCGATAAAGGGCTGATAACTAGAATCTATTTAGAACTCAGGAAAATCAGCAAGAAAAATCAAACGAACCTATCAAAAGTGGGCAAAGGACATGAACAGAAACCTTTCAAAAGAAGACAGAATAATGGCCAGCAAACATATGAAAAAATGCTCAACATCTCTAATCCTCAGGGAAATGCAAATCAAAACCACAAACCATATACTTATATATATATATATATACTTATATAAGTAATATATATATACTTATATATATAAGTAATATATATATTACTTATATCCAGTGAGAATGGCCTTTATTAGCAAGTCCAAAAAAAAAAAAACAGATGTCGGCATGGATGCGGAGAGATAGGGACACTCCTACACTGCTGGTGGGACTGCAAACTAGTTCAACCTCTGTGGAAAGCAACATGGAGATACCTTAAAGTGATACAAATGGAAATGTTGGCGTGGATGTGGAGAGATAGGAACCCTCCTACATTGCTGGTGAGATCACAAACTAGTTCAACTTCTGTGGAAAGCAATATGGAGATACCTTAAAGTGATACAAGTGGATCTACCATTTGATCCAGCAATCCCATTACTGGGCATCTACCCAAAAGAACAAAAGTCACTCTATGAAAAAGACACCTGCACTCGAATGTTTATAGCAGCACAATTCACAATTGCAAAGATGTGGAAACAACCCAAGTGCCCATCAATCCATGAATGGATTAATAAAATGTGGTATATGTATACCATGGAGTACCATTCAGCTATAAGAAACAAAGGTGATATAGCACCTCTTGTATTTTCCTGGATAGAGCTGGAACCCATTCTATTACCTCTTGTATTGTCCTGGATAGAGCTGGAACCCAGTCTATTAAGTGAAGTATCTCAAGAATGGAAAAATAAGCACCATATGCACTCACCAGCAAATTGGTATTAATTGATCAACACCTAAGTGGACATATAGGAATAACATCTATCAGGTTCGGGTAGGTGGGGGGGGAGGGGATGAGTATATACATAAATAATGAGTGCAGTGCGCACCAACTGGGAGACGGACATGCTTGAAGCTCTGATTGGGGGGGAGGGCAATATACATAACCTTAACATATGTACCCCCATAATATGGTGAAAAAAATAAATTATAAAAAGCAAAAAAAAATTAAGCTTTTCCTTTTACTAGTTTTGTAATCTTGAACAAACCACTTAAATTTCTTGAGCCTTTGTTCAGTCATAAAATGAGGTAATTGTATTGCCTCTATAGAATTGTTATGAAAATGAAACAGGGTGATACTTTTCAAAGTTTCTGGCACATAGGAATTATTCAATATCTGCTAATTCTCCTCCCTTTCTAGCACTCTCTTCTGCATGCTCATACATGTATGTATACATATGTAAATATATAATTAAGAAAAATGTTGCAAGTGGGAGAAGTTAAACTTTATTTGAAATTTTCATTTAATTTAAAAAAGAAACTTGATTACATATATCGACAACTGCATGAGTCTGCTCAGTAAAGAACCAGTTTATTCATTCTAAAAATTAAACCAATTTGTAATGTGTGCACATAGATGGAGCCACTTGTTTATGGCAAAATGGCTTCACTCTGTTTATGCTGCAAAGTTACCAAAGGTTAGGACATGCTGGCTCCAAATTGGTAAACCTAGCAATATTCCAGTCTCTCACATAGACTTAGAACTTAAGGCATGATTATATTTATGTGGACTTTTTTCCTTATAGAGATACAGACTCTTCTAAATGTGCCCCACAATAAAGATGACTTTCCTAGTCATATAATGGTAGCCATAATTTTCATAATAACTTGCAAATGAAAGAAGAGTCTACTTCATCTATTTCCAAAAGAAAAATTTCTAACTGATTGAAATAACCAAATTTACACTCTACAGGGTATACAAACAGTATTTTCTTAACAGATAATTAACACTCAATGGTTTTTGCACAATTTATATTTTTCTGAACTGCTTAGCCTTGCATTTTTTAGTTGCTATTGCAGGATACGCTGTGCATCATGAGGAGCAGATATGCAGGACATAAATATTATAGGCACCTTGCTGTGGAGGAAGGAGGGTTACCTAGGTGCCCACAGAGCAGATGCTAGCCCCATCTCTGCCTCCAAAGCCATGTCTTAGGTTCAGTAAGTCATTTATAGTTTCCTCATCTCTAAAATAGGGGGGGGGTGTCCAAAATTCCTTCCAGTTTGTAATTCTGTACTATATAATATGCAATTAGTAAAAATATATATTAGAAGCCAAAAGTTGAGTTGTTTTATTTTTAGCAATTTTACATTCATAGTTCCAAAACTTTTTATTGAGAAAATCATAAATTTAAATGGCACTAAGTTTTTGGTTTTTTTTTTTATTGTCAGACATACCAGGATTTATAACTGAATGTCCATGGGTATAAAGTGCAGTTTTATTTTCAGTTATTTTATCATGATCAGTAAAATGCTGAATCTAGCTAATAACTTCTTTATTACAAATACTACCCATGACATGCCTGTGTTCAGGAAATAGGCAGAATGTCAAGCCTTTGCATTTTCTCTTATTTCCAACACAGGAATGCTGCAGATCTTAAACTGAAACATTTGGGAGACCTGATTTACCTCCACCCTATGTTCAGTTTTGGAGGAAAAGGAAACCGGGTATTCCAAAGCTTGGTTCTGATTTTGTTCACATGCACATTATTCTACCTCCAAAACTTTTGAAAGTCTGACTTGTCTATGTGAAGGCTTTCTACCTAAAAATTTAATATATATATATGTATATATATATGTATATATATATATTTAAAAGGTGTGGGAGCGAGATGCATTGGTTAATAGCCCTGAAGTCTGAGGATAAGCAAACAGTCCCGAAAGGGCGTTGCTGTCTATGCAGGGCGGGACTCTCGATCTTTTGTAACTTCTGTCCACTGGGATTAGCTACACCTGAAACACAAGACCACAGTGTTCAGTGGTTTAGAGCCTGGCTTTGGGTTGAGCCCCAACTCTACCGTTGCTGCCTACATATTAGTAGTTCTTACCACATTTGTGAAGGCTGTTCATTAATTCAACAAGTATTTAGTGAACCTAAATATTTAGTGAACCCAAGTATTTAGTGAACAACAAGTATTAAGTATCAGTGGCCACTTGGGAGCTGTATGCTAGACCTCAGAGGTGAGCAAAAGCAGACACACCTTCTGTCCTGATGCAGCTACCCTCACTCCGAAGTACTCATGAATCAAGAATTATAAAGCATTTAGCAGAAAGCAGTCATGAATGATTACAATTAATAGTATTATAAAATGCATATACTTTTAAAAACAAACAAACAAAAATCCTCTGGAATTTTGTTGCCTGCACCTGCTAGTAACAGCACTTGGTTCACACAATCCTTTGTAAAAGCCTCATTAATTATATGCATTAGCAGTTAGAACCTCCTGACAGAGAAAGGGAGCATTTTCTTCCACAGTAAAGTTTTCAGAGAAGAGCAAGCAGAGAGGCAAAGGAGAGGCAGCTAACCTGGGACTGCAGGCATTGCACTGACCTGCTTCAGCTGGTTTGTCAAGTACATGTAAGTCACAGCCCCACAGAGGACATGCAGGAGCACGGTGAAGACCAGGATCAGCGTGCAGGTCTGCCCGGCACTGGAATTCCCGAGGGCCTGAGTCCCAGCCATTATCCTGGGCTCTGCCTGTCCCATTTTAGCCAGGCAGCTGTTTACTGGAGCCCTTCTTATATCCTTTTGTCGTTCACAGGAAAATGAAACCTAACTAACTCCAGGACAGTCTCCCAGGGAGTGCTAGAAACCTGGGGCCAGCCCACATCTGTGTCTGTCCCTCCCCTAGTTGTCCATTGCCAAAACACAGCTGCCATAGGCACAACTCCCATTTTCTAAGTGATGAGAGAATTGTTAGCCTTTCATTTTAGCCTTGCATTTCCAGACTTGGTTTTTCTCATGCTACTGTGATAAAAACACCTTGAGGTGTGGGAAGAGGGCTGGGGTGGGAGTGGATGAAGGAAAGGAGAAATACACTCTCAGAGCAATTGTCTTGCTGCATAACCCTGTTCTGAATGCCAGAATCTAAATGTTGATTCCTTCTTTCTCTTTGCAAACCTTCTGACACAAATTCTAATCTCCTTCCCCTACCCCACCCCTTCCAAGGTAATATACTTGTGGGTCAGGCTGAAGAGGAAGGAAGCAGTTGGCACACTCAGAAAGGCAAAGGAGAAAAACACATGGATGTTTTCCAATATATTAACCCCATCACAGCATCTCATTGTTACCATCCCTCTTTCACAGACTAGGAAAAGGAGGCTCCCATAAGTTAATTTGCTTTGCCCAGGGTCACAGATTCAGGACTCAGCCCCAGATCTCCCAGCTATTAGGTACCAACGCTGCCTTTAATTGGAGGGGAAAACAGAAGCTATTGCTACCACTAGTGCCCTGGGAAGATCTGTAAAGATTTTTAAAAATGTATTTTGCATGTAAGGATTTAATTATAAGGGCTATAATCTTCAAAGCATTTGTAAATAGGGGACAGATAACTTGTGTCACTTAAGAGTACTCACCTGGCAACAGTTTGCAATCGTTACTCTGGGAACTCAGTTGTCCCAATACCCATGAGATTTCTAGCCTGAACCAGCAGCCATCGATTGTGGGTGGACAGGCAGAAGTTCCCAAACACACATGTAAATTTATATCTAGTGTGATATGGAGGAGGAGCACTAAATGGTTTGAGAAATACAATAAGCTTTTTGAGAAATACAATAAACTTTTAAATATAATGTGGGTAAATAGCTAAGGGTTCGAGGCATTTACCCAGAAGGAAATTGATGTGAATTTTAGTTGCTCTGCCATTTCGTAGCTCTACAACCCTGAGGAGGTCACTTACCTTTTGGTACTTTAGTTTTCTTATTAATCACCCCATAATATTTACTAGAGTGTATTTAAGATGACTGAAAGTCCAATTATTTTATGATTCTATCATTGCCTGATTATTCAAAGGTAATAAGGGATTCATTTTTTTTTATCTGAAGGCAGTTGTATCCAAGACCTCTTGTGGTAAGACTTCCATAGCTACGAAGCAGTTATACCACCAGCAGCTATTAGCTAACACTGTTTTTTGTTTGGGGAGGTATAAGGGTGGAGCCAGTATAAGTTGAGGTGGTATATTTCATTATTGTTCCCAATTCTTCATCCCTCTATCTATTCATACCCTTTGTCATGTTCATCACGTAGTGAATATAGAAAGTGTATTTCCCCGTTTCACTGATGTTGGGCTTATTCATGTGGTTTGGCTATTGGGATACTAGTGGACCTAACAAGAGAAGGCTTGATTAAAATTGCACAGTTGGTTTTTCCCAACTCTGTTATTTTCATGAGAAGACAAACTGGGTAGTCTGAGGAGGATGAGAGATAAATGGAGCTGAACTAGACCCGATCTACATTTTGCAGCCAAGGTGAGCCGAACACAACCTAGATCAGCCAGGCAACCCACAGACAAGAATACATAATTGTTTGAATCTACTGAGTTGTTGGCCTCAGAGCATTATTGTGGCAATAAATAACTGATAGAGCCTAGGACTGGGAATCATTTAAATACATTTAGCTCTAGTTAACAGAGAGCACTACTGAAGATAGCTTCAACAAAATGTCAAGTGGTATTTTAACTCCAAGCAACTGAAACCAATTCAGACAAATAGAAATAGAAAAAGCGCTTTTTTCAAAAGGATATTAGGGAGTTGAGGTTTGTGGAAATTAAAGTTGTTGGAAAGTTAGACTTGGCACTGTCAAATCCAGAAAAGCCAAAATGTGTCCACAAAGTCATTCTGGTAGCACTGTAACTGCAGCCACCACAGGACACACACATCAGAGGTGTGCCACAGGTACTACCTACACTAGACATCAGACGCTGCTCCTACCTAAAACCAATGATACTGCTGTTTCTAGAAACTGAATACGGGGTCACTGGCCAAAACCCCCAGAACAGAATTTGCTCAGCACCTGCTTCTGCTTCATACTTCAGGAAGCTTCATAATTCCTCACTAGCTTCTGTTTCGTGTGTATTTATGCTTAGGTCGTGTCACACCCTTGCTTCAAGGTAAGATAAGAAGGTGAGAATCCAACATTTTCTATCACTCTGGTGAAAAGTGGGCTCTGGCTTGTAAGGTGGGGGAATCCCAACATAGGAAGTAGGTTGTATGCTGGTCGACTAAAGGAAAAGATAAATGCCCACTTCAAAATATAAGCAAAGTTATCAGCTCACCTATCAGTATGTTGAGAGCTTGGGCAACTTGACTCCGGAAATCCAGTATCATCCAGAGTTAGGTTATTTCCTTCTCACATCTGTTTTCCACAGGTTGGCTTTCTCTTAAGACTGCTCCTCAGGGCTGTAATCCTAGCACTCTGGGAGGCGGGTGGATCGCTCAAGGTCAGGAGTTCAAAACCAGCCAGAGCAAGAGTGAGACCCGGTCTCTACTATAAATAGGAAGAAATTAATCGGCCAACTAAAAATATATAGAAAACATTAGCTGGGCATGGTGGCACATGCCGTAGTCCCAGCTACTCGGGAGGCTGAGGCAGTAGGATCGCTTGAGCCCATGAGTTTGAGGTTGCTGTGAGCTAGGTTGACACCACAGCACTCTAGCCTGGGCAACAGAGTGAGACTCTGTCTCAACAAAACAAACAACAACAACAACAACAAAAATAAACACCAGCAGAATCTAGGGCAATATGCCTTCTTGTTCATATCTGAAAGTCAGAAAGATATACTTCTCCTGGTACACCCTCAATGCCCCTCTTTTTCTCAGTTATAATAAAATGTGAAGATTTTCAGTGCAATAGTTGTTTTAGGGTTCTCTAGGTAAACAGTGCCATTAGAATGTGTGTGTGTGTGTGTGTGTGTGTGTGTGTGTGTGGAGAGAGAGAGAGAGAGAGAGAGATTTAGTTTGAAGGAATTGAATCATACAACTGTAGGGCAAGTCTGAACTCTGCAGGGTAGGCTGAAGACCAAGGGAAGAGCTATTAGGTTATTAAGTATGAAATATCCGATTTCCCTAAGTACTCAGTTTGACAGTTGATATCTCTGACATGTCACTTTGACACTTCTTGTTTCATTTTTATTGTGAAGGTACATCCTCAGTCTTGCAAACACACATTTTGGCTTGTGATTATCTGTCAAATTTTTTAGAGCAATTTTTGTGAAACCATGGATAAGTCAAAAACTTGTGTTATTTTAGAATATGAGTTGCATTGTGGAACCAATGCAATGCAGACAACTCAAAATATCAAGGAAGTGTTTGGGAAGGATGTGGCTAATGAATGCATAGTACCTTGATGATTTGAGAAGTTCTGTTCTGGTGATTTTAATCTTGAAAATGAGCCATGTGGGTGACCTGAGACCAAGGTGGATAAGACCAGCTGAAAGCTGTAGTAGAAGTGAATCCATCTCAACCTAGATGAGAATTAGCAACAAGGTTTGATATTAGTAGTTCAACAAAATTGGACCATTTGAACAAACACACAAGGTAAAGAAGCTGGATAGATGGGTTCTGCATAAATCAAACAAGTGTCAGAAGAGAAATTGTCTCAAAGCTTGCCTTTCTTCACTGTCACAACATAAAGACAAACCATTTCTATGCTGTACTGTTACATGAGATGAAAAATGGATTCTTTTTGACAATCACAAGCATTCAGTACCATGGGTGGATAAAGACGAAGTGCCGAAACACAGTGCAAAACTGAATATTCATCAAAAAAATCTCATGGTGTCTGTTTGGTGGTCCCGTGCTGGTATTATCCACTACAGTTTCATGAAACTTGATCAATCAATTACAGCAGATGTCTACTGCAATCAATTGAACGATGATGAGGATTAAGCAGCCAAGATTGGTTGGTTAATAGAGACAATCCTCTTGCAAGATAACGCACGACCATATGTTGCACAAACAACACTGGTCAAACTTTGGCAGCTAGACTTGGAAACTGTCTGTCATCTACCGTATTCACCAGACCTTGCACCAACTGACTACCGCTTCTTCCAGACTTTGGACCACTTCTTGCAAGGAAAAATATTCAATTCTCAATAAGGTATGGAAAATACTTTTGCGATTGCATCGCCATTCGCTCTCCAGGCATCTTCACTGCTGGCATAAACAAGGTACTGTTAAGATGGCAAAACTGTGTCAATAATTTAGGTATATACTTTGATTATTTGTACTTCTTCTTGTTTGAGATATAATAAACTAAACTTTTGATTTGAAATTGGACATTTCATATTTAATGACCTAATAACATTGCAGCTCAAGTCCTAAGACCAAGTCTGACTGCTGGCAGAATTCCTTCTTGCTGTATAACAAAATCAATTTCACAATAGGCTAATCGATATAAACAAGAGGTATTAATAAATTCTTATGCAAACAGTATGCTGTTTCATTTAAAGTTGCAGTTTCCAATAACCTATGGATGAGGACATTAAATGGGACTTACTGTGTGTATATATATACATTCTATACATGAGTCTTTTGTCAGCTATTTGTACAGCAAGTAGTTTTCCCAGTCTGTGAGTTGACTATTTTGAACTTTTTCAACTATGAACATAGTATAGCTCTCCCATTTATTTCAGTCTATAAAATTTCTTTCTGCGATGTTTCATTGCTTTCAGTGTGGGAAATCTTGTACATTTTCTGCTAAATTTATCCCTACATATTTTTATGCTGTTATACATGTTATTGTTTATTTTACTTTAATTCCAAACAATTTGAATACAGAAATATAATTAATATTTAATACTGACACATTATATTCTGTGGCTTTGCCAAACTTACTTATTAGTTCTAGTATTTTTTTAATTCCTTAGAATTTTATACATCAACCATCATGTTTGCAAATGAAGACAGTTTAACTTCTTCTTTTCAACTTTATGCCTTGTAATTTATTTTCTTGCCTTATTATAATGGGTAAATCCTTCATACTACCTTCAGTAGGAAGGATGAGAATGGACATCCTTGTTTTATGATTATTCTTGCTGGCAAAACATTCAGATTTTCACCCTTAAGTATGATGTCAGCTGTAAGTTTTTCTTAAATGCTTTTTATCAGATTGAGGAAACTTCCTTCTCTACCTTGTTTGCTGAGTATATCTGTTTTTCCAGTATCTATTGAGACAATAATGTATTTTTTCTTTTTCTTTTCTTTCTTTTTTTAAATTTTCTTTTTTATTTTTTTCAGCATATTATGGGAGTACAAATGGAACATTAACATTTGTACCCCCATAATTTTTTCTTTTTTATTCTATTAATGTGATGAATTATTTTAAATTTTGAATGTAAAGCCATTCTTGATTCCTGGAATAAACTTTACTTGGTCATGATTAACATTTTTATATATTGCTGGATTTGATCTACCAATATTTTATTGAGCATTTTACATCTATATGTATGATGGATATTGGACTGTTTTTTCCTTTCCTTTCTTTTTGTAATGTTTATAACAAGTTTGTATATTGGATTTACTTTGGCTTTATAAGATTAGTTGAGAAATAGCCCTTTATTTTTTATTTTATGAAATAATTTGTTGAAGATTGTTATTACTTTTTCTCTACATGTTTTATAGAATTCACTTGGAAAAACCATCTGGGCCTAGAGTTTTCTATGAGGAAAAGTTTTAAGATTATCAATTCAAATTTTAAGATAGGAGATTACTTTTATTTCCATTTCTTTTTGTGTCAGTTTGGGGAAGTTGCGTTTTTCAAGGAATTTGTCCATTTAATCTAAATTTTGAAATGTAATGGTAAAAGTTGTTTATAATTTCCCATTATTTTTCTGGTGACTGTGATTACAGATATAATGTCTCTTTTATTCCTATTATTGCTATTTGTGGGTTTTTCTTTCTTTTTCCTTGACCAGTCTTGCTAGAAGTTTATAAATTTTAAGAATCTTTTCAAAAAACAAACATTTGGTTTTATTAATTTTCTGTACTACTTGTCTACTTCTTCTTTCATGTATTTGCCCTCTTTATTGTGTCTTTTCTTCTATTTACTTTAATTTGCTCTTCTTTTTCTAACTAAGTTGGAAATTTAGATCTGATGAATAAAATCAGAATTCGGTTAGGAAGAAAAAGAGAAGGTTGGTTTGTTTGTTTGTTTTTAGAGCGAAGAGAGAACAGAAAAGGAGAGCCAGACCAGTGGTTCTCAACCCAAGCTTCACATCAAAATCATGCTTCTAAAATACCAAATAAAATTCAGGGTCTGGGACCCAGGCATCTATGTTCTCTGAAAGTTCTCCAGGAGAATCAGATATAAAATAAGTACTGCCAAATTTGGGTACAATAAGAATACCCACATGGGACTTGTTTAAAATGAAAATTCCTGGGCTCACCCCTAATCATGCAGATTTGGCAGGTCTAGAATACAGCCTAGGAATCTTCTTTTTAGCAAATATACCAGGCGGCTCTGAGGCAGAATCCGTTAAATGAGAGGAGCCATTTTTAAACTAATCATGAAATTCCCTTTGCACAGGTATGTGCTCTAGGACCCCTTGCTGCACAGTAACCCTCCAGGGACCTGCAGGTGGGGGCCACTGGTAGAGCTGCATCACTGGAAGGGTATATGGGTTGACATGTGGCACGAGAAGGGCACACAGGAATGTCCACAAGAGGCAATGGGTGGGTACACAGTGGTGACGACATGAGACAAAAGGAAAACACGGTCCATTGCACACTGAAGGGGCAGATGAGACAGTTCACAGGGTCACTAATGGAGCACATAAGGACATGCATATGGAACACTGGAGGGGCACACAGGTCCATGCAGGACAGGAATGTGCCTTGAGAGACCAAAGGGAAATATGTATCCATGAGGGGCTCTGAAGGGGCACATGTGTCCTTGTGAGACTCTAAAGGAGAGAGGTCTGGAATCCAGGAGGGTGATGAGATGCCACAGAGACACTGAGACACTGGCTGTGGGTACCAAGAAGGAAATGAAAGGCTGGGGTGTGCTATCAAGGATAGCACCCACTCAAAAGTCTCTGCGCAGTCTTGAGATAAAAGTTCCTGAGTTTGTGTGCTTCTTGAAGGGAGAAACCTTGTTATACACATCATTGCATCAATAGGATCTATCACAGTGGCCAGCACATAGTATGTATGCAATACATAGGGTAACTAAATAATTTATCTCCCAAACTGAGTTGGTTTTGGTAGTAAAAGGGGGTGCTACTAATACTATGATGGGATAACAAGTGTAAAAACAGGACTATTCTGGGAAAACTAAGAGGTACGATTTCCCTACCAATAAATCGTGGTTAACTATGTGGGTAGGTGAATGAGGATATTTCTTTACAGGTGGAAATAATAACTGAAAACACTTTCAGGCAATGCCAACTGGTATTTCAGCCAAGAAGAAAGGTCTTCTCAAAGGTGACAAAGCTGTGGCAGCGAGGGAAGGGGTGGCCATAGACTTTCAGTAAAGAAGTGGCTTGTGTGGTCTTTGGTGGGAATACCATAGCGGGGATGTCTGGAGTAGTATCTTGTAGCTGCAGTTGCATGTCACACACTCTGATTTCAATAAGATTTGTTTTATTGTGATGGTTGGAGATAAGATGTGCTGGAGATGGGGACAGGGGGACACACAACCCTGTATCAGCTCGTGGGGCCACCACAAATAGTGAGCGAAGGTAAAGTTCAGTCCCTTGGGTAGCCCTCGTTAGCTGCGCTGGGTGTGAGGACTCCTCTCTGTAGAGTAAGTTGAAATGAGGCCAAAAGGAGAGGCCATCAGGGCACTGGAACTGCAACGACTCCTCTCGAGCACGGCCACAGAAGTGGTGGTTTCACGCAAATTTTAAGGAAACATGATGCCTGTTAAAAACTGTAACACATATTTTAAAAGATAGGAGCAGAAGCAGCATAAAGATGAGACCATCAGGCTTCTGGTTAAGTGCTTGACCTCTCCCACCCATGCAAAGCACAGGCCCGGGCCCCACACTGGCCACCGGCTGTCAGAAGGTTGGAACCGCGCCATGCCCCTCCCTGCTCTGCCGGCTGCAGCCCTCCTCTCTCCCCACCTAACAGATGGTCCTTTGTCATAGAGCAGAAGAGCCACAAACTTCAAGAGTAGGAAAAAGATCAAGGAGACCTGTAAAACTATTTAAATGTGTTTGTTCGTGCATGTCCTAAGGAAATCTGAGCTATCTGCTCTTGGGTGGGTCAGTTTATTTCTCTGATCTCAGGGTTCTCTTCTGTCAAGTAGGGATTCTAACAGCTACAAGCCTTTGGGAGCAGGCCTGAGGATGCAAATGAGATAAGAGTGAGGTTTCCTTCCCTTTCTCCAGGCCTCTGCCATGGGCACTTCAGCACTGGAGGGATGAAAAGAAAGGAAAGAAATAAGACCTTGCCACAGCTTTAGCCTCGGTGATCAGACAGGCAGCAGTATTGCAGCAGGGTGTTGGAGAAGAGAGGAACTTGGCATTAATAATATTTCTCATTTGTATTTCTCCCAAAAATACTTTTGGCCAGTGATTTTTGAAAGGATGTTTTACTAATAGCCTATCTAACAAAGGAAAATAAACTATCAAACAGAAGGTAAGAGAAATAAACTCACAAGACAACTACATTTTGTTTAATTAAAACACGTGTGGCCTTGCTTGTTGTCTCTGAGTTCTTTCTCAGTCTTGAAAAAGTTCCTGAGCAGACAGCAGGACTGCAAACTTCCCTTGCTTCCTCAAGAAGTGACAGTACCAGATGCTTTCTGCTACCAAGAAGAAAGAAGAAACTAATTTCTGCTAGCAATCTGCTACATGAGAAACAGAAAAAGCCAACACACAGCAGTTTCCTAGCTGCTTTTTTTTTTCAGACAGAGTCCCCGCTCTGTTGCCCAGGCTAGAGTGAGTGCCGTGGTGTCAGCCTCGCTCACAGCAACCTCAAACTCCTGGGCTCCAGCGATCCTCCTGCCTCAGCCTACTGCTTCTGAGTAGCTGGGACTACAGGTGCTCGCCACCAAGCCCGGCTAATTTTTTGTTTCTATTTTCAGTTGCTTGACTAAGTTTTTCTATTTTTAGTAGAGACAGGGTCTCGCTTTTGCTGAGGCTGGTCTCGATTCTCCCACCTCGGCCTCCCAGAATGCTAGGATTAAAGGCCTGAGCTACCATGCCAGCCTCACAGCTGTTTTTGTTATAGTCCCTTGAAGCAGAGAGAGAGAGAGAAAAAATTTCTACCATTTAAAAGTACCAAGCAACTTTGTGACATTTCTTTCCTCCCTCTGCGTGTCATGACCACACTCTCTTTCTTTGTCTCTCTCTCTTTCTGTTTCATTCTTTCTCAAGAAAATAAATACACTTTCACTTTTGTATATCCTAATCACTGTCTGAGAATGCTTTCTCCAGCTGCTTATGGATTTCACACCCTAACGATTCTGTTTAAGGTAATATTTTGACTTCAAAATGGTTTGTATTATTAGTAGCAGTGTTTGTCAGTCTAAATTGGATCAGCAGTTTTAAGTCATTGCATGGATTCCCAACCTTGGCTGCTTTCCTAGAAAAATTTGTCTCCTCTCACATACTGCAGATGGTTTACAAAAAGACAGGGGAGATTATTCCTCCAATAAGTAAGTCTCCTGGGAATCAAGTGTTTTTCTATAATGCTACGTGAAACGACAAGATCGGGCAAGGCATCTGAGTGGGGTATAAGAAGTGAGGGTGGCAGAGTCGCTCGCCGTGCCACAACACGATTCTCTCTAGAGTTTGTGCTGACAGCTCTCTGGTGTACTTTATTACCTCCTTTTGGGGACAGATTATCACTGGAGGCATAGTTGTTTGTTACTAAAAATAACTAATATTGTTGAGTGACAGGCACCCTTGCTAAGTGCCAGGCACCCTTCCAAACCCTGGGTAAATATTGTAACTTTAACTATCACAATGACCCTATGAGGTTACGTCTTCCTACACTCATTTTTATAAGCGAGGAAAAGTAATGTAATTGTCTCATGACGTAAAACCAAAAATGTGTGGCATCAGAGTTCCAGGCTGTGTAACTCCAGAATCTGTAACACTCAGGATGGGTCCATGGACCAGCAGTCCTGGCAGCACGGAGGAGGCTGTTACAAATTCAGGTTCTCGGGGCCTCCAGATCTCCAGGATCAGCATCTGCATTTTTGTAAGATCTCAGGGGAGTCACTTGCACAGTCAAGTTTGAGAAGCTCTGGCACAATGTCTCCTTTTCTGGTTGCAATAAGCTTGGCATGGCATTCGACATCTCTGAACCTCAGAATTCTCGTATGTAAAACAGACATAGTAATGCAGACGCCACAGATTTGTTGTGATGAGAACAAACAAAGGATGTTGTGAAGAGCGTGGTGCTTAGAAAGTTTGATGTCTGGCCAATATAAAGGTGTGTACACATTCCAGACTTCAAAAACATTCAATGATATTATCGAGAGAATTTAAACTGTCCACTGTTTTGCTTCCATTTGCCTCAAATACCCTTTCCACTGCTGAATTGTTGAGGGACTTAACATTGGCAAAGAAACTTCCTTTTTAACATTTGAATATTCAGTAACACCTTCAGGCTGCATATCCACTACCTTTCTACTTGTATTGAGTTTCTTGTCTTTTTTCCTTTTAAAATTGTTTTCTTTTCCCCTGTAGGTATTTTGTCACTGAAGAAAAAACACAACAGCAATTTCTGTGTGGCTTTAATAAGACCAAATAGTTCATCCTTAACATAGCCAATGAACTCCAAAATTGAAGTCAACAGTCATTACTACAAATTACTTGCTGAAAGAATCCATCCTGAAGAGAAAGAAAATTAGGAAACTGGAATTAAATAATACCTTCAAACCACACATTTATAATTGTTGTCATATTCCAAATGCTTGAAAGACATAAATTCTCTGTTAATGGAAAAGCAGTTTGCTATTGGCAAGAGAAAAAAAACCTCAGAAATAATTTACCAAATGCTTTAACATTTAAAGGCTGTACTGTTTTGAATTCACACTTGAGCAGTATTCTTGTCATTACAGTGACTGCAAACTGCTTTATATGTTCACCTTCTCTGAAGTAAAATCTACAAAAAAATCCCATTGTATCTGATTTAGTAATATAAAATTATTTTGTGATTATAAAAAACATACCTATGGAAGATAATATAAAACATACATATGTATAATTATGCAATAGTTATAAATTCATGAAGCTATCACCCAGGTTATACTTAGAACCTTGTTCTTTTTCAAGACCTTGGTCCAGAACTTGAAAAAGACCTTGGTCTGTTACCTTGTCCAGTCACTTGGGTATTTCCTGTATTTTCTCATCCCTCCCAGAGAAAATGGCTACTTTGACTTTTGTTGTGGTACTTAATTTCTTGCTTCTTTTAAAATCAGTCTTACCACCTGAATTCTATGTAAATAGAATCAAACAGTAAATACTTTTATGACTTGCTTCTTTCACTCAATCTTATTATTTGTAAAGTTCATTCATATTCATGTATGAAGCTATAATTTCCATTGCTCTTTAATATTTTATTGTATAAATACTCTATGATCCATCCACTCAGCTGTTAATGGGTTTGGGGTGGTTTCTCCATTTTTTTTGATAGTTAATGTTAATATGAACATCCTTATACATGTCTCCTGATGCACATGCCCCTTTGTTAATAGCTGGATTGTAGATTATGTTCATGTCATTTTACTGGAGAAAGTTTCCAAATGCTGGCATCAATTTATAATCCCACTTGCAGTAAAAGAATTCTCATGACACCTCATACTCAACAACACTTTGTATTACAGAAGTGTTTTTTTTTTCCTTTTTTTCCTTTCTGTGTAGGAGTGTTTTGCCAGCTGGTTGGTATATAATGGGATGTCATTGTGATTTTAATTTGCATTTCCTTACAATGAGGCTGCATGTCTTTTGATATGTAATTATTCATTTAGCATTCCCTCTTCTGTGTCATAACTGTTAAAAATGTTTTTGTACATTTTTTCTATTGGATTGTTTTATTCTTATCAATTTGTGGAAATTATATATTCTGGAAGCTTATCATTTGTTGCTTATATATGTTTCAAATCTGGTATTTTTGTGGACTTTTTTTGCACTCTCGTAGTGGTGTGTTTTGATAAGCAGACATTCTTAATTTTAATCTGTTCTTTTGTAGTTTGTGCTTTTTGTCTTTTTTAAGAAATCCTTTTTCTACTCCAAGTTGTGAACATGGTACGTATCTCTATTTAAGTCTTAACATTTATGCTTTTAATCTACCTGGAATTGATTTTTTTTTTTTTGTATGGCGTGGGATATGATGTCCCATTTTATTTTCTTCCACATGGATACCCACGTGTTCCCAAACTTTTTCTTGATAAATCCACCCTTTCCCGGTCCATCTCCAGTACTAACTCTGAAACATGTCAGGCGTCCATGTTTGCATGGGTCTTTTTCTGAGTTCTCTGTTTTGTCCATTGGTCTATTTGCTGGTTGCCTTATCAATACCACACTGTCACCTATAAAAAGTTCTCTCCCCTTTTTCTCCAAGAGAGTCATGGATATTCTTGTTCTTTGGTTTTCTTATCCTCATAATTCGGAGCTGGTATTCAATAACTATTATTCTCTCCAGCTCTAAAAGGTTTATTCCATTCTATAGCAGAGTATGTTGTATACTCACATGGTTGTTTTCTTGATGATATCATTGGATTTAGCAATTAATGTACCAAATTGTATTAATATTTTTAAATAATTCTTCATCATGGCTCTGGGGTTATTAAATTAACACCTATCTCCTTTTTTCTGGGGATTGATTGCTTTTAGCCTTTACCACCATTTTAGGTAATGGCATTGTTGATATATAAGTATTTTTATTTAGAGTATTACATGTGCCCAGCAGCTTTCTGCTGTTTTTAGGAGATATAAAGAAGCATGAGGTCCTTGCCTGTGAGAGTGGCCACTGCGTTGGTGCTCTGGGGCTTGGACCCTGGCTAGCCAGAAAATAAACCTCCTCTTGTGTGATTGCATCCTCGATGTCTCTGCTTTTCTGTCCGGTGGGGCTGTGGAAGGTCGGTCCCTAAGATTTGGGGGCTCGTCCGGGATTTGCCTTCCCCACAGACTACTGGATAGAACTCAGGGCTGAGGGAGGAGTGTGAAAATCCACCCCGGACTAGCCGGGTGTGGTGTTGGGCAAGGGACGCGGAATCCCCTTGCAAGACCCCGAATCAGGACGCCGGCACAGGACCTAGGCAGACGCGCTGGTGGGTCGCCGGTAGGAGCCAGGCGGAGACGTCCTCTGGCCCTGTTTGGACTCCAGAGCTGACCTTGTAGCCAAGGGCTTGGTCAGGAGGAGACCGGGGAGTAGGTCCGGACTAGGTTAGGTTGTCTGTTTACCTCACTGTCCACTTGTCTGTTGTCTGCTTTGTTTGTCGCCGGCTTTCTGTGTGTGTGTGTGTGTGTGTGTGTGTGAGTGTGACATCTCTCATTGGCTTGTTGGAGTTTCTGGGTTCTATGGTTTCAGCCCGAGAACCCATCAGGGTTGCATGGGTTTTCAGGCTGGGGCCGTGGAATCAGGGTACCCACGAAAAGATCCGCAGGGGCGACTAGAACCTCCAGGTGAGTATTCCCCTGCATGGGCTGGCAGCGCACAGTGGATCTCCTGCCGCCCGTGCCAGGAGTGGCTATGCGGGAGGGGCACGGCCGTTACCTCCGTAGGGAGTGAAAGGCTAGGGATTCAGATCCTTGTCCCCAGTGCCCCAATTGCGGAATATCGGTTTGCACATCTGCCTATTATTGACTAGCCATGGGACAGGCTCTAACAACGCTGTTGTCCATCCTGGTGAGCCATTTTAAGGATGTCAGGGCAAGGGCACACAACCTGTCCCTGGAGGTCAAGAAGGGAAAGTTTGTTACCCTTTGTGAGGCCGAGTGGCCCACGTTTGGAGTGGGGTGGCCCAGGGAGGTCTCGTTTGATGCCTCCTTGATCAAAAAAGTAAAAGGGGTGGTATTTGGCCACCACGGCCACCCTGATCAGATCCCCTATATCGTGGTCTGGCAAGACTTGGTTCTAGACCCGCCACCCTGGCTGAAGGCCCTCCTACCTGCCCCGAGGGGAAAGGCGGAAGTTCTGGCAGTTAAAGAGGCCAGAAAGGAGAGGGCACGCGGTCCGAGGTCCGTTGGGACGCCAGTGTTGCCGGACTCCAATCTCCAAGAACCTGAGAGACCTAATTAATCTTTTAGACTCTGTTCTTTTTACTCATCAGCCCACCTGAGATGATTGCCAGCAGTTGCTTAAGGTGCTCTTCACAATGGAGGAAAGAGAAAGGATTCAGGGGGAGGCGCGGAAGCTGGTTCCCGGGGAGGATGGCAGACCTACTACAAACCTGAGAACCATCGACCAAACTTTTCCCCTTGAACGGCTGCTTTGGGACTACAATGAGGCTGAAGGTAGGGAGCATCTCCGGGTCTACCGCCAGACTCTGATGGCCGGTCTCCGTATGGCGGCGCGAAAGCCGACCAATTTGGCCAAGGTAGGAGATGTTCGTCAGGGGCCAGAGAGCCCGGCAGCATACTTAGAGAGGATCATAGAGGCCTTCCGGCAGTACACCCCATGGATCCCACAATGGAGGAGAGTAAGGCAACTGTTATGATGGTGTTTGTCAATCAGGCAGCCCCCGACATTAGGCGCAAGGTGCAGAGAATAGATAGATTGGGCGAGAAGACTCTGCAGGACCTGTTAGAAGTGGCGGAGAAGGTCTATAACAATAGAGAGACGCTAGAAGAGAGGTTAGAGAGGATCAGGATAGAAGATAGAAAATTCCAAGCTGGGGAAGCACAGAAAGCAAACAGAGATGGCTAAAATCTTGCTAGCAGCCACAAGAGGGGGGCAGATAGGGTCAGAGAAGAGGGAAAGGCCCCGGAGAGAAAGGCTAGGCAAGGATCAATGTGCCAATTGCAAAGAGCATGGACATTGGGCCTGAGAGTGCCCCAAAAGAAAGGGGGGTGAAGACTTGGAGGTCCTGAAAAAGTCATGGTTGCAGGACAGGTGATAGACGAATAGGGAAGATGGGGTTCGGTCCCCCTCCCCGAACCTAGGGTAACTTTGCAAGTGGAGGGGAACCCAGTCAGCTTCCTCATAGATACAGGAGCAGAACATTTGGTACTAACGGAAGACACAGGAAAATTGTCCAGTAAGACCAGTTGGGTGCAGGGGGCAACAGGAGCCAAACTATATCGGTGGACCACGTGGCACAGATTGGATTTGGGTTCAGGACAAATGAGTCACGCCTTTATGGTCATCCCTGAGTGCTCCACGCCACTACTGGGAAGAGACATTCTTACCAAGCTTAAGGCTCAAATTCATTTTGAAGAAGAGGGAGTAATAATAACTGATAATAAAGGCAATCTCATCAACAGCCCCTGGGTCACTCAGATCCTGACCCTGACACAGGCAGATGAATATAGACTGTACTAGCCCACAAAAAGCAGAGAGGAAGGCATGGAGCAATGGCTCTGTGTATTTCCCATAGTGTGGGCCGAGACAGGGGGCACAAGATGGGCAAAACACCAGCCGCCTCTTTACGTTGAGTTAAAACCCGGAGCCGAGCCAGCCCAAGTCAGACAGTACCCCATGTCCCAGGAAGGCAGAGTGGGAATTATGCCCCACATTCAGAGACTCCTGGACAGTGGGATTCTCCGGAAATGCCAGTCGGCCTGGAACACCCCCCTGTTGCCAGTGAAGAAACCGGCGGGGTAAGGACTATAGGCCTGTGCAAGACCTCAGGGAAGTCAATGCAAGGGCCCTGGATATCCACCCTACAGTCCCTAACCCCTATACTCTGTTGAGCTCTCTCTCTCCCACACTGTCTTGGTATACCATCCTAGACCTAAAGGATGCCTTCTTTAGCCTGGCGGTGGCGACAGGCAGCCAGGAGATTTTCGCCTTTGAGTGGCAGGATGACAGAGAGGAATTCATGGGCAGCTGATGTAGAGGAAACTGCCCCAGGGGTTTAAAAACTCGCCTACCCTGTTCAACGAGGCCCTCCATGATGACCTTGGGTTTTCGGAAAAGGCTCGACCTCTGTATGAAGGGTGTAGGGTGGGGCAAGCATAGGAGTGGACTGTGCAAATGGAAGACGCTTTTCAGGCCCTGAGGGCAGCCATGCTGGAAGCCCCAGCCCTAGCACTCCCTGATCCTACAAAAGAGTTTCACCTGTTCATAGACGAGAAGAGGGGAAATAGTCAAGGGAGTACTCACGCAGGCCCTGGGACCCTGGAAGAGACCGGTGGCGTACTTGTCAAAAAAAAACTAGATCCGGTGGTGGTGGGGTGGCCAGTGTGTTTGCAAATTATCGCTGCCAGGGCCCTGTTCATCAAAGATGCTGATAAGCTCACCCTAGGGCAATGGCTGCAGATCACCACCCTGCACGCCATAGAGGGGGTTCTGAAGCAGCCACCGGGACGGTGGATCACAAATGCGAGGCTGACTCATTACCAAGGACTTTTGCTGGATGCCCCCCGCATCGAGTTCCAGACCCCTGCCGCCTTGAATCCGGCTACGCTTCTGCCAACCCCCGATGCAGCCGCACCTGAACGTGATTGCCTTGAGATCCTAGCCGAGACCCAGACGACCCGTAGAGACTTGAAGGATCGCCCCCTTCCAGGTAGCAACCTGACCTGGTTCACGGACGGAAGCAGTTTCATCCGGGACGGACGCAGGTACACAGGGGCGGCCATAGTAGATGACCAAGGTAAACTTATCTGGGCGGCACGCCTTCCGCAAGGGACATCTGCTCAGAAGGCAGAACTAATAGCACTGACGGAGGCTCTTAGCCGGGCCCGAGGAAAAAAGCTGACGGTGTACACTGACAGCTGCTTTGCCTTTGGGACCGTGCACATACATAGGGCCCTCTACAGGGAAAGGGGCTTCATCATGGCAGAGAGAAAGGAAATTAAGCACATGCCTGAAATACTCCATCTACTAGAGGCTGTTTTGCTGCCAAAGGCAGTAGCGGTAGTCCATACCCCGGGACACCAGAGCAGGGATTCAGTGGAAGCATGGGGCAATCAGAGAGCAGACGCTGAAGCTAAGAAGGCTGCAGAAGACACTCCGCAGCCAAACATCCTGCACCTTAGCCTGCCACCCCCAGACATGGGACGGTTGCCTCCTCTGCCGGACTATTCCAGTGTAGATGAGGTCTGGGCCTCAGAGCAGCTACGTGAAGATGGCTGGTTGCGGGACGAAGGGCATTGCCTAATAGTGCCAGAACTCTTAGGACGCCACCTGTTAGAACACCTGCATCAGACCACACATCTAGGGAAGAGAAAGATGCTGCAACTGCTGGACACTGTTCAACTAAGGTTCAAGTCACAAGGACGGGTTCCAGATGACATTGTCAAAAGTTGCCGAGCCTGTCAGGTCATGCAGTCGGGGAGGACCAGAGGGACCCATGCAGGTACGAGGGAAAGGGGGAGGCAGCCAGGACTATTTTGGGAAGTGGATTTCACAGAGGTCAAGCCTAGAAAATACGGGTACCGATATTTACTGGTCATAGTAGATACGTTTTCCAGATGGGTAGAAGCCTTCCCTACGAAAGGAGAAACAGCTTTGACAGTAGCTAAGAAAATATTAGAAGAAATAGTCCCCAGGTATGGACTGCCAGAAGGGATAAGATCAAATAATAGATCTGTGTTTATCTGTCAGGTTAGTCAAGGGCTGGCCCAGGCTAGGGGGATTGGAAATTACATTGTGCATATAATCCCCAGAGCTCTGGGCAGGTAGAGCTAATGAATAGAACAATAAAGGAGACCCTGACTAAATTGGCTCTGGAGACTGGCGGAGACTGGGCGACCCTCCTTCCCTTCGCCCTGTTCCAAGCCCGGAACACCCCTTATCACTTGGGTTTAACCCCTTTTGAAATCATGTATGGCACACCCCCTCCTGTAGTTCCTAGGATGAGCCCTGAGGCTCTTCTGGGACATCCCAAAGAAGTGTTGCAAGCGGTGCAGGCTCTGCAACGTGTCCACAGTCAAGTATGGCCGGGCCTCCATGCTATCTACAGGCCTGAGGAGGAGGGTGCTGGACACCGTTTCACCCACACCAGCAGGGGATTGGGTGTGGGTGAAACGGCATAACAACAGAACCCTCGAGCCGAGGTGGAAGAGCCCCTATCAAATTATTCTTGTTACCCCCACTGCTCTTAAGGTCGATAGAATAGTAGCGACCTGGATACACCACTCCCACGTGAGACCTGCTAATAAAAAGACCAGGAGTGGTGCCAGGACCAGTGGAAAGCAACTGCAGACCCGAGGAATCCTCTGAAGACCAGACCTGACTCACGTGGCGGCGACAGCCCAGGACTGCTGACCCAGACTTGGACTGGGGTTGTGGCATCTAAAGATTGAACTGGGTGACAACATGGACGGGTCGCGGTGGGGGTTGGTTGTTGTGTTTTTGGGATGTTGTGTTTTTGGTCTAATGTTTTTGGGATGGAGACCTACAGCTATACTTACCGCCCCGAACCCCCACCAACCCCATAACCTTACATGGGTCTAAAGATTACTGTATAATGGTGTTAGTGTTCCCAAAAATAATATACCACACTGAGGAGACAATGTATGAGGGCATAGTAGGGCGAAGAGTCACCAACCTAATTTTTAAAAGAGAAAGAGAGCCCTTCACAGCCATAACCCTGGCTACTCTTTTGGCTTAGGGGCAGTAGGAGCAGGAACTAGTATCTCTTCTCTGGCAATGCAGCAAAGAGGGTTTAATACTCTGAGGACAGCTGTTGATGAAGATATTGCAAGGATAGAAGACTCAATTTCACACCTAGAAAAGTCACTAACCTCCCTATCCGAGGTAGTGCTCCAGAACCAGAGGGGGTTAGATCTAGTATTCCTCCAGCAAGGAGGACTGTGTGCTGCCCTCAAAGAAGAATGTTGTTTCTATGCAGACCATACGGGAGTTGTTAGAGAATCTATAGCTAAGGTCAGGAAAGGGCTTGCCTGCCGCAAACGGGAATATGAACAGCAAGCAAGTTGGTTTGAGTCTTGGCTTAACAGTTCCCCCTGGTTAACAATGCTACTATCCACCCTACTAGGCCCACTCATTATGCTAATCTTAGTCCTTACTTTCACGCCATGTGTAATTAATAGACTAGTAGCTTTTGTGAAAGAACGGATAAACACTGTCCAGCTACTAGTATTGCAACAATATCAGCAGCTATGGTCAAGTGCTATAGAACTAGAGCACCTAAGAGACCTTGAGGACGAGCAAGAGTGCTCGTCTGCTACCTAGAGAAAGGGGGGAATGTAGGGCAGAGGAATTTGTAGGATAGAGGAAGGGCAGAGGAATTCTTCCAATTGTCGGGAATTTACTTGGGTGGGGCAATGAGCTAACCGCAAACCTTTGCTTCTGGTCATTGCTTGCTTGCTACACCGCTGTAAGGGGAATTATGGGATGAGGTCATTGAAGCACGGGCAACTGGCCCATCAGGCACTAGAGGGCAACCAACCCGCCAATTATTTCAAAAGGCAATAGTGGGCAACCAATCATTTTAAAGGTCAACGCATGATCCATGCGTAGTCTGATTGTGTGCAGCTTGTGCACCATGGGGATAAAAGGCATGCCGTTGTTCCGGTCGGAGTCCTTGCCTGTGAGAGTGGCCACTGCGTTGGTGCTCTGGGGCTTGGACCCTGGCTAGCCAGAAAATAAACCTCCTCTTGTGTGATTGCAAAAAAAAAAAAAAAAGCATGAGTTGCTGTCTGTGATCTGGAAGTACACATATTTTAGCCAGAGAAAACTAACAATGACTTAGTACTACCTCTGACCACCTCTGGATTTGGTAGGCTAATTTCTAGGACCTCAATTTTGTTTTCTTTTCCTATAAAAAACATGAAGAGTTTATATTGGACTAATGTAAGATCCCTTTTAGCTCTAATATTTGATGCATTGTTCTCTTAGTTCATTTGGTCTGCTATAACAAAATACCATAAACTGGGAGACTTATAAACAACAGAAACTGATTTCTCACAGTTCTGGAGGCTGGGAAATCCAAGATCAAGGCAGACTCGATCTCTGTGAGGGCCAGCTTTCCTGGCTCAAAAATGGTGCCTTCTTCCTTGGCCTTACAAGGAGGAAGGGTGAATCAGCTCCCTTGGACCTATTTGGTAGAGACACTAATCCCACTCATGAAGACCTGGCCCTCATGACCCAATCACCCCACTCCAAAGGCCCCACCTTCTAATACCATCACTTTGGGGGCCAGGATTTCAACATATAAATGGGGTGGGAGGCCACAAACATTCAGACCATAGCAATGGCCATCCAACAGGTCTTTCTATTCCCTGACTGTGTGAAGACAGTCAAAACAAAATCTATAAGGTGATGTGTTCATTTCATAGTAACAAAGTAAAAACTTTGAAGGGACTTTTTTCTTTATTTTTTTATTTATTTTTTTTTGAGACAGAGTCTCACTCTGTTGCCCCAGCTAGAGTGGTGTCAGCCTGGCTCACAGCAATATCAAACTCCTGGGCTCAAGCAATCCTTCTGCCCACTAATATATATATATTTTAGTTGGTCAATTAATTTCTTTCTTTCTTTGTATTTTTTGTAGAGATAGGGTCTCACTCTTGCTCAGGCTGGTCTTGAACTCCCGAGCTCAAACGATCCATCCACTTCAGCCTCCCAGAGTGCTAGAATTATAGACATGAGCCACCGCGCCTGGCTAGGACTTGTTTTCTTTAGAAAGTATTTTTATGGGTGGGAGAGATTTGTTTGCACAGAGAAAATAAATCTCCTTAGCATTTCTTATTCCTCTGTTGAAATCCCATGACTCATATTCTTATAAAAGCAAAAGAGATACCAGGAAAGTCCATGTGAGGACACAGCAAGAAGGAAGCACGAAAGACAGGCCTTACCAGAAACCAACCCTGACAGCACTAATCTTGAACTTCTGGCTTTCAGAATTATGAGAGCATAAATTTGTTGTTGTTGAAGCCACCTAGACTGTTACGGCAGCCCTAGAAAACTATTACAGTACCCATTGAATCTCTCTTTCTGAAAACTCCTCATTTTTCTGGATGTTTTATTGTCTTAATTCTGTAAAAAATATTCTATCTGAAGCCCCTTGTGTCCACTGAAGAAAGCACAAATACCTTGGCCTTCCTGCTCTTGGCTTCAGCTTCTGGCTTTCCTGAGATTGAATCCTTGGCCAAACCCTTCCTCCACTTACTTTCCTCTCTACCTGTGCCCTCTGGGACTCCTCTGGGGAGTGCAGTGGCTCCTGTGACCAGAAGTCACCTTGACCTGAGATGCAGGAGCATTGCTAGTTTTCAAGTTGACACAAACCTCATAACCTGCTATTAAGTAAACAAATGCCAAGAATATTTTGGCCAAAATATTGTACAGTCATAGTGAAATTTTCTTTTGAGACAGAATCTCACTCTGTTGCCTGGGCTAGAGTGCCATAGTGTCAGCCTAGCTCACAGCAACCTCAAACTCCTGGGCTTAAGCTATCTTCCCGCCTTGGCCTCCCAGAGTGCTAGGATCACAGGCATGAGCCACCACACCCAGCCATAGTGAAAAATTAATGCTGATTTGGAAATACATGAGCAAGGCAGATACTTATTTTCTTATAATTGAAATAATGATTTTTTTTTAATACAAAGAGCTCTGGATTATCATTAGGGGCATTTGCCTGAATTTATCTTGCTTAACTTTTTACATCGCTTAACTGCTTTAGATAATACTCTCCATTTTGTGATGAGTAAGCATGGTCCAAGTTTCACTAAATCAGCATTTTACAAAATGTATCACATGGTTTTTCTGTGTGTGTGTGTAAGAGAGACTGAGTAAGGATGTGCCTTTCTTGCCTGTAGTCTCTCAGTCCTCACCACCACCTAAGGCTAATCTACCAACATGGGATCCCACATGATGTCACTTCTTAAAGTATGGTCACTTCTTAAAGTGATGTATGGTCACTTCTTAAAGTGACGTCATGTGGGATCCCATGTTGGTAGATTAGCCTTTAGGTGGTGGTGAGGACTCAGTCGGGAAAAAACATTGCCCTTCCTAGAGTGGAAGGATCCGATCTAATCAACTTGCCCAGTGGCTGGTGGGTGATGATGTTGTAAGAGTCCTGTCAAAAAGGTCTGGCTCTGCTGTGCCTCCTTTGTCTTTTTCTGGGTTCTGGATCTCCTTGGCCTTTCCTCTGATTCTGTCAGCAGCATAGAAAACTCTTCTAATGATTTCTTGTTCTTGTTAAGTTATTCAGATTCAGTTTCTACCTTTGCAACCAAGAACTCAGTCAAACTAATATACCTTCTTTTGTTACTATTAATCAAGCAGATGGCATGGTAGGTAGTACCAGGTCACAGACATAGAAAGATACAGTCCATGAGCCCTAGAAAGATGAATGCCAGGCCAAGACAGAGTAAGCAGGGTGTCAAATGAATACATGTGACAAACATTCACATAACCTGACCAGCTGGAAAAGGGCCTGACTAAAGGAAAGGGACTTGATCTCTGTCTAAGGTAGCTGATTCCCACAGTTACTGAAGTTACCAGACACCCTGGCACCATATTTACACTTCTTATCTTCCGTCCACAGGGACCAAAGTCCATCTAATGTGAACTATTACATCTCGTTGTTTTTGTTCCTCCCACTACAAAACAGTTTGAAAAGAAGAAATAATTGTATCATATTCAGCAGTCCATTAAAATTTTTCTTGTTTTCTTCTTTTCCAGAATAATATTTTCCTTAGCAGACAAGAGAATTTACTTCCAAACCAATCTAAAATCAATTTTTCCTTCTTTCTTTCCCTCCTTACGTTCTCCTTTTTCTTTCCCTCTCCCATCCTCTCTTTCTTTCTTCCTTACTTTAATCTCTTTCTTTCCTTTTTTCTTTCACAACAACTTTCATTTTATGAAAGTTAATATATAATTATTTTAGGGAAATCAGAACAGGCAGAAAAATGTAAAACTGAAAGCAATAACCATCAGTAATCATACTAATCGCCATGGGTTTTTTGTTTGTATGTTTTTAGTATAGTTCCTTTAAAATTTTTTATCTGTTCATTTAAGTCTATATTAACAAAACTGTGATTAGGAATTAGTAATGTAAGAAAATATTTATGTGTATACAATATATATGTGTGTATATATATGTATTATATATCCTTCTTTACCCACTTAATATTTTCATTTTTCATTTTATAACAAAAAACTCTTTGAAGACAGCATTTTTATGACCACACAATAATTTATCATATGTTAAAATTTTTTATCCATTCCTCTAACAACATTTGAATTGCTTCCAAATGATACTACGATAAAAATATTGTGAGTGTCTTACTTGTTCACAATCTTTCCTTCATATATAATTGTCTTTTAACTTTAGCAGAACTACTACATTAAGAGATATAAAAATTTTTAGTTCAGTAAAGCATTGTTTTCAGAAAGGTTTTCACTCTCATCAGCACTTACATAAGAGTACAAATCTTATTACTATAATTTTTAAAAATCTTTGCTGATTTGAAATTATTTCAGTGTTGTTTCACCAAACTTTAAGTTATAAATTCTGCTCCTGCTTTGATAAGCAGAACTGTCACTCATCTGATGTTTCAAATTTACAAATGCTCAGCTTGGTAGGGGAGAGGTGCAATGATTTTTAAAGCATATTCTTTATCAGAAAAATATCTAGTATGAGTTATTTATTTTAGGAAAGGAAAAAAGACTAAGTTGACTGAAATTTCTTAATATGACTCTATTACCCCTAAATTATGCAATAATTCAATAATGTGCATGTTGTCTGTTTACTGTATTAGCAATAACATGCATATATTTTCTATCAGGTTGCAAACCTCCTATTGCAAAATTCTCTTTTAAAGTTAGGTAGTTTCATCTGAGTGTAAAGATCATAACAGCCTTTTCTTGTCTCCAAAAAGTATTTTCCCCAAAGCAATCGAAAGCTATAATTACTAGATAAGATCTACTGGCAAAATAACATGTCTGTAACAGATAAATTCTATGATTTGGGTAGAAAAGGATTTCAGAAAGTGGCAACTGAAATACCATTGGCCCAGACATGTGGAAGAGAGATTGCTTTTGGTTTTCTTTCTTTGTAAAAAACGTTGATTCTAAATTGTCTGGATGTCCACATATTAATAGTAAAAATATTTTGGATAACATTTTTTAAGTCCAGTGCAACCATGCCCCAAGGTCTTTTACTATAATTTCAGAAGTACAATGAGGTTTCAAAGCAAGCCACCCTTCAGAGACAGGCTTTGTCAATCATGCTTTTGACCTATTACAATTTGTTCACATTTAAAAATATATATATTTTTTAGAACTTAGTACTTTAGAGGGAATACATCTTTTCTTTATACCCAGTCAGTTGTTACATATAGAAGCATAAATGTCAGGCTTTCCTAATACACATTCACATGCACACTCATATACTTGTACACCTGTACTCACGCCATGTGAGTACCTCACCTTTCCTTTACTATATATACACCACTCTATGTGGTGACTGATTTCAGCAAGCTTTATCTGCACATAAATGAGGATTTCTTTTCTTTCTTTCTTTTTTTTTGAGACAGGGTCTCACTTTGTTGCTCAGGCTGCTGGAGTGCAGTGGTGCAATCATAGCTCACTGTAGCCTCCAACTCCTGGGCTCAAGTGATCCTCCTATCTCTGCCTCATGAGTAGCTGGGACTACAAGCGTGCACCATCACACCTGGCTAATTTAAAAAATTTTTTTTTTTGTAGAGATGGGGATCTCAATGTGTTGCCCAGGCTGGTCTTGAATTCCTAGCCTCAAGGGATCCTCCCACCTCAGTCTCACAAATCACTGGTGTTACAGGCATGAGCCACCACGTATGGCTTCAATAAGGACTTATAAAGGCTCTGGGCATGCAAAAAGATTGTTTGATGAAGTATAAACTGGAAGACTATGCTGAGAAGGTAACCAATGGTCACATGCTTTCATGGTATTCATACCAAAGTTAGCTGAACAGAATAATTGAGTTTTTAAAAAATAGCAATGAAGATACCAAAGAGATTATAAATCAGCATTATCTAGAGGGAAATTTGGCAACATGTATCAAAGGCCATAAATATATTCATCATCCTTGACCCAGGCAATTCCACTGCCTTATCTTAGGATAAGTTTGGAACTTATCCTAAGAAAACAATCACAGTTTTGCAAAAAGATTTATGGGCAAAATGTTCATTCTATCAATGTTTATAAAATAAAATTTGGAAATAACCTACGAATCCAGTAATAGGAAACTATCAGGTTGAAAGACATAAAATTGAAGATATTCAACTAGTTTAATTTATAAAAATCTTATGTAATTCAACCTAAACATAGATATTAAATGTTAGATTCAATTTATAGACCAAATACATCAATAAAGTAGCATGATGTGTGGTATGTGGCATGTAACAGAAGAATATTTTATGATGTGAGAAAAATCACAATATATTAGAGGGAAAAATATGATCATATAATAACAGTGAATAGAGCATGCCTTTCTTTTAGTGACTAAATGGATACATGTCTACATAATAGGATGATTAACAGATATTATCTCTGGCCGTGGGACTATGGATTATTTTATATTCATCTTTGTGCCTTTCTTTGTTTTCCAAATAGCTATGATAATTATGTATTATTTTTGCTGTCATAAAAATACTCTAAATACTACATGCACACACCTCAGCAAAGAGAATTGGTAGGGTATTCCCATGCCATTATAGCTCTGGAGAACAAGCACTTTGTTTCCCCTCATGAGCTTCTGCAACTCTCGTCATGGGTCCATTTTCATATGCAGTTGGGCAGATCATGGGGGATGTAAAACAATCTATTGTCTACCCTTAAATAAAGGTTGGCTTTATCTTTATACAGTTGACTGGAAAGTGTGCCTTTAGAGAGGAGCATTCCATGTGCCTCCCAGGTGGATGAAATGCCTTGCACGAAGGAAAGCTTGCTAAGGGACAGCCATCTTCCCTGAGAGGTGCAGTCCCCACTAGGGTTAGGGGAAGGGCATGGAGACAGCGCACAAAGGCTGAGAGGTCAGGGCCAGTGTGCGAGCAGTACCCGGGACAGACAGTGACGGCTGAAGAAAGCAGAGGTTGGTCTCAACACAGGCCTACTCAAGCTCACAGTAGAGAAAAAGAAAAATGAGAAAATCAAATGCAGTGGGTTTCATGATGGAATGTGAGTGGTGAATTAAAGTTCTTGGCATTCCCCTGAGTACCTATGTTCAGATCCAACTGTTGAGAAATCCTTTTGAACTGGATTTCATTATCTACTGGAAAGGGCAAAAACATCTTGAAACATTAGAACAAATGATTAACATATGAACAAATCCAGATTTGTTTCCATACATGTGGCATCTCAAAGCATAAATATCGTTACTTCATAATTTGGCAAGTTTTTCTTGAACCAAGATAGTCCTTTGCGAGACACCTCCAGAGGAAGCACTGGATTGACCCGGGATTCCAGAATTCCTGTTCCATGATAGTGAAGGGGTTTTTTCCCTAGTGTTTTATGAAACACAGAGTTGAAAAAAACCCACAAATATTATTGGCAAAATATACAGATTTACGAACTGGCATTGTAACACATGTGGGGGCCATTTTAACTACCAATTCCTCTACTCGGTGACTGGTAATAGCACAAACTCCAGAGCCAAGCCCTGGGCTTGCCTCCAGCTCTGCCATATGTGGCTTAAGTCAGGTTACCTAGCCTTCCTGTGCCTCAGTTTCTCTATCTATAAAATGGAAGTAGTAATAATACCCCCCTTGTAGGATTATTGTGAGTACTAAATGAGTTAAAATATGTCAAATACTATAGTACCTGGATATAGTAATTGCTAGGGAAGTGTTGGCTCTCGATATCTCAGTATGCTTTTGTCTTCTACATCAGTAGCTATCATTTTTTTTTTTTGAGACAGAGTCTCGCTTTGTTGTCCAGGCTAGAGTGAGTGCCGTGGCGTCAGCCTAGCTCACAGCAACCTCAATCTCCTGGGCTCAAGTGATCCTACTGCCTCAGCCTCCCAAGTAGCTGGGACTACAGGCATGCGCCACCATGCTCGGCTAATTTTTTCTGTATATATTTTTAGTTGGTCAATTAATTTCTTTCTATTTATAGTAGAGACGGGGTCTTGCTCTTGCTCAGGCTGGTTTCGAACTCCTGCCCTCGAGCGATTCGCCGGCCTCGGCCTCCCAGAGTGCTAGGATTACAGATGTGCGCCACCAAGCCTGGCAGTAGCTATCATTTTTACCCCTGAATCTTCACAGCAAAAAAATATACTTTTGTCAGTAATGGCCACTTGCTATGGCAGTGATTTTTAAGGGGAGGTATGAAAACTTCCCTGGATGGGGGGGGGATGGATATCAGACTCTCTAGTGGGCACTCGCACTCTCTAAAAGCTTCTCCAAGTGGCTTTGATCTCCACCCTATTTCTGAGAGAGTGAGGAGGTAGCAGAGTTCATCCAGAGACACTGTCTGCGTCATGCTATTCTAATCCCTACTAACACATGCCTGTCCTTGATGACCGGCTGGTCCTTGAGAGAATAGTTCTCAGACCCTGTACCTCCTCTGTCAAATTTACTATCACTGTAGTTTGCTGCTCAAGAAAAGTTTTATAATGTGGCTGATACAACTGTCTTAGGCTCTCTTTTTGCATCTACACTCTCCATGCACTACTCAAAACACTCTGAAGCCTCAGGGAGTCGTGGTGCCTTCCTGAGCAGGAAACAGTTACTGTGTCAACAAATTATACAGCTGTCCTGTGATTTGAAGTGAGAATCAGTTTATGGCAGTGTTTTTGAAACAGTGTTTTCCTTTTGCTGTGGGAAAACCCAAAGAAGCCATCTGTTTACAATATTCTGTCTCTCTTCTACTTCAAAATTTTGCAATCTTATACATACATAATGAGTGAGATGTGCACCATCTGGAGGATGGTCATGATGGAGACTCAGACTTGTGGGGGGAGGGGGGAAATGGGCATTTATTGGAACCTTAAAATCTGTACCCCCATAATATGCAGAAATAAAAAAAAAATTTGCAATCAGATACCAAAAATTGCCTTCAACCAGGGCTATGCTATGACTTCCATGGGGCTGGGTGCTGTTGCTTAGTAGATTCCTTCCTCCATTAAAAAATGATTAATATTTACAAGTATGTTGCTATGAAAAATAAATATATGTTAAAACATTTTATTCGGCCTAAAAGGTTAGGTGTTTTTCTTTTGACTTTAAAAGAAATTAAAACATTTTAATAGGCTCCTAAAAGTACTGCGGGCCCTAGCACTGTGCCTGCTGTGGCTAATGGACAAGTTGGCCTTGGCCACATGGTTGTCTAGGAGAGCACAGAGAGTCTTATCATTCTTCCAAGCAAAATATAAACGGTCACATGAACTCCAAGGCAAAACCTTGAAGAAACGACTCAATAAGTAGAGAATATAGGTGTCCTCTAACTGATTAGCAGATATTGCCACATTTTATTTTTAAGCAATGATGGCTACCACTGTCTATAATGCATGACTACAAACAGCAGTACCTTGGATTGCTAGTTGAATTGCATAGAATTATACCTTAAAGGGAAAAATTGCTCAAGGAAAGTGACCAGGCCCTATCCACTGCCTGGATACCTTCCAATGAATACCTTTTTATAGCATCCTATAAGTACACTTGTCCCTGTCCTTTTACATATATAAGCATACCCCATTGTAGTCTGGCTGGTGGGACTGTATTGATTTGGTATAGTGTTATTGACCTCAGAAATAAGTTTCTTTAAGAATATATGTCTTTTTTACTGAAAAAGATGGTAAGCTTAAAACAGATTACCACCCATAAAAACCTCTGTGGAAACAGAATCCCAGGCTGAGGGAAGAGCGAGTGCCAAGGCCCCGAGGAGGACTTGCCTGGAGAGCCCGAGGAACAGCAGAGAGGCCAGAGTGAGGGGAGAGAAGTGAGAAATGAGCTAGGAGAGGGTGCCAGGCCCAGAGTGTGGATTGCTTCATAGCCCACGGAAAGGGATTTGGATTTTATTCCAAAGGTGTTAGAAAGCCACTGGACAGTTCAGCTCAAGGGAAAGGCATGAATTGGTTGATGTTTTCAGATGATCTCTTAGGCTGCTGTGCTCTAGCACAGACTCTAGGGGAGGACGCATGAAACAAGGAGATCAACTAGGAGGCTCTTGCAGACATCCAGGTAAGAGGTGACCATGGCTCAAATTATAATAGGTGGACAGTGGTGTGATGCCGGATATATTGTGAAGGTGAAGCAGACAAGAGTTACTCATGCATACAATATGGTCTGTGAGGGAAAGACAGGAGTTGAAGATCATGCTAAGCTTTTGTTATGGGCAGTTGAGTGGATGATAACACCATCTATTAATTGTGGTGTCATTTACAGCGGCAGTTTTGGGGAAAGTGGGAAATGAAGATTTAGGTACTGAGCATCATAAGTTTAAGATGCCTATTATGCATCTAAGTGGAGATAACATGTTGACAATTTTATATGTGAATCAAGAGTTTGGGGGAGAGGCAGAGATAGAGATAAAACTTGGAATTGTCAACTTATGGACTTTAGAGCTATGGACCTGAATGAGGATCACCTAGAAAGTGCCTGAAAGAAGAGAAGAGGTCAGAGGATGGACTCCTGGTAAAAGTCTGAAAGTGGGGAAAGACCCAGCAAAGAGGATTAAGAAGGAACAACTGGAGGTGAGAGGAAGACCATGCTATAGATGTCAAGTAAAGAAAGACTGAGCTTGAGACTTGGTGAGAATGAGCACTTTGGCACACACAAATATTAATATTATAGAAATTGTAATTACTTAGAAAAATTGACAGGATGCCCTGTTAGCAGAGAACCTCAGGAAAGATCAGAATGTGTACTACTCAGCAAGCCTGGCTTCTGTTACTTTCCCTGGTTCCCCACGAGAAATCTGCTTGTGTTGGTGGCAATTGTACTCTACCTGTCCAGAGTGAGGTTCTGCCAGTTGAAGAAGCCCCAGTCACACGCTATACTCCCAACTCTGTCACCGTGAAATTCTAACATAATAACCTTACATTGGCAAAAACTGCCTTTAACAAGCCATGCGTTCTGGATCTAAATTTGGGTTCCAGACATATACTACTACAATCCATGTTATTTTGCAATGTTTTCTGAAGGCTATATAATAATGCCTAACCATCTCTCATGCCCAGGCCCCTGTGATGACCAGCTGTGGACGAGGGAAATCAGTTCAAAGAAAGGTTTGCAGATCACGCCAGGCCTCTGGCTGCCACAGAGCATGATTAACTATGTTAAAGGCTGCTGACAAGTGCAGGAAGAAGAGGACTGAAAATCATCCACTTGAGTTTGCAATTAGAGACAGTTAGTAACCTTGACAAGGCTGTTTTCAGTATAAGACTGGATAGGAGGAAAATAAATAGAGACAGTGAGAATAGATTCAGCATACTCTATATTACACACACGTGCACACACACTTTAATTGCTTCAATATCTAAATTGCTTCAATTTAGATAACATCAAATTGGATTATGGATGCCTCTGAAGACTTTGCCTGTTATAGGCAATATACTAAAGTTCTGTTAATGTTTCAAGTTTCATTTTCTGTTTTAAATGTCTGGTTTGATTTTCTAAGATTTTCCCCTTTCCTACCCTTAGTTAGGTTCTTACTATTTTGTATCTGTTATGTCACCATACCCAGTCCACTGGTCTTCAGGGTTTTCCCTTTGAAATCTGTTTACATAATTCAGCTAGATCAACATTTTCCAAAAAAGTTTTTAAGGAACACTAATCTCATGAGATGTACTGCCCAAAAGGGTTCCATTGTCAACTATGTTTAGAAAATACTGTCTAATGTATCCATCACCATCCTCACCATCACCCCTTTGGAAATTGACAATGTACGTTAGCATAGTAAAGGTTTTAAGAAGCCCAGAACCTATTTAGCTTTATTGAACACAGCCTTTTACAATGGAAATACTTATGACTGGGTCTGAAAATAGATTAAGATATCTGTAATTTACTTTCAAATAACTTCAGCATGGACTCTGTCTCTGATAAGGGAAAACACACATTGGCTAGGTACAGTAGCTTATGCTAGTAATACCAGCATTTTGGGAGAGGATTGCTTGAGGACAGGAGTTTGAGACCAGCCAGGGCAATATACCAAGACCCCATCTCTATATAAAAATAAAAAATAAATACTTAAGTAGCCTGGCATGGTAGCACGAACCTGTAGTCCCAGTCCCAACTACTTGAGAGGCTGAGGCAGAGTATTGCTTGAGCCCAGGAGTTTGAGGCTGCAGTGAACTTTGATCAGGCCACTGCACTCTAGCCTGGGCAACAGAGTGAGACTCTGTCTCTCAAACAAAAAAAAAGAAAAAGAAAAACACACAGTTTAGGTGGTCAGCTAGCATTCCAAACTCCAGAAGTGGTTATTTCAAACGCTTGTGTTATACTAAAAAAATATCCTACACTTTGCTAGTAATATTTGGCATAGTAAATATTAGAAATTTTTTTATCAGTAAAAATAATTAATGATTAACTAGCATGATAAATAATAGAAATTTGTTTTCATTAGTGAAATTAAAGGTGTTTAGGATATGTGAATTGGCTAAGCATTTTAGTATTTTAGAGATATTCACATAGCTTTTATGGAAAGCACAAACTACAAAGGAACAGATTAAAAGGGTATAAGAATCTAGCAAGTCCTCTAGCTTTTATCCATAGGGATGATGCCAAATCCTTGAGCTCTTGTTAGTTATGCATTTAGTTGTTGCATTTTTTTGCCCTGTTTTTAGGATTTCTGGTTGCCTGATACTGACGATAAAGGCAGAGGAATGTTGTGGCATCCTCCTCAAGTGGATCTTTCACATAAAATGGTGGTTCTAGCATCTAAAAGGACAGAGAGCTTGAACTTCATCAAACTTTTCAGAAGGGAATATGTGAACCATTTTGTGTGTGTGAAGGAACGTATTTTAAAATAAATATCTGCATGTATAAAAATTTGGTCTGATACTTGTTTTCATTATAACTTGGTAGCAAGATTGTGGGGAGTAGGTGAATTTCACCCATCTCAGACTTTCAGTGACTACCATTATCTGCTTTAAAACAAAAAAAGAGGTATTCCCAAAGTTTGCATGCAACAAAATATTATTTTTAAAAATATTTAAAAATTTAAATATTATTTTTAAAAAGTAGGCATTGTGGATTGGAGAGTACAAGATATGTAAGTGGAGGGTAATATTTGAGGAAAGAATTTCAAATTAAGTTAAGAAAAAACCATGGCCTTTTTCCGAGGCTTTTTTCTGAACTTGTTCAGAATACTTGCCCCAAAATTAGTCTTAAATCTCTATAACCCCTACATATACACTCAGCTTTATCTAGAACAAAATCATAAGGGAGATAGTAACTAGCCATTGTCATGTTGATGCACCTGCAATTCACAGAGCCCCAGAGCTGTAAACAAAAGGTGAAAAGTTCGAACTGTTCAACACTTTAATGGGTATAGTGAACTGACTAAAGCACATTTGGTTGTTTTTAGGCATCAGGTTCTTTTTGATAGCCTCTGATATTCAGAGGGAGTTAAGGCTAGAGTCTCTTCCTCTCCTGACCTAAATTCTGATAACAATAAAATCAAAGGTCAAACAGAATTCTACTACATAAACACTTACTGGCAACAGTAACCTTGTCCTTGTCAGCCTGATGAAGTCTAAATTGTTTTATCATGCCAAACTCGTGTCTTTCACACGAGTTTCACTTCAGGTAAATGTAATGAAATTCTAATAGTAGGCTTCAGCTAAATTCCTCTTAAGAGTCAGTTAACAGCAATCCTTAACAAAAGAATCCTCTGGGACCTAGACCTCAGGGGCCATTGCAATGGGTGTGGGTTACTGGGCTCTCTGGATACTCCCACCATGTTCAGGCTGGCACAGAAATGCTGGCACAAAATTCCCAGACAACCTGAACATCTTGACCACCACTTGTTCCACTAAAGAAAATTTCATTTTTAGGCTGGGCATGGTGGCTCACACCTGTAATCCTAGCACTCTGGGAGGCTGAGGCAGGAGGATCGCTTGAGCTTAGGATTTCCACATCAGCCTAAGCAGGAGGAAGACCCTGTCTCTACTAAAAAAAAAAAAATATATATATATATATATATATATGCCAGGCATCATGGCATGCATCATAGTCCCAGCTATGGGGAGGCTGAGGCAGGAGAAACCCTTGAGCCCAGGAGTATAAGGTTGCAGTGAGCTACAATGACACCACTGCATTCTACCCAGGGCAACAGAATGAGAAGCTGTCTTTAAAAAGAAAAGAAAAATTCATTTCTAGAAGTTAATCAGGCTAATTAACCAGGCCTCTTTTGTTGATGAAAAAAGAGATAACAGAAGCGTTTGTAGTAGGTCTTTCAAAAGTTACTACAAATTCCTGAAGTATATTCTCAATTAAGGTTGAATGTAGATTTAAATGAACTAACATAAGTTTCCATTCTGACCACAGTGAAGCAACTTATACTGGACTCGTCCCCCCACTGTAAACAGCTGGGTACATGTAGGAAATAACTCTTTTCAGATGTTGAACAGGCAGTTTTTGTGATCTCTGACACAAAGGAAACAAACAAGTTGAGCCCTGGTCATCCCCTGGCTGTCTGCCTGTAGACACTTTTTAGTCTGTGGCACAAGGAAAGGGAAGCCAGCACAGCAGGGCCATCTCACTGAGCTGAGTGCCAGAGAGAAAGGAGATGCACAGAACAATCTACATCACAGTGCCTTGTGTCTTTGCATACTAACCTACTCATTCTCTGGATGTGACTTCATGAGGCTAGATTAAGAGCTGCTGGGGTAGGAAAACCCACCGAAGATCTTCGAACTGAGCAGCTAGTGGATTTCCCAGAGAGCTGGAAGACTTCCCAGTTCCAACCACTCAGAGTGGAAAGGCTTCTCTGTACACTCTGGGCATATTTAGTGGAGACGTTCTGTCAGGTGATGTTTTAGGATTAGGGCCAATCCAGCTCTGGAGTAAATGCAACTCAAGACACTCCATAATAAAGTTTAAAAACATTAAGCTCATTAATGTCAAAGATATCCAGCTGATCTGCAAAAATATTAATTGCCCACCAAAATAAAACAATACTCTTCAAATGAAGAAAGAAAGTTCAGCCACTCCACATTATAGCACTGACAATGTCCACCATGCAAATGAAAGCAAACCAGTAAATTGTTTACTGCATTTCTGTGCCAACTGGAACAGAATGTGAGTAACCAGCAGCCCACACCCACTGTAATGGTCATGAGGTCCAGGTCACACAGTACTCCTTTGTTTAGAAGCTGTCCCCAACGGCTGCTGTTAACTGACTCTAATCAGGAATTTAGCCAAATCCTTTTGTTAGAATTTTATTACATTTACCTAAAGTGAAACTTCCATGAAAGATATGGGTTTGGCATGATAAAATAGAATTTAGAAGGAAAATATGAGGCATAAAAAGGAGAAACATCTATCATTTAAAAAGACCCAGAAATAACAGTGATAAGGAGTTTCAAACAGCTATTATGAATATACTTAATAAAGAAAAATATGTCAAATCTGTAAGTGCTTATCTTTAATTTTCTAAAGATAGAGCATTCTTTTCTAATTCAATGACCATTTATTGAGTATGCCTAAACTCACAAGCAAACAATAAGCATTAAATGGTATACCAAATACATTGGCATGATCTATTGGGGAGTGCACAGCAGGTGCACTTAGAAATAATGTCTGTGTAGTCTAGACAGCTAGACTATAAATCCCATTTGAGTCTTAGTTCTCCAACCCTCTCTTTTCACCATAGTACCTAACAAACTTATGAGACTGTGAAGTTTCCTATGGGGCAGGTGATCATATTTCTGAGTTTGGTAGGATACTCCCTAAGTTATGTGTCATGTAGAATGCCCAGAGAGAGAACACTGATCAAACCTTATCTAGGAATTTTGGTCCCTTGCATCTTGGAAAGAGCATTATCTTGGGAATGTGGGTCATGGCACAGCAGAAGCGTGGGGTAGAGTGTAGCAGCCACCCAGTATGCTTGTAGGGATGTAGCTACAAACCAACAATTATTACATGTCTCTTATGTATATAGCATGGGCTAGGCACTGTTGGACATAGACATATATAGGCATGGAGATATAAACATAAGTACTTATAATTAAAATTTGAATGAAATAAAAGTGCTTCCATACAGAACCAATGCTGTAGAAGTGAAACAATTTCAGCTGAAGTGACGAGATGAGACTTACTTGGAAGGTGGCGTATGAAAGAAGAAGAAAAGTGTTCAGTATTTTTGCAACCTGGCTGCTACAGAGCATTGTGGCTTTTACTCTGTGGTCTCCTCTGTTCCTTGTCTACTCCTTGCTGGTTCTAGGGTTATTTCATTCTGAAAACTCCTAGGTTTGTTTCTGCTGGGATTTCTATGCCATTGTCCCCAGAAAGACATGGATAAGTCCTTCTATTGGTCCCTTGGGCACCAATCAGTCTCTGACTTGTTCCCACGACATGTCACCTCACATCAGCAGTCACTTCTCCTTCACCTACATCAGAGGGCTGGCCTCACCAGGGAGCTCACGGCTCTGGGAGGCGTGCACCTGGGGCACACTGAGGCACAGTGAGAAACGAGACTCCTGCTTAACCACCGGACAAGAATTGACTTTGTCCATCAATAGAGAGAAAAACTATCAAAACCAGAGCTTCCTTGTATCCCATCCTTTACCTTAGGATTTCTGTCTTGCTTCTGAAAGGAGTTTAAAGGGTAGTCAGAATGGAGAGAGTGGTCTCAGATATAGTTAAGTTATAGAGTTTCTACCAGCTTTGAGAGGGAAAGATTAATGCTGGAATATCCAAAGGCAGCTGTGGCAGTCAAATGAGGTGTTAAATCAGAGCTTTACAGATGTGAACTTTGGGCCTTCCAGGTGCGTCCTGGTGAGGGTTGATGCCGGAAGATGGGCCAAATGGAATTCAGACCTACATGGTAAGTGCAGGAAGTGAGAAGGGGCTAGTGAACTGTGGAAGAACTTAGTCCTTTCATAAATTCTGGAAGCTCAAAAAAGAAGAGGGGTTAAATGAGTGGGTAAAATGAGAGTGAAGGGTAGTGTGTGTAAGCAGCCTGCTGGCAACCACCAAGGACAGCCAAAGAGAGGGTTTAGAGACTTAGATATTGAGGAAAGAAGCCTCCGGGTTGGAGGCACCACACAGGAGGAAGGTTGGAGGCTGAGGTGCAGCACTAAGGGAAAGGCTTGGCTAGGAATTTCTATGGGAAGAGTCCAGAAGTCATGGGCTGAGGGACACATGGCAAGGGAGAGTAGTCTGCACCAGAAAGGTGCTCCTGAGGCCTGGTCCCTGGAGACACAGGCAGCTGAGAAAATCAACTTCATCTAGAAGGAGGAAAAGAGGAAGATGGAGGCTGAATTATTGGACAGAGACAGCGAAGACAGGAGGGGAGTGTTCAGTGCTTTAAATCTCTGATAAGTTTATAAATCACATGAAATCCTGTGGTTGTAGCTCATCTCAGACCTACAGAGTTTGTACAACTAAGCTTTTCTCTATATTATGAAATAGTTTTACTTTTGAACAGATGATAAGTTTTCCCTCCATCTTTTATTAATTCTCCTTAATAGATTCTTACCAAAATTTACTGCATGTTGGTTCCTGAGTTATTCTTTTCATTTCTTCAAATAATTTATCTAAGGAGATAGTTACATTTATGCTACTAACCACCATATGTCCTCAGCCTTGCTCCATCTCACCTATTTATCTTGACTTACCCTGCTCATTTATCAAACATTAACACAAGCTTAACTTTTCTACGGAAACCTCCTTGATTGTGCTATGATTGTGCCTGTGAATAGCCACTGAGCTCCAGCCTGGGCAACACAGTGAGATCTCACCTTTAAAAACTATTAATTATGCACACGCACAGATATTCTGGGGCCTAATGTAAAAGGTGCTTCTGACTGAAGGCTGTGGTCAAAAATATTTTGAATGTCACTGATGATGTGTTGGGAGGTGCAAGGACCTGGGAGATGTGGGCTCTGCTCCCAATTCTGCCACTAACAGTGACACCCTGGACAAGTGGCCCTCCTTCCCTGGGCCTTACTGATCCCTGAAAAGTGAAGAGGTGAGGTTTGCAGCTTAAAGTCTTATTTCCAGCTTTCAGCTGTTAATGGTCTGACTCTTGGGACCACAGTGAACAATGTGGGGGAGGAAAACAACTGAAGAAGTGAGTGCACAGAGACTGAATTCTAGGACAGAGTTTTTGGAGGAAAGGAATACCAATCCTAATACAAATACCACCAGCTTCTGAGGGCCTTCTACATGCTGGGCATTGGGCCAGGTCCTGAACATACAGTGTTTCCACCCCTTATGTAACAGAGAACTTCTGCTGGATCTCATAATGGCTTGGACTGTGCAAGATTGGGTATAGGATGAAAGGTGGAACCAATTTCTTCTGCAAAATAGAGGGGAGGAAGGACAAAGGTGAGGAGAAATTCAGGAGAAAGAGAAAGTGTGGCTTGTAAACCTGGGCCCACTCAAGGAAAGAATCCATGGGAGAAGTTTGTGGTGGCAAAAGCAGCCAAAGAAGGGACATTAGTGAATAGAAATAACTCACTAGAGTTTTTTTAATTGGTGGGAGTGGTGGGAGGGTTGTGCAATGGAAACCCATCCTCTTTACCTCCCCTCTAACATCTGCAGAAAATCTACTAGACTTTTGCAACTTCAAAGAGGCCAAAGGTGTCACCTGTGAGTCCAGCCTGAAGCAGATAGAGCATGGACAGACATGGGGGCCAGGGGGAAAGAAGATAGCAGATAACTGCACACCTGCCCCAACAGTCCTGTGAGGGAGGTAATGTTGTCTCCAGCCCACAGGCCATACTCGAGGAGCACGCTTGGCCCTCACTGGCAGCTTACAGGATGCAGGCACACTCCCCTGCTTATCCCAATATGTTTACAGCCCTTTTCAAAATGGGAATTCCTTATGGGGAGGCAGGGTCTAGGATAAAAGGTTTTATTTTTCATTAAATTCTCCTTTGCAGAAAAAGAAAACATCCCTTTGCTAGTGTTTAGAACCTTACAAACTACACACGTTTCTAATACATTATTCTTTCCCTAGGTCTAGGTAACTACAAAAAATTGTCCTTGCCTTGGTAACCTCAGTGATGGCTCCAGAAAATGTCATTTCTAATTGAGCTTTGATATACTGAGCATAGGTGGAAAACACATCACAGGAAAAAGGCATTTCTGTAGAGATCAATTTTTTAAAAAGTAATCACCTTTTTCATATATGTTATTTAATTCTTATCTTTCAACCAACATCCTTAAATGACAAATGAAAATCGTGCTTTCCCAGCGGAGTGAATTAATTCTTAAACCAGGGTTTCTGAAAAGTTGAGAGAATGTGAATTGGTCTTGTCGTCTGGTCCTGGGTGACATTTCTCCTGTGCTTTTGAAAGCGAGGAGGCTGCTGTCGAACTGCAGAACTCTCCCTTCTCGGAGCTTCTAAGAGCATGAAAGCATCCTGCCTCCCAGAAGAACACGGGGTGCAGCAGCTGTAAAAAATATTTTACATTTTTACATGTAAAAATAACATTTTTACAAATTGGGGTGGTATTTTGCCTCTTTATTCCTTGGGTTATTGTCTTTTTTCTATCTCTGCTTATTTATTGCTTTATAGACCATTTTAATGTAGTACCTGAGAATCTTATTCATTCTCTTCTCAAGTGTGTTGGGGTTTAAGGCTTTGATTTGGGCATGGATTCTTGGCCCAGATGGGTTGGAAAACGGTCATGTCCATGGTCTGGACATGAATATGGATCCCAGAGAGGCTGGGTAAATATGCACCTGCCCTGTTGTAGCCTCCAATGGAAGCTGAAGTTGAAGACCAAACGTACTTTCCAAATTGTTGTTGACTCTGGAGCTGCCTGAAAGATGAAATCAGGTGACAGACACAGCGCAACAGGCAGGAAAAGCCAGGATGAAAATGTGGATGTGGCAGGAGGCTGGATCTGAAGGATTCTCTGTGATATTTTCTTTAATGGGTAGCAGGTGTGCAATTAAGGATGCTGCTATGGATTGAATTGTTTCCCTTAAAATTCATATGTTAATTCTAACCTCACTACCTCAGAATGTGACCTTATTTGGAGATGGGTTTTTACAGAGATAATTAAGTTAAAATGAGGTCATTAGGATGGGCCCCAATCCAATATGACTGGTATTGGGGAAATTTGGGCAGAGATAAGGACCCAGAATGCCGTGTGTAGATGAAGGCAGAGATTGGGGTAATGCTTCTACTTTAGAAATGCCAAAGATTGCCAGTAAACTACTGGAAGCTAGGGCAGAGGCAAGAACAGAGTCTTCCTCACATCCTTCAGAAAGAACCAATCCTGCCAACACCAAGATCTTGGACTACAAGCCTCCAAAACTGTGAGACAATAAAGCTCTGCTTAAGCCACACACTTTGTAGTACCCTGTTACGGCAGCCCTGGCAAAATAATACAGATGCCGGGGCATTATAGACATTCGTGCCCAATTGTATGTAACCCCACTGCTAGCTTTTCTAGATGAGGAATAATGGGAAGTTAGGTTTAAAAAAAAATGCAAGCGCACCTGTTCTAGTGATCATCCCCTCACAATAACACCTATGACATGAAAGTCAGCGACTATTCTTGAACAGTTGAACATAAAAACAGATGGGAGCTATGTCACATTTTCAGATGCAGAAAGCAGAGTGCAGAGAGAAGGGTTCTGTTGAGACCACACGATGAGTCACTGGTCAATGGTGGATGCCTGTATCAGTTGGCCAGGTGCATAGCAAAACACCATGAGCTGGTTCTCAAGTGTTAGCGATATCGCTGGTGGAAACGAACCTACTGCACTGCCAGTCATATGAAAGTATAGTACATGCGATTATATGCAGTACACAATACTTTATATACTGTTACTGGTTTATTTATTTACTATAATATGCTTTTTGTTGTTATTTTAGGGTGTACTTTTTCTGCTAATTAAAAAAAAGATAACCATAAAATAGCCTCAGGCAGGCCCTTCAGGAGGAATTCCAGAAGAAGGCATTGTTGCCATAGGAGATGACAGCTCCATGTGTGTTATTGCCCCTGAAGACCGTCCAGTGGGACAGAAGTGTCGAGGTGGAAGATAGTGATATTGATGATCCTGACACTGTATAGGCCTAGGCTAATGCGTGTGTTTCTGTCTTAGTTTTTAACAAAAAATTAAAAAAAAAAAAACTAAAAAAAATTTTAAATAGAGAAAAACTTATAGAATAAGGATATAAAGAAAGAAAATAGTTTTGTTCAGCTGTATAAATGTGTTTGTGCTTTAAGCTAAGTGTTATCACAAAAGAATCAGAAAGTTAAGAAAACTTAAAAGTTTATAAAGTAAAAAAGTTACAGTAAGCTAAGGTTAATTTATTATTGAAGAAAAAATTTTTTGAATAAATTTAATGTAGTCTAAGTATACAAAGTTTATGAAGTCTACAGTAGTGTACAGTAACGTCCTTCACATTCACTCACCACTCACTCACTGACTCACTCAGAGCACCTTCCAGTCCTGCAAGCTCCATTCATGGTAAGTGCCCTTTACAGTTATAGTATTTTCTCTCTTTTATACTGTATTTTTACTGTACCTTTTCTATGTTTAGATAAACAAGTGCTTGGCCATTGTGTTACAATTACAGCATTCTGCATAGTAACATGCCGTACAGGTTCGTAGCCTAGAAGCAATACCAATAGCCTTGGTGTGCAGTGGGCTATACCCTCTAGGTTTGTGTAAGTATACTCTAAGTACAGGTGTCCTCAAACTACAGCCCGTGGGTGTTTTTGCACATTTGTTTTTTTACTTCAAAATAAGATATGTGCAGTGTGCATAGGAATTTGTTCATAGTTTTTTTTTTAAACTATAGTCCGGCCCTCCAACAGTCTGAGGGACAGTGAACTGGCCTCCTGTTTAAAAAGTTTGAGGACCCCTGTGGATGTTCAAACAAGGATGAAATCTCCTAAAGACACATTTCTCAGAACGTATATTCCCACTGTTCAGCAATGATTGCATGCTAACAAGGCCTCTGAAATTGGCAGTGTTTTGGGAGTACTACTGTATAAAGTCCTCAATACCTGGCATGAATGAGTGAGTTTGTCAGAGTGTTTTCATCATTGACCGAATTTACACGACCTGAAAAACCCAGAGTCACTAGGGGCAAATGGAAAACATATTTTGAGAGGGAGAAAATGAAGCAAATCTTTACCCATTTCATAATTTGGCCACCGAGCCAGTATGAGATAATGCAGAATCCTAAAAATGATAGCCCTCTGTCTTGCCAAAGAAGTCAAACAAACAAACAAACAAACAAAAACCCCACAGTATTATCTTCATTTACAGGTAAGAGGAAAGACAAAAAGGTTTTTTCTCAAAAGTTAAGATTAGTCAGCAGACAGCTTTCACTTTTAAAAGTAATGTTAGTTAACCTGTTTCCACAAAAGGTATGAATCAGGAATGGGAATGGGGAGTGTAGAGAGAAAGAGAGAAATTAGAGAGAGAAGGGGAGAGAGAGGGAGAGATTTTATATGGAGATTTTATATGGGAGGTGTGGGTGGTTATATTTGAGTAGATTTCCTATACTGCTCCTAGATTCACTGAAGCAGGTAAGTTCTAGGGACAGAAACTTCCTATTAACATTCTTTCATATTAATTTGGCCTTTTTCAAATTATTATATAAGGCAACGTAAGTTGTTTAGCTATTTAACAATGTTCTGATTTTCTTTAATTTCTGGACTATGTAACACCTAGCCAAAGAAATAAACAACCCAAGAAAACAATAACATTTTTCTTCACACTTTGGCAAGAGTATTCAAAAGTCTGAAGATCTAGATCTGAGAGTTTGGTAAAAGTGAAACTGTGATTAGAAAACTGAATGCCACAGACTTACTGGTCTCTCCAGGGGAGATTTCAAGGTGATATATTTTCAGTGGAATGAATCGTGCATGTTTTTACGGTTACCAGTCAAAGTGAAGGTTACTCTGGATTAAAGCAATTTAGCTTCTATTCTACCAGCCTGATTAGTGAGAATGCCCCTGAATTCAGATTAATATTTATTGCTGGTGCCTACAACACTGATATATGACTTTGTTTTACAGTTATACTCAGGTCACTTTTCATGCCATTGGGAACTTTCGTTTTCCTGGGAAAGGTTAAAAGTGGAATGATTGCTAAGAATAATAATCCCTTGTATTCCTTTAAATGCTTTTCTAGTCTGTATAATACTTTCTCTTATATAATCTCTGCTGGAATAACTTTCTAACTTTTTACATTTGGCTCCCAGCAAATGTGAACTAGTTGTCTTTTTCGTAAGCCCCAACAAAACAAATTAAACTCTTAAGAAATATGCCAAAGTGAAGTTCTACCACACACCTTAGCCAATTGGCCAAAGTTAGCCTCACCAGCAAAGGGACAAATCAACACCATGTGCCTCATAATATGCTGCGCTGGACAGAACACAGCAGCGCTTGGGTGATATTCTTGCCAAAGATGCATAACCTGAATCTAATGATGAGACAACATCAGACAAGGCCAAATTGAGGGACATTCTACAATAACTGGTCTGTACTCTTCAAAAATGTCCATGTCATGTGACAGGGAAAGACTAAGGAACTGTTTGAGATTAATGGAAACTAAAAAGACGTGATAGCTGAATGCAATGCACGATCCAAGATTTTCATTTGTTATAAGGGAGAGTATTAGAATTATTGGGCAGACCTGAAAAAGGTCTGTATATCAGATAATTAAATTATATCAATGTTAATGTCCTGATTTGATTATTGTTGTGTGGTTATGTGAAAGAATATATTAAAGTATTTAAAGGTAAAGGGTATCATGCCTGCAACTTATTCTCAAACAATTCAGAATTTGTATTAGGAAAGAAAAAAAATCAAGCAAAATACAGTTAAAATGTTAACATCTGGGGGATCTAGATGAAAAGTATTTGGGAATTCTTGGGAATCTTGCAACTTCTTTGTAAGACTGACATTGTGTCAAAATTAGAAAAAAAGTTTTTAAGTACCTATGCAAATTAATTTTTGAAGGTCATCCTGTCTTCTGCTTCCTTTACCTTTCTAGATCCAGACATAGAATTGGCTATTTTTCCAAGCAGTCTTGATTTGTTTTTGTGGAAAGATAGTTTTATAAACCTCAATATGTATACTAAGCATACATAGTAAGTGTTTTGCACCTATACTGCCATCGTTAGTAAACAATTTTAGTGGATAGTTCTGGGAAAGATATTTTTTTCTCTTAAAGACGTGAGTTTATATTGCTATTTCCAATTCAGTTCTAACACTACTGTGTCCTTACCTAAATTATTTTCTACAATTGTACCTCCATTTCTTTTACACTGAAAAAAAATCTTGATTTTTAACAAAATAAATGTCATTGCTAATTTGCTTTATCTAACAATAAAAACAAAATAATCCCAAAACAATAACACCATTACTACAAACAATAACATGAAAGGATGAAGTTCAAGGTTTCTTATTTCATTCTTTTTGTCCTTAAAAATGCATTCCACTATGGATGTATATATACACATCTAAAGTGGTCTAAAGCCACTCACAATTCCTCATTTCTATGTGTCATAGAAATGCTTATTTAATGTATGATTATTCTTGTTCCATTTCAATTTGAGATTGTTAATATTTTTCCAAGTGACTGTTTTTGTTGGGTATTAGATGGTATTAGATGACTGTTGGGTATTAGATGACTGTTTTCTTTTGGGTATTAGATGGTTCTAGTTTTTTTCAGAGGAGAGCTAAACTCCCTATAGAGATGATGGGGGGACGTCAGCTGCTGAATGAACCTCCATAATTCTGTGTATGAATTTCATTTACACACCACTTGAACTATCATCAATAACTAAATCAATGTTATGTGTAAGATTCAAGTGCACAAACTGGATAAACGAACTCTGTCTTCTACTATTCAATAATCTTAAAATATATTAATATTATATCTAAGCTCCTGTGGGAAATATTTTTTGAATCTCTAAAACAGAGATTATCTCACATGTAAAGACAAAGTTGTTACCAGTTATACTAACTTAAATTTCAGCATTAACGCTTCCTGCTAGATTCTGATTCTTTCATTTAAACACAAGTAATTGTTCTATCCTCTGCCTTTTGCAGTCTAGGCTTACTCTGAGGACAGAGCTGCTTCATGTTGACCCGTTTCCAATATCCAGATTCAGAGATCAAATGTTCCAGATATTGAGTCCATCATTTCCCAGGCAGGCCCTCCTAAGAGTTTGGGGCGTTAGAGATAACGCCTTACGGGCTCAATGTTATTATGGGGCAATCTGACGCATGGGATGCTGGGTCTGCTGGATCTGCAGGGAGAGTGAATGGGAGGCTCATGAGGATTCAATTCAGGGTGGTTCTAAAGGAATTTCAGGGGCAAAGAAAGAGAAAAGCCTAATTGAATAAAAGATTTATGCCCCTGGCAAAGGGGCAGGAGTTGTGGGAGACCAGGGCAAAGCCATGGAGGTCATTTTCTTTTTTCTTTTTCTTTTTCTTTTTTTTTTTGGGGACAGAGTCTCACTTTGTTGCCCAGGCTAGAGTGAATGCCATGGCGTCAGCCTTGCTCACAGCAACTTCAAACTCCTGGGCTGGGCTTAAGCAATCCTGCTGCCTCAGCCTCCCAAGTAGCTGGGACTACAGGCATGCGCCACCATGCCCGGCTAGTTTTTTCTATATATATTAGTTGGCCTATTAATTTCTTTCTATTTATAGTAGAGACGGGGTCTCGCTCTTGCTCAGGTTGGTTTCGAACTCTTGAACTCAAACAATCCGCCTGCCTCGGCCTCCCAGAGAGCTAGGATTACAGGAGTGAGCCACCGCGCCCCGCCCATTGAGGTAATTTTCAGAGTGGTTTTACTGGTAGTTGAGGAAGCTACCCACTGACATTTTCTTACTTCATGGTTCTCACTGAGGTCTTGGATGTCTGGTAGCAAGCCTCCTCTCTCCCAACTGCACACACATACACACACATACACACACACACACACACACAAGAACCATAAATCCATCGAGGCAAGAAGAGCATTTTCCATGATTTTCCTTAGTTGTTCCAGATCAATCAAAGGAAAATTATCGTTTACGGTCATTTATAGTTTAGGTATTCCAAATTTTAGAATAGTTCACAAATTATTGACCATGATGAGCCAGCACATACAAACATAGGTGGGGCCCTCTTTTAAATTTGTGTACTGGATGTGTCTATAGTGGGTAGTTGCAGCCTAGGAATGCAAGCAGGACACCATTCTTTTTATAGATCTTACAGAAAATGCATGATTAGGGTAACACAGAGGCTACTCAGATGGATGGGTAGACAGAAAGCCCAATTTTTCTTCCTTACTTCAGATGATGCGTCTTTTGAATGGGATTCAGTGCATGGTTGGAGTCCAGCTAAGGCAGTCCTGGAAAGTCAGGAACCAAAAAAAAAAAAAAAAAAAATGTACAGCAATGATTTACCTTATCATTGTTTCTCATCCTGCAATGCCTCTGTTCTGTTCTGGTAGGAATTGCTACAGATCTCTCAAGACTGCAACAAACAGTTGTAAAATGTCTTGAAAATAAAGACCTCCAACTCAAAATTGCAGAATAAGGGAAAGCTTTAATTTCCTAGCCTACTCGGTATCTTCAAGTGATATTAATAATTGTTCTTTTAAACAAGCTTAAACTTAGTTCCCTGAGAAAGCAGTCAAGATACTCTTCATGAGAACTGAACTAATCTTTGTGATTAGGCCTCTTCCTTGCCAGGGAGCTGCCTTTTCTTCTCAGGGCAGAGCAGGGCCCCTGCTTGCCAATACTGACGCTGCACACCGTTGAGCAGATTAGAAACATGGACTCTTTTCTCAAGACTCTTCATTTTCTTCTGTTAGAAAATTGATGTAGTGAATATGCAAATCTATAATGTTTACAATATGAATGATACCACCTAGAGCTGTGCAGTTTACAACCTGCACATATGGTTGTCTCGGATGTGGTTTTCTTGTAACCAGGGGAACTTGTGGACAAGAAATCTTGTGATAAGATAGAGATGTCTGGCGTACAGGGAGTATGTGGACACTTCTGGTAGAGGAGGGGTGAATGGAGTGCTCATCAGTGGCCAGTCAATGAAAGAAGAAACACAGAAGAGACAGATTAAGCGAGGAAAATAATAAGTTCAGTTTTGGATATATAGAGACTCCTGTGGGATGTCTAGCCAAGATGACTTTTGGTAGTTATAGATGTTACTCTGGAACTCAAGACAGAAACCTGGACTGGAGATATCTGTTTGGGAGGATGTATAGAGTGAGAAGGAAAGAGGAGTAAGGATGAGACCCTTAGAAACAATATTAGCAGTTAAGAGAAGGGTGGAGGAAGAGAAGAACCACTTGGGATAGCCACAGAAAAAGGAGATCTGAGCATTGTGACTGGATTTGAAGATGGGATGGGAATTACACCTAATCCAATGCTTCTTAGTTGCAGCTCCCAGTGAAGGGAGATGAAAGCAGTCTTGTGTATACAACCTTTCCACCCCTGCTCAGCCACATAAGAATGGCCCCTGGGACTGAAGGCTTCTTTTCCAAGAGATAAGGAGCCCACATAGCCTGTGCTGGGCTTATGGCCTCACATGGGAATAGCTTTCCCTGTTTCAGACTCAATGTGTAATCCTTCGTTCTGCTACAGCACATTAGTCAATGACCCTCAGTCAGCCCCCAGCTTTCTGTATTTCAAACACCAGGGAGGATGGGGACGTGCTTCTACTGCAGCACAAAGTGAGGTGCAGGTAGCCACACTGCCTGCATTAGCCGCAGAGTGGGTCTTCTAGCTATGGGTACCAGCATACTGTGAGGGGATGGATCTGTGAACTCTTTGTCTCCACTTGCTATAAGTAAACACTGTGCTAGTTGAGCCCGGTATGTGTGTTGTCTTTTCTCAAAGACCTCAAATCATCCATTTATTTCCTCCCTGGATAGCATTTATCTACTTTTGACCTTGGCCACAACCATGTCACAGTCTATCCTGCAGATAGCCTGATCACTAAATGAAGGGTGAAGCAGATTTGGTGTAGTGAGCAAGGGCGCTGAGAAGACACCTTGCCTTTGCATAATGGAAGTGAGACCCCATCCCAGGGTGTGCTGGCTCCTGGGGGTGGGGGGTGATCAGGCCCTCAAAAAGGCCTTCAGTATACTTTGTCCGGCCAACAAAGGTAAATAGGACAGTGAGAATGGCCCTGTGAACCTTGATGGAATTAACTAGATGAATGTGGGCAAAAATTAAGGAGGTAGGAAAGCCCAAAGCCAGACAATCTCCTGGTTACTGACCCACTGCCTTTATGCTACCAGCCTGGGCCACCTGGGCCCAAGTACTCACTGACAGTTGCACCCAGTCTTTACCTAGTGATGCTCTAATAATAGCAATGCCAATAATGACCAAGTTAAAATGAGAAACTTCTCCAAGGCTGACCTGGGTAAGATGAAATAGCAATATGACCAAATGCTCAGAGAACCCATGCCCTCTTGGACTGCCCACTTGCTGGATAAGAGAGCAATCCAGACTCTCTTCTGGAAGGAGTGGAGAAGCCTGGGTCAGATGAGGGAGGACCCATTGTTACATTGGATCTTTGCTCACACCGAAGAGGTCAATTCCTCAGGGTTGGACAAAGATGACAAAGATGGCAACAAACCAATCTATCTGAAACCTGGTTACCTTCCTAAACTGCAATAATCCTAGTAATACTTTCCAGGAGCCATCAATTTGGTTAGAACCCTAGGAGGCTCCAGATGGCTCTACGCCAATCCACCAGGGGATTTAGATGATATAGCACTGTCTTGACAGCTAACATGGGACTTAATGAAATGGGAGCATCCCAACAGGCAGACCCCCTTAAACCTCTTGGTCTCCCCAGGAAGGACTATGAGGGAGATGATTGAAAACTGTACCATAATGAGTCCACATGAGGCCCTGCCAAAAACATAGCCACAGTGGTGAGTGGTGGCCACTCCCTCACATACAAGCCAAGCAAGACCCCAAGCTACTATCAGGAGGGGGCCAAGAGATAAAAGGGGCCATGGAAAAGGAAGGGCCCAGGCTGAGTCCTGGACCCAAGATAAGGGTTATAGGTCCATGACTGGTCCATGGCTGTTTATACAGGGGGTCACCAAAGAAGGGAAAGATGGAATGCCTACTGAACAACTAAAGAACTAGTACAAGCTGATGGAGGATCCTGAGATGTTAATGTTAAGAGCTTGGTTCAAACAATCAAGCAGGAGGAATGTTCGTTTGACTGGGATGATCTTGCTGTTGGGTCCCTGCCCTAGGAGTTCCCACCAACACCCCAAGGAGACAAAAGGTAGAGATATGAGCCACTTCCAGAGAGGAGCAATGGAGGGATGAACCAGTGCCACCACTGTATCCTCACCTAATCCCTTTGAAGAAGACATACTAGAGATGGAGCTAAGGTTTGGGCCCCTGCTGGGAACCAATGGCCTATGCCCTAGTATAGGTGGAAGGGAAAAGGGTGATACACAAACTTTTATGGATCTCTTGGACACCAGGCCTCAGGTCACTATCATTCCTGCCCCTGGCTATGGGCAAGGATGACAAGTGACCCTAGGAGATTCGGAACTAACACTGTCATATATGGAAGAAAAGTCACCATGCACTTAATTGTGGGCCCCTTTGGCACGGTCAGTGATTGTGGTTTCCACTGCTAGATGCATAATAGGTATAGAAATTTTGTCCTCATGTACACAAGGCACCCATTGCCATTCTGGAGTTACATCCCACCAAATGGTTTCATCATGGGATGTGTTTTATTCATACACTTGTATTAAGAAAATAAAAATCTCAGGACCACCCCCCTACCAACTTCTTACAAAAAACAGAAGATAAAGGCCTTAGGCACCCATGAAGGACTAACCCCACAGTTCATTCATTGAAGAAATTCTTTGCTGCCCTCCCATAAGCAAGGACATGCACATTGCAACTTTAGTTCTGCAGGCTAGGTCTAGCTTCTAAAACTAAAGTTTGTTCAATTCCACACTAATAATGAATTACAAGTTTATCTTCCTTTGAGTGGGCCATGCTTTCTCTTTTCTTGTATACTTTGTGATTTACTTAGTTGTTGAAAGTTGAACATTTGAATCTAATAATGTGGTAACTCTAGCAATCAGATTCTTCCCCTTTCCCCAGGGTTTGCTATTTTTGTTTCGTTTTGTTGATTGTTGTAAGCTGTTCGTGTGCTGAGGATCAGCCTGAGGTGTAAACTTAAGGTCTAGGGGCTTTTCTGAGTCTGTGCCTTTCTCTGGGTATGTGTGGTAACTTTCTAATTTCCACTGCATATGTGGTTATTTCAAATGTCCTAGTCTTTAATGGCAGGCTCTCAAAATGGGAAGAGAGAAAAATGAAGGCAGGGAAAAGCCCACTTATCTTTTGAACTCCTGCCAGTCACTGTGAAGGTGGGGACAGGGGTGCTGCAACAATAGGAGGAAGTGCAACAACAAAACAGCAATGGCTGCCTGTTTGCACCTCTATGGTCAAAAGCAGAAATCATCAATCAGAGCACAGATTCCCCCATCATTGGAGGACAGGTCCTTTTTACCCACTCTGGGCAGAGCTACATGTAAGCTGTTCCAGGAACACCTGCACAGCTACCTGCCAAGCAGCTGAGGGGTGAGGGAGTAGCTAGAGCTAAAATGAACTGAAATTAATTGCAATTTACCACCCAAGCCTTCCTCTGGAAATTGCAAGCCTTCCATCACTCCAGAGTTCCAAAATAGTTACTCCATATTCTGACAATGCATTTAGCTGTCTAGGTGCAGATACCGATTCCTGGTGCTTCCTACTCCACCATCTTTCCAGAGTCATCTTACATAAATTTGCATTATTGCATATAAATGAAAATTACATTGTTACCACATACCTTACTTACCTGAAAAACTTTTTAAGAACTCACTCAAGTGTAGAAATACAATACTGCTACTGAAAACTCGGGACTTGTCCTCAAGGCTGCATCAGAAGAACGAGAACAAGTGGTTTGAGCCTCGAGAAGGAAAGAGAAGTTTATTACTTTGCTGGCAGAGGAAAATGATAGACTTTCTCATCTCAAAATCCAAATTCCTGAACATAAGCAGAAATACGGAGTTTTTAAGGGGAGGCCCTCAGTCCTAGGCTATGGCTGTTAATGATGCTAATCATCTCATCTCTGTCCCTCTCCGCCAAAGACAAAGCCTGTGACCTCTGCTCAGCTGGGAGACTGGTACAGGTCCTAGGGTGACAGAGCCATCTCCTATAACACAAAGAACTAAAGACATTTCCCTGTCCCTCCTAACCACTTGCCTGAGGCAGAGATGCAAAGAGTGGGGAGATTTGAAAGAGACAGGAAATATTTGTCTTTTTTACCTAGGCTATTCCTTCTGTTACATGTTCCCCACTCTCAATTTTATGCTTCCATATCTATGGGAGGAGGTGTGAAGCCTCAGGCTAAGTGCTTTCTTTTAGCTTATATATATTGCTTGTTTTTAGGAAGTTGGTTCGAGCTGGGCTGATCGTAGTACACTTTGGGATGAAACAAAAGGGCAAGTACATGGGCACAAGGGGCCAACCAATCAATGTAAAGGGCAAGCGCATGGACAAGTCATGCACCCAGGGTATAAAGGGCTCTGTCCCACAGTGCGCGGGGTCTTTGTCCAGATAGAGGCTGCTGTATTGGTGCTCTGGGACTTGGACCCTAGTCAATAAAACTCCTTTTGATGATTTCAGCGTCAGTGACCCTGTCTCTTTGTTCTGTGGTCCTACAGTTTCCCACTCTAACTGAGGGATGATTACTCTATCACCATACATTACAATGATCTTCTTCCTCCTTGAGTTACTTCTCATAGTGAAACCACACAGAAATGTAAGTGAAACCTTGAAATGTAAAAAGAAACCTAGCTTCTATTTGTTCCTGGAATTGAATTTGAATGAATTTAGGAAGGGAGGTGATTCCTCTCGGAAATTAGCTGTGTAAAAACAAATCAAAGGAACAAAAGTCAGTTATATAATTTTGGCAAACAGAGAATTTAACTGTGGAGAGAACAGCCATGTAGTTTTACTTTATACTAAAGTGATACTTTTTCTTCCTAAGTGGAGTAAAGATTTTTAAAGTTGCATTCAAGTGTTTATACCAGTGGTCCCCAACATTTTTGGCACCAGGAACTGGTTTCACGGAAGAAAATTTTTCCATGGACGGTGGCGGGGGATGGTTTCAGGATGATTCAAGTGCATTACATTTATTGTGTACTTTACTTCTATTATTATTGCATTGTCACTTGCCATTCACCGATAGAGTTTTGATATGAGTCTGCAAGTAATTGATTTATTATGGTCTCTGTGCAGTCAAACCTCTCTGCTAATGATAATCTGTACTTGCAGCCTCTCCCCATTGCTAGTGTCACCACCTCAGCTCCACGTCTGATCATCAGGCATTAGATTCTCATAAGGAGTGCACAACCTAGATCCCTTGCATGTGCAGTTTACAGTAGGATTCATGCTCCTATGGGAATTTAATTCCACTGCTGATCTGACAGGAGGCAGAGCTCACGTGGTGATGTGAGTGATGGGGAGCGGCTGTAAATACAGATGAAGCTTTGCTGGCTTGCCCACCCACCTCCTGCTGTGCAGCCTGGTTCCTAACAGGCCCCAGACAGCGTTAGTCCATGGCCCAGGGGTTGGGGACTGCAAGTTTACACCATTTGTGGCATATCGACTTCCTTTTAAAAGCTGCCTTATTGAGTTGCCATATGAAATGAATTTTTCCAGAATCCTTGAAGCATTTAACCTAAAATTTTTCCTTCAGTATATGACAGTGACTAGATTTTTCTGCCTGTACAACACTTCAACTTCATGGAAGAGGTAAGGTCTTGGTGGACAGCTCAGCTTAGCATAGTTTAAAAGGTTCATGAGCATGCCTGACACCATACCTGAAACTCACTCTAGCCTTAAGTGGATAACTACCTTCCTTCTTATTTTAGCTTCATCCAAAGCAAAAAAGAAATTTTGGTGCACTGATTATTTTTATTATACATAAAAATTACACAGAATTTGACAAATGTAAGATGACATATATTCACCACTGTAATATAATGCAGAATAGTTTCACTGCCCTAAATATCTTCTGTGCCCTGCCTACTTATTCCTCCTTCACCCAACCACTGGCATTTATTCAAATAAATATTTGCTTACTACCAGATCATCTCATGGAGCACTAGTGACATACAAATACAGTTTTGGAAACAATGGACTAAAGTTGCTTTAGCCATGGCCAAGCAGCTATAGTCTATCCAACAAGATAGCAGCTTGAATTTTTCTGAGAAAGGAACATTACTGCTTCTAAGCATTGCTTAAGCGGTGGAATGTGAATTTAGAAATGCTGACATTTCGGCCGGGCGCGGTGGCTCATGCCTGTAATCCTAGCACTCTGGGAGGCCGAGGCAGGCGGATTGCTCAAGGTCAGGAGTTCAAAACCAGCCTGAGCGAGACCCCATTTCTACCATAAAAATAGAAAGAAATTAATTGGCCAACAAATATATATATATATATATCTCAGCCGGGCATGGTGGCTTATGCCTGTAGTCCCAGCCACTCGGGAGGCTGAGGCAGGAGGATCGCTTGAGCCCAGGAGTTTGAGGTTGCTGTGAGCTAGGCTGACACCATGGCACTCACTCTAGCCTAGGCAAGAAAGCGAGACTCTGTCTCAAAAAAAAAAAAAGAAAAGAAATGCTGACATTTCATGTAGTTACAACATTGAGCGAGAGCCAGACCTCGTGAGTATGAGGTCAACATGGTATAGGATGGGGAGTGGAACAAATTAAGAGAAAGACTGACTTCTGATTGTATCTTTTTTTTAATTATATATATATATATATTTTATATTTCGGCATATTATGGGGGTACAGATTTTAAGGTTTCAATAAATGCCCATTTCCCCCCCTCCCCCCAAAAGTCTGAGTCTCCATCATGACCATCCCCCAGATGGTGCACATCTCACTCATTATGTATGTATATACCCGCCACCCGCCCCCCTCCCACCTGCCCAATACCCTATTACTGTAGTACCTATGTGTCCACTTAGGTGCTACTCAGTTAATACCAGTTTGCTGGAGAATATATCTGGTGCTTGTTTTTCCATTCTTGGGATACTTCACTTAGTAGTATGGGTTCCAGCTCTAACCAGGAAAATATAAGATGTGCTATATCACCATTGTTTCTTAGAGCTGAATAGTACTCCATGGTATACATATACCACATTTTATTAATCCATTCTTGGATTGATGGGCACTTGGGCTGTTTCCACAGCCTTGCAATTATGAATTGTGCTGCTATAAACATTCGATGCAGGTGTCTTTTTTGTAGAGTGTCATTGGATCATTTGGGTAGATGCCCAGCAATGGGATTGCTGGATCAAATGGTAGATTCACTTGTATCGCTTTAAGGTATCTCCATATTGCTTTCCACAGAGGTTGAACTAGTTTGCAGTCCCACCAGCAGTGAAGGAGTGTTCCTCTCTCTCCGCAACCACGCCAGCATTTATTGTTTGGAGATTTTTTGATAAAGGCCATTCTCACTGGGGTTAAGTGATATCTCATTGTGGTTTTGATTTGCATTTCCCTGATGATTAGGGATGTTGAGCATTTTTTCATATGTTTGTTGGCCATTCTTCTGTCTTCTTTAGAAAAGTTTCTGTTCAAGTCCTTTGCCCACTTTTTAATGGGGTTATTTGATGTTTTCTTCCTGATTTTCATGAGTTCTAAGTATATTCTACTTATCAGTCCCGTATCGGATGCATAGGATGCAAAAATTTTCTCCCATTCTGTAGGTTGTCTGTTTGCTTTCATGACTATTTCTTTGGCTGTGCAGAAGCTTTGTAGTTTGATCATGTCCCATTTATTTATTTTTGTTGCTGCTGTGATTGCCTTTGGGGACTTCTTCATAAACTCTTTGCCGGGCTGATGTCTAGGAGAGTGTTTCCAACATTTTCCTCTAGAGTTCTAATAGTTTCATACCTTAGGTTTAAGTCTGTTATCCAGCGTGAGTTGGTTTTTGTGAGAGGTGAAAGGTGTGGGTCCTGTTTCAGCCTTCTGCAGGTGGCTATCCAGTTTTCCCAGCACCATTTATTGAAAAGGGATTCTTTTCCCCAGCGTATGTTTTTGTCTGCTTTGTCAAAGATTAGATGGCTATATGAGGATGGTTTTATATCAGGATTCTCACATCTGTTCCACTGGTCAATATTCCTATTTTTGTGCCAATACCATATTGAATTAATTACTACAGCTTTGTAGTATAGTTTGATATCTGGCATATTAATGCCTCCCATTTTGTTTTTGTTGCCTAGAATTGCTCTTGATATTCGGGGTCTTCTTTGGTTCCATACGAAGCGTAAAATTATTTTTTCTATATCTGTGAAGTATGCTGATTGGATTTTAATAGGTATTGCATTGAATCTGTAGATCAGTTTGGGTAGTATAGACATTTTGATGATATTGAGTCTGCCGATCCACGAGCATGGTATGGATTTCCATCTGTTTACATCCTCTGCTATTTCCTTCCTCAGTGTTTCATAGTTCTCCCTGTAGAGGTCTTTCACGTCCTTGGTTAAATATATTCCTAGGTACTTTAATTTCTTTGTTGCTATTGTGAAGGGAATTGAGTCTTTGATTTGGTTCTCAATTAGATTGTTGTTGGCGTATATGAATGCCTCTGATTTCTGTGTATTGATTTTTTCTCCTGAGACTTTACTAAATTCATTGATCAGTTCCAGGAGTTTCTTGGTTGAATCTTTGGGGTTTTCTAGATACAATATCATATCATCAGCAAACAGTGAAAGTTTGATCTCTTCTGCCCCTATTTGGATACCTTTGATTCCATTTTCCTGTCTGATTGCTGTAGCCAAGACTTCCAGCACTATGTTGAACACAAGTGGAGATAGTGGGCAGCCTTGACTGGTTCCAGTTATTAGCGGGAATGATTTCAATTTTTCCCCATTCAGTATGATGTTGGCTATGGGTCTGTCATATATGGCTTGTATCATTTTTAGGTATGTCCCTTCTATGCCTATTTTCTTAAGTGTTCGTATCATGAAAGGGTGTTGAATTTTGTCAAAAGGTTTTTCTGCATCTATTGAAAGAATCATGTGGTCTTTGTTTTTGCTTCTGTTTATGTGGTGAATTGCATTTATAGATTTACGTATGTTGAACCATCCCTGCATCCCTGGGATGAAGCCCACTTGGTCGTGGTGGATTATTTTTTTGATAAGTGTCTGGATTTGGTTAGCTAAGATTTTGTTGAAAATTTTTGCATCTATATTCATTAGGGATATTGGTCTGTAGTTTTCTTTTTTTGTTGCATCCTTTCCTAGTTTTGGTATCAGAGTAATATTTGCTTCATAAAAGGTGTCGGGGGGGTTTCCGTTCTTCTCAATGTTGTGGAATAGTTTCTGCAAGATAGGTACTAGTTCTTCTTTGTAAGTGTGGTAAAATTCAGGTGTGAAGCCATCTGGACCGGGACTTTTCTTTTTAGGGAGATTTTTAATTGCTGTTTCTATTTCAGCTGTTGAGATTGGTCTGTTCAGGGAATCTATTTCTTCCTGGTTGAGCCTAGGGAGGCTGTGTGTTTCTAGAAATTTGTCCATTTCCTCCACATTTTCCAGTTTGTGTGCATAAAGATTTTTGTAGTATTCATAAATTGTATCTTGTATCTCTTTGGGATCAGTTGTGATATCTCCTTTTTTGTTCCTGATGGAGCTTATTAGAGATTTCTCTTTTCTGCTTTTCGTTAGCTTAGCCAATGGTGTGTCAATTTTGTTTATTTTTTCAAAGAACCAACTTTTTGTTTTATTAATTTCCTGAATAGCTTCCCTGTTTTCAATTTCATTTAGTTCTGATTTAATCTTGTTGATTTCACTTCTTTTGCTGGGTTTGGGGTTGGTCTGTTCTTCTTTTTCCAGCTCTTTGAGTCGTTTCATTAGATTGTCTATTTGTGATCTTCTTGTCTTTTGGTGGCATTTATGGAGATAAACTTTCCTCTCAGAACTGCTTTAGCTGTGTCCCAGAGGAGTTGATAACTTGTCTCTCCATTGTCGTTTTCTTCGTAGAATTTTTTTATTTCTGTCTTGATTTCTTCATTTATGAAGTAATCATTTAGTAATAGGTTGCTTAATTTCCACGTTTTTGTGTAGAAATGTGAGTTTCTGTTAAGGTTGATTTCTAGTTTTATTCCACTGTGATCTGAGAAGGTACATGGTATGATTTCTATTTTTTTAAATTTCTTGAGATTTTCTTTGTGTCCTAGGATATGGTCAATCTTAGAGAATGTCCCGTGAGCTGATGAGAAGAACATATATTCAGTGGATTTGGGGTAGAATGTTCTGTAAATGTCAGTCAGACCCAATTGTTCTAGAGTTTTGTTTAAGTCCATTATTTCTTTATTAATTTTCTGTTTGGAGGATCTGTCTCGTGCCGTCAGTGGGGTGTTGAAATCTCCGGCGATTATGGAGTTGCTATTAATCCATTTGCTTAGCTCCAGTAAGGTTTGCTTTATGAATCTGGGTGCACCTAAGTTGGGTGCATATATATTTAAAATTGTTATCTCTTCTTGTTGAACTGTGCCCTTCACCATTATATAATGACCCTCTTTGTCTTTCACTACTTTTGTTGGTTTAAAAACTAAATCGTCTGAAATTAGAACTGCCACACCAGCCTTCTTTTGGCTTCTATTTGCTTGGAATATTGATCTCCACCCTTTTATTTTTAGTCTATATGCATCCTTGCAGGTTAGATGTGTTTCCTGAAGACAGCATATACTTGGCCTGTATTTTCTTATCCATTCAGCCAGCCTATGTCTTTTGAGTGGAGAGTTTAAGCCATTCACATTTATTGAGAGAACTGATAGGTAAGGTAGATTACTGATCATTCTGTTAGGTTGGATGTTGTTGCTATGATTTCTGTCTTGAGCCATTGTAATATCTGGCCTTTAATATCTTTGGGTTTTGGTTGTTTTTATATCCGTGGGTTATTATTATGATGTTCCGTGCGTAACGCTGTTTTAAGTACTTCTTGTAGGGCTGGTCTTGTCTTGGTGAATTCTCTGAGCCTTTGCTTGTCTGAGAATGTTTTTATTTCTCCTTCATATACGAAGCTTAGTTTTGCAGGGAATAATATTCTAGGCTGGGCATTGTTTTGTTTCAAAAGAGTGAGAATGGGGCCCCAGTCTCTCCTTGCTTGTAAAGTCTCATTAGAGAAGTCTGATGTTATTGGAATTGGCTTTCCCTTGTATGTTACTTGCTTCTTTTGTCTTACAGCTCTTAGAAGGGCCTCTTTAGTTGATACTTTGGTCAGTCTGATTACTGCATGTCGTGACATCTTCCTGTTTCCATTGAATCTTCCAGGGGTCCTCTGAGCTTCTTGAACTTGTATATCAAGATTTTGAGCAAGGCCTGGGAAATTTTCCTTTATTATATCTTCAAACAGCTTGTCCAACCCTTGAGTGTTGTCTTCTTCCCCTTCTGGTAACTATGACCCTCACATTAGGTTTCTTCACATAATCCCACAGCTCTTGTAGGCTTTGCTCTTTTCTCTTGTTTCTCTGCTCTATTTCTGTGACTGATTCATTTAATTGGAGGGTGTTATCTTCAAGCTCTGAGATTCTTTCTTCTGTTTCATCTACCCTGTTCTTGAGACTTTCCACTGTATTTTGTAGTTCCTTGAATTGATTCTTCATTTCCAGTAGTTCGGTCACACTTTTCTTCATTGTGTCTATTTCTTTTCCCATATCCTGGAGGCTTTTTGTGGTTTCTTTGTGTTGGTTATTGAGTTGTTGTTGCAGCTGGGTGAGTGTTCTTATGATCCACATATGAAATTCCTCTTCTGTCATATTGGTTGCCTGATTTGGGTTGGTGTCCGTTTCTAGGGGGCTGGTGCTCCTCTTTGGGGTGTGTTTTCTGTTTGGTTGTTCATATTTCCTGAGTTCTTTTGCTGATTTCTTCCCATGTCAATCAGTTGTTGTTTCTTTCCTTAAGTGATTGTTTGGGTATTCACACACCTTGTTTAGTTTCTGAGGCGTTAGGTGGTGTCTGTGGGTGAAATTGGACCACTCCCTGTATATTGAGTCAGTGGGTGCCGTGGAAAGGCTGTGCAAGATGCCATCCCTGTCAGTAGGTGGCGTTTGCTTGGAGGAACAGGCTATGCTGTTGATTTTGTGTCCTGTTATCAGCTCTTGTTCTGGGCGGAGCTGGGTTGGGTAAGCCTGCCCTCAGGCCGTTAGCAGGGCTCAAAGTTCTGTTCTCTGCTTCCAGGGAAAGCTGTCAGGGCAGGGCTGGAATGGTCCTGCTCAGCCAGAAAGTCTGCGTGTGGGGGTGGGGCTGTCTGAGACCCGCAGTCTGGAGCAGGCCTTGCTTCTTTCCACCCTCCCCAAGTCCGCAGCTATCCTGCGCCTCCTTCAGCAGGCCAGACCACAAGCCACCAGGCCTCCCCGGACTGTGATGCCGGCGGGGAGGTTCCCTGCACAGGAACGCCACCTGGGTTGGGCACACGGCCTCCTCCTGGGAGGAGGGTTGCCCTCTAGCACGCCAATCCGCCCCTGGAGGCACACACACCTCAGTAGGCTGTTCACGTATAACCTTTCTGTGCCCCGGGCAATGCTAGCCCTCAGTGCAGGGGATCTGGTCTGCAGGTCCGACCTCTGGGTCCCAGAGTTCAAACTGTATCCCCACCAGGGAGAGGATTTCTGGTCCCAATTCACCCACAGTGAGCCCAAGCTGGGTCTATGTCTCTCAGCCTCTGAGTCGGCACTGTTCTCCTGGGAACACCATGCCAGCAGCACCTGGGAGGGCGGGCGGGTAGGGAGCTCACAGTCTGAGTTCCCCTGAGTCAGCTGTAGGGTCCCAAAAGGGAAGGTCCCGTTCCCTGGAGGTGCCTCTGGCTGGTGGCTGTATTGTCTCTCTGGGCAGCTGCGGGTAGGGTCGGCGGAGGGGAGGAGGAGGCAATATGGCGCCTGCCACGCTGCTCGGGTCTGTGCACACGGAGGTGCCCGGAGGAAGTTGGGAACCTGGTGCCACGTCTGCTACAGGCTCACCGCTGGCTGGCGGCGGCGGTCTCTGGGCTGATGTCCGCTGGTCTCTCCACCCGCTGGGGAGCCCACCAGCAGTCCCAAATGCAGGGGATGGGAAACAGCAAATCCACCTACCCTTGCCGCTGGTCTCCGGGCTGCTCCGGTGGTCTCAGCCTCCAGTTCTCCTCCACAGCCTCCTCCCGTGGAGTCTGCCGGGGTCTCAGGTACCCCTCCTTCCAGCCCTCGTCCGCTGTATGCTCGTCTTCTTGCTTCTTTCCTCTAATTTCTGCTAGAATCTATCTTTTCTGCAGAGACACTCTGTCTGGCGGTGTTATTCGTCTGCCATCTTGCTCCACCCCTGATTGTATCTTTTAAGTATTTGGATTTAGTTATGCCTAAATCCAGCCTCATCTCCGAACTTTTCAGTTACATAGCTGATACATTCTCATTTTTGATTAAGGCAGTTTGAGTTGGGTTTCTGAATGACTCAAAAAGCCTTAACTACTCCAGAATTTGGTTATGAAAATGAGGTCTTCCATGGGACAGACCCTAAATTGGACTTGTACAAGACAAGATATATCTATCACAGGCCAGTGAAAACATTTCTATCCTGGTTGAGCAGCGAAGATTCCTGATAGGTGATAGCAAAGCAGCCAGCTAAACTGCCACCTGTTACTGTTTAGTGGACTTCATTTCTTAGAGCAGTTTTAGGTTCACAGCAAAATTGGGCAGAAAATAAAGAGAGTTCTCATCTATTCCCTGCCCCTACAACTGTAAAACTTCCCCCACTATCAACATCCCACACCAGAGTGGCACATTTAATATAATTGATGCCCCATATTGACACATTGTTATCACCCAGTCTACAGTTTACATCAGGGTTCATTGCTAGGCACTGTACATTCTATGGGTTTTGACAAATGCATAATGACAAGTATCCACCATTACAGTATCATACACAATAGTTTCACTGCCATAAGTATCCTCTGTACTCTGCCTATTTTTCCCTTCCTCCCCCCTAACTCCTGGCAACCACTGATCTCTTTACTGTCTCCATAGTTTTGCCTTTTCCAGAATGTCATATAGTTGGAATCATATAGTATGAAAAGAAGCCTTTTCAGATTGGCTTCTTTCACTTGGTAACATGCATTTAAGTTTCTTTTGTGCCTTTTTCTTGGCCTGATAGCTCATTTCTTTTTAGTGCAGAATAATATACCATTGTCTGGATGTACCACATTCAGTATCTACTGAAGAAAATCTTGGTTGCTGACTAGGCGCAGTGGCTCACACCTGTAATCCTGGCTGTCTGGGAGGCTGAGGCAGAAGAATCCCTTGAGGTCAGGAGTTCGAGACCAGCTGAGCAAGAAAAAGACCCCGTCTCTACTAAAAATAGAAAAAAATTAGCTGGGCATGGTGGCTGGTGCCTGTAGTCCCAGCTACTCAGGAAGCTCAGGCAAGAAAATAGCTTGAGCCCAGGAATTTGAGGTTGCTGTGAGCTGGGCTGATGCCACAGCACTCTGGCCCAGGCAACAGAATGAGACTCTGTCACACACACACAAAAAAAATTAACAAAATCTTGGTTGCTTCCAAGTTATTGCAAGTAAGAACAAGGCTGCTATAAATATCCGTGTGCAGGTTTTTGTGCTGACATAAGTTTTCAATGTCTTCAGGTAAATACAAAGAACATGACTGCTGAATCATGTGGTAAGCGCATGTTTAATTTTGTAAAAAAACTGTCAAACTATTTCTTTTAAACTATTTGGAATGCAACAACAAAATACCATAAACTGGGTAGTTTATAAACAACAAAAATTTATTTCTCATCATTCTGAATACTGGAAAGTCCAAGATCAAGGCAGTTGTAGATTTAGTATCTGGTGAGGGCCTTCTCTCTGCTTTATAGATGATACATTTTAGTTGTGTCCTAACATGGAAGAAGGGACTAGTTAGCTCCATGGGTTTTCTTTTATAAGGGCACTAGTCTCATTCATGAGGGTTCTATTCTCATGACCTAATAACTCACAAAGTTTCTACCTTCTAATGCCACCGTTCTGGGAGTTAGGATTTCAACATATGAATTTTGGGGAGACAAAAAGCATTTAGTCCACTATACTGTCTTCCAAAGTGGCTATACCAGTTTACATTCCCACTAACAAGGAATAAAAGTTCCTGTTGGTCCATATATCCTTGTCAACATTTGGGGTCATCAGTGTTTTGGATTTGGGCCATTCTAATAGGTATATAGTGGTATATCATCATTGTGATTCATAATTCCCTAATGACATATGATGTTGAATATATTTTCATAAGCATATTTGACATCTGTATATAATTTTTGACGAAGTGCCTATTCAGGCCTTTTGTCTACTTGATCAAGTTATTTTTCTTACATTTGAATTTTAAGAGTTCTTTGTAAATTTTGGATGACAGTCCTTTATCATGTATGTCTTCGAACTCCTGGTTTCAAACTCCTGACCTTGAGTGATCCTCCTGCCTTAGCCTCCAAGAGTGCTAGGATTACAGGCATGAGCCACTGTACCTAGCCTATCAGGTATGTATTTTGCAAATATTTTCTCCCTGCTTGTTTTTCAATAGAATAAGATTATATCCTTGTACCAAGGCTTGATGTTGGGAGATTTGGTGGGAAAACATCAGGATATTAGGGTGTGTTGGTTATAGTCTACCTGCAAACTTCAGTAAATTTTTATAGATGACAAGAATCTATCAGATGTGGCCTGCCTAAAAGGTGGGGGGGGGGGCGGGGAGAAATTACAGCTCTTCTAAGAAAGATAACATTTTCCATGTGTCCAGAAATCCAATATGGTTGAATAGCAGATGGGATTGAGCTTCGCAGAGTTAAAAACCTGGATTCTCTACACCGAGCTAAAGTTAAAGGAAGCAAATAAGGATAAATGTGGTTAGATATAAGATTGAGATCTGAAGACATTTGATTCTTCAGTCCCCAACATATCCTTTTGGGCTGTTTTTGTTGACAAAGTTGTTAACTACTCCCATTGCAAAAACCACTCCATGCGGGTGGGGTGAGGGGAAGGAGAACTATGTTTCTCCAACCCAGGTCTATAGTTCTGCACTGCCAAGAAGCTCACTACCAAGTTGGATGCTGAAAACTTACAGAATAGATGAAGCACTAGAACTTGTTGGTACATTATAGAATCCCTCAGATTTAGCTCTTGATGCAAGAACCATAACTAGTCAAGATCTGTGGAGTTGAACAAATCAACACAGGCTAATAAACTTAAAAGGAGATGTGTTGTCAGAGAAACCCCCAAGCCTGTCATCCCAAAAGCCAAAAACCAACAGAAAAACCCTGATGCAATCTTTAGGCTACAGAACCTACACCAGTTGGAAATAGACTAATATAGTGCGTGCCCCAGTAAGTGAATTCTCACTAATGCCATCTTAGCCAGGATCAGAGCAATGGTCATAGGACAGGATTGGGGAAAGCCAAGCTGGTTGATTCAGAAATTCACTCTACTATCTTGGCAAGAAGTATGTGCTATCCTTGTCTAGCAGTGTTTATTGATGTTATGAACCAGTGACTTATGTATTTTGTTACACCATTTTCCCATTTCCAAAAGGAATTTTATTACAGTCATGCTGTTTTCCCTCCATTATTTTATACTGGAGATATAGAGGATGGATAAATATGTAATTTAGCCCAGGATACCATAACACAAAAACCTAGGAGAAATGTGCATCTCTCAGAGATCCTAAAGCTTACCTGTAGGAACTTGTGCAATGTTAGGCTGTTTCCCTTTCTAGAAGAGGAGTATGATGTATGTAGATGGATGAATTTTATTAGTGGGGAGAGTTTTGATAATTGTTTATGTAAGGAAAAGAATGTATGTGAAAATTGGGCAACTGAGAGATGCAATCGATAGATAATCTATAGTTTGGGTCTGTCTGGTATCCTTCCTTTTGGTACTCACACCTTGATTTATTTTGGGAAGCCATCCTGCCCCCATTTCATCCATGAGATTACAATGGGACAGATTCAATCCCCATGTCCAGGCAGAGGCAAGTGGATAGCAGTATTGGCTGAGGGATGGCAGGTAACCTGAACTGGTCTAGTGAGAAACAGTCAGCTCTGGAAGACTTGCTAGAGTCAGAAAGATCTGTTCCTTTCCCATTCCTTGCTAACATGGTAGACTTTAATCCTGCACCCCCTGATGGCAATCTAATTTACACTTCATTCTGCTGAGAATTAAGCCAACACAGAAAAATGCAGAGTTGAACAGAGAGACATTCTTAATTTTTCCTCTTGATCTTCTGCATTGAAATATCTTGAAGATCCTCCCTGGACTTTGTGCTGTGCAAACCAATAAATAAATTCTCTCTTCTGCCTAAGTAATTTGTGCTGGGTATCTGTTCTGACTGACACAGTCACCTTAGACTGACTCTGTGTTTAAGTGTTAGTAGCTATTTTCTAGTTAATAGAATATTAGACACCTTATTTCCAAGTACATAGTCTCTTTTCCTTACAGTTTTGTTAGGTCCTTTAAGTACTCATTTCTGATTCATTTTACTAAATTCTTAATTTCCTAGGGGAGGTTGGAAACAGGATTGTTATTCCCCTAGTATGCAAGCTTCATTGGGACCGGGTGTTTACAGTTTGTGTCTGCATCAATGGATCAGTGCCTGTGCTCTTCCTGTTAATAAATATTTTCAACATCATGTCCAATTGACAGAGGGACACTAGTGTAAATTGCTCTTTGAGTATGTATTTTTTTTCTCATGGACAATTATCTTGTTTAATATAACTGACTCACAGATGGCTTTGAGTGTAGTTAAATATCTAAACAGCAAATAAGGGAAAAGTGTGGAATTTTACCTAACATTTAAAACCAGAATAATGTCATGAAAAAAGAGCTCTGTATGGAGCTCAGGAGTGCTCGAGCAAGTCACTAGTCCTAATTTTCCATATTTATAAAATAAGAGGTTATAATCCTTCCAGTTCTAAATTTCTACAATCCTATTTGGAATGAGAAGTAACGAAAATGAAAGAGCTAGGTAAAAAGAAACTTAAGGATACTCTAAACGTGGCTAATTCTGGGAAATCAGGCACGCATTTGAAACCTGGCAAGGAATTTGGAGTGAATAAACAATCACAGGAGCACCTAGTAGCTAACAAAAGAAGACACAAGCAAAAAAACACCTCGTTTTATTTAAACACAATGAAGGCGTAGGGGAACTCAGCATGAGACAGTGTTACTGGTACAGTATTTTTTTCCTTCAGAGATACAGACTTTTAGTACACTGATCTTTTTCAGACTACACTGAAAATGTTTTTTTCTTTTAATTTCAGCATATTAGGGGGGTACAAATGTTTAGGTTAGTGTGTTGCCTTTCCTCCCTTCCCCCCTGGAGTCAGAGCTTCAAGTGTGTCTAGCTAATGTTTAAAACAGATTTTGGCAACTAATCTAGGCACACCCAGGCTTATGTCTTTATACATTTGCTTAATACATTCTAGAAGTTCTTAAGAAGTGTTGTCTGTACATGTCTAGGTTTTGTTTTTCTTTTCTCTTCTTGATTCTATAGAAACCAAAAAAAAAAAAAATAAGGAAAGTAAAAATAAGGAGGGTAGAAGGTGAAAGAAAAAGAACACACAATGTAGGAAAATGATGTAAGTCTGAGCATAAGAAAAATACCGTTTTAGTAGAATCACATATATATATCTTAGTATGAGTATATACTACTTTGGATAGTCATATTCATAAAGCTGCAGAAGTGCCTTTGCTATCTTGTTCTTCTAGGTGAGAACAGCAGCCTCCCTTCATGCTTTATTCCTTCCTTAGGTGTGTGCCAATTCAGGGAGGCAAAAAGGCGTTTGAATTCAGCGGAGTAGGTTTGGTTATCTAGAAACCACTCCCTTCAGGGGACAGTACTAATTAACAAATTAGCATGAAATTAACTGGAATTCCCCAGTGACTGCTTTCGACAAATTTTGAATTGACTCTAAGATGATAGAATAGTGCATGATCATATTTGGTTGTGAAATTGAGCAAAAGCCTTCTTAATTTAAAAATAAAACAAAAAAAAAATTTCCCTTAATGGAAAGAAAATCTTAAATTGATTAACTTACTAATAGAGAAGGGAAAAGAAAACAAAAACAAAAGCAAAAAAAAAAAAATAAACTCTTAGATTTTGCTGAACTCAGAATGCATATTTAGGAATTTGAAGAAGTTTGTATTCCCAGTTGCTTTCCCTCATTAGCTGTGCAGGACCAAGCTGTGCAGGGCTTCTTCCCGCGCCCTGCAGTTGTTGGGTCCAAAATTTATCCCTGTTGTTTTCTGTGTTGTTACCAGCTATATCAGGAGGGGGAGGACATGTGACGAGGGAATTGTGGCGAGTGGGGCAGGGATGGGATGAATTCAATTAATTTCAGGGCTTATTAGAATAAAGCATAGGTTTGAAGAACCTAGAATTCTATGAGAAATAAGGGTAAACAGACTTTATAAATCCTGGCTGTGTTGCTGCTATGGTCTTAGCCTTCCCTGACAAGTAAAACTGACAAAACCAGTTGAAAGAAAACATCTTGGGTGCTGTTTCTACAAGACCCATGTTCAGTAACCGCCCTCTATCGGTTTCCCTGAATAGCACACCATATGGGATGGAGAACCTGAAAGGTCTTTTTGCTGATTTTCTTACCAATCCAGAGCTCATAAGCCAGGATCTTCCTCATCCTCCAAGGTGAGAATTGTGATCTCAGAGCTCCCTCTTGCATGTGTTATGGGCTCCCTTCTGAGTGGAGTTATTCACCTGGAAAATGTCGCAATATGAGGGCCATGTACTTGGTGGGGAAGTTATTTAAACATTAACCTTGTTAATGAATTTCTTTTCTAACTTCTTCTGTCCTCTTTTCGTGCCAAAAGACATAAGGCTATAGAAAAAAGGGCACTGCACCATGGTCTAAAAGAGTTTGTTCCAGGCACAGCGCAGTAGCTTTTGAGCTGGGGACACGATTATAGGTTTGAGCAACCATACCCAGCCTAAATTCTTTGATATTTAAGCCAGTATTTTTTGGTGGCATTTGTCATGTCATCATCTTTACCAATTATTTTTCTTTGGTGTTAATTTATCTGATTACTTGTCTATTTTATCATCTTCAATTTTTACCTAGTCTCTTGACACCTGACTATGCTTGACATTGGAGCAGTTGTCAAACATTATTTCATCAATTTCATGAAATTTTGCATCTTTTGCAAGAATTGCAACTCCACTTTGCTGTCTAGCTGACTTGTATTGTCAGATGTTTACAATATCCTACAATCAGCAAGAGACAGACTGAAAAAGTTTTGACTTGTGATCAGTAATAGTCATTCAATTTAAGCAGGGAACGTTGTTTGAGAGGGCAACGATTTTATGAATATTCAGTTCATCAATGAATATTTTCATGAAATGGAAAATTTTTTCTTCCTGTGTATTCTAAAGGAATTTGAGTAATAAAAACTCTGATAAGAAGTCCCTGATAATGCCTCTTTTTTTTTAACAGAGAATTCCTTTCTGCATTTGTTGGTTCAGTTGGAGAGGACTTAGGCTAAATCACATTCACTCTGACATAGAAGACCTGCATTTGCTTGTCAGTTCCCAGCCTGAGTTACAGGGTACTAACTTTGCCTAATAAAATCAGTTTCATTAACATGGTGTTCTAAATCAGTGTCTCTTAAACTCCATTCTGTGCTATTCTCTTTATTAATATGCTGCAAACATATGGAAAATAATTTTATATTTCAGTAGTGTAATGTCAAACAAAGTTGAAAAGTGATGATTCACTGAATTGATTGTTTTTCTACCAGCATAGAAAATAGTTACTTTTTATTATATAAAAAGCCAGTAGTTTAATTTTAAAACACCACTAAGAGTGAAAGACTGGGAAAAGATATTTACAATAGATATAGCCAATCAAACTCTAGTATCCAGATTTCTACCTAGTGGTTAAAAATGAGCAAGACTGTAACAGGCACTTCACTATATCCAGAGAGTATCCAAATGACCAACAGTCACATGAAGAGATATTAGTTACCATTAGTCATTAGGGAAATGCAAATTAAAACCACAGTGAGATACTGCTATACCTGTGGCAGATGGCTACAATGAAAAGGACTGACAATACATGTGTTGGTGAAGATATGGAACAGCTGGAACTCTCATAAATTTCTGGTAAGATTATAAATTATAAAACCACGTTGGAATACTGCTTGATAGTATCTACTAAAGCTAAATGTATGTGTACTCTACAACCCAGCAATTCGACTTCTGAGTTTATACACAACAGAAATAAGTACTTACGTACACCAGAAAGACAGGTACAAGAATGTATAGCTTCTTTTTTGAGGAGTTGGAGGTTGCAGTGAGCTATGATGATGGCAACAGAGCAAGACCCTGTCACACACACAAAAAAAAAAAAGTGAGAAAGGAGAGGAAATGGGGAGGTATAGGTCAAAAGGTACATGCTTGTAGTTATGTATTGCAAATAAGTCTAGAGATCTAATGTGCAGCAGGAGAACTATAGTTAATAATGTTGTATCTTGAAATATGCTAAGAGTAGATTATAGGTACATTTATGACAAAAAGTAACTATGGAAAGTTATGGATATATTCATTTGCTTATCTGCAGTAATCATTTTACTATATACATGAATAATCTTACATATCCTAAATATATACAGGAATAAATGAACATCGTGAAAAATGAATTTGATGCTTAAAATTTTTTAATTAAAAACATTAGTTAGAAGGCCTCAACTTTTTTGGATGATAAGCTAGTTTTTATTTCCTGAAATTCTTGGCAACACCAAGGGTAAAAGGATGTGAACTTTGCCTACACAGAAGTGTTGTGGGAATTTTTAGAATATTACCGGCAATGAGTGTGTCAAGGTTTGGAGATGGGCCAGATGAAATTGAAATAATAGCTGGCTTATCTCAGACTATTTGGTGAAAAGGATTGTTTCAACAGGATATCCTCGACAGCCCAAAGCGATCAACCCAGCTCTTAAAGTTTTAGGTTGGGATTCGAAAACTCTCCTCTTTTGGAGTACAGTGATGTGATGAAAGATCATGGACTTTGGAGTTAAATTGATCTATGTTCAATTGCCCCATCTTAGCCACTTTCCAGATATGTTGTGATGGTTAATTTTATGTGTCAACCTGACTGGGCCATGGGGTGCCCAGATATTTGGTTAAACATTATTTGGGGTGTGTCTGTGAGGATATTTTTGGATAAGATTAACATTTGAATCTGTAGACTGAATAAGGCAGATTATCCTCCCAAATGTAGGTGGGACCCATTCCATCTGTTGAAGTCCTGAATAAAACAAAAGATGAGTAAGGGAGAATCCACTCTCCCTGCTACTTGACAGCCTTTGAGGTGGGGCATCAGTCTTTTCCTGTCTTCAGACTCAGACTCAGACTGAAACTTACACCATCAGCTCTTTTGGTTCTCAGTCCTTCAGACTCAGACTAAAACTATACCATTGGCTCCCCTGGGTCTCCAGCCTGCCAACTTCAGATCTTGAGATTTCTCAGCCTTTATAATCATGTCAGCCAATTCCTTATAATAAATGTTTTTGTTATACTAATAAATATAGTGTGTGTCTGTGTGCGTGTATATACACACACTATCGGTTCTGTTTTTCTCTGAAGAACTGAGACTAAAACATATGCGATCTTGGGTAAGTTCATTAACCTCTCAATTTGCTGATTTACAGAGCACAAAATATTGAAGACTGTTAGAGAAAATATTATTTTGCTCTTAGTATTTTAGGTAACACAAAAAATAATTTGTAAATGGAAGATGTATCAGAGTAGCTTAAATGTAATATTTTTAAGGTATATTCAGTGTTCTTTCAAAATCACTGAAATGTATCTATAACTCTAAATAAAAGTCTTGACAATTTGCACTAAACCATGATATGAATACTTTGTATACTCCATATTCTATATTATATGCTTTGATTTTGAGACATCCTGAACCTTCACTAGGTTTCTGGTGTACCAAACTTGGTATGCTAAGCCAAGGGGGAAATAGGGCACATCTGTTCATTGACGGACAACAAAGTGTTCCCTTTGTTTACAATATTCTTTCCCTATTAGGTCATGCCAATTTGGAGACTGAAAAAAGCAGAGCATTGGAACTACTTAGAGGGCATTTTAATTTGGCTACATAGAACTTCATGTGCTGTTTGTGGGCACAGATTTATTATGGCCCCAGTGAAAAGAACAAATGCTGACCATGAAGGCCAATAGAACATCATTTGTCACATTATCCTGCTATCCAATTCCCTCTCAGCAAAGCTGGAACAAATAATCCAATCTTGATTATAACTGACCTGGCTATGGACTCAACCCTAGAGATGAATCCAGGAGGTAGCAGTCACTGAACCGGTGTAGGCAACAGGGCCAGACCTAAGTGAAGTTGGGAAGCAGCGAATGTTGCCTGTTGGTGACTTCATCTCCTATTTTATCCCATTTTTCTCTTTTACAGGCCAACTTTTATTATGTATGTCCTTCCTTTTCTGTGTCCTCTCAAAATATTCTATTTCTATGACAGTTAAAGCTGATTTATATTTTGGAATTAATGATGTAATATTTTACTCTTCCAGGTGTATTGGCTTTTAAACAAAGGTAGTGGTTATAGAGCAATGCTTGCCATAGAGATCTATATCTTATGACGTGGGTTTTGGTGCCATCCCTACTAGTCATTCCTTAACTTTTCTGAGTCTCAGTTACTTACCTATAAAATCAGGACAATAAAAATTACTTCCCAAGTTGCAGCGAGAATTAATAACATCTCTCAAAAATGCTTTGGTAGGACTTCCATTTTCTGGTCTGGTACATAAGGTGCTTGGAAGTCACCACTCCATCCTAGCAGCAAGTAAAAAAGCTGAACAAATTTAAAAATCACCAGCTCCTCTTAGATCCATAAGAGAAGTGAAATTACAGGGCAAATCATGGCCCATAAATTAGAGAAACCAACAGACAAATACAGAGAATCACAACTTACCAGATAGAAGCCCAGGGAGTAGCAACCTCCATGAGAACCAGAGCCAACAGGGAAACCTGAACTATAATTGATGAATTGCTGGAGGCTCAGTGTAGACAACTCTGAGAGTTACAAAATCCAGGGGACCCCATGATGGGAGGCCCCACACTTTTATCTCACCTCCAAAAGCTCTATCAGGTGGTTAGAATGAATATTGGAGAAAAATCCTCTGGTAGGGGAAGGGGAAACGAAACTGGGGAATAAAGAACAATCAAATACAAACTAAGCAGAAGAAAAGAAATAATAATTAGTATAGAAATCAATGAAACTGAAAACAAGAAATCAGTAGAGAAAATCAATAAAACCAAAATCTTGTTCTTTAAAAAGACCACTAAAATTGATAAGCCTCAAGCCAGGCTAAGATAAAAAGAGAGGGGACACAGATTACTATTATCAGAAATTAAAACTGGACATCACTATGGATTCCATAAACATTAAAATGATAATAAAAGAATACTACGAATAACTCTATTCTCACAAATTTGATAACCTAGATGAAATAGACCAATTCCTTGAAAGACACAATCTGTCAAAACTCACACAGAAGAAATAGACAATTTGAACAGGTGTATATCTATTAAAGAAATAGAATCAACAATTAATAACCTTCTAAAAGAGAAAAACCATACCCACATGGGTTCATTGGTGAATTCTACCACACGTTTAAGGAAGAAATTATACCAATTCTCTACAATCTCTTTCAAAAGATAAAAACAGAGAGAATAATTCCCAACTCATTCTATAAGGCCAGCATCACACTAAAACAAAAACTAGACAAAGGCATTCCAAGAAGGGAAAACTATAGACTACTATCTCTCATGAACGGAGGGGCAAAAATCCTCAGCAAAATGTTACCAGATTAAATTCAACAATGTATACAAAGAATTACACTTCATAACCAAGTGGGATCTCTGTTCAACATTTAAAAATCAATTAATTCATTACGCTAACAGGCTAAAAAAGAAAAATCACATAGTCATACCAATAGATGCAGAAAAAGCATTTGATAAAATCCAACACCCATTCATGAAAAAAAACTTTCAGTAAAATAAGAATAGAGGAGAACTTACTCAAATTGATAAAGAATATCTACAAATGCCCAAATACCTACAGTTAACATCTTATTGAATGGTGAGAAACTAGAAGTTTTTTCACTAAGACCAGGAACAAGACAAGGATGCCCCTCTCACCACTGCTTTTCAACATTGTACTGGAAGTTCCACCTAATTCCATAAGATAAGAAAAGGAAATAAAAGGTATGTACATTGGGAAGGAAGAATTAAAACTGTCCTCGTTTGCAGATGGCATAATTGTCTCTGTGGGAAATCCAAAAGAATCAAGTAAAAAAAATTTTTTTTGGAACTAATAAGTGATTATACCAAAGTTGTAGGATACAAGGTTAACATACAAACGTCATTTGCTTACCTACATACCATCAATGAAAAAGTAGTATGTGAAATTAAACATACAATGCCATTTACCCTCCAAAATGCAATATGTAGGTATAAACCTAACAAAATTTGTATAAGTTTTATATTAGGAAAATTACAAAACTCTGAAAGAAAGCAAAGAACTAAGTAAATCGAGTGATATTCCACGGTCATGAATAGGAAGGCTCAATATTGTCAAGATATCAGTTCTTCCCAACTTGATTTATAGATTCAATGCAATGCCAATAAAAATTCCAGCAAGTTATTTTGTGGATATTCACAAACTGATTCTAAAGTTTTTCATGGAGAAGCAAAAGACCCAGAATAGCCAACATGATATTGAAGGAGAAGAACAAAGTTGGAGGACTGACATGACACTATTTTAAGGCTTACTATAAAGCTATAGTAAACAAGACAGTGTGGTATTGGTAAAATAATAGACAAATAAATTAATTAAAAAGAGTAGAGAACTCAGAAATAGACCCAAAATAACTACAGTCAACTGATCTTTCACAAAGGAGAAAAGGCAAAACAATGAAGAAAGGATAGTCTCTTCAACAAATTGTGCTGGAAAAACTAAACATCAAAGAAGAAGAAGAAGAAGAAGAAGAAGAAGAAGAAGAAGAAGAAGAAGAAGAAGAAGAAGAAGAAGAAGAAGAAGGAGAAGGAGAAGGAGAAGGAGAAGGAGAAGGAGAAGGAGAAGGAGAAGGAGAAGGAGAAGGAGAAGAAGAAGAGGAGGAGGAGGAGGAGGAAGAGAAGAAGAAGAAGAAATAGAAAGAAGAATCTAGACTAGACATAGACCTTACACCCTTCACAAAAATTAACTCAAAATGCATCACAAACCTAAAGGTAAAATGAAAATCTATAATACTCCCAGAAGACAACATAGGAAAAAATCTAGGTAATATTGGGTAAGACAATAATTTTTTTACATACAGTACTAAAGGTACAATCCATGAAAGAATTGATAATATGGGCTTAGCTAAAATTAAAATTTTCTGCTCTGCAAAAGAAAATGTCAAAAGAATAAGAAGACAAGCCATAGACTGGGGGAAGATATTTGCAAAAGACACATTTAATAAAGAATTATTATCCAAAATTTACAAAGAACCCATAAAACTCAATAAGAAAATAAACACCTGATTTTAAAATGGGCCAAAAACCATGACAGACAACTCACCAAAGAAGATATACAGATGGCAAATAAGCACATGAAAAGATGTTCCACATCATATGTCATCAGGAAAATGCACATTAAAACAACAATGCATACCACTACACATATACCGATATTAGAATGGCCAAAATCCAGGACACTGACACCATCGAATGCTGGTGAGGATGTGGAGCAACAGGAACTTCATTCCTTGCTGGTGAGAATGCAAAATGATACAATCACTTTGGAAGACAGCTGGTGGTTTCATACAAAACTAAACATACTCTTTTCATACAATCCAGCAAATTGTACTCTTTGGTATTTACCCAAAGGAGTTGAAATTTTATGTCTGCGCAAAAACCTGCATATGGATGTTTATATTAATAGAAGCTTTATTCATAATTGCCAAATTTTGGGAGCAACCAAGATGTCTTTAAGTAGGTGAATGGATGAATAAACTGTGGTACATCCAGACAGTGCCATATTATTCGGTGCTAAAAATAAATGAGCTATAAAGCCATTAAAAGAGGAAACGTAAATGCATATTGTCATACTAAGTGAAAGAAGTCAGTCTGAAAGGGAAACTTACTGTATGATTCCAACTATATGACATTCTGGAAAAGGCAAAACTATGGAAACAATACAAGGATCAGTGGTTGTCAGGAGTCAGTGGGGAGAGAGAGGTGAATAGGCGAGCACAGAGGATTTCTAGGGTAGTGAAACTATTCTGTATAATAATACCACAATGGTGGATATGTGTCATTATAAATTTACCCAAACCCACAGAATGTACAACACCAAGAGTGATCCCTAATGTAAACTAATGATGTGTCTATATAGGCTCATCAACTATAACAAAAGTGCCGCTCTGTTGGGGGATGTGATACATGGATGGGGGAGGCTGTACAGGTGTGGTGGCAGAGAATATTTGGGAAATCTCTGTGCCTTCTGCTCAATTTTGCTGTGAACCTAAAACTGCTCTAAAAAATTGTCTCTTTTAAAAAATGCTTTGGTAAACCATGGATGATTACAAGCACTTCTAGTTATTTTCATAATTAGATCAATATCATTAACTTTTCCACTGCCCACCATCTTCACAGGATCACAAACTCCTTGAGGGCATGGATGGTGCCTTGCTTACTACTGGATCCCCCAGAGACTGGTACTGTGCCAGGCATTTAATAGTGATGCAACAACAATTGTTAAATAAATACGTAATAAACATATGAATGGAAGACCATGGGGAAAGCAAGCATTTTTGAGATCTAGTGTTTTGCTGATTATACCATCTTGGTGTCCCTTCTCTGCCTGGACAGTCCTTATTGGCCATAGAAGAGAAGCCCAATTATCTTTCCTGATTGACCCATAAACTGACAGTTTATGTTAAGTCTTCATCTCTATAAATGTTGGAATTATAGCTTATGAAGTCCTTTTCTGCCCTCCATAAGTCAAAATTAGTGCTCAGGGGTAGGCAGGAAAGATTATTTGATCCTAAAACTCATACATAAAAGGAGAGGCTAGTAGTATATTTTTAGTTATTGTGCTTAAGAATTTGAGCCAGGATAAGCACTGGGCAGAGATGTTGTAATAGAGCTATACCTATTATTTCTGCTAAGTGCTATCCTAAATTAAACATCACTCCTATCATTTTTTAAAGTGTAATTAATTCAGATAGCATAAAGTGGTAAAATTTGCCTGTGTGAAATGGATGTGAATAACATCTACCTCCCCTCATTATGGGTTTGAGCTATAATCCCACAAAACACAATTCTGAACACCATAATCTTGAAAAATCAAAATCCCCAAAATACAACATAATCCTGGAAAATAATTTTTAAAAATTCTTTAAAGATATTTAGCTACCTTTTTAAAAGGGGATTTATTTGAGAAATATGAAAACACAACAGAATACTTCACAGGTCACTTTACACAACAAAATAGGCAATAATAACATACATATTTTTAAAGCATAAACACTCAGGTACACTAAGGACGGTCACATGAGTATAACACTTATGAGCAGACAAACCATATTCATAAAGAAGTAGTTTATATAACTGAGGTCATCTGAAATACCATGATGGACAACCTGTCTTTTGATACGATCTGTCAAAACCAGCCGTGGGTCACCACCGCATGTGCAGTCGTCCAAAGAGCTGAGATCTCAAGAAATTTTTTCTTTCACACATGCAGATGTACAAAAAGGACGTCCCCTCAACTTTCTCATTATTGAGAAAGTTTCAACATTTTTACATATACCCACAGTTCTTACACACAGAGACATTGTGAAAGTTAACATCGTGAAAATACACTTTCATGGAGTCAAAGTTGCAAAGATCCATAAAATGAGTTAGAATTCTCTAAAAGTCTTTGTACAATCTATACCTCCAGTATTGGAAATGATATGAAGATGCAATACGTAGTATAGCAAATTATAAAAAATAATGATGGCAATTTAAAATACTGGAGAATAAAACTAAAAAAAGTCTAAAAAACTTAAAAAAATTCAACAATAAAATAATGTATCACAGGCATAGATTATGAGCAATTGCACAGAAAGAAGATAGTCCATAAAAGCTGACCGATTTTCATAATCATTAATTGTATTTTGAAGTCTTGCATCACAATGAATAGTTCCTTTTTTTCTTTTAGAGCATGGCTCTCCTTGGAGAATTCCTTCACATTCATTTTCTACATGGCACTGCTGTTTTTGAAATTCTATGATTTGATACACATGCACATGAACATTTCCTATTAAGTTTTCCTATCTTCTGTGCCATGTTTCTGTGTCATTTTGGAGGCATGAAAATCCATTCCACATGCACTCACATACAGACCACAGATTCAGTGGAAACAACACAGGTGATAGAACAGCAACACTGTTAAGTGTTAAGTGTCTTCTTATCCTACTGTGCACGCAATTATTTTCAAGCCAGTCGGTAGCATCACTGGCTTCTTCAGGCAAATGTGGCTTTAATTCATTAAAAGTTACTGGAATTTCATCAGCCGGAAGGAATACCAATGCAGACAGTTGACGCATTTTTAAATCGAAGTATTTTGCTGTAGCTGTATCTTGTGGCTAATTCACTAAGCTGAATTTTCTGCCAAATTCATAGGGCTGAATAATATTAACAGTAAAAGTGGGGTAATCACAACAGATTCTACAGATATTATAACAAAAAAGATACTAAGAATATTATAGGCTGGGCATGGTGGCTCACACCTGTAACTCTAGCACTCTGGGAGGCCGAGGCTGGAGGATTGCCTGAGGTCAGGAGTTTGAGACCAGCCTGAGCAAAAGCAAAACCCCGTCTCTATCAAAAACAGAAAAAATTAGCCAGGTGTGGTGGTGTGTGCCTGTAGTCTTAGCTACTCCAGAGGCTGAGGCAGGAGGATCACTGGAGCCCAGGAGTTTGAGGTTGCTGTGAGCTAGGCTGATGCCACTGTACGGTAGCCTGAGCTACAGAACCAGACTCTGTCTCAAAAAAATTTTAAAAAATTATAGATGAGGGGCACAGTGGTTCACACCTTTAATCCAAGCACTTCGGGAGACCAAGGCTGGAGGATAGCTTGAGACCAGGAGTTTAAGACCAGCCTGAGCAATACAGTAAGACCTCCACCTCCATCCCTACAAAATGATTTAAAAATTAGCTGGGTGTGGTGTCGCAGGCCTGTAGTCACAGCTACTTGGGAGGCTGAGGTGAAGTTGGGCCCAGGAGTTTAAGGCTGCAGTGAGCCAAGACTGCACCACGGCACTGCAGCCTGGGCGACAGAATGAGACCCTGTCTTGGCTGCGGGTGGTAGGGGGTGCGGGTAAGAAAGAAAGAAAAAAAGAAAAGAAAATGGACGTGAACCGCAAGCTCATTCCTAGCCCATCCCCACCCGTGACCAGCCATGTCTCAGGTGCATGGCAGCTCCTCCGTCTCTCCCCCTGCACATCTGCTCTCTCTGTGTCTGCAGAAGTAAAGTCCGGAAAAGGGTCGCAGATCCAGCTCTACTTAACCCCACTGCTGTTCTGCTGCTTCTCTCCTGAGCAGCAAGTATCTATTGAGCACCATTGTATACAGGTTATGGTAGGTTGAATTCTAAGATGGAACGAGGCTCTGTCTCTTAAAAAAAAATTATTATTAAGGAGTCTCCCATCCCCTACCCCTGCCAATAAGTCTTGTTACGTGGACTTCATTAATTGATGTTTACTGTATTGAATAAGAACTAAAACCAAGAAATTTGAAACAGTTACTAATTTATTTGATTACATGTTAAGTTCTATTTTATGAAGAAAAAAAACCCTGAATTTTCCAAATACAAAGGAGTGAAAAGTGTGGCATTGTATTACATTTTTATAAATCTCTTTAATGTCTAGCTTAATGGAGACAGATGGATTCTCATACCTGCTTCTATGTTCGATCTATTGCAGCGTCACGTCTGTAGCTGCTAGAAGATTCCTCTGTACACTCGTGAAAGGAAAGGTGACAAAGGCAATAACATCATAGTGTCATGAAAATAGTTTTGATGCAGACAGTTTGATTTCGGGGCCACCAGACCACACTTGGAGAGCTGCTGCTGCAGAAGTAGGCAGGGACAAGGTCTCAGAGGGGGAGCTGGGATCATGCTAAGTGGCTCGAACCTTGCCGGTAGACGGAAGGACTTTAAGCCGAGAACTATGTGGTCAGGTTTGAGTTTCAACGCATCATTTTTGCAGCTGTGGAGTGGATGAATTTGAGAGACATGAGATTGAGGGAGAGAAGAAAACTAGTTAGACAGTTATTGCAATTGTCTGGTAAAGGAGTGATGAGGAGCTCTGCTAGAGCAGTGTCTCCAGGGATGGAAAGAAGGTTATGGATTTGGGAAATATTTAGGAATTAAAATTGATTGGACTTGGTGATTAGAAGTTGGAGGACTGGAGGAGATAAAGAAAATTGTCATAAATCTAGCTCGGGTAACTGAAGAGAAGATGGTATAATCAAATGACATGGGGTCTATGTAAGGCAATGCCAGTACAGGGGGAGAAGGTAACACATTTAGCTTGAGGCTTGCTGCCCTGCTGGGTCTAAGGATGGCCCAGGAAAGATGTCTGGAAGGAAGGTGAATGTATGAGTCTGAATCTTGAGCAGGGGCAGGTTCGTCATGAAACTTGAGCTTAGGGCCCTTCACGTACATGGGTCCCCTTGAAGGAACTGCAAGGGTACCACTCCAAGTTGCACAAGAATGTTGTTTCTTTTAAGTACACAAAGGTGGAAACCATTTTTAACTGCAGTTGGTTAGTATCACTGTCTTTCCATTTCTCCTTCTCCATTATGCTTCCCCATGTCAGACGGCTTGGAGTGGCTGCAGGCACTTTCGGGTCTCATAAGGGAACATTGAGCTGGTGATACATTTAGCTTGGGTTTAGTGGGATCTATTTATGTGATTTGCAGCTGCTTACGTTAAGTTATTGCTGGTTCAATACCCCATACCATGCTCTGCTAAAGTGCAGGGCCAGATGTATTGTAATATGAACTTATTCTATGGCCCCCAGCAAAAGAATTTGTATTTCTGTATTTCAGAAATACAAATGCATGGGACCAGAAGTAATCTGTGGAAAATTGTCCCAATCATCACACATATAAAAAATATAAGAAGAAGATTTTCTTCTTATCAATGACTAGCCAAAGTGAAAGTTCCCTTCTGCAAGAATCGTGGTGCATTAAACATGACTATAAATTCTTTGTCACTCCTTCCAGCAAATAGTGGTGTCTATTTCCCCTCCCCTTAAATCTGGGCTGGTCCTGTGATTTGCTTTGACCAATAGAATATGGTGGAAGTGATGTGGGGTAACTTCAACTCTGTGTCTTAGGAATACAAGGCTTTCCACTTTTGCATACTCAGAATTCTCTATCTTGGAATCCAGATGCCACGCTTTGAGAATCCCAGTTCAATAGGAAAAGCCACTTAAGGAAAAAGAAAGGCACTTGACCAACAGCCAGCACAACTGCCAGCCACACAGTTGGTCATCGTGGATGTTCTAGCCCAGTGGAACTCTGGTGCTTGGAGCCCCAGTCAACACTGTGTTTAGCAGCTGGTCCACTAAGCTAAGCTCAGTCAACCAGAATCCTGAGACAACAAATGGCTATTATTTTAAATTACAAGTTTCATAATAATTTGTTACTCAGTGATAGAAAACCAAACAATATTGCAGCATGTGTAATATTAAACTCTTCCTTGGTCTATTTGGGATGTTGTGTGTGTGTGTGACACACACTTTTGTGTTTTTTTTTAAGAGATGAGATCTTGCTCTGTCACTCAGGCTGGAGTGCAAAGGTGTGATCCTAGCTCACTGCAAACTGCAACTCCTGGGCTCAAGAGATCACTCTGCCTTAGCCTCTTAAGTAGTTGGGACTACAGGGTGCACCATCAGACCTGGCTAATTCTTTACAAATTTTTTGTAGACATAGGGGTCTTGCTGTTTCCCAGGTAGGTCTTGAACTCCCAGCCTCAAGTGCTCCTCCTGTCTTGACTTTCTAAAGTGTTGGGAATACAGTTGTGAGCCACCATGCATGACTTAAATGAAGATTTATAAAGGCTCTGGGCATGCAAAAATATTGTTTGATGAAGTATAAACTGGAAGACTATACTGAGAAGGTAAACAATAGTCACATGGTTTCATGGTATTAATACCAAGGGTAGCTGAACAGAATAATTGAATTTAAAAAACATAGCACTGAAGATACCACAGTGATTATAAATCAGCACTATCTAGAGGGAGACATGTATCAAAGGCCATAAAGATGTTCATCCTCCTTGACTCGACAATTCCACTACTAGGAACTCATCCTGAGAAAACAATCAAAGTTTTGCAATGAGATTTGTGAATAAAATGTTCATTCTATCAATGTTTATAAAATAAAATTTGGAAATAACCTAAGAATCCAGTAATAGGAAACCATCAGATTGAAATACATAAAATTGATGACATTTGACTAGTTTAATCTACAAAAATCTTATGTCGTTCAACCTAAATATATATTAAATTTTAAAATTTTCTTTTATAATGGAAATTGCATAAAATAGAATTTTGTGATGTTTATGATACTTGTTAAATCTTGAGACTATAGAAGACTCTGTTTGGATCAGAAAAAAAGGAAAATGTAAATAAAGGACAGAAGGGGATTTTTCTCCTGGACAGGACGGATTTGACTAAGATACAGAGACAGATACTAGAGAGGGAGATGCTTTGGCAAGTCCTTGACAGAGACAATAATAAATTGGATTAAGGACACAAATTGAGGTACTGGCCTTGTCCAGAAGGAAGGAAACTTCATTCTATGGGAGCAATAGAAACGAAGTAAGCAGGGGAGATGTCACTTAGCTTAGTAAACCATTTACCTTAAAGTAGAATACTAAAAATAACTTTAACCTTTGCTTGTGGCCAAGCAAAATAAATATTTGTTATTTCTTGATTTCATGAATTTGACTGGAATAAAGAACATCTTTTTCTCTATTAAAAAATAATGAAAACAGAAAGAAGACAACATCATAAAAGTGATAGAATTAACTTTGGTTAAAATTTCTAAAACTCTAAAAGTGACTTTTGTGGAACACTTGTGAAATATGTTATATAGATCATTCTTTTAGGGCAGTTTGCAATGGTTTATCCAACATAGTAAAAATTCGATATCTGCTGAGGAAAATTCTGAACAGACTTACAAAATCCTCATTCATTCAAAAGAACTTTTTGCTTTAAAATTTGGTAGTTAAAAATGGGGCTTAGATTACTTTCAGTTGTTTAATTTTGTTTGGAAATATTTACTTTTTTGTCTTAAGTAACTATTTATATTTGACATAAACTTACTTCTAAAAGAAACATGGAAACTAATAACCTAATTCTTATAAGCTTAATTTTCCTTGGTGAGGATTTATTCAGAAACATCTTTTGAAAGTCCACTGTGTGCTGTTAGTGCTGAGGAAATAGGAATAGACAAGACAAAGTACTGGCCCTTGTAGAGCTTACATTTAAGTATGAGAAAACAGAAAACAAGCACATAATTAAATAAATACAATTTCTGACAGAGAAATGAGAAAACAGCAATAATAAACAGACAGGTGGAGAGGGTTGGGGTGAGGAGTGGTGCCCAGGAGGGCCAGGTGCTACCGTAGGCAGACTGTCCGGCTGAGAAGGTGGACTTCTCTGGGGAGGAGGAACTTAATCTGAAATGTCAACAACGAGCCAGCCATGAGAAAATCTTGGGAAGGAGCCTTCCAAACAGAAGACACATGCAAATGCCATCACCAGCTTCCTACACTCTTGGGGCTGAGCCATTCATGTAGCCTATTAGAAGTCATATTTACATCTTCCATATTTAGGAGTTAGGGAATCTCACACTGATATCAATATATTCTAGATGTTTAAATATGGGAGTCCATTAGAAAATCTGAGATGCTGGTGGAAAAAAAAAGCACAGGAAATAAAAAGAGAATGAAAATCACAAGAAAAACAATATAAAAACAGAGTTTAGTTCGGGCCCGGTGGTTCACGTCTGTAATCCTAGCACTCTGGGAGGCTGAGGCGGGAGGATTGCTTGAGCTTAGGAGTTCGAGACCAACCTGCACAAGACTGAGACCCTGTCTTTACTATAAATAGAAAGAAATTAGTTAAACAACTTAAAATAGAAAAAAATTAGCCGGGCACGGTGGCACATGCCTATAGTCCCAGCTACTCAGGAGGCTGAGACAGGAGGATCACTTGAGCCCAGGAGTTTGCTGTGAGCTAAGCTGACACCATGGCACCCTAGCCCAGGCAAGAGAGTGAGACTCTGTCTCAAAAAAAAAACAACAAAGAAATAACAACAAAAAACCCCATAGAGTTTACATTTAAAATGCCCCAAAGGAGAATTGTTGGAACTGCTAGCAGATCCTACCAGCCAAATATAGCCACACACCAAGAGGTTTTGCTGGAGAAGATGAACCATTTAGAACCAATATAAACAAATCATTCTAGAAAAAAAGTAACTTCCTATGGTATTGATATAAACTAAGCATATTAAACTCAAGTGTGAAATTTTTAGATGTTTGTAATGACAGAGAGCTTACCTTCAGTGATACTGATACTTCTTTGGCTGAAATGGTTCAGTATTATAATCATCCTTTCCTAATGTGTATTGATGACCCCAAAATAGGTCCCGGGCCCGCCTGGCTTTTATGAATGTTCTGGCCAGTCTGAGCAGGTTTCCTCGGGCAGGGCAACAGTCACTGTATCCAGACAAGAAATGAATGCCATCAAGGAGGTCCCTGAGCCCCCCTCAGTGATTGAAAGAAGCTTGAGTGCACCAGGGGGAAGAAGACTGGGTAGAACTGTGGCTAGGGATCTGGGATACAGAGAAAAAGACACAACACTGTCTCAAGTGAAAGCCAGATAATGAGACAAGGGGAAATGAGACACATTCCCAGACGGAGCCGCTTTATTTCCAAACATGATTCAAAACAGATATATACTTTCCTATCTCCACAGTGGATTTTCATTTTATAAAATATATTTGCTACTAAAATCCTTCATAAAATCTGCCTTCCCCTTTACAGTGGGAAATAAGCTAAGTCAAATGTTAAAAGGTCATGCAGAAAATATTATATCCACCAAGATAATTATACAATAGTTTTAAGTTCTTAACAAATGAATGATAAAACTTTAAGATTTACACTTCACTACATCTTGCAGCACTCTGAGGTTTCTCTTCATATATTAATGTTCATATTTCACAGAAAATATTACAAAAGATTACCAACTTTTTCATAAAAGAGAAAGACAAAACAAAGCCATAATACTAAAAACAGATCATTCTGCAAAACATAAACATTTTTATAAGAATAAAAGCTAAAAGAACAATGAAACTCAAGTATTTTATCAGAAACAGTGGTTGACCCCCTTTTCCTTTCACTCCCTTTTCATCTGAGAGAGCCTTTTAGAGGTCTGGAATCATTTGTTATCTATAATTACTACAGGATTTTGCTCACAATTCTGAGGGGGAAAAAAAACGTCATTTTAAGGCAGCCCGTGCATGCCTTATAATTCCTCTTTCTTAGAGATAGATGACTTCAAAATAAGGTCCAAACATTCTTAAAACACTGTCAAAAGGAATAGGATTATATGAGGAGAGTAGCTATCATAGAATAAGAAAACAAAAATCCCAGTTTTTTAGGAAGAAAATATTTGTTGATATAAATGTCTGTGTATAAGGAATTATGGCCTACACCAAAAAAAAAAAAAAACACTGTAAAAGAAAAGGCCAATATAATTTGCCAATCTGACAAAATATTTGGAATTTATAACTGGAAGAGACCTCAAGGATCAAGTAATTCAGCTCTCTGATTGTACAGGAAAGGGAGAAGAGGCCCAGAGATGGTAACTGACTTGTATAAGAACATAAGCAAGTTAGCGTGAATGATTATTTTGATATACACACAGGCACACGCACACATAACACACACAGTTGCATTTACTTCTGTTTTGTATATAAAATGCTGCTGGCTCATACACATAAATGAAAACTCAGTAAGCAAAATTTCCTTTGTTATTTCACTGCCAGAAGTGAGAAATAACCATTCTTCAAGGGAGTGGAAAGGTGCTAATTTCTTTCCACGGTGCACTGTATTGTTCCTCAGCTGTACTGCTGCTCACTGCGGCAGCTAAAAGCAACTGGGGCAGAGGAAGGGTGGCAGGAAGGAGGGCAGAGGAATGCAAATCAGAATTGGAGCCTCTTGCTGTGCCAAAGATGTTCGTTCCCACTGGCAGTGAAGACTTTACATGAAGTTAAGCTTGGGCTGTTAGAACGTCTAGACCTGGCTGGAAGGAGAAAATGAAGGATGCAGGTACCAGGTGTCTATGTATGCCCTTTACACAGAAGAATATGGAGCTCTGACTATAAAGAGCAGAGACATGAGCAGTATACGTCTTGTCTAAGCTATTGAACTACAAACTTAGATGACTTTACTAGGTGCAGTCATAGTTTCTAATGTTAACTTATATTTGTACATAAACATCAAAATATTTATGCTTAATGTATAGTAGTATTAATAGCTATTTTATCTCTTTCCATAAAATTACACGTGGATATAACTCTAAGCAGTTTTTTAAACCCTAAAATAGTTTTTAAAATGCCATTATTTTAAATATTTATTATGGACATCTTTCTGAAAAATCCTAAGTCTAGCTACATATATCATTAAATAATTTTTAAAAATAAATAATACATTATACCAAAATAGTTCCATTTTAAAGCCATATAGATGACCTCACTTAGATGACCTCACTCTTTCACTTAGCAAGAGTTGTTTCCAAGCATACACTAGACCTTCTAAAGGTATTTTTCATACTTTTAAACAAACATTACATGTATTTTCTGACTATGCCAAATATATACACACTGCTTTTGGTGATTTATGTCAGAAGTATTTTTATGAGAAACAATAGGTTGTTTCGTTTGTCTGTTTTCACTTTTTTTTTTTCTTTTTGAGACAGAGTCTCACTCTGTTGCCTGGGCTAGAGTGCCATGGCATCAGCCTAGCTCACGGCAACCTCAAACTCCTGGACTCAAGTGATCCTCCTGCCTCAGCCTCCCAAGTAGCTGTGGCTACAGGCATGTGCCACCATGCCCAGCTAATTTTTTCTATACATTTTTAGTTGGCCAATTAATTTCTTTCTATTTTTAGTAGAGATGGGGTCTCCCTCTTGCTCAGGCTCATTTTTAACTCCTGACCTTGAGCAATCCACCCGCCTTGGCCTCCCAGAGTGCTAGGATTACAGGCGTGAGCCACCACACCTGGCCTGTTTTTACTTTTTATGTAAGGGAAAACTTGTTCGAAATCTAAATAAATTTGTTCCCAAAAGATCTACTCAATGAAATGGCATAACTAAAAACAACAAAAACTTAAAAATATATAGCTATCCAGTGCATGCAACTTTATGTTTTCTAATAATAGTGGTAGAAAGAAACTTTCAAGTATCATTACAATCCAGCTGGACTTATAGATAACTATGTCTCATAAAATGGACACACTATAGGAAGAAAGTCTGTTGAGAAACTTGTTCTTGTTAGAAAGCCTTTGCCAAAATTCCCATAGGAAACAAAACCATCCAACCACAGAGGGTACTTGGTCCCTAGCACTGAGATGAAAGTGTACATACTGAATACCGCTCTGCACCTAAAATAAGCTCTAGCAAGTTGAAGAAGAGCCCACATTTTCTTAACTCATTAAAGGTCATTATATCATCCAGAGCTGGAAGAATTTCTTCTGAAGGAGAATCTAGATAAAGGCAAGACCAAAGCTATTTGCAGCTCCTAGCCCTGCTTTCTGTAGCTGTAGGTATTAGTAGTAGTTGATCAAAATAACATGAATAGACTGGCCCACTATGGAACCAAAGTCAGATGTTTTTGCACTTCAATTAGTCAAATTCATTTTAAAATATTAGATTATCATAAAGTCTGCAGGGAATAGAGATTCCATAACTCACAAGTAATGGGGGTGGGGGTTTAGGGGCTGGGGTCGTGGGTGTGGGAGGAAGGATTAGTCAACTCAAAAGTGCATGTTTTTCCAAAGCAGGTATAGGAGGTGAAGAGGGGCTCCCTGGAGCCTTCTAGAAGTTTTATTTCTTTACAGGTTTTGATCCAGCCACTTGATGTAACTGTTCCTAGTCCGAATTCCCACCGAGAAGTTGGTGGGCCAGCTGGTAAAAATGATGCATCCGTGAAAGCCATCCTCAAAGTGGTCCAGGGTCACCTCCACTCCTGCACTCTCCAAACGCTTGGCATACATGACCCCATCGTCTCTCAGGACATCATGCTCACACGTCAGAATGTAGGTCTTTGGGAGGTGCTGGAGCACTTCCTGGTCCGCTATGAGTGGGGCAGAGCGGGCATCCAGCAGCTGAGGGATCTCCCGGACAATCCTGGCATTGCCCGTGGTCTGCACAACAGGACTATAGTTCTTCGTGAAGGATGCGGGCAAGAGGGACGTCCAGTTTAGACGTGCCCTGAGGGCAGTGGCCTCTTCCACATCCAGTGATGTGTGATTGTTAACTATCATGGCCTGAACAAAGTCGTAGTTGCCTTTGAAGTAGTCCAGCCAATACTTTACCATGACGTAGCGGGGCAGGATTGGGGTGTTCACATTTTGCTGATAAGAGGGTGTGTTAAAATCTAAAGCTTGAAGAGCTGGATAAATTAAAGCTTGCAGTTTGAGCTTATTTCTTAGGTTGGCGTCTTGATTAAACTGGAGAAGAGGATGCAAACACATTATTTCATTTTGCATAGCTCCTTGCACAGAAACCATACCCTATAAAGTATCTTAATGTGTTACTTTGAACCTGTCAAAGGTGTAAGTGTTTAGTTTATAACAGGCATGGTATTAAACATGATAGTTTAAAGGAGAAATAATTCCCATCACCACCACCCCCATCAAGCTGCTGGCTGCTTACAAAGAAAGGTATGATGTTTGCAATTCATAGTTTTGAACAAACCCTTCAAGGGTACATCATCTCTTAGGTTTTTAAACTCCCATTCATATTTCACTCGTATCTATCTTTTGGCACTTAGCACGCCTGGGTGTTAACGTAAATTTTTGCTCTCTTGCCAAACGTGAATACTAACTGTTCATCAGCAAGGATACCCTGAGATCCTACTAAATGCTATTCTTAGGTTATTTAATCTATAAGTGGAAGAAAATGTTGTGTTTACTTTGAGTTTACACAGCTGCCAAAAAATTTGGGTGCCATTTGAGACAGGCACAGATTTCAAAGAATTTAAACAGGTAAAGCACAGATTAACTTGTAGCATAACAATTGAAATGGCTGATCCAGTTAATTTTTACTTTTATTTTTAAAAAATTGGGGGAAACACTTTTCAATTTTTTAATTAGGCTCAAAGTTCTGAGGGAAGAATCTTAGGAATTGGAATATAAACAAAAATATTCCTTTTTGTAGGTCAAACATGGAAAAGGAGGAAGGGATATGTAATTTCCATGCATATCCTGGAGAAGAACCAAGGGACGTTAGCACTTCTCTAACACTGAATATAATCAGGGCTTTTGTAAGGACTCATAGATGACACTTCCTTCAATGTCCCATCTTCCTAATTTGAAAGCATCTCTGAGAATGCTGCAAGTGCAACAGTGTGACTAACTTGGCCATCTAGTGACCAGCTCACCTGACAGTGCCTTTGCCACGTGAAGTGGAGAACGTGTGGGTCTGCTGGACCTTACCACGTGCCCTCCCGCCACCAGCACCCCAAGGCAGCGCTGTTACCTGTTGTACAAGGGCAGCAGCCAAATTTCCACCAGCACTGTCACCAGAAATGCAGATTCTGCCTGGATCCACCATATACTTCTGTAAGATTTCTGGCTGCATGAAATGCTTTGTGGCACGTACAACATCGTGAATTTGCTCAGGAAAATAAACCTTTGGAACCAGCCTGTATCTATAAAGACAAAAGTTGTATTCCTGTAAGGCCTCCACCAAGTTTTTATAGGATATTTAAAGTCTAAAGGGAAACTGGTTCTTTTAAAGCCAGAAATAATCAATAAGAAATCAAGATAAATACAAAACTAAACCATTTATTTTCTTGCAAATCAAATACTTAGCTTAAATGGTAATGATTTTGTATTAGCAATAGTCTCTTTTTTTATAGTCAGCCACCAAACAAAACAAAACCAACAACAACTCAAAACAGAACTTCAAAGTAAAAGGCGATGTTCATTATAAAGATACGAATAGAACTATAATAGGTTTCAGAATTTTATTTCTGCAAGTCAGTGTTCCACTCACAACACCTGTGGGTTAGAAAGTGACTCGGCACCGTTAACCACCTTGTTGGTCTCATGTTTAATGAGTCCATAGGGTATTCCTCATAATTTATTTGATAAATTTAATAAAACTGTACTCCACTGAAGAGGTCCATGCCAGCCTGACATTAAACCCAGGCAATGCATTCACTCCCCAGAAGACTAGAACTAAAAGGCCAGTTTTAATCAACAAAAAGAAAACTAAGTTTGCCAGGCAGCCTATGCATACTCTCTAGGATCTTTCTGGGGCTCTTCCTACCACGCCACTTTGCAAGATCAGAGTCTTTTGGGATCCTACTCTGTACACCTAGTAGAATTCATATTCTCTTAAGGGTCCCAAAGAACCCTGGTTTTATCAAATGCCCCACACATAATATTATCTTACACATAGGCAGTCTTGGTCTGGAATGCCTTCTCAGTCTGCACTCTCCTCTTTTGCTTATTAATTTTCAGTCATTCTTTAAGCCTTACCTGAAGGCTTTGGCCTCCTCCAGGAAGCCTTCCTGGACTGTATCTCCACTTGCTTCTGGGATTGAGTTGGCCACCATCCCTTGATATTTCTACGTGCTGGTGTATGTCACTGTTCTTGCTGCCTCATATTAAAATTATTTCTTTATATATTTCCTCTAATGATCATGTTCTCTGACATGAGGAACTGTGTTTTTTTCATCTTTGTGTTTCTAGTATCCACCAATGTGCTGGGCATGAAATCATCCATCCAATAAACCTTTTTTTTTTTTTTTCTTGAGACAGAGTCTCACTCTGTTGCTTGAGCTATAGTGCCGTGGCGTCAGCCTAGCTCACAGCAACCACAAACTCCTGGGCTCAAGCAATGCTCCTGCCTCAGCCTCCTGAGTACCTGGGACTACAGGCATGCACCGCCATGCCCGGCTAATTTTTTCTATATATTTTCAGTTGGCCAATTAATTTCTTTCTATTTTTAGTACAGACGGGTCTCGCTCTTGCTCAGGCTGGTCTTGAACTCCTGAGCTCAAGCAATCAACCCGTCTTGGCCTCCCAGAGTGCTACGATTATAGGCATGAGCCACCATGCCCGGCCCAATAAACCTTTTTTATTAACATGCCTTCATTTTACAAATGAAGAAACTGAGGCACAGAAAAGTTATTTGACTTGTAAAATAAGTCAAACACAGACCAAAATGAGGTAGGATAGAAATTAATTACCTAATTAAAATATAATAATAGCCATTTAAGACTACATTTAAGACTCCATCTTATAATTTGCATATTTATTTTCAGAAACTAATTTTTTCTAAGCTATATAATGCCATTTATTTTCCCCCATCTAAAATACAGCTAGCTAATTAAAAATCTTGACATTCAGTGCAGATACAATCAAATGAACAAATATTTGTGAAATACTTTGATAAGTAGTGAATGTAGATCTGTTCATTTGGGAACTATTATATTTTGAAACTAAATGCAACAATAAATTCCCTTATAGTTGCCTTATGGCGGATAAAATAAGCTTTCTCATTTCTTATTTTTCTATTTGTGATTATCAATTAAATTATCCAAAATGTTTTTATCCAGTTGATTTTTCACTGTCTTAAAGCTGCTGCTATAGGATTCCATTCGTTAATAATGGGCCAAAAAAGCATGAGTATGCGTTTTGTGTTTTGTCCACTAGGTGGCGGCATCTCCCATGATTCTATTTACCTCCCAGTTTTTGGAGGAGGTCTCAATTTTTTGTCTTCAATATTACTGAGGTGAATTTTTAATTTTAATAAAAGCAAATGTACTTTATGCCTCAAGTGTAAAAATAAAGCCCATTTTCTATACCACATATCATGATAAACTGTTTTCCTTGTTGCCCAGGTGGTGGGAACATATTCTGCTGGCATACATACTTCAATTAAATTGAGTTTTCAAATGCTATTTCAGAAAAGGTCTCAGTGACTTTGGATCAAGGGAAATAAGTAATCTAAAAGAATGTGCTACTGCTCAATCTTGTCAATTAATAACTGGGTCAGATAACAGGGTAAATATGCTTAAAAACAGATTATGATATAAGAGTCTTCCTGATACCCTTAATAATGCAAATCCTAATCCCTCCCCTTATCTATGTTCAAGCTGGAAACGTTCTTTGATTTCACTCAAAAAAAGGGAACACCATTTTTGTAGACTGGAGAGTATACTGAAACTAGATATTTCTTAGGTGACCTGGTGTAAGATGAACTTTCAAAGTAGCTTGAAATTCACCTGAGAAACAAAAATTGATAATATCTCCATAGACACATAAAACCAAGAGTCAGGAGGAAATTTGTGGGAGGCACAGCCAAGGAAAGCATACATAAATATATCTGCTGCTTGTGTTCAAAGCTATGTCCCTGCAAAGTACTGAAAGAGTGTTCTGACATTTTCTTTTAAAAGTTGTATATCTTGAATTAAATAAAGCACCGGAAATATAAATATTATTCATATTATGGCATATTTATTATATAGATTTGCCCCAATCACTGCAGGGATAGATGACTCTGCAATGCCAGCTTTATCACAACATGTACCTTCTGCTAGAAGAATAAAATTTGGTGTAAACTCAGGCATGGGGTTTAATCAATTGAAAAAAATGTGTAGTATATAAAGAAAATCACATTCCTGCCAGTCGAGGCACCTCGCCAAGTATTCTACAGGTGTGTTTTGCTCAAATGTCCATCTATGGATTTAAGGATGAGAATGTGAGACTCAAAGAGGATGTGCAACTTGTCTGCAACAGCTTATAAGTGAAGAGCTGGCCTCTAAACTCACAAAATGACTTCAAAACCTATGCCCCTCTCTCTTTTAAATATATTCTCATTCTTCAAAACCCACAGCCATACACACACACACACACACACACACACACACACACACACACACACACGTATTCTCATTACCTCATCAAAGCAGTAAATTCTTAAAACTATAGATTTTTGACATCTCAGAAGTTCTCTAACAATTTCAATAGTTTTGCAATATTCTCAAAACAAAACGCTTTGCACAGTGCAGGGCCTATGGTACATCCTTAATTACACAATTTTCTTCTTTCCAAACAAAAGTTTAAAGATTTATCTGTGCATTAGCTCAGGTGTTCTCAACTTTGTATCTACCTCCCATGCCTACATAATCTTGGCAGTTTTTCTTTTAAAAAAACCCTGAGGTTTGAGCCCCTCTACAAAATATTCCAATTCAGTTGGTCTGGGGTAGGGCCCAGCATCTACATTCAAAGAAAATTTCCCCAAGTAATTCTAAACGTGGCCAGGGTTCAGAAGTATCATGCAGTCCAATCACATCCTCACTTTTCTCAGAACACCTTGCACCTTTCCCCATTCCCAATGCTTTGGTCCCTCTCTCTATCCCCTTAGCCCTTGCCCCACGGCTTCCTCATCAAATATTCTCATCCTTTAAGTTTCATTTCAAACATCACTTCTTCCATTAAACCTCTGAGTCTCCAGAGGCTAAAAGTCACTTAACTTCCTTGGAGCCTTCAAAGTTTCTCTGGTAATATGTCATAACACAGACATCTCAACTTTCTCCAGAAGTGGATGGGAAGTCATAATTACGTACCAATGTGTTATGATGTACCCAACCTGAAATAAGCAGCACCATTTCTAATGATCTACTACTTACTTCATTACCTATTTATTAACAGGGACTGCAGAGATACAGCAACGCTCAGAAAGACTGACAAATTGCTACTTAAGTCAAAGGCAGACACTCTCTCAAGCTGTGAGTTAAAGGGAAATAGGAGTTGTTCCAAGCCTTGAATGACACTAGTGTTCTTAGAGGGTTGAAGTGGGCATTCCCCCTCCGAATAACCTAACCTGGAGACCATGTGTACAATCTTCTGCTGTGGGAAAAGGCACTGAGTTCTCTTCATGTAGTGCCAGTTAGGTGAAAGGTACATGTGATATGCTGGAATGAAACCATACTCCTATGACATTCAGCAGGAGAGAGAGAAGCCTCACTCCTTTCTTCATTTTTTTTTTCTCCCTCTTTTCTATCTCCCAAGAAAAGCTCAATAGATTTATCTTGGGAATATAAAAAAGTTAACACTACCCCATCTTAGAAAACCCATATCTTTAGTAAGAGATAGCTAAAACAAATCAATGATTAAATCCATATTGTGCTCTCTTAATTGAGGGAGACAACTCCAGAAAAAGAATCTATTTATTCTATTCTATTTAAAAGAACATATAATAAAATTGCACTTGAGTAGAGGGATTGTGAATGGACTATTAATTCTTTTTTCATTCATAAAATGTGATTTGTGCATAAAATTTGAGGGTCTTTCTTTCTGTTTCTACTTTCAAAATTGGCTCCTTGAGATAGCTTTGACCACCAGTCACTCAGCAAAGGAGAGCAGAGATTAGTAAAGGCTTGGCTGATGGGACTAGAATAACATCTAAAAGAATCTACAATGTCAGAATGCTATACCAAAATCCTAGGTATAGGACTGAGCCTAGACTTGAGATCTATTTGAACCCTGTGAAGCTCCAATGATCTGCTCACAACTTGAGATTTAGGAGACGCCTCTATGTAAACAACAGGAAGGTCCACAGGCTCTCCTTGTTTATCTAAACTGCCTCCTCCCATTCAGAGGCAAACAAACCTCTTCTTTAATCTCAAGAGCAAACAGAGAGCCAGCGTGCTCCCCCAGGTGGCCACCGAAGCCAAGCACGCTTGGTGCCAGGCACATCCTTTATCCCTGGGCGTGGTTTCGAAAGCTAAAAATAACACTACAGGATTCAGGTTTGAGTGGGAGGAAGCTTCACAGCTCACAGCGGTTTGGGGTCATAGGCGTTCTGTAGTTGTAACATAGTCCTTTTCTAAAGCTCCAATTTCTAGCGCCACCACCCTCAAAATTCTAAAAGACTTAAACCACAAAAGAGAAGATGGTGGTTTTTTTAATGTTAGTAGAACACAGAGCCAAGGTGACATCAATTTAAATACATCTAAAAGGAGAGATTCTCTAACAATAGTGAAGGAAAAAAAAAACACTTTTTAAAAGCAACAATGTTTTCTTTCTGTAGTATGAAATTATTTCTGAGGCTACTTAGGTTTGCTAAGGTCAGTCAGCCTGGATTGAGTAAAAGGCAAGTTTTGATCAAGTCTTCCCTTTTTAGGGAGGGGAACTCCTAAGGAATTTAGGTTGCCCACCTTCCAGGGCTGCCCCATGTGGGTGATGAGCAAGGATTTCTCCCCTCAATCATGACCCTAAGGAAGAGCAGGACAAGGAGCAGAGTGAAGGTCAAAGCTAGGTCATTGTCATTAAGTTTTTTTCAGACTATCTCAAATGTACAAATAATTATGGAGATACGTGTCCTACCGTGCCTCCTAAAAGCACTGTGATTTTGTCAGCTTGCACTCTTCTAATTTTAAGGATAAAAAAACCCAGGGGCACGAAAGTGCCATTGCTCATAACTCTGTGAGCAGCAAGCCAAGATCAGTACTCCAGCATCTCTTCTGTCCAGATCCTCAGTGTTCTTTACAGCTCTGTAAAGTTTCAAGTTCTCTACACACAATGCCACCTACCATTTGCTGGAATGGAAATAGGGCTAAAGGCATCCATATAAAATGGAGAGCTTATGAGTGTAGTAAAGATTTAATTAAGGCCGGGCGCGGTGGCTCACGCCTGTAATCCTAGCTCTTGGGAGGCCGAGGCGGGCGGATTGCTCAAGGTCAGGAGTTCGAAACCAGCCTGAGCAAGAGCGAGACCCCGTCTCTACTATAAATAGAAAGAAATTAATTGGCCAACTGATATATATATATAAAAAATTAGCCGGGCATAGTGGCGCATGCCTGTAGTCCCAGCTACTCGGGAGGCTGAGGCAGGAGGATCACTGGAGCCCAGGAGTTTGAGGTTGCTGTGAGCTAGGCTGACGCCACGGCACTCACTCTAGCCTGGACAACAAAGTGAGACTCTGTCTCAAAAAAAAAAAAAAAAAAAAAAAAAAAAAAAAAAAAAAAAAAAAAAAGATTTAATTAAAAGCAAACCACAACTTGAATTCATTTTCCACACCCCAAAAAGCAAGACAAATCCCTCGTAGAATAACATTCACCATACCTACTTTATTATCTTGTATTTTATTTTTTTTAAAGATAATTAAATCTTCATTAACACTTTTGTCTTAGGGTTCTAGTGTTGTGTTTCATTATACATACTACGGATAAAAAGGTACTGTGTTTAGCTAACTGCATTGAAGTTTATGAATATAAAATAAGCCCTTCCTAGGTTATATAAGTAAGTATACATCTGTGTATCTTAGAAATGATATTGTAAGTTAAACTTTTTCATTTGTTTAACAATTACTCATTGTGCAATCAATACATAAAAATAGCATAGTGTTGTAAAAGCTACTATGTAGCAGGCATGGTTTTTACCAATTTCTTGTAACTCAAGGCTTTTACCTCCCTCAGTTACTAGGTCCATCCTTAGACCCTTGACATGACTCAAGAAGTCCCCATTCCAGGTCTCACATCATGTGAGGTGACTCCATCACCAGGGCTGTCCCCAATCCTTGCCCACTAGCTTCCACAGACGATCACCTTCCCCAATGCCACGACCCACATGAAGTGAAGCCAAGACACCACTGCCCACTCCTGTGGGCCTCAAGGATAAGGAACAGCTGGCTGCAGACAGCCTCTCTGCTAGAAGGTGGAATTCCAGGAGAAGCAAGGGTCCACCATCCTCCGGAAGCCCCTCAGGCTCACCCGCCCTTACTTTTGCTCTCCTCAGTGACCCCCGGACTTTCCATCCCATCTGTCTTCTCTCGTGTTTCATTTCCATAATGCTCTCTGCCCCCTCCTTTCTCTCCCAAGCTCTCTCAGTACACCACTTTGGACTCCCATGGCCAACTACTTTGTCTAAGTAGGTTCTGCTCATCCTTGGGGCTTGTCCAAACATCACTTTCTTTAAGATGCCTTTTCTGTCCCTTTAAACTAGCTAAGGTCTTGCCTAGTAGATGCTTCCATTACTACTTCTCTTCGACTTCACATCACTTCTCACACTTACTATGACTTGTTCAAGGTTTGCTTTCTCATCTAGACGGTAAACGCCATAAGGGCAGGAATTAAATCCGTTACCAGAACTTAACATAGTAACTGGTATAGAATAGGAATTCAATAAATATTTATGGAATAAAAGTAAGAGGAAAGAAGTGAGCCAGTGAGAAGAATTATGTTCCCAAGTTAGATCTCTGAACATACTTTCCAAGAGAAACGACAAGATCATATGATGTTAGCTATACCTTAACTAGAACATATGCTCTCTGTGGGCTGGCCTGGATCCTAACAAGGACTATCATCTCATTATTTCTGAAAAAAAAAAGTGCTGAGTTCCAAATGCACATTTGTAAGTTGACCTTCTCGTTCTATAGACTACAGCACTAATCCTCCAGACTTGTCTAGTGCTTTTGGACATCAGAAGTCCTTTTATATCAGTTGTCTAAACTGATTCTCATGACAACTCTCTGAAGTCATTATTGCTACTCAACATCTATTTTCTTAGGACGCACACTCTACGCCTTGTACTAGGTGCTGGAAGCAAAGAAGACATGATTTCTGTTCCCACAATTTTATTTTTTATAAAGACACAAGGTCTCACTATGTTGCTCAAGCTAGTCTCAAACCTCTGGGCTCACACCATCTTCCCACCTTAGCCTCCCAAATAGCTGGGACTACAGCCACATGCCACCACACCTGGCTCTTTTCCCAGTAGCTCAAAACATACAGGAAGGATTCCGAACCCCTTTTGACATGAGTTTAAGTGACTTGCCTGAGGTCACAGTCATGAGACATGGTCCCTGCTGGCTGCTCTGTGATGTCTCCCATCTGGATGCCACGCTGTGTAGATTAGGCACAGTGGGAAGTGAAGATGAAAGCAGTCCCTTCTATATTTTAGTACTTTTAAAAAAAAATTCCTTAAAAAATCTTATCCATTCTGCTGTGGTTTATTATAACCCTACACTCAAAAGAACCTGTTTTACTTGAGACAGATGTTGATAGGTAGAGAAGGCCACGTAGAAACAGCTGCGGGGCATGTTGCCAATTGCTAATATTGCAGCCTCGGAGGGTAAGTCCTGTGTGGTGAATAAAGAATCCTCTTGCTCCCAAGTGAAGTAAGCGCAGCTTCCCTCCTTTACTCAGGCCTGCAATAAGCTAGGGCTACATAGTAAACCACCACTGGGCTCCTGAAGCTTGTCCAATACTGAGCTCTAGGGCCTTGTCCCATGATGAGGCTTCGCTGCTTAAACAGCCCCGCTTTCCTCTGGCCAGCTGCCACAATCATTTACTTGAAGTTTCCTGCATTACCCAACTGCACTGAGAGCCCTTGAGTGATCTGGGAGGCCCAGCTGAGACTCTGGAAAGGCCTGGGAGCTGTCCAGAGCTGTCTGGAGCCAAATCTGCTAAGGAGAGAAGGTGGCCAAATCTGCTAAGGAGGAGAGGTCACACTCTGTGTGACTCTATGGTTTTTGTCCACAGGGTCAAAAATAGCCCTTCCAAAAGAAGGCAGAAAAGAGGATTTTAGATCTCAGATCTAGAGTAGGAGCAAGGAGGTGAGCCATCAACGGGCAAGCAGGTGACAGGGAGGCAGGGGAAAGGGATAACTGAATGAGCTTGGGGCATGAAAAGTGGTTGATGGCACTGTCTCATCACTCCGCATCTCGGCTTCCTTCAATATTGGCTTGATAATGGGTCAAAAAGGTATAGGTACCTCTGGAACTATCTGATCTGGGTTCAATTCCCCTAGACCATCTATGTGACTAGCTAGCTATTTGGCCTCATGTAAATCATTTAGCTTCTTGGGTCTCAATTTCCTTATTTGTGAAAAAGATATCAAAATATTATCTTTTGACACTATATTTGAGAATTAAGTAAGACACTTCATTCATTCATTTCATAAACATTTACTGAATGCCCACAATACGCCAGGGATGTTTCCAGGCACTAATGATGATTCAGCAATGAATAAAACAGACAAAAAGCCTTACAATTTTTGCCTTTATGAAGTTCATATTGTCTATTTCCATTTACTACAATAAACACACAATACGTTAATTTCCTTGTTGATCTTCATGAAGAAAACTCACCAATAAGTTAAATATATGGTCTGTAAGACATTGATGATATAGCTTTGGAGAGAGATAAAGCAAAGGAAGGTGGGCTACAATTTTACCTGGGCTTGTCAAGGAAGGCCTGGCTGAAGGGATGGTATCTAAACAAAGACCTAAAGGAAGACAGATAGGCATGCAAAAGCTCTTGCACAATTCATGGCACAGAATCCACAGCATGATTTTTGTATCGTTACTATCACTATAATTGTTATAATTATTATCCACATCCTTCCTAGTTGCCCAGAAAAGTTGGAACTGATTGAGATAGCTTAACTGGAAGTTGGAACTGGTTGAGATAACTCAAACAACTAATATTACTATGACTACTACTAACTATGCCTTTTAAGATTTATTGAACACTTACTTCTATTCCCAAGGTCCAAGTTATAGAATCTGACTCTAAGAGAACAAATTTTCCAACAATTGGCTGTAAGAGAGATTCTCTTAAAATCCCGATTGCTTTTTAGATTTAAAAAGTTAGTATCAAACTTTTATGTTCCAGGTAACTGATTGTACATTGCTCTAGCTTTCAGTTAATTCCTTTTCCTGGAGCTTCCAAAACTAAAAATAAAAAAGGTAATTCAAAGTGTTATAAAGCCAGTTCAGGAAATTTTGTTATATTAGAAATCCCTTCTTTCTGATTCTGTGGAGTGTGATCTTGGGCAAATCATTTCCCACCCTTTTAGACTTTACTTTATCACTGGCAAAATTAGACTATTATCTGCAATCCTTTCTTAATAAAATAAGATTTTCCAAGACTAGCATTAATTACTTACTCAATGGCCACAATGACAGCATTCAATTCTTCAGCCATTGCTGTACACAGCTCGTCATAATACTTGATTTCTAAAAGAGACAAAGAACAATCACTGCAAAACGGATCATTTAAATCTTAAATTCTGCTAAGTGTGGATTGCTTTTAGATTTGGAGTTAAGTTATTAATAATAAAAACATAATAAAAAGCAAACGTGAACAAGTGTCTTAATAGAATTAACGCACAAATGCAAAAATTAAATCTGGTTTCAGATTAAATGCAATTACCATAAATAAAAGGAAATCTATATTAGATTTTGAATATGTTTTTAACTAATTAAACATTCATTTCTTAATGGACTATATGAAATGCACCAAATTAATTCTGATTTTGTAGCTCTTCAAATGTATATAACTTTCAAAAAAACCACAGCTAGTAAGCAGTTTCATAAAATTTTGCCCTTTCAACATCCTCATTTGCTATAATTCAGGAAAGTCACCAATTTGAAGAATATGATATTCTCTTTAAACCAACATATAAGAAACTAGAATTTTAGGAAGTCTTAGCACTTCTTAGAAAGAGGATCCAAAGATCTGCAGTGACAGAAACAATTTTAGTATGTAAGAATTTAATGTCTTACTTCTCCTTTCAATAAATTGATATCTACATTGTGGCAATAGAGAGCCAAATGTTTCCTTATTTATAGGCTTTCCAAGGTAGTCTTAGAACCAAAGGTTTAAGAACTACATAAGCCCCTGTATACCTCGACCAGCCCAAGCTCTTCCTCTGGTAGGAGTGATCAGTCAAAATTATCCAGAAAAAGCCAGGTTGGCTCTTGTAACCCATACCATTCCTGATACCTACACTTCCTGTCTTCCAGGACAATCTCACCCGGCAAGTGTCCAATGCTAAAGATTCAGCCTTTTCTAAGTCACAGACTCTGTCCACATCAGAGTGACCAGTGGTCCAGGCTGGCCCACACTGTTTGAGCTTTTGCACTGAAGTCCTACACCCCAGGAAACTCACATATTCAGTGAACATCTGCTGAAAACATGAAAAAAAAAATCACTGAATAAAAGAATAAACAATGGATATGGAATTAAATGGGATTACTAGAAAAAGTTACACTTTTGACTTTTGCTGCATTAAAAAAGTCATATAATAATAAAATATGCAAACAAATTGCCATTGCTTTTAAACTTAGCGGATGCCAAAAGCCGGGGGCTAAAGATGAGGAAGTATTAATAGTTCCATGATCATCATAGCAGAGATAAGGCCCCAACAGCCTGTTTGGTCGGTTTTCCCCTGGGCTGTTCTAGTTGGCTGCCTGCCATTTGGAATGTACTCTACTCGTGAAAGCTGTCCAACTCTAAAGAAAATATTCTTGAACTTTACAAGACTGTTTCCTATTAATGGTTACATACCTTTTATATCTTAATCTTTGCTTTCATAAGTAGATAAAATGTTGAGATAACATGTAAATTAAGAAAATACCTATCTGAGTGTCCTTCCTGCAAAAAAAAAAAAAAGAAAAAAAGAAAATACCTGTTCTGTTTCATAGAAATACGTCTTCAAAGCACAAATGGGCAAAAGAGCTACACATAAAACTCTGTCACCATTGCCTTGTTTTGGTATAGAAAGCTATCATCAGCACCTCACAATAAGTTAGTCTATGATTTAGCACACAGGAAATATTTTCATCGGCTTGTTCGCTTTCTCAGAAGGAAAAAAAAAGCCTCTCTGAATTAACAAACAAATCAACAAGCAAACACCCTTACTTGGGTAATCATATAATTTATCACCCAAACCAGAGAGCCCTTTTGAGAGTGAAAAGGATACATTATTTATACTTATACTGGGACAACAAGGGTAATTGGACCGTCCAGGGGAACTGAGTCACACGGTCCCTCCGCCTCGTTCCCCACTAAGAAAGCCAAACTCAGTCACACATCTCCCCAGAGCCAACCACAATGCCAAACAATCTGAAGGTGACCAGGACATACTTGCACTTGCCAAGGCCCAGCCTCCTCCGTGGATATAAACAACACTGCGTTTCAGTGGCTCTTCTGGCTTTGGAGGGCCTTCAAACACTCTGACTTCCACGCTGTCAAAGTCAGTGTCAGTCACCTTCACTTGGGCAGACGACCATGCACTTTTTTTGCCAAAAGAAACAATGATAAAATTCAGCGCAAGCAGGTGATGGCTCAGTCCCAGGAAGTGTATCAGGTCACTCTACAGGATAAGAAAGGGAATAAGGAAGAAGAGCACGTGTCAAATTTGTCATTACCAGAGCTATATTCACCAACTCTCAGTACCCAAATTCTTACACGTAACTGCCACTGGATTGGTGGCTCCCCGGACACTTTTACAGCAACAGCAAATTATATTTACCTTCTGCTTTCAGACTGACAAATGTTTTATATATGAGCTCTCCTTTTCATTTTCAGGTCAGCTCTGACATGGGAATGGGACAGCTATTATCAGCCCCATTTTATTGAGAAGGCTTAGAAATTAACTAAATTTGCCCATTTAGTTAGTGGTAGTTCTGGGACTCAAAACCTAGGACTTGTGAATGGATGGAAGCTCTTTTTTTTCCCCTAAATGAGCCCATCACTGTTTTGATAACATACCTGAAGTGATGAAAGGATACTTTATTTAAATGCAAATAAAAGAGAGAAAAGTTTTACATTTATACTATTTTGAAAGTGCTTTGAAACTTATATATTTGCATCTGTTTGTTTTGAGAGTAGGAGACAACAATGAGCGTGCAAGAAAGAAGGAACAAGGGCATCCTGGAGGCCCTGGCATTTAGAAGCAGATCAGCTCAGACACAGCCAGGAGCTTTTTACACTAGATCTTAACCAAAAGACCAAGAAGTGATAATAATCAGGTTTTTAGAAGCATGCCTGACTTCTTTTTCCCTCTGAACCTTGAGGGAACTGAGCTCTGCACTCAGCGTTCATGGGAAATCATTTGCTTGCAAAAGGAGAGTAGAGACCTAAGTTGCCTACCCAGCAAAGACCCTGCAGAGTTTCTTCCCCTCTTTCCCTTTCTACAAGTTCCTCAGAAAGGGGAACAGCTGGAGAGCAACAGTGCTGTTTTGTAGAATACGAAACAGAACACTGGTGATTAGTGAAACCATTAATGCCATCACAAGATCAAGGTAATAATGTTCTCTGCAAAAATACGCCTTCTCAGCCTATGCACAGGGCATGCTGGTGTGTCTTCAAGAGGATGCAGGTGCGTTCATCCCCTTGGCCTCGGGGCAGCCAAGCTCCTGAGCCATTTATTCCAGTGTTCTTTATAAACATTATTATACGTGCGTGTGTGCATATGTATATATGTACACATACATATACATGCACATATATACACACCTTGTCATAAAAAGGGTTAGATAACACTACATTATAAAAACCATTAGCAAGTGTTCATGAAAAACAAGAACAGGAGGCAATTAATCTAACAATGAACAGCTATTTCAGGAATTCCATTAATATTCGTTTGCTGGCAAGTATAAGCAGCAGCAGAGCAAATGAATATTAATAAAAGAATTCAACTTCTATGTGTGCCCTGACATCAGCTGACCAATTTACTGAAAAAGTTAAAACAACTGTTAATGTTCTTGACATTAAATACATGTGTGCGCACATGTGCACACATGCACAGAGGTTTCTAACTATCAATTTAAGTTCTTTGACAAATCGTCATGTGAGTTTTTGTGATGAAATGTTAGTCTAGCTTGGGGAATATTGAGATCTGCCAGGGCATAGCTGAGAAGTGCTGTATCTGCCAAGGTTTCTAGAGTAGACACAATAAACCCTTGTTTATTGTGTTACGAATAGTTAATACGGTTACCAATTAATAGACAACATGCAGGATCCCTTCCACTTCTCACAGAATTAGCAGTTTGACAGGTATGAAATAGTGAAATATGAACAGAGAAATGGCAGACTTGGCTCTGTTCCTTTATGAACTGTATTCATTTAAATGAATACTTTACGAAGTATTTAAGACAAAGTATACATGAGTTTCTTTCACTACAGGAAAACTATAGAACACACAAATTGCCTTTACAAGACAAGATATGAGAAGATTGTTCATTTTCCAAGAGAATCCACCTTGGGTTTCCTTTATGTAACTTGTGCTCTGAGTACATGCAGGTTTGACTCAGTTTTTCCCATACCTTTCCAAAAACACTCTGCCTGTTAGCTTATGTTCACTTGCATTAACAGAGTTTCCGAACAACCATCTGTGTTGTTTACGATAGTGACAGGGTGGTGTGGGGGCAGACGTGCTGATTAGGAAAGGAACAGTGTGTTTATGAAGGGGGAAAAAGACAGGAGTAAGAAAGGGTAGGTGGATGGGTGGGAAGAGATCACAGAAAGCTGCTAAAAGAAAAACTCTGCTAATGTTTGAAATTGTATTGGTAAATCAGAGAATAAAAACAGTTATCCGACAGCCAATATCAAGACTATTTCAGAATTTGAAAATGGAGAGAACTGAACAATAAACTGTCCTGAACCACTTTTATTGTTACTGTTGTTAATAATACCTAGCACTGCCTATGTGTCTACGGTGAGTGCTAGGGTGGGTTGTTGAATTCCAGCTACAATTCTATGAGGTGGGTACTAGTGCCTTCCCTGTAGAGAGGCAAGGAGAGGAGAGAAGCTTAGAGATTAAGTAACCAGTGTAGGAGCTGGACTCCTAAACCACAAGGGGGCTCCAGGACACACAGAATTGCCCTAGAGATGTTGTGTAGATCAGTGTGGGCCCAGGAAGGTGCTAGAGTCCAAACCAGCATGGGGTGATATTCACATGTCTGTGATGTCTCGTGGCATGATGAAATTGTGAATATTGTCCAATTTTTTTTCTCTGATATCTATTGTCTCCCTTAGCTCTTCTCACTACTCCTTCTCCTACACCTACTGCCCAGCAAATAAATTCAGCAGCCAAGCTTTTCCATAGTTGTTACTTCATTGAAAGGCTATGAGAAAAATAGCAGAGAAATAGGAGTACCTTCCTGCTTTTGATTTTTAACAGACTATGTCATCTGGAGAATTAAAAAAAACTACATTGATTTAGAATTACATGAATAAGAAGTCTTCTTAACTAGAAAGTATCTCCCCAGGCTAGGTGGTAGGAGAGGGGAAGACAAGGTGTTGGATATTAAATAAGGATAGATGTATGGATAGATATCCGGGATCCAGTGAGAAAAGAATCTTGGGATGGGGCCAGGTGTGGTGGTTCACGCCCGTAATCCTAGCACTCTGGGAGGCTGAGGCGGGTGGATTGCTCAAGATCACATGTCCAAGAACAGCATAAAAGTAGCAAGTTCTGGCCAGGCGTGGTGGCTCACGCCTGTAATCCTAGCTCTCTGGGAGGCCGAGGCGGGTGGATCGTTTGAGCTCAGGAGTTCAAGACTAGCCTGAGCAAGAGCGAGACCCTGTCTCAACTAAAAATAATAATAATAAAAAAAAGTTAATTGGCCAACTGAAAATGGAAAAAAGAAAGAAAGAAAAAAAAAAGTAGCAAGTTCTGCATGAATGTTCTTGCAGATGGACCTCAGACAAACTCTTGTCCTCCACAGCCCATTATATAGACTCAAGGGTTCCACAGGACTGGAAGTGGGCACTATTGGACCTGAAGGGTCCATTATCTTGCCAATAAGAACAAAGCCTATCCCAGGGCAACCTTTAGGGACCAAACACCAAGGACCAGGTGGAACAACGGCGTGGGATGAGGGTGAGTGATACCCAGATGGCTTTACCAACACTCAAACGCCTCAGCACTGTAAGATCCTCCAAAATACAAAAGCAAACAATGATGAGTTAGAATTCCTAAACTCACTGGGATTAAGTTTCTACATAAACCATGAAGGCTTAAAATATAGATCAAGTTATATTTCTTGTGTCCTTCAGTTTATGAAATAAGATTCAGATTCACTCAAGTAACATTCTGGAATTAACAAAGTTTCCTGAAACCTCTTTAGAAGTAGCTGGAAAACTTCAGGAGCACACAAAAGCAGGCAAGGGTTAAGGGGCTTATGGGCTTCAAATTACCTAGTCTTGGCTGGTTGAAGTAATCTAGGGCAGTGCTGGAGGTCTTAAAACTTGCCTGCATAACCATTCCAGGATCTGGGGGAAGAATTCTGTCTATGGAGATTGAATGGGATGGCGGTGTTCATTATAACTCAGTGGAACCTGACAGTAAAATCTGGTGGAGGCACCGGCTCCCTACTCAGGCCCGATGGCAAAGGAAAAGCAGGCATGAGAGGGAACCAAGCAGAAACTGTACTCTGCTTATTGATATGTAAATTTATTGTTTTGTTTATGAATAGGATTGTTTTCTGTTGATTAATCAGACATGTAAGGCCAGGTGGGAGTGGTGACTCATGCCTGTAATCCTAGCACTCTGGGAGGCTGAGGAGGGGAGGATCACTTGAGGTCAGGAGTTTAAAACCAGCCTGAGAAATAGTGAGACCCTGTCTCTACTAAGAATAGAAAAAAAATTAGCCAGGCAACTAAAAATAAAAAGAATTAGCCGGGTGAGGTGGCACACACCTGTAGTCCCAGCTACTTGGGAGACTGAGGCAGGAAGATCGCTAGAGCCCAGGAGTTTGAGGTTGCTGTGAGCTAGGCTGATGCCACAGCACTCTAGCCTGGGCAACAGAGTGAGACTCTATCTCAAAAAAAACCAAAATAAAAAATAGACATAAATTATGGAATATGTCCTATGGGCAGAGAACTTTGAGGGGGAGAAAGAAACAATCTTCAGGAACTTAAAGTAATAGAGGGAACCAAAGCTTGTAAATGAATAGCTGGTGTTAGTTAGCTGAGCAATTTAAGTGGTAAGAGAGAAGGACCTACACCATGGGCTCACAAGCTCAGAGAAGAAAGGAATTTCTTCTGTCTAGGGATGAAATGCAGCGAGGTACCTGGCCTGAAAATGGAGCCTTAAGGGAAGACAAAAGCTCATCATCAGGGTAGGTAACAATGAAAAGGGTTGGGAAGTGTTTTAATTTGAATGTCTATGGGTAGATAAGGTAAGTAAACAAAGCGGCAGGAGGACATGGCAATAAAAGGCTCAATCTAAAAGAGGCATGTTTGGCAGGGAAGTCAACAGCAGAGACTCCAAAGCCAGACTGCCTGAGTTAAAATCCCAGCTCTCCCACTTGCCAGCACTGGGACCCTGGGCAAATTACTAAACTTCTCTGTATCTCAATTTCCCATCTGTAAAGTAGAAATAATAATACTGACTACCTCAAAAGATTGTTGTGAAGACTGGAAACTAAAGCACTTAGGACAATGCCTGTCACAATCCAAGCCCTGTACGAGTTGGTTATCATTATCTTTACACCTCTGATCCAGAAGATCACTTCATGAAGAAATGGGAGCCCAGAGACAGATATTCCAATGTTTCTAGGGAAGCTGAGACTATCATTTTTCCCATTATGCACATTTGTTGTTAGTACCACAAGGATTACCAAATTCTGAAATTGTTATAGATTAAAAAAATATAAGACAATTATCTCCATAAACCTTATTTGCATGCTTGTATCAAAAGGGGACAGGGAGGCTAAAGAACAAGTAGCACACTGACACTCCTCCACACACATAAATAACTTAGCATTTGGTCAAGTTGCAACATGAACCAACTGCATTAAATACTCAGAACATCGATTCTAACTCACTACCTACTTTGTTCCTCAAACTCAAAGATTTGGATTCTATGTCAGCGGTTCTCCAACTTTTCCAGCAGGGCCACTCATTCTGTCAAACAGCTTTTTAATTCTCCTGTCCATATTCTGCTCTACTCGTGCAGATTACAGAAAAAAATCTATAATCTAATGGAACATTTATTTATCTGCATGAAAATTTGTGAGAATTTAATTAAAACTTCTGGCATTCTCTAGATTTTTCCCTCATTCTGGCGCAAAAAACAAAAAATAAGAAAAAAATTAAATATATGTTATATATTTAAAAAAAACCTTCTGGCATATGGCAGGCACTGGTGTCTCTATTTTATTAATTTAGTCCAATGGTTCTCAAAGCTGGTAGCATGTAGGAATCACCTGGAAGCTTTTAAAAATGACCAATGCCTGGATCCCATCCCACACCTATTAAAAAATAATCTTCAGGAGTGAGACCTAAGGCCTGGGTATTTGTTTAACTCTTTAGGTAAATCTGCTGCATAGCAAGGGTGAGAATTACTAAGTAAATGAAGTCAATTAATTAATTCAACCAACATTTATTAAGTGTCTATTTGGTCATAACTATGCTAAGCTTTGGGGGTACAAAGATGAACAAAGTACAAGGGCCTGTTTTTGAGGAATACACAGACATAGGAATATACCAGACACAACAAATGATTGATATGGTATAGAAACTTCAAAAATAGAGATATAGACCTTAAAGTACAGTTGTATATATAACCAAGCCTAGGGAAGAAAAAGGCTGTTCAAAGAGGCTGCCTGGACACAGTTTCAGCTGAGGCAAATTGAGCTTTAAAGAATGATCAGTAGGCTGGAGAAGGGGAGAAGTTTGGGGAAAGGCATACAGGTGTTTCTGGTTGTAGGGCTGGAATTCCACACTTCAGTCCTTTGCCCAACACCGTCACCCCATAGGGATTAAAAGAGAACGTGCAAGGCATCAAAGTCCCCTTTCCAGTTCTCAACTGGAACACAAGGTTAAAAACATGCCTTCACTTGCTGAGGGTTGCATTTCTACTTGAACCCAACTATGATCAAAGGACAGGGCTGTTCCTGAGCAGCATTTCTGGGAGGATTTTGGCCACAGGGTAAATTCTACCAGAGAAGGAAAGTTAATTTGCTCAGGGAAAGCAGGAAATGCAACAGAAACAAGAACCTGGAGAAGTTAAGGGGAAAGAGTTTCAATGAAGAGGAGAAAGCTGTCAAATGTCTGCAGAGAGGCCAAGTAGGTCACTGGTATTGACTATGGGGTCACTGGTGAGCCTAGAAAGGGCAGTTGCATGGATGCGGCTGAAATCACACTGGGTTGCAAAGTGAGTGGGAGTTGAAGAGATAAAGATAGTGAATGCAGACAGACTACTTTCACTGTTTGAAGAGATAAGGAAGGCACTAGAACAATTGAGAGAGACTTGAGTGTGCTTCTTGGGAAAGAACTTGTGAAGAGGGGAAGACAAAGTTACAGAGGTGAAATGAATTGAGCGAATGAGACCCCAGAGGAAGGAGGAGGAGATGGGCTGTTACTAGAAAGCAGATGAAAAGGTTGGCCTTGGAAGAGTCTGTAACAGGTAAGCTTACAGGGGGCAAGGAGGAAACCTGAAGTTTATCTCTAAACAGAATTTAATTTCTGTTGATGTAGGTTCTGTCTTTATCCTAAAGAAGACAGTGACTTTTCAAAGACTGCCCTCTCTGAAGTCAACTCATTGCAATGTGGCTTCCAGCCTCTTATATTTGATGAAACGGTCCTTATTAGGCTCACCAATGACCCCATGACCCCAGTGCCAACATCAATGACCTACTTAGCCTCTCTGCAGGCATTTGACAACTTCTGTCCTGAAACTTCTGCAGTTTCTTATTTCTCTGGCCACACTAACAATTCGTCTCCCTTCTTGTCTTCTTTTTTTTCTTTTTGGTCTTTTATTGATTGGTTCTTCCTCTCCTGCCCACTAGCCCTTTAAATGATGGTGTTCTCAGCTGGGAGGGTGGTTCACACCTTTAACCCCTAGCACTTTGGGAGGCCAAGGCAGAAGGATCACTTGAGCCCAGAAGTTCAAGACCAGCCTGAGCAACATACATCTCTACCAAAAATTTAAAAAATTAGCCAGGCATGGTGGCACCTGCCTGTAGTCCCAGCTACTTGGGAGCCTGAGGCAGGAGGATCTCTTGAGCCCAGAAGTTTGAGGTTGTAGTGAACTGTGATGATATTACTGCACTCTAGCCCAGATGACAGAGTGAGACCCTGTGTCAAAAAATAATAATAATAATAATAATAATAATGTTCTCCAAAGTTCCATTTTTTATTTTATTAACTTTGCTATTCCTGCTCTCCATCAGCAAACCAGTGTACTATCGTGGCACAGTGCCTGGCAAATATAGCAAGTACTTACTAGCGACTTATTAAATTGAATGGCTATGACCTCTATTCATACACGGATAACTTCCACATCTCTATCTCCAGGCCCTAATCTATCTTTCTCAAGCTCCAGGTCTACATTTCCAACCATCTCCAGGATCTAGCCTATAAGTTCGTTAAAATTAACATGGTCTACTCTCTTTTTTCCAGCCCCAACGCAGCAATTCATTACAGTATATTCTCAGTTAATTATCTGACCGTAAGTCTAGCTTCCAAGCTAGAAACCTTGATATTTTCTTGAGTTCTTTCCTTCTCTCACATTTTTTCCCTATCAATCATCAATTTATATTAATTTCACCTACCAACATTTTTTGAATCTAGTTCTACCCCCAGCTCCCACCCCCACTCTCAATGCTGCCTTGACTAAGATGCTTTCTGCATTGGCCTACAAACTTGAATTTTAGACAACATTCTCTCTAACCTGCTACATCCTGCTATTAGAGTTCCTACCATAAAAGGCTGATCATCTTACCTGGCTGATTAAAAACTTCTGTTGACTTCCTGTCCTATAGAAAAAAACTTGCCATTCCAGTCTGGTTCCATTCTACATTCCACCCTCATTTTTCACCACTTCTTCCCCTGTACTCAATCATAGTTTGCAAGACTTTATTCTTTCTTTTTCTTTTTTAACCTGCTATTCTCTTTGGCAACGCCCTTCAGTGGTATACTGTAGCCAGCTCTTGCTGGGTTACAAAAACCAACTGATAAATTTACAGGAATTGTGCAAATCAGTTGACATTAGGTCAATAGCTTGATATTGGCCATGGTGGAAGTATTTACATGATGGAAATCAACAAATGCTACAAATGGGTGTGTAGACTTGCTCAGGCTCCAGATTCTTCATGGATCCCCATCTGATTAGGGACCTTTCCTATGCTTATCCTTGCTTTTTTGTTTTACTCCTTATTTTTGTCTCACCCTAAGGTTATGCCTAGACCAAATGAGCTCTACGTTGGCTCAGGTGCACCCTCTATACATAGCAAAGCACTGGAGGAAATTATTAAGCCAATCTGTAAAGCATGAAAATATGTATGTAATGGTAAGCTTCTTTCATGAGATTGCTCTATTACAAAATTTCAAATTGTTTACTCACATATCCAAGAATTTCATTACAAGCTATAAAGCAAACCTGAGAAAGAACCTTACTACCACTCCACTGAATGTTCTAAGGTGAGAGGGTTTTATAACAACACAACCTAGATCAGAGAAAAGAAAGAGCTCACAGAGGGACCCAACACCCTAACCTAACCCTCTCACCCTAGAACATTCAGTTTGTTCTCTCCTTCCCAGCAAACCTCTAGGGCTGCAATTCAATCTCAGAGAGGGAAAAAAGGAAAGAAAGCTTGTCTCCTTGTGGTTGCAAATTTTGTTAGTTTGTGTTTTACTACCACACAGAAAACAAGTAGTTTCCATATTGTCAAAATACTGGCATAGCTCCAAAATGCTCCTGTATTCTAGCAGATATGTCAAGGGGAATAGCTCACATGTGCTGACATTTGCTCTCTGCCAGTGTCACTGTTATTGTGATGGAATCTCAGACTGAAGATGATGCAGTGAATCACACAAGGTTGCACAAGCAGTAAATGGTGCTCTGGATCTGAACCCAAGCATTCTGGCTTCAGAACCCTCAACCATCACACTCTGTTGCCACTTATGAGTTTATGCTCCAACCTACATAATGAAACTGGAAATTTTTTAATTTGAAATGAACATTTGGCTTCCCATATTTATACACAGGGAAACTAAGGCCCATAAAGGATGTTGTGTGACTTGCCCAGGCCCAGTGACTAACGCAGCTCTAGCCTTGACCACGCTGTACCAAGCAGCCCAACCTCACCATTCCCCTTTCCTCCAGCTCTTTCTCAACAGCTTTCTCTGGTAACACCTCTCACTCAGTCCTAGTCCTATTCCTGTGTCACTTTCCTTTGCCTTCCAAACACAGGTGCATGAAAATGAGACTTTTAAAAAACCAAGTTCTCTTTTACTCCTGCCTTTATTACCTATCATAGCAGTTGTGAACTCCTTGGTCAAGGTCTGGGTCTTAGGGATCAAATTTTTTCCCACTGCCTCACGTATAGTTAGTCATAAATAAATGCCCTTCATTGATGCTACCCAAGCTGCTGAAAGCCTCCCTTGATTACAGAACAGCAGCATTTGTTTTCATTTGAGCACTCCAGGCAGCACAAAAGAATTAAACTTCCAAACAAAACCCCCAAACTTTCTTTCACAATGTGGCAATTGAGAACTTGCCCACTCACACCCTGTGCCTGACTTCACAAGAGTGTTACACAGGATATCCCAGAAGTTGGGTTAGTTTTCTGCTTTGTATACAGTGCAGAAAGCAGCAAATTAGACACAGCCTTTGAAAAATCATTTCTTACATGGCACATGAACCCAAAAGATATAAAAGCAAATGATTTTTATAGACATCTACAGATATCTGAAGAGGCAGATTCAGATGATGATTATAATAAATTAAGTACCCTTTTGTACACATCCACATGGTGATTATGCTAAATTAATGCCTACTATATAAAATACATAATAACACTCCCTTTTGTAATGGGCTTTACAGTTTATGATCTTCTGAACTTTCACTTGTTTGAATCCCCCAAGGACTTGTGAGATAGGAAGAGTAGATATTACCCTTATTTTATGCCCATTTGAGGCCCAAGGAAGACAAATGCCTTGCTCAGGATCGTAAAGCCCCAAGTGACAAAGCAAGCACAGAGCTCAAAAGTTCAACTGATTCTGACCTGTCACTCTGAATCTTATTACTAAGAGCTCAGAAGACAATCACTGAGTCATTGTTTAAAGTCGAAGCCTCTCAGATTCTGCTGCACTTAAGAGTAAAAGGTTTAAAACCAGGATCGGGAAGTAGCTCATAAAGTATATCCCAGACTCTACCCCACTGGCAGCATATTCTCTCTGCCAGCAGATCTGCTCAGCTGGTAGTAGCACCAGTTTGCCCACAGAAACAGAGCCTGAGAAATCAGCATCCATACAAAAGCTGGAACCTTTATGACAACTAGGATTTCTACAGCCAGCAGTTCAAGTTAATGCAGCTCAGTCACTCCTTGGCCGGAGGCTGCAGGAGACTGGGCAGCTTGCCAGCCCCAGGGGCTCAAGGAAGTCACTGGCTGTTGGTACAAAATCTGCATTCCCAAACAGTGGAGGGTTTAAATCTATGACAGGAGAAACTTCTTGTTTTAACAGATTCAGGAAATTGAAACAACTTACTCCTCACGTATGTTTAGTCTAGATCTACAGTTACAGCAATTTAACTCTCATATTAAGTCTCAATCTAAATATCTGTACAACAGATAGGATAACTACATTGTCCTCTAAGAGGAATTTATAGGTAAACTATTCCACCACAAGGAAAAGGATCTATATTTATTCTTTATCCACTAGTTCAGCAAATATTTAAGTGTTGCCTGCCAGACACCAAAACCAGTAAGAGACGAAGAGAGATATAAACATGGGCTCCGTCCTTTACGAAGCTGAGAGTGTGTGTATAAGGCAGATATATATGGCAATGCTGTGACAGAGTAGTCACCCCTCCTCCCATAGATATGGAAGGGAAATATTGACAGTGGGGAATTTGTAACAAAGGAAATGGCCTGAAAAAATGGCAAAAATGTTTTCTGTCTCTTTAGAACCTTCTCACTGGTTTTGAGAACTAGGACCTGGATCCCTGCCTCGGGCCAACTGTCAGGACGGGCAGGGGAATGTCTTTTGCACTGTGTTACAGGAGATGGCACAGCCATCCTGCAGGACCTAGAGGAGGGAGGTCCTGCAAGGCAGTCATGGGATTGTCTCCAGTGGAGATGGGACGATCAGGATTGGCAACTGTAGTTGAACAGCAATTGCCTGAAGCTGAGAACCCACCTTTTAAAAGCTCTGTATTTCTGCTTATTATTAGGACAATGGTATTTTTAGACAGTGGTCTCTCTCTTCCTCATTTGCTGGCAAATTAATAAATCTTTCCTTCTCCTCAAACCATTTGTCCTCATTCTTCTGATGTGGCCTCCGGGACAAATGCCGAGCTTTCGGTAACAATGCAATAATGTGATAAGTACCATAGGTACAGTCACACAGAAGCAGTAACTTCCACCTGGAGGAGTTTGCGCAACAAGTGTGTTCACAGCACTGGTAACATTTGAGCCAGGTCTCTAAGGACAAATAGTTTGCCGAAAGGAAATTGGAGAGAACATTCCAGACTGTGGAATAAGGTACTACCGGTCTGTGGCCCTGACAGAAATAGGGTTGTGACTGTATTTCAATGTATTAAAATATTCTTAATTTGATGATTTCAAATTAAGGATTAAACTTCATAAAACTGGATGCACATGCTTTGAAGAATTTGTGTTTTTTGTTTTTGGGGTTTTTTTTTGAGACAAGGTCTCACTCTGTTGCTTGGGCTAGAGTGCAGTGGTGTCATCATAGCTCACAGCAGCCTCACACTCCTGGACTACAGGATCTTCCTGCCTCAGCCTCCCAAGTATCTAGGACTACAGGCATATGCTACCACACCCAGCTTATTTTATTTTTATTTTATTTTATAAAGTCAGGTTACTCAGGCTGGTCTCAAACTTCTGGCCTCAAGATACTCCTGCCTCAGCTTTCCAAAGTGCTAGGATAACACATGTGAGCCACCACAGACACTCACTGTGAATTCTTTTTGTCCTGTAGCTTTTTGAATATAGCTGTGAAAATTATCAGAACTCTTCACTGAGACTAGTATGTTTGGGAAAAACGTATACTTGAAGAACCAATCCAAGTGTGCGCCCCTGCCCTCAACTCAGAAGTAAATGTCTGGCATCAGCTGTGCCTTCATTATTTTGCTATGTGTACCACAGTAAATATCAAATGGTGAATACTCAAATTTTACTGCTTGGGGAGAGACTGGCATACAGCAGTTAAGAATTTTCAGATTGATTCCATCTTCTACAGTAATAAAAAAAAAAAAAAGAAAGAAACGAAAATTAAAAAAAAGAATTTTCGGGGAGACACATCTGACTAAAGACTCTTGGCTTCTTTGTGGGTTTTGTACTGTGTGTGCCCTAATGATCTAACAAAGACATGTAAGCATGAGGTTGTTTACTGCAGTGGTGTTACTAAACATTATCAAACATGTTTCTCCTCTCATACCATGTATTTATTAGGTATATAAGGTGACTAAGCATATTTTCTTTTTGGCAAAACTTTGCTGAAAGTTATCATTTTATTGTTCTTTTTGTAACTTAAAATGAATAGGATCATCAAATAAAAATGAATGAGGGAGCAAATGTCTTCATAGGCAATAGTTCTTTCCCTGAAGCTAAGTGCACTCCACGTAGGTCATAAGAATAAGGCTGTATTTGTTTACCACTTCACCCCAATAGCAGGGTTCCTGGCATACAGTATATGTTCAAGAAACACTTGTGTAATAAATGTCTGTAATCACACTTAGAGATATATATCTAATACTTGGAAACTATTTACCAAAACATGCATTCCACTGTGTCTCATAATTAAGAGATTACTAAAACTTTAGCAAATACTCAAGAAGAAAATCAAATCTAGAAAATGTCATAAGACTACAAATAAAAATTGGCAATGGCTCACTAAAGTGCAATTATCCAGGCACTGTACTAACAAAATAAAAGCATGAATCTGGATGAAAGTTAACCAAGTAAATTAATTCCTCGAGAGAGTTAATGATAACTCAATCCAATTTGGATGTCTCTTGGGTTTAGTTGGGAAATTAAGCCACATTGGCATTAGCGGCCAATTGAAAGGATGCCATCTAGCCTATGTGCAATTCTGCAGAAAAATGCCTGTAGTTGGAATTCACATTTTAGCAAAGCACCACTACAGACCCATCTTCACTGGGCTAGTAAAGGCCTCTCTTGACCTAATTCTCTCTAATCTAGGCTAGGGCCCTCCCTCCTCATGCACCTTTCCTCAATAAATCCATTTCCTAAGGCCTCAATCTTTACTAACTTAAACTGGATGCCAATGAAATCAGATAATTTTAAAACCCAACTGGCCCACAAACAGACTCACTTCTTGGAAAACTGAGGAAACTAATGCCCTGGGAGATGGGTGACAAGCTCCATCACCCAGTAACAGACATGTTCAGACTAGAACCAGGTCAGCAGACTCCTAGTTCCAGGTTCTTTCACTACATCTCTATTGAAAAAAAAATCCAATTTATAACTCAGAAAGCTTCTGCAACTCTTTTCTCCTCCCCTTCATGGCAAAATTGACTAGCTCTATACCTATTTTTTGGTTTTAATTTTTCCCTCTCATTTTTGTGTTCCATCTGCCTCCAAGACCTAGAGTTAGAGTATCTATTTCTCAATAGCATTCATTCTAAAACCTCACTATCTGCAATCTTTTTAGAAATGTAACGTGACTGCATCTCTGACCTTTCTAACATCTCTGGCTTTTGTTACCTTTTTACAAACTTAGAATATTAGAATGTTAGAGATCTGGAAGGAAAACTACAGAGCACCCTTTCCCAAACAGTTCTGTAGAACAGTAGATTGAGGAGATAATTTTGCACTGAGAACAGAGTGAAAGCTTCTGTGATCAACTCAGCTTGGGAAAAGCTGCATATCAATTCTCTCAGATATTCACAATGCACATCAGCTTTTTCAAGAGACCAACAAGTTTCAGTAGTAAAAGAGAAATTTAACTCTGCTTAGTATTTAGTTTCTTCACACCCATTAACTTCCCTTAAAACTGATTTGGGAAGGCCTTGCCTAGCCCATCCCCCTTGGTTTTATAAGTGAAGGCTGAGTCTGGCACTTATATGACTTACCGAAGTCCTGCTCTATGTTGGGGCCAGAGCAGGGCTCCAACCCAGCTGAGCCCCAAGCCACAGCCTACTCTCAAAGTATTGCTTCTTCTCTGCTGGATCCAGTTCTTGTTGGTTTTCAGCATACCCAATACCCAACCCTTTGCCTGGAACTACAAATGTTCACATAGTGTATGCCAGTGGGCAAGAGAAGGGTGGATGCTTGCACTTATTTTCCTTGATCCTACATCCAATTATACAGGACACAGGGCTATACTGGTTTTCCTCACACAACTTCTGTGAAATACTAGTTATTGGGACTTGGGGACATACAAAGCCATCCTAGGGATCTTTCTCAGGGGTTCTAAGAACTAGAGGAGTAAGCCCAGAGCAAAGTGTCCTGAAGGAGAATTGAGGGTAAGGCTCTTCAGATGGGGACCTTATTCCTTATGTGGAAGGGATAGGTGAACTTGGACCCCTCCAGAAATTTGGTAGTGCATGCCAAAGTGCCCGCCCTTCCTCGCCATGCTTCCTTGCATTTTCTCCTAACTTCATAACCCACCTCCCTCCTTTTTCTCTCTTTCCCTATTATTTCTCTAATGCCAAGTTTTCCCAGTTGATTCTAGAGACCCTAATATGCCAGGAATAAAGGTCTCTTCTCCATGTTTTCCTGGAGGAGGAAGAACTAAGAAGAAGTAATATGAAATTTGTAAGAAAGGATGAATTGCATAAGGAGAGGTGGGCCAGTATTTGCACAGACTGCTTGCTCCCTTTCTGTTTGGGCATTTCCAGAACAATTGTGAAGCGAATGGACAAAAACAGTGAGTATTGAAGGGTGGCTATCAGATAGCTCTCAGTGATGAGAGGTAACCCGTACTCTTTTAAACAACCCCTTTATTCCAACCAAACAGACCTACGCACAGTTCCCAAACATGCTCATTCCTACCAACTTGGTTTTGTTCATGTTTTACATCATTTCCTTATCCACCACCCTTGTCACCCTTCCCTTGGCCTCCCTGCAATGTTATCCTGATCCATTCTTCAAGGTACAGTCTCAATCTTAATCTTCCCAAGGCCATTCCAGCTCAGTTTTCACCCGAGTTCACAGTCCACATTAACTGTACTGCCCATTTGAAAATTACCCAGGTACTTAACTGTCCCCTGACATCTTTAGGCATATACTCTTATTTTACTTGCTGTGCAGTTATATCTCACCTTCTCAAATAGATCCTAAATCCCACAAGCAGAGGAACCCATTGGAATATGTGGAACTTGTGCAAATGAAAGTTATTCAACAAATGTGTTAATTATACACAATATTAAATTAGTATTTACTGTGGAACATAGGCCATAAACTCATGTCTTCAAGAGCCAGGGCAATTAATGAAAATGAGTAAAACAGATGTACTATAACAGAGTAGGGAGGCTTGTGGCAAACTAGAGAAACAATGCCCTAAGGAAGCAGCAGCTGCTCAGCCACAGGTGATTGCATGACATGCAAATTCTGGCCCAGTGCTGCTGCATGGTGATTTTTCAAAAGAAGGAAGAAGCCCAGATTATCATGTGAAATATCCATAACTTAAGTACTAGCAATGAATTTAAAAATATGTAATATACAGTGTAAGCCAAAAATAACATACATGCAGGTCAGTCTCCGGCTCTCAAGCTGGTTGTTTCATACAAACAATATGCACAATTGGCAGTGTTCTATCCCCAAACCTGGGCAATAACAAAACCAATGCATAAAACTTGAAATATTTTATCAGTTTTATTTTACATTTTAAACTATGTTAGTGCATAGAAGCAGTTTAATTAGAAAGCGATGAAAATGAACATAAAAATTATGGACAATTTAAACGGAATTTATTGGATCCTCTCAAGGACTGTATAGACTGATGCACTTGTTTCTTTTTAAACTTTATTTTCCCTTCAAAACACACAGATTTCCTTTTTCTTGATTTAAGCATATGTAGGCTTCTTGTCAGAGGTATTAATAATTATGGTATAGACTGTCAAGAATCTGTCATTCTAGTTAAAAAAAAAAAGAATAACGAAATACAATAATCTAAAAATTTATTTAAAGAAATAAATAATTATGGTTATCTGGGGGAATCACAAAAGAAATGGAAGATAAGGATTAATTTTTCTGAGATAATCACTGGGTTAGAGCTAGAAGATAAAATTCAAATAGATTAATGAGAATATTATAGATAAGATATTTATGGATAGTTAAATAGATATATAAATAAATTCAAATATATAAATATATATGAAAGAAAGCCCAAGCTGCCTAAATGCTGTCTCCTTCACCCCTCACCAAAGATGCCACTATCTACATTCACTGAATGCCAGAAAATAGGCTATTTATAACTGGGTGTTATAATGGTAGATGAACAATACTGTGCTAAGGGTCATGGGCAATGCCAGCTACTTGGGAGGATAGCTTGAGGCCAGGAGTTCAAGACCAGCCTGGGCAACACAGTGAGAGCCCTATCTTTAAAAAAAGAAGAAAGAAAAGAAAAGAAAAAAAAAAAAGATGTTCCCTTGTCCTTGTCGCTGATATTCACAGATAGCTTAAACATTTGCAGTAACCCACATGTCCTGGACATGCGGGACCCTGCAACCCAAGCAAGAGTGGGAGCTGATCATCCTTACTCAAAATAAAAATGAAAGCAACTTCCAGAGCATGTAAATGTCTTCACCTTTGCAAAAGAGTTGGAAGTTCACGTGTATAATCCAATGTAGTTACCACTGAGTAAAGTATTTTTAACTGTTTTCAGAGACTTCGGCTCACTCCTGGAATATCCTTAGTGGAGACAAATGATCCTTGCCTGAGATTGAATTTGATTTCTGGAAAAGCCAAAGTTCCTCTAGATAACAAGTTGTGTGGTGAAGCTGAGGATTTCATTTTGTTCATAAACAAGGTGAGAATATAAAGCAATGAGACTGATATTCACATATACCTTATGAAATGACTTGGAATGAAACTTCTAAGGATATGCTTTAGTTAGACCTGTTCTGAGTTTTAGCGATGGCATCACCCTTAGGTTAGATAAGCTTAGAGCAACTTACTTGGAGGAATAGGCACCCTGCTAACAAACCCCTGTACTTCCCTTCTCAGGGTAGTGTAGCATATTGGAAAGACCATGAGCCTGAAATAGACCAGGTTACAATCCCTTCTTAGTCACTTACCAGCTATTAATATATGAGGTTGGAGGGGAATAGTTAACTTCACATTTTTTTTTAAATGAGTATTTCTTTAAGGTTAAGAATACAAAGCATGCGAGCAGGAATTATGCTTGTTTACTGCTCTTTCCCCAGAGCAGCACTGTACAAAGCATCATGCAATAAATATTCATGCAAGGAATGAACAAGAATTTTAATGTCAACTCTTTTCAAAGAAATTCCAATTAAACAAGGTACTAATTTAAGCTATTAAATTAACAAGTGTTGAAAATCAACTATAAAAGTTCATTGTGGAAAAGAGTATAACACAACAAGTATTCTCACACATTGTTATTAATCATATAAATTGGCAAATAATTTAGAAATAAATAACAGGACCTACAAAAATATTTATAGCCTTCAATCTAGAAGGTCCGCTTTTTTGAGAATCTTGAGGAAAATCCTAAAACAAAAAGTATACATAATATATTCACTGTAACTTTATATTGGCAAGTAACTAAACAGTCTAAATTTTGGATAATAGGGGAATAGCTAAATTTAAAAATGGCACAAGATCTTTCATGCACCCATTGCAAAGAGAAATGGGAATACTATGCAGTAAAATGGCAAATCCTTCAGGTAAAATTCTAAATAAAATAAAACTTTACCAAAATGTAAGTAAAATTTCTGATAAAATTCTAAGTGAATAAACTGTAATCTAACAAAAGCAAGACAATTTACACACAAAAAGAAATGGCGGTCATGCTAAGGTGAGATCATAGGCTATTATTTCTATTTTCCAAAATTTCCATAGCATGATTGTTTACCTTTTATAGTTAAAAAAAGTTCAGCCCTAATTTACTAAAGGAATCATGCTTCAATGGGGAAAATTTTATTTTATTTTCAAGAAAGAGTCTCGCTCTGTTGCCTGGGCTACAGTGCAGTGGTGTCAGCCTAGCTCACAGCAACCTCAAACTCCTGGGTTCAAGCAATCCTCCTGCCTCAGCCTCCTTAGTAGCTGGGACTACAGCCACCTTAGTAGCTGGGACTACAGGAGTGCACCACCATGCCTGGCTAATGTTTGTATTTTTTGTAAAGACAGGATCTCACTCTTGCTTGGGCTGGTATCAAACTCCTGACCTCAAGTGTTCCTCCAGCCTCGGCCTCCCAGAGTGCTAGGATTATAGGCATGAACCACCGCACCCGGCCCGTGGGGAAAATTTTAAAGCAACTATGACATCCAGGGATTATAACTTGAACATTCTCTACCCTCTGACATCCACCCACTACCCAAACACACCCTTCACCTACTCCTATTCCTATTGCCTACTTCCTGGTACACGCCTTGCCTGTACAACTTGTCTGTCTTGCCCATGCAATATATACTTTCCTCAAAAACAGAGGGCTGAACTCCATCTGTTACTGGAATTTCTCCTGCTTCCCCTCTTGACCAAACTCCACTTCACCCCTCAGGGTCCATCCCAGACATCCCCTCCTCTGTGGCATGCTGTCCACCTCACCCCTTGGACAGTCACTCCTGCCTTGCTCCCCTCTAGTACTTGGTTCAAGCTTCTACTTTTGAAACTTGTTGCATGATCATTATCAGTTTCTAGATCTACCTCCTTCACTTTTATTCCCTGAGGTCTAGCATACCACCTGGTATGTAATTAGTGCTCCATATAAATTACTGAATGAAAGAACATATTGCTGCTTATGTTCCCTGTCACTGTTACTTCTAAATTCATGCCTTCTGAAGCAGCAGCCAGCTTACCCCTTATCATGTTCCTGCTTAGGCTCTTCATGGAAAGGAAACAGGAATTCAGCCCAAAAGCTAGCCCATTTTGCTAGTTGATTCTACCAATGCTGCCTTATTTGAGAAATGGGACGTCAAGGGACTACCTCCTGTCAGGGTGTCATCACCAATACTCTACTGTGGAAGCTGTCCAGGGACTTTTAGTCACTCATCTATTCACTCAGCAATGTTTGCTTTGTGCGAGGTACTTTTAAGAGCTGAGTACACAGTGGGAAAACCCACAGACATGCCTCCTCATATCCAGAGCTTCCTGCCAGGCAGGAGAGATGGAATTACTTGGGAGTAAATAAACAAACAGACAATTAACAATGATGGGATAAAAGAACTGGAAAAAAGGGGAAAGAAAGAACAGGGTGGAGTGAGAGAAGAAAACAGGGTGAGAGGGAAACTAGACTGGGTAGTTAACACCAGAGGTCAAGTTCTCTAACCACAGACTCACCCCTTTTGACAAACACCAAAGAAGTTTTTGTCTCAAGTAAGGCACCATAGCTGCCAACACTGCAGCGTTTGTTTCAAACTTTAAACAAAGAATGACTTTTTTGAAGCAACATGTTAGGGACACAGCAAGAAAGACTGACTTAAAGAAGTTTTTGTTGAAGACAAAAAGCTACTGAAACCAAACAGTAGAAAAACACATTGTTTTCAATCAAATTATATATTTGGCCACCAAAATTTAAATGCTACTGTACGACTTTTTAACAGAATATTTGTAATAAGTGGTTTAGAGTTCATTTCACCAAGTAGTACTTACTCATAAAAAAATCATTTATTGGTTGTATACTTTCATAACCCTGCTGTTAGCCTATTAAAAGTGACTACAATGAAAACAGTGAAATAGATCTTAACAACTCAAGACAGGTTAGTCCCACCCATGGTTCAGTTATGTGAAGATCTTTAAACTTTCATTTTATACTTTCAGAAACTCAATAGAAGTCGCTTCCTCTATGTGCCATGGTCTCCCCGCTAGACTTTTGCACCGGCTGTTTTCTCTTCCTGGAATGCCCTTTCTGTCTGATCGACGGTGCTGCCTCTCACCCATTCAGACACACCAGCACTTCCTCTGGGTTCCTCTTCCCAACTTCCTCAGACACACAGGGGCTTCCTCCACCTGGCTCCACAGCATCCACTACTTCACCACAAGCTAAAGCACTCAGCAGGTTGTGTTGTGATTGTCTACTTTTTAGTTTTTCAGAGCGTGAGAACCTCAAGGTCTCTGCAGTATCTGGGTAATCAATAAACATCTGCTGAAAACATGCTAGCACTTTGAACAATGCATTGTTTCCCTCCATGAACAAAAAGAGGAAGAGCTGTAACAGAGTATAACACTATACATTTAAGTATAAGTCCAGTGTTTATTAACAGACCCTGAAAGTAAACCTGGCTCTCTCACAGGCACAGGAAGCAATCTTCATTGCAGCAACTGTAAGGATCACAGGTGCATGTATAGAGCTTTTAAAATGCTACCCATAATTGCTCACCTCACTCTGAAGCCTGAAAATGGGGGGAAAAATGGGGAGGGGGTGGTTAGAGCAGGCACGAGCATAAAGACATTTAACCACTGACAACACCTAAATCAAAGTACAACTTTTTAAATCAGTTAAAATTCTATGATTTTCCTCCAAAAATATGCCAGAGACAGAAAACATGTTAATGTTTTTAGAGTAATTGGACCATGATTACCAAACAAATTCCTTCTGTAGACATAACCACTAACAACGTTTTTCTTTTCATCCAAGATAGAGCTTTAATTAAGGAACAATTCAGAATTATGCAATTTTAATTGGCTATGTGAAGAAATAAGACTGACACAAGTTATTGATTTTGGCCAACAGCAGCTTCCATGGTTGCTAAGACCCAGATCTGGCACATGGAGTATCCTGGAAAACACTGACTCACTGTCCTTGACAAAAGTATATACATGTATTTAAATGTTACACTACTAATGATAGAACTAATAGGATTCAGTCTAAAATGGAATACAATTAATATTCAACTGATGTGAATCTTGTTTTAAAGCACACAGAAAAAGCTAGTTAGCCTGTGAAGAGTACAGATTTTAAGATGTTTCCATATAGATGAACCAACCAACATAAATTTAAAGTGAATTATTTGGAAAAAGAGTTATTACTTTTTCTTTTTTTGTTTTTGTTGTTTGTGTGATGGAATCTTACTCTGTCACCCAGGCTGGAGTGCAGTGGCACGATCACAGCTCATTGCAGCCTTGAACTCTTGGGCTCAAGTGATCCTCCCACCTCGGCCTCCCAAAGTGCTGGGATTACAGACATGAGCCACCACACACAACACTTTTTCTTTATATATGTGTGTGTATATATACATATATATATTTCTATATTTACTCTTTAGTACATCAGCAGTATCCATCAGTAACCAACTCAGATTACCTATAAAATACATTTTGACAATTTCCTGTTAGAATGACAGCTCAATATCAACACTGTCAATGTCAAAACATCAGTTTTGGAAGACATCCTTGAAATCATTCCAACAAACAGGTTACACGTTGCGATACCAAATGTAAAAGCCACAGTTGCCTGGGCCCCCTGCAGAGCCCACTGGCTGGTTTCAGTCCTCGTGATCCTCAGCCCCAGCAGAGTTCAACAAAGTTGGCCACAGCCTCCTGGCAGTGCTCCTTCTGGGCTTCTGTGATCCCACCTTCCCAGTTTTCCTCTGTCCCCTGACTGCTCTCTCACCTTTGTGGCTCCATTTCTTCTCATTCAACACTGTCTCCTCAGGGGATTTCAAGTATTTCCAGGGTTTCTATTATCACTGACCTGCCAATAAATTTCTCTATGTTTCCTATAATTCCTTAACTATTCAGCCCATATTTTCAGTACTGAATTATAGCTCTAGGAGGACCAGGTACTATTTGTCTTGTGATATAAAGACAATAAATAATATGGCTACCTAAGCATGCGTAACTTGGGGACTATCTGTGTTTAATAGCAATGATAATAGATGTGTATTTCAACAGTTACCAATTGGAGAAAGGTGAGCCTCCCAATAGGTATGCTATAAATGGATTATAGGTGGATCACCAGATGTTGATGTTTAATTGTTTTATAGAGGTAAAAACTTAAGTCCACTTTTTATAACTATTCAAAATTTATCAGTTTGCATCCTACTGGCAAATCATTTGTACAACTCTATAAATGTGGCCAGGCATGGTGGCCCATGCCTGCAATCTCAGCACTTTGGGAGGTTGAGGTGGGAGGATCACTTGAGCCCAGGAGCTGGAGATCAGCCTGTACAACAAAGCAAGACACCATCTCTACAAAAACTTCTTCTAAAAAAGATAACTGGATGTGGTGGTACAGGCCTGTAGTTCCAGCTATTCAGGAGGCTGAGGCAAGAGGATCACGTCAGCCTAGGTAATAGAGTGAGACCCTGTATCTAGGGAGGTGGCGGGGAGGGAAACACTTGTGAATTCTGTCATTCAAGCCCATACAGATTCCCCCAAAATTGCTTCCAGAAGCCCTCAGTATACTATACAAACATAATCATTTCTATGATTTCTATGACATGAAAAAGATTGAGAAGCACTAATGCAGATTAATTTAACTATGAGAGCTCCAAAAAAAGTCGGGATACAAACAGTGCACTAATGACGAAGTTATTATGACCATTCTTATAGCACGGCTCAGCAGTGAGGACATGAAACTAGAAGCACAAGGAATTTGGATCTGGTTCTTGTTTCATCAATATCACTAATCATGTAATCTTGATGTCACTGACCCTTTCTGAACCTTGAGTTTCCTCAGCTGACAAATAGAAACAACAATGCCAAACAGTTATTTATTGTAAAAAATAAATGAGGTGATATAAATGAAACCCTTCAATAAAACCTATTGTGCTATATAAATGTAAGGTGTAACAAAAAGTTATGTTCTTTAAGGTCTCATTTCTCATAGAGCTGGCTTCTTCTTCCACTTGCCACTGGTATCCCACAGATACCTTTGGCAGGATCCCCTAATCCTACTCTCACTCCATACACATTCATTTCTACTATTTCCACCACCACCCATTTGCTAACCACTCCCAAATCCATTATCTCCAGCCCAGTTCTCTCCCTCCTGAGCTCTGGACCTGTATATGCAGCCATTTATAAATGGTTATCCTTGGACTATTCCCACTGACACTTCAAAGCAAGTCCAAGAACTACCTTCACCCTCAGATTGGCTCTTTCTCCTAAATTAAGGTCATTGTCATCATTCACCTAATGATTCCAGAGTCTGTCCTAGAAGTCATCTTTGACTCTTTCCTCTTCTTCACTCCATACTATCCCTACTACAGCAACCATGATCAGCTTCCCTCCAAATCAGTCCCACTTCATTAGTTCATATTCTCACCTGGATTAGTGCTTCGTAAAAGCGGTCTCTTGCATTCACTTTTGATTTCTTAGATTCCAGTGTCTACATTGCCATTCAGAAGGACTGTTCTAAAACACAGATTTGACCATGACTTCCCTGCTAAAAAATCTTTCAGTGGTGACTCACCAAAGTACACAAAAATTAATAAAACAAATCTGTCAGTGGCTCCTTTCTTGCCCACAGATCCCTCTATTATCTGACCCATGCTTCCCTCTGGCTCACTCCCTAACCTTTGAACTTTAAGCTCCAGCCAGCCTAAACAGCTTTTAGTTCCTTAGCTGTACCATCCTCTCCAACTGGAACCTTCACCTACTGCTGCTTCTGGCTGGAACTCCCCTTTCATTCCTCTTTTCTCTTTCCCCTCACCACTTCCTTCACTTGGCTGGTTCCTACAGAAAGGCAATCAAGCACAACTGCTAAGCTCTTGAACTCAGGAGTAAGACAGGCTGGACTTGAATCTAGGCTCCACCTCTTATAAACTGTGTCATCTTGAACAAGTTGCTTTTCTTTACATTTCAGTTTCCTCCTTTGTCACAAAAAGAAATTAAGAACACCTGCCTAATAGTATTATCATATAGGCTAAATTAATTGCATGCAAAGCACATAGCCCAGTATCTGCCACAGAGTAAATGTTCGCTATATGCTTAACTAATATCATGTTTACTTTAAATATTCAACCTTGATAAACTCAGATTAAATATCAATGTGAAGGGGAAACAATCCCCAATGCCCAGGTCTATTTTAGATGTCCTTTTGAAGGCTATTGCAGCAACCCATAAATACCTCTATTGTAGCTCTTCTTCCATCATTTAAGTGCACACTGTCACTGCCAGTTGGTTTATCTCCCCTCACTAGACTGCAAACTCTTCAAGATTAGGTATCTGTCTTACTCATTTGTGTTTTGCCAGTTCTTAGCATTGGTGTTCAGTTACTATTTATTGAATGGGTGATGACTTTCAGATGGTAGGATTTTAATTTTACTTTGGAAACACTGAAAGATTGTTAAAATTTCATCATATGACATACCTTAATTGGGCAGGGGATATGGGCAGGTTTTTCACTTAAAAATTCAATTACATTTCTTCATTCTTTATAAGCATGAAATGAAGGAGAAAATAAGTGATAGTTCCCACAGTTTCATTTGTCAGCAAAAGTAAACATGGTGCTCACTTCAGCAGCACATATACTAAAATTAGAACGATTTAGAGATGAGCATGGCTCCTGTGCAAGGATGACATGCAAATCTGTGAAGCATTCCATATTTTTGAAAAAAGTAAATATATGCTATTTTTAAAAAAGCAATTGTGCAGAAATAGAATGTTTAAGAATGATAAGCTGTGCTTTCCCATTTCATAGAAATGTCTCAACTCAAACTGCATGTTAGAAGTAGGATGTTACATTAAAATAAAGTAATAATGAGGGTATTTCTATGTTCAGGGGTCTATTTGTAGACATGCTAGAAAAAAATAAAAGGGAACTATAAATGAGGCATTATCTTAAACACCTAGAAGCTGAATTAATCTAACAATGTTTTATAGGTTCTGTCTGCAGTGACCAACTCAGATTGTTCACCTTTGAGAAGTAACACTGATTAAATACTGCCCCTGATGTTATTCTTAAAGCCTTTCTGGTACCATGTGTTTAAAGAAAATCCTATCGAATCAGCTAAAAATTATTGTGGTTGATGAAATTTCCAGTTTACATGAAGAGGTACACACATCACAAGTCTGAAAGCAGTAGACATAACTTATTTACTAATGTTTTAAAGTTCATTTTACCTAACATTAGTAAACACTCCAGTTTAAAACTGTTATGAAAGAAGTTAGCACATTGGAGTTCTACAGGGTTTCCAGCTAAGCTGTCATTTAAACCACACCCACACAGCCCAAAAGCACATCATGCACAGAGAATTAAGGCGAGGTGACATTAAATCTCAACAAGTTTGGGGACATTTTACAAGATGAAAAGGCTTGCTCAACTGGTCCAAAAACACTGTCATCCATAAGAAATAGAAGGAACATTCAGCAGAAATACCAATTTCAGCAATGTCTCTTTCAAATTATGTCACTGAAAAGATTCACAGTATAAGAACTAGTAAGTTAGGGGGCGATCGAGGTAAGGCAAGCCAAGCTCTCCTTCTGAACTCCCTTGAGAAACCATTGTTACCTTTAGTCTTCACCTTTACACTCCTCTAAACTCTCACAGCCTCTCTCTCCTATTAGCTTTTGTAACTATACCTTTTCTGTGATATCTAGAAGCTCCTAGCTTTTTAATACCTATATATTAACATGAATTCTCCATTCTACTAGTCTGTAGTTACTTTTAAGTCATTTTGATGCCTCCCCAAAGACTCACGCAGGTTTTCAATCTGCGTTAAGTCTAAAGTGACATGAAGCATGGCACTGTGATAGCTATATCAGGGGATTTAAAAATAAACCTGATTTTCCTCATAGGACAATTACTAAAATATTCATGACATTGATATACATATACACATCAATTCCACTTTAGAAGTAGGAAAACTACCCTTAGGCAAAAAAAAATTTTTTTTAATAATTGTTTATTACTACAGGTTCATTGTAGAAAAACTAGAATATACAAATATGAAAATTAAAGATATAACCTTATGGTCCAGAAAAAACACCATATTTAAATTGTATCTTTCTGTTTTTTCTATATATGCAGACATATATTTTGATATATAAACAGTGTATATACTATTTTATAGCCTTTTCCCACTTAACATACAGTACAAATCTTTTGCAGGTCATTAAACATTATATTACAACCTAAATATTTTAGCTGTATAGTATTTCCAAATATGAATTTACCATAATTTAATATCTTATTGTTCTTAAATTGTAATTCTTTTAAATGCTGCTACAAAAACAAAAAACAAAACAAAAGGTTGCTGAATATTCCTTTACATTATAAACGGCAGTGCTTCTAGACTAGTTGTACAAGGTTTTTAACCCTATAAAATATTTCTGTCTTTACAGCTATAGTTTTGCCTATATCCATCATTACTTACAACAAATTCCATGCAGAGGGATTGCTGGTTCAAAGAATAAACATGCTTCTAAGGCTTCTGACAGATATTGCCAAACTGTCCTCAAAAAGTATACATTTTCTCCGGCAGTGTACAATTCTCAGTATCTTCATCTGTACTGGGATTATCATTTTTTTAAAATCTTTGCTTGCACAGCATGTTGAAATCAGTCTTCAAGAACTTCCCCAAACATTCTCGTCTAGTCCCTCTAGTCTCCTGCTGCCTAGTCTTCATCTAATCGGCTCTGCTGCCCTTCCCAGACCTACTTTTGTTTGTGCTTTTCTATTGTTCAAATGTTATGGTGGCTTTGCTATAACACTGACATTTGCCTAGCTAGTATTTTATCCCCTTAGAGCCAAAGTATCAACCAACTAATCTGATAAACTAATCCATGCTAATGTAAAGGGACTTATTTGCTGCAACATTATACAATATAATTTGAGCAGTTTAAGGAAAATATATTATCTATAAGAGTAATACATTTTATTTATCTTATAAGGCAGTGGTTCTCAAATTTTGCCCCAATTGATAATTGCCTGGGGAATTTTTTAAATACTGCTAAATATATTCATCTCCCAGAGATTCTGAAAAAGTCTGGTATCAGGATTTTTTTTTAAATCGGTCTCTAAGTAATTCTAATGTAGCATCTCTATTTGAGATGAGTTAGAGATACTAAGTAGCTTCTTCTTAGGTAATGTTGGAGGACCCAAAGGAAGAAAAGCAGTGACTTTAATAATCTCAATCTGACACATCGCACATGATAAAGGAAATAAAGAGGGGTAGTAAAGAGCAAATTTGCCAATGACAACAGAATAAAGGAGCATTCATGCTTCTTGATGCTAGGCAGACTATGTTCTGTTAGGAAATAGGTTATTTAATCTCTTAAATAGTTTTAATTGCTTTCATAATTGAGCCAATCAAGTCAAACTAAAATTATTTGAGTAGCAAGGTCAATGCCATGCAATTTAGTAGTAGCTCTCCAGGTTTCGATGATATAAATTACTTCCAGTTTATTATTACATTTATTGTTTCAACAAAGTTGAGCAATCCTACAAATTTTCCCCATAATCCATAATGGACCTTGGGGAGAACTCCTAGCAGAAAAACTACAAGTACCAGGCATTTAAATACATCATTAAACCTCACAGCAATCTTACAAGGTAGTTATCTGCCCTATTTTACAGAGAAACTCAGGAATATTTGAGATGACACTGATAAATTGCTTTATTGGGTAGAATAGGCTTCCACCTGGTCTGAATGATCTTTCTGATATTTTATAATTCAGAAGAGAAGTGATAAGAGCCACTTCTCTTCAAATCTACTCCTGAGCCACAGGGGCAGGTGAGGACATTTGTTATCTCAACTATAGTTATGACCTGAGGTTACACACATTACCATTTCCAAACACCACCTGAGGGCACCCTTTGTAGAGGACCCAGCACAGTCTTGCCTTTGATGGGGTGGCAGTCTAGTTGGGGAAGAAAGGCTTTTCTCCAAATCTGGCTTTTCCCAGATTACTTATGATTAGGGAAGACTTCCTTGGTGATGTGAAAACTGAGAATAATCTGTGCAGCCAACACAGCAGTTTCTTTTTTCCTGTTTTCCTTGTGTTGAAGTTACTGTAGAAGACCATTTAACTCACCCAGGTAAACACCATTTTTCTCCAGAATCTTTGAGGGGTGTTGCTTCCAAATTACATAATTTCATGGGGGAAGAAATGGATCGCAGGGCTTCCTACATACTGACTTTCTTGGCACCAGCACTAGTGAAGGGGATGATCATTCTCCCACCATGTCAACAGGAGGAAAGGAAGGGAGTCTATAGCCTCATAGGCCCTCCCTAAGAGACAAAAGGCTTGCAGGTGTAGAATGTGGCTGAATCCAGGAAATGCAAGTCCATACTAGGAATGTGCTACAATACCCTACTTAGGGGACTTTTGATAAGACAGAGCCCCACAGACTATGTAATCCTACACGTAATTAGAGTGGACAGGGAAAAGGAGCGTAAACTAGCTAGGAAAATCATGATTTTTCTTCCCTATTTCTCTAGTTGTCATTCCTGAAAGAGGAGTTTACAAAAATATTCTGAGGTTAAAGCCCAAGGTTGAGGGGAGGGAGGACACTTGGTTTTGGAGGAGGGTTGTTTAGATAGAGCAGGCTGCTCAGAAATACTGTCCAATCACAGGGCTCAGTCTTGGCTGTAGACTGTAGTTTAGATTTTAGATTCTCTGACACTAAAAATAATGCCTCTTACCATGGAATAAATCAAAGACAGTTACATTTTCCTGTCCATGGAGAGAAATGTTACCCTTCTAGGTTAAGGCGGGTATCCTGGCTCAGGCAAAGGTTATATCCTTGACAGCCAAGAACAAACAATAAATGCTGCAGGTAGAAAGAAAACATGCACCATGCAAACAAGGGCTGCCACTGCCTCCGCCGCCTCCTTTTCGGCCGGCCCAGCCTCCTAGCCCCCTTTCTGGGGCTGAGCAGAGAAGTGCCACGGACGAAATGGGAGATCCGCGCGGCACCTCAAGTGCTCGGAGGAGCCCGCCGGCAGTCTCCGGGGATGGGGCGCCCCACAGCCAGGGTCCGCGGGGAGACTGCCCGTGCCTGCTTCTGCTTTTAAGGTGGCTGCATTCCCTGGAATCAGAGCCTGCTTTTCCCGAGCTTTCCTAAAACATTTAACTCACCCAGTGCCGGCCGCTACGGGAGAACGACAGTGGGGGAGGGGTGGTTTATCAAATGCTGAAGGTTTTGTTTTTCACGTTGCAAACCAAGAAGGGGGGGGGCGGATATTTAGGACAGATGAAGGTTTAAACGGTTGTCAGATCCTACTCTAGAACTTCGCCTCTTCCGTCGCAGACGCAGACTAGACATGCAGATCTAGCCCGCTGCCAGCAACCTGGCGGCGAATGCGATACCCTGAAAATGCCCGGCCGGGCCACCTTAAAACACCGATAGCCTCAATGCATTAGAAAAACATGCATTGTCGAGGAACACAGTCGGGAAATCTTGCTGCCCCTTCAAATGTCGCCTAAGAGGGGGAAGCGGGAAGCAGCGCGGGGCTGCGCCTCACCACTTGCTGTGCGCCCCGGAAAGTCGCGTCCAGCAGCATCAGCTTCCAGGGATCCGACACGGAGCTGGGCAGCGGGATGTAGACGTAGTAGGCGGCCAGCGCCACCAGGGCGGTGAGCAGCACGCAGGACGACCTCATGCTCCCCGGCTCGGCTCGCCCGCGGGCCGGCGAGAAGGAAAGGACGATGCCACCCCAAGACCTCCTGCAAGTCGCCGCCAGCGGCAGCTGCTCATTTACGCCTTTCTTATAAGCCCAGGAGCCAATCGGAGGCGGCGTCGGGAGGAAGTCGGAGGGCTGACGTGCCCCTCTACGGTGTCCTTGCAAAGTGTCGCAGGCACTCCAGGTCTGGGGAAGCTCGGGCGCCGCGCCGCGCTTCGCACAGCGGACTCTGGAGGACACCGGTTAGTACTGCACGCCTGTGACGATGGGCTTCCTCCGGAAGGTTTCTCAAGCAGAAAACCAGAATAGTTTCAGTGTGATGAGTCTCTGGCTAAAAGCACGTGAGTCATTCTGACTCAAAATGGAGATACTATTGGGAAAGATAATAAAACCTCTCTACTCTCCACAGCCAGACTTGCAATGGTATGTAAGTTCTAGCCAATATATAGTGCAAGATTATTATTATTATTATTATTTTGCTCAAGAAATGACATGCCAGAAATGCATCTAGCATCCAAGTCTTGATTTCCAAATCCCATTCTCCAAGAAGAGGAACCACGACTCTTTGCCACTACTCCTTGGAGAAAAGCCTGATTCCAGGGCTGGGGCAGGAAAAGTATAAGACAAGGCTTTTGTATCAGAGGTGAGGAAGTGCTCAAAAAATAGTGGGGACTGGTGACAGGGACACAGGTGGCAGCCTGAAGTGTCTCCCAATGGCTAGAGCTGGGATAATTTTACTGTCAGTGTAAATCATAATAATGGATTATAAATCATTGAATGAAATAAAAACTCAGGAATCTGTACTAATAGGAATGCATAAATAAGTGAAGAAAGAAGAAACTCTTTCCTTACAAATAGAATGCCACCTAATAACCATAGAAAATCATATGAAGGCTAAGACTAGTGGGTAAAAATTTGACAAGGAATTTTAGTTCCTCATCAGAAGATCTTACTACAAATTATTAATTATGAAAGGAAAAATAATAACTTTTTAATGAAGAAACCTGGTGTACACCACCTGAAAATTTTCTTTCGGTGAGTCAACAGAAGCAGAAAATGCATTAAAATTCAGTTTTCCTGTTAAAGATTGAGGGAGAGGGGAGTACGAAATGGGAGAGAGAAAACTAGCAGAATTACAATCAGAAATCCAGAAGGAAAACATTTAGAACTGTTTCAAGGAGGTGGTAGTAGAGTACCTAAACTTATTGATCAAGGCCTTAGCACACCTGGTACATAGTGTAGTAATTTAAATTTGATCTAATCCACAGAAATGAAATATCCATAAATTTGGGTCTGATGATGCGATTAGGAGACAGTTAATTTCCTCTTCAAAGTTGGAGGAAAACATTGACATGAAGGACACACTTCAACAGTGTTTCAAGCGTAAGTTTGAGATAATTGTTTTCTCGTTTTATAAAAGTCATTGGTTAAGCATATGACTCTAAACAGATAGGGGTTCGTGTGTATATATGTGAGTGTATGTGCATAAAATTAGAAGCTAATCTTTATGAGTTATTGGATATAATCCTAGAGATATAAACCAAACTGACTACTGGATTTAGTTACATTAACTTGCTTTCAGGTAACTTGCAAAATAATTTTACCTTGGAGACATTAATATTTTTCTCCTGGATTTTGACTATATATTCATAAAAACATAGATCTTAGAGCTAATGACAAAATTAAACCAAACCAAAAACCAAAACCCCACACCTGACCCAGTCTTCCATCTTCAGCCAGTAGGAACAAGCTCAGTGTTATAGATGAGCCTCTTGAGGACTAGAGCTGCAAAACAGCTTGTTCATATTCCTCTAGTGTGTAAGTGATGGAACCAATATTTACTTCTCCTGCCTCCTGGTGAAGAGCAGTTTCCCTTAAGCAGTGCACTAAGAGATAGACACTAAGGAAGAAGAAAGAAATTGCAACAATTCTCAGCACTTTGTCTGTAGATCTGAGAGTTTTTATTTATTTATTTGTGGCGGAGTCTCACTCTGTTGCCCCGGCTAGAGTGCTGTGGCATCAGCTTAGCTCACAGCAACCTCAAACTCCTGGGCTCAGGCTAGAGTGCTGTGGCGTCAGCCTAGCTCACAGCAACCTCAAATTCCTGGGCTTAAGTGATCCTTCTGCCTCAGCCCCCCAAGTAGCTGGGACTACAGGGATGTGCCACCATGCCCCGCTAATTTTTTCTATGTATTTTTAGTTGGCCAATTAATTTCTTTCTATTTTTAGTAGAGACAGGGTCTCACTCTTGCTCAGGCTGGTTTTGAATTCCTGACCTTGACCGATCCATCCACCTTGGTCTCCCAGAGTGCTAGGATTACAGGCATGAGCCACTGCGCCCAGCCTGAGAGTTTTTAAAAATGAGATCGATTTGATTAATCAGGCATGGTGGCATGGGTGCCTGTAGTCTCAGCTATTCTGGAGGCTGAGGCAGGAGGATCGCTTGAGCTCAGGAGTTTGAGGTTGTGATGAACTTTGATCATGCTACTGTACTTCAGCCTGGATGACAGAGCAAGACCTTGTTTGTTTGTTTGTTTGTTTGTTTGTTTGTTTAAAGAGAGACCAATTTGAGATAAATGTAAACACCTTCATCACCTGTATCTTAAATACCTTCATTGCTTGTTTTCAGTACTCTACTCATTCAACAAATATACTGGCCCACACTGGGAAATAAAGGAGTTGAGGGTGGCAAGGCAATAAGGTCTCTGCTCTTTTTGATTTTTGCAGCAGGTGAGAGGGTGTTGCAAGGAAGGTACAGAAGGATGGGCCAAACATTAAACTACCAAGTAATAATAGTCAACATCCATTCAGTTTGGCTTACTATGAGCCAAATTCTGGGGTAAGTGCTATGAATGTATTAATTCATTTAGTCTTCTTATTGTTAGATCCTGTTGTTATTCTGAAAACAGAAGCATCGAAGGATGTAGTGCTTTGCCCCAAGTCACTAACTAGTGAGAGGTATGACTGGGATTTGAGCCCACAAAGTCTGGGGCTAGTGCTCACATGCTTTACTGCTCAACTCTACTGCTGAATGATTAGGTCTGTGAAGAAAATAGAACAAGGTGGCGTGACCTCCTGTGGCTGGGAGCTGCTTTAATTTGTGGGGAAGGGGGAGATGGCATTTGAGCTGAGACCTGAATGACAGGGAAAGACAGCAATGCTGGGATCTAGAGGTAGAAGGAACAAGTGCAGATGCTAAAGACAAGAAGCAGAAAGAGTGATAGTGAGGCAGGAATAGTGTGTAAGGGGCAGTAGTAGTACAGGCCTGGTCAGAGAGGTAGTGTGGGTGCAGACGAGGGCAGATCATTTAGGACCATGCAGACCATGATAAGGAGTTTGAATATTCTGGTGCAATGGGAAGTGGCTTGATCTGATCTCAAGACCTATCAGTGGCTTTTGCAGTAGTCCAGATGAGATACGATGGTAACCTGGAGTGACAGTTTAGTTTAGCAGTGGAATGAAGATACAGGGACAGATTTAGGATATATTTTAGAGATAGAGGAGATAAGATGCACTTTTAAATTGTGAAGGGTAAAAAGAGATAAAAAGAGAAGACTCCACCATCTGGGGATGGTCATGATGGAGACTCAGACTTGTGGGGGGAGGGGGGGAAATGGGCATTTATTGAAACCTTAAAATCTGTACCCCCATAATATGCCGAAATAAAAAAAAAAAAAAAGAGAAGAGTCAATAAAATGCTTTGCTTCTAAGGAAACAAGGAGTAGTTTGAGTCAAGCAATTGATGTTTTAAGAGAATTTTATAGAATTTTTATAGAATTGCTTAAATTAATTTTTATTAAAATCTTCTAAATACATGACATAGCAGTATCATTGCTCAACAAAATATTTTTATTATTTGAAATAATTTTCCCCAAATGGCATATACTACACCATGTGAAGTGGGCTTCTTCATCCAAGACAAGTAGAATTTTAGTTAAACATTTACTGAGTCTTGTCTGTAAGGCAGTGTGGTAGGTGCTGTTGTGACGAAGATATGATCCCTTTCCTTACAAAAAGTGTCCACTCTGGTTAGAAAGTCAGATAAATGGATTATTTCAAATAATCCAAAGTTCAGAGATGTAATGCAGAGGAAGTCAGAATTAATTCTGTTCTAGAAAAATGAGGCAAAGAAGATCCACAAAAAAGGTGATGAGCGAGTGGGTTTTGCAAACTGAAGAGGAGTGTGCAGGCAGACAATAGGTAAGGTCTTCCCAGGCAGAGAGAAGAGCCTGTACAAAAGTCCCCAAATGTGGTGTGAGCAGAGAACTACAAGTAGTTTGATACTTTGGGAGCATCATCAGATGCAGGGAGGTAGAGGGTGTTGACAGTTTAACCTGAAGAGTTAGGCAAAAGTCACATGACACAAGGCCTTGTATGTTATGTCAGGGAGTTTGAAAATTATCTTGCAGGCAGTGGGGAGACATTAGTGTTTGCATGAGATCACTTTGGTAGCAATGTAGAGGGCATATTGGTGGGGAGAGAACAGGGGAAGGTGTATGGAGGATATTGCTTCTAAGGTGTCCAAGAAAGAGATGATATTTATTAGCCTGAACTTGTGTCAGGTGATGGAAATGTGGATGAAGAGTCAAAAGATACCTAAGAGGCAGAAGGAAAAGGACTTGGAGATAGAGGGTAAAAGAATAGTCAGGATGAATTCCCAGGTCACTTGAAGCAGCTGGGAGAATGGTGTTGCCTTTTCGGAGAGAAAGAACGGTGGAAAAGTGAAAGGTTTGAGGGAAAATGATAAACTTAGTTTGGAATATCTAGGTTTGAGTTATCTGTGAAACATCTAAGTAGAAATAGTTTGTAGGCTCCAGGTCATACAAGTCAGGAGCTCATAGGAGAGGTACAAGCTGGAAATGTAAAAGTGAGAGTCTTCATTCTGTACCTGAAGCTATGACAGTGAGTGAGAGAGAAGGTAAGCATGTATATATGGTGGGGGCAGGGAGAAACAGGCCTGAGGGCCTGGGGGTTCACAAAAGAAGCCAAGAAGTGGCCAGAGAGGGAGCTGTCTGAACTAGACAAACAGAGTAGTCCCAGATAATGAAGGGCAAAGAAATCATTGAGAAGTTAAATTAAAGGAATTTTCTAGCTGGATTCCTGAATCGGCAATGGAAAGGATGAAGCTAATAATGACTTCGAAGTTTCTGGTTTTGGTAATGCCATTAACTGGCATAAGAAATACTGGAGGTAAATCAACTGGGCATTGTGGCACATGCCTGTAGTCCCATCTACTTGGGAGGTTGAGGCAGGAGGATCGCTTGAGCCCAAGAGTTTGAGGTTGCAATGAGCTATGATGATACACTGCACTCTAGCCCTGGTGATGGAGCAAGACCCGGACTCAAAAAAAAAAAAAAGAAAAAAAAATTAAAAAAGAAAAAGAAAAAAGACATACTGAAGGTAAGGTAGGTTTGGATATAAATGAATGAGTTCAGTCTGTGATATACTCAGGGTAAATGAAAATGTCCAGCAGGCCATTGGATTTAGAGGTTTAAAGCTTACATGAGATGTCAGGGCTATGCTGGGAACAGCCAGGATGGGTAATCTAAGCATCATAATATATTAAATCACTTATACAAAATATATAGAAAGTATATCATACAAGTATATCACCAGGGACACATAAAATATCAAACCACTGATACAAAACATCAAGCCATTAACACAAAGTATGTAAAAGAAAAGGATTGATACAAAGTATGTAAAGGTCTTTAAATGGTTTTAAATTTACTTAGAATTATATTCACCAACATTCTCAGCAATGTGATCTAAATGCAATGTTAACATATAATTAAAGTCTAAATTATTACATGATATGTTCAAAGAAAATTGGTTTGTGAATGTTTGCATTTATATGTCCTTAATTCGTATAATGCCCTCTACTGATTACGGGTTTTTTTAATTTGTTGTTTTTTTGTTGTTGTTGTTATTGTTTACTGATTATGGTTTGAAGCTCATCTTTTTTTTTTTTTTTTTTTTTTTTGAGACAGAGTCTCACTCTCTTGCCTGGACTACAGTGCCGTGGTGTCAGCCTAGCTCACAGCAACCTCAAACTCCTGGGCTCAAGCCATCCTCCTGCCTCAGCCTTCTGGGTAGCTGGGACTACAGGCACACACCACTGTGTCTGGCTAATTTTTTTCTATTTTTAGTTGTTTGGCTGATTTATTTCCATTTATGGTAGAGATGGGATCTTGCTCTTGCTCAGGCTGGTCTTGAACTCCTGAGCTCAAGCAATCCTCCCACCTTAGCCTCCCAGGGTGCTAGGATTACAGGAGTGAGCCACCACGCCTGGCCTGAAGCTCATCCTTGATCTTGCCAATCATGACAATATTATACTCAAGGCAGAAAATCTAGGCTTGTGTTCAAAGAACAAAAGCAATTTTTTCTTGCAAATATCCTGCTATATCATCACCCCGAAGATGTATAAGGTCATAAAAATCCAGCATGGACCAACCCATGGCAACTCCAGGAAAACCACAATACTGCTTCCTGAACCAGAGCATCATATTGCTTCCTCTTCCCATCATAGATACAACTCGGGGACCTCTCCTGGTGCCTCTTTTCCCTGTTTCCTGGATTTTGACCCCCGTAATTATATTAGTTTCCTAGGGCTGCTGTAACAAAGCACCACAAACTGAGTGGCTTAAAACAACAGAAATTTATTCTCTCACAGATCTAGGGGCTAGAGGTCTAAAATCAAGGTGTTGGTAGGGTTATGCTGTCTCTGAAGGCACTAGTAGAGGATTTTTCCTTGCCTCATCTTAGCTTCAGTAGTTGTTGGCAATCATTGGCACTTCCTGGCTTACAAATGCCCACAATCTCTGCGTCTGTCTTCACATGGCTGTCTTCCCTGTGTGTGAGTCTTTGTATCTGGTCTCCTCTTCTTGCAGAGACATATCACTCACGTTAAGGGCCCACTCTACTCCAGTATGATCTCATCCTAACTAATTACATCTGCAATGACTCTATTTCTAAATAAGGTCATATTCTAAGGTTCTGGGAAGAAATTGAACTTGAGGGGAAGGGTGGTAGTGGTGGTGGCACTATTGTCCAGCACAGTAACTAAGAGTTAAGTGAGTAAGGGAAGCACTTTGGCTGGGCATCCCACCCCTCCCTCCTGTTGAGGCTCGGAAAATGATACCCCAGGCCTGGCACGGTGGCTCATGTAATCCCAGTACTTTGGGAGGCCAAGGTGGGAGTATCGCTTGAGGCCAGGAGTTTAAGACCAGCCTGGGCAACATAGTGAGAACCTATCTCTACAAAAAACATTTAAAAATTAACTTGGTATGGCAGCACATGCCTGTAGTACTACTTGGTAGGCTAAGGCAGGAGGATGGTTTAAGCCCAGGAGTTTGAGGCTGCAGTGAGCTATGATGATGCCACTGAACTCCAGCCTGGGTGAAAGAGTGAGACCCTGTCTCTAAAAAAATTTTTTTAAGTTAAAAATAAAATTAAAGAAAAAAAATGATACTCCAAAATATGGCACTTTGACATACTGAACTAAAGAAGAATCAGTTTCAAGGTCTCTTGAACCTTCTATCTCTCCCAAAGCACAAGATAAGGCTGTTCTCTGAAATTCTCTTATCTACCCAGAAACTGGATCTGCCAAAGAGGAACACAATCACCTTCAATCCCTTCCCTAAAATTTCATTAACCAGAGAAGATTAAAACTCATATCACAGAAGAAGAGACTTAAAATTAAACACCACACTTGGAGCCCAGATGGACTCTGTTCTCTGGCCCTATTCAATTCCCAAATTGAATTATTTACTAACCATTGTCTGGACATTGGGTCCATTTATGTCTCCTAAAATCATTCACTATCCCTCTGAAATTCCCTACAACCCCCACTTCTCTCTCCCCAATGAAAATGGTGTTTCAATTTCAATTATCTGGCACTTCTTTGGGTTTTCGTATACTTTGTGTGGCTCTCACACTTATGCACATTAGTGAATTTGTTATGCTTGTCTCTTGTTAACCTATATTTTTTTATGGGAATGTTGATTATAACCTTTATGGTGGGGAGAAAAGACATAATCTTTTTTCTACCCATATACCCCATAGTGGCTATGCATGTGGTCCCTTGGCCTCCTTAGAAAGATTGAGGGAGTTCTGTACAAGTAATGTCCCCTTTGCTCATCCTTTCAAGCTCAGGTTTTTGTCTTTTGATTGACACTTAACCTAATCACTAATTCAGGCTAATGGGAAAAGGGGCAAGGTGTGTTTTTCTACACCTAGTAATTGACAAGTGTCCTCTTGTAAGTAATTCTTTTTTTTTAACCCAAAATAATGACTATACTATTTGGATTTCAGGCTGATAGGAGGAAAAGAGTGTTCGTGAGGCGGGGAATGGTCTGTATTATGTTATGTTGGTGGCTGTCTGCTTTGCACTAAAATAAGCCTGACACTGCCCAAAGCATCTATGGTGTACACAAGCACATAAACACATCTTCTAAAATAGATAGGAATATTTAAAATGAGAGGGTTTAAGACTAGGAGAAAACATGTGAAATCAGGCCAGGTGTAGGAAGGAGCTCATGCTTCCTATGCTTTAGGAGGCTGACGTGGGAGGACTGGGAGACATGTGAAATCAAGATTTTTTTTTAAACTGGGCATCTGGTCAGCTTTAGCTCAAGGATTCTGAAAGCAGAAAGGTGCTCTGCAATAAGATTCAAGTTGAATTCTTGGATCAAAGGTATTTATTGTTTAAAATGAGGCACATTTCATTTCTTAAAAACTCCTATGCCCTCCAAGAAACTGTTATTTTAGTGTGTTTGATCAATCTACTCAACCAGAAAAGATGTGGCCCTTATGATGACTAGGCATAGTTGGTGGTCCTAGGGTGTGTTTTATGGTTAGTGATTAATTGGCATTCGGGTGACAGCCAATCAACTGAGAATTTGAATATTGTATTCAAATAAATTCTGTACTTGTTTCCAAGCCTACAAACCCTGCCTAATCTGCCTCTGCTTACCTCTGTAACTCACCCAGTGCCTTCTCCTCCTGTCGTCTATGCTGCAGCAGTGCTGGCTTTCAGTATGTCAAACACACTAAGGCTTTTCTGCCTTAGGGTCTTGCTTTATACATGTGGTTTCAAGCTCTTTCCTCTGCCTGGCACTTTCTGCTCCTACTCTTCATTCCGGTTGGCCCATATTTATTTTATTTAGGTATCTGCTTAAATGTCACTTCTTTATAGTGACAATATTTTATAAAGTTCAGCATGCAATATGTTTGGGCCTTGAAGCTTATCATAGATGTACCTTCTATAATTGCTAATTTACCAACTAGCAGTAAGAGTATTTATCTTTCTCACAAAGCCAACTTAAATTACTTCACTCGGGGTAAAGATGGAGATTACATGGATGGAAAGAAAGTTATGTTATTGGTATTTGTATCCTGAAGGAATAGTTTTAAAGTAATTTTCAATATTTCTGAAAATACTAAAATGATTTTCTTAATGAAATAAAACCTTGTTTCAGGAAGATTATTGAATTGCCTGTTTAAAAGCTAGTCTTTTACACTTATCAAAAAAATAATCCACCACGACCAAGTGGGCTTCATCCCAGGGATGCAGGGATGGTTCAACATACATAAATCTATAAATGCAATTCACCACATAAACAGAAGCAAAAACAAAGACCACATGATTCTTTCAATAGATGCAGAAAAAGCTTTTGACAAAATTCAACACCCTTTCATGATACGAACACTTAAGAAAATAGGCATAGAAGGGACATACCTAAAAATGATACAAGCCATATATGACAGACCCATAGCCAACATTGTACTGAATGGGGAAAAATTGAAATCATTCCTACTTAAAACTGGAACCAGACAAGGCTGCCCACTATCTCCACTTCTGTTCAACATAGTGCTGGAAGTCTTGGCTACAGCAATCAGACAGGAAAATGGAATCAAAGGTATCCAAATAGGGGCAGAAGAGATCAAACTTTCACTGTTTGCTGATGATATGATATTGTATCTAGAAAACCCCAAAGATTCAACCAAGAAACTCCTGGAACTGATCAATGAATTTAGTAAAGTCTCAGGATACAAAATCAATACACAGAAATCAGAGGCATTCATATACGCCAACAACAATCTAACTGAGAACCAAATCAAAGACTCAATTCCCTTCACAATAGCAACAAAGAAATTAAAGTACCTAGGAATATACTTAACCAAGGACGTAAAAGACCTCTACAGGGAGAACTATGAAACACTGAGGAAGGAAATAGCAGAGGATGTAAACAGATGGAAATCCATACCATGCTCGTGGATCGGCAGATTCAATATCATCAAAATGTCTATACTACCCAAACTGATCTACAGATTCAATGCAATACCTATTAAAATCCCATCAGCATTCTTCACAGATATAGAAAAAATAATTTTATGCTTTGTATGGAACCAAAGAAGACCCCGAATATCAAGAGCAATTCTAGGCAACAAAAACAAAATGGGAGGCATTAATATGCCAGATATCAAACTATACTACAAAGCTGTAGTAATTAAATCAATATGGTATTGGCACAAAAATAGGAATATTGACCGGTCCAACAGATGTGAGAATCCTGATATAAAACCATCTTCATATAGCCTTCTAATCTTTGACAAAGCAGACAAAAACATACGCTGGGGAAAAGAATCCCTTTTCAATAAATGGTGCTGGGAAAACTGGATAGCCACCTGTAGAAGGCTAAAACAGGACCCACACCTTTCACCTCTCACAAAAACCAACTCACACTGGATAACAGACTTAAACCTAAGGTATGAAACTATTAGAACTCTAGAGGAAACAGTTGGAAACACTCTCCTAGACATTGGCCTGGGCAAAGAGTTTATGAAGAAGTCCCCAAAGGCAATCACAGCAGCAACAAAAATAAATAAATGAGACATGATCAAACTACAAAGCTTCTGCACAGTCAAAGAAATAGTCATGAAAGTAAACAGACAACCTACAGAATGGGAGAAAATTTTCACATCCTATGCATCCTATAAGGGACTGATAACTAGAATATACTTAGAACTCACAAAAATCAGGAAGAAAAAATCAAATAACCCCATTAAAAAGTGGGCAAAGGACTTGAACAGAAACTTTTCTAAAGAAGACAGAAGAATGGCCAACAAACATATGAAGAAATGCTCAACATCTCTAATCATCAGGGAAATGCAAATCAAAACCACAATGAGATATCACTTAACCCCAGTGAGAATGGCCTTTATCAAAAAATCTCCAAACAATAAATGCTGGCATGGTTGCGGAGAGAGAGGAACACTCCTACACTGCTGGTGGGACTGAAAACTAGTTCAACCTCTGTGGAAAGCAATATGGAGATATCTTAAAGCGATACAAGTGAATCTACCATTTGATCCAGCAATCCCATTGCTGGGCATCTACCCAAAAGATCCAATGACACTCTACATAAAAGACACCTGCACTCGAATGTTTATAGCAGCACAATTCATAATTGCAAGGCTGTGGAAACAGCCCAAGTGTCCATCAATCCAAGAATGGATTAATAAAATGTGGTATATGTATACCATGGAGTACTATTCAGCTCTAAGAAACAATGGTGACATAGCACATCTTATATTTTCCTGGTTAGAGCTGGAACCCATACTATTACGTGAAGTTTCCCAAGAATGGAAAAACAAGCACCACATATACTCACCAGCAAATTGGTATTAACTGAACAGCACCTAAGTGGTCACATAGGTACTACAGTAATAGGGTATTGGGCAGGTGGGAGGGGGGGAGGGGGACGGGTATATACATACATAATGAGTGAGATGTGCACCGTCTGGGGGATGGTCATGATGGAGACTCAGACTTGTGGGGGGCGGGGGGTAAATGGGCATTTATTGAAACCTTAAAATCTGTACCCCCATAATATGCCGAAATAAAAAAAAAAAAAAAGCTAGGCTTTTAGTAGAGTTTTGGTTAAGTTTCCTTTTTCTATTTCCCTTTCCCCCCCCAGATTTCCACACTGGTACAAACAACTAAAGGTAACATTTTTAAGGCTTATAGTCCTATAATCCCTGGAGAAATGATTTCATAGTTCTTAACATAAAGTGGCTCCTTTGTTTTATGTGTAGATTTAAGAACCAGATTTACTTTTTATGGTCTGTGTATGAAATTATGTATCAAGGAATTGATAATATTCAAACTTACATAATATCGCAATATGTTATAATTACCTGATTGTCTTTGAGCACAACTGTAGTAGTCAGGGTTCTCTAGAGAGATAGAATGAATAAGAGGAATAGATATAGATATATGAGAGATGGTTTATTAGAGGAATTAGCTCACATAATTATGGATGAGAAGCCCCATGACAGTCCATCTGCAGGCTGGAGACTCACAATGCCAGTAGCATGTTTCAGTCCAAGTTCAAAGGCTTGAGAACCAGGGAAGCTGATGGTGTAACTCTCAGTTTGAGGCCAAAGACTTGAGAAGCTGGGGGGCTGCTGGGGCAAATCCTAGAGTCCAAAAACTGGACAACCTAGAGTTCTGATATCCAAGGGCAAGTGAAGAAAGATGTTTTGTCCCAACTCCAGAAGAGAGAGAGAATTTACTTTCCTCTGCCTTTTTGTTCTATCCTGGCCCTCCACCAGTTGGATGATGCCTGCTCACTTTAGTTGAAGGTGAATCTTCCTTACCCAGTCTACCAATTCAAATGTCAGTCTCTTCTGGAAACATACTTACAGACAGATCCAGTAATAATGCTTTACCATCTACCACAGTTAATATATTCAAGTTGACAACTAAAAATTTTTTTTTTCTCAATAAATGGAAGTGGGACCAGTGCCTGCGGATTCGGTCGTGAAAATGGGTCCCAGTTTGGGTTTAGAACTTATTTTCTCACTTACTTTCTTTAAAAGAAGAACATAGTCATTAGCCTTTGGTTCTGTCATGGGGTTGGAAAATACGTCAAAGAGCAGGATCAGTGACTTACACTTGAGAATGTCCCAGTGGGAGGAAAGGAGAAATCATGTTTATTCCTCAGGAATACTGAAGTGCCCTGGAGTAAGCTGACATTCTTCTGTAACAATATTATTAGTAATGCTTTAAATTCTAGTACACTATATGTATTTGAAGCCAAGTCTGTTTCTTTTTTTTTTTTTGAGACAGAGTCTCACTTTGTTGCCCAGGCTAGAGTGAGTGCCATGGCGTCAGCCTAGCTCACAGCAACCTCAAACTCCTGGGCTCAAGCAATCCTCCTGCCTCAGCCTCCCAAATAGCTGGGACTACAGGCATTCGCCACCATGCCCGGCCAATTTTTTGTATATATTAGTTGGCCAATTAATTTCTTTCTATTAGTAGAGACGGGGTCTCGCTCTTGCTCAGGCTGGTTTCAAACTCCTGACCTTGAGCAATCCGCCCGCCTCAGCCTCCCAGAGAGGTAGGATTACAGGCGTGAGCCACCGCGCCTGGCCTAAGTCTGTTTCTTGTTGTGTATTTTCTCTCTGGAAATTGTAAGGAAGTGGTCTTCAAAGAAATAAATTAAAAATAGGAAGCTCCCCCTCCAAAATAAATAAATAAAGTGAGTTATTTATTGTTAGGTTTTTCTAACTGCCTCTTGGTTTTTAAATGCTTATCTTGGAAAGAGAATATTGATTAGTACCATGAAAACATTGTACAAAGTACAAAGAAAACATTGATTAGTACTATTGGCCATTGACTTGTCTTAGATTCCTAGTATTTGCCAGAATGTTTTTTTGTTTTGTTTTGTTTTGTTTTGTTTTGTTTTGTTTTGTGACAGAGTCTCACTTTTTGGCTGGGCTACAGTGCTGTGGCATCATCCTAGCTCACAGCAACCTCAAATTCCTGGGCTTAAGCAATCCTTCTGCCTCAGCCTCCTGAGTAGCTGGGACTACAGGCATGCACCACCATGCCCCGCTAATTTTTTTTGTATATTTTTGTTGGCCAATTAATTTCTTTCTATTTTTAGTAGAGACAAGTTCTCACTCTTGCTCAGGCTGGTTTTGAACTCCTGACCTTGGGCCATCCACCCACCTTGGCCTCCTAGAGTGCTAGGATTACAGGAGTGAGCCACTGCACCCAGCCAGCCAGAATGTTATTCTTTTAAGAAATCTTTAACCCAAAGTTAAAGTTATAGCCTACTCCACTGCCTTCTCTAAGCCTTATATCTAGATCTCAACTCAATTCTAGGCACATAGCAGATATTCAATAAATACATACATACATATATATATATATATATATATATATATATATACATATATCTGATAAAGTTTAACATTTAGACCTAAAAAGCTGCTCAATAACTAAAATAATCAGGTAAATAATTGTACATAATATAATATCTACAAAAAAAGCTTACTAAATTCCAATCTTTTTGTGTATGTATAAATTTGGAAAGTAATCCCAAACTTTTTGGGTATGCCCTCTGAAAGAGAGATCATTTGGAAAAACCTAAATTCATTTTAACTTATTCCTTAAATGTATCAGAAACTAAAAGGCAAGACAAAAAATATTTAAACTGTGTAGGATTTTACTTCTTTATATGAATATATATCACTAAGGGGAATATTTTACAGTTTATTTAGCAAATTGTAATTTCAAACCTCCTGGGAAGAGATTCAACTATTGCAGGATTATATCATGACAGTGCTATTTTAGGAATTTTTTTCCCCTAGAGTTTGTAACTTGGGTATGATAATTTACTTTACATACTAAAAACTGTTATGGCAAACCTTTGATGCAATTGTTTAAAGATTTAAAATTTCTGTTGTTTTAGAGTTGTATCAATATAAAAAACTCATAACAACTGGATGCAGTGGCATGCACCTGTAATCTCAGCTTCTTGAGAGGCTGAAGTAGGGGGATCACTTGAACCCAGGAGTTGGAGGCTGTAGTACTCAATGGTTGTGCCTGTGAATAGCCACTGCACTTTAGCCTGGGCAACTAGCAAAACCTTGTCTCTAAAAATAAAATAAAATTTAAAAATTAGTTTATTTTCATGTAACAGGAAATACCACTAATAAACAGACAGATGGAAAATTGGGAAAATATTTAACCATACCAAGACCCAAGAGTCAAGGAATACGAAATAAAACTTCAGGATCCTATTTTTCCTCCAAAAATTATAATTTATAGAATAAATCATATAGATAGAAAGGTAGGTAAGTAGACGGCATCTGGTTTCTTTTTATAAATGATGTTATAATATAAATCTTTATGTAGAAAACATATTCCTTAATAAAGATTAGTTATTTAAATTTTTAAAAACCCTGGAAACTACCTAAATTGTTCCTTATAAAAAAGTTATTTTAAAATAAACAGATAAATAAATTTTCTCTATGTATTAAAATAATATAAATATTATATCTAAATATAAATAAACAGAATACTCAGCTCTTAAAATATTTTTTTTCTTCATTCTCTTAGGACCTTTTCTTTATCTGTGCCCTTTGGTAGCTTGATTATTAAATGCCTTGAGGTAACCTTGTTTGGGTTAAATCTGCTTGGTGTTCTCTGACCTTCTTGTACCTGAATATTGTTATCTTTCTCTAGGTTTGGAAAGTTCTCTGTTATTATTTTTTTAAATAACTTTCTACCCCAATCTCTGTCTCTACCTCCTCTTTAAGACCAATAACTCTTAGATTTGCTCTTTTGATGCTATTTTCTAGATCTTGTAAGTGTGCTTCATTCTTATTTATTCGTTTTCTCTTCTGACTGTATTTTCAAATAATCTGTCTTCAAGCTTACTAATTTTTTCTTCTATTTGGTCAATTCTGTTGGAGACTCTGATGCATGTCTTAACTTGTCAATTGAACTCTTAAACTCTAGAATTTCTACTTTTTTTTTTTTTTTTTTTGAGACAGAGTCTCGCTTTGTTGCCCAGGCTAGAGTGAGTGCCATGGCGTCAGCCTAGCTCACAGCAACCTCAAACTCCTGGGCTCAAGCAATCCTACTGTCTCAGCCTCCCAAGTAGCTGGGACTATAGGCATGAGCCACCATGTCTGGCTAATTTTTTCTATATATATTAGTTGGCCAATTAATTTCTTTCTATTTATAGTAGAGATGGGGTCTCGCTCTTGCTCAGGCTGGTTTCGAACTCCTGACCTCCAGCAATCCACCCGCCTCCGCCTCCCAGAGTGCTAGAATTACAGACGTGAGCCACCACGCCTGGCCTAGAATTTCTACTTGATTTTTTAAAACTATTTCAATCTCTTTGTTAAATTTCTCCAATAGACTTTTGAAGTCCTTCTCTGTGTTGTCTTGAAGTTCATTGAGCTTCTTCAGAACAGCTATTTTGAATTCTTTGTCTGAAAGGTCACCTATCTCCATTGCTCCAGCATTGGTTACTGGTACCTTATTTAGTTCATTTGGCAAGGTCATGTCTTCCTGGATGTTCCTGATGCTTGTGGGTATTCACTGATGTCTGGGTATTAAAGAGTTAGGCACTTATTTTAATCTTCACAGTTTGGGCTTGTTTGAAGCCATCCTTCTCGAGAAGGCTTTCCAGATACTTAAAGGGGACTGAGTTTGTGGTCTAAATCTTTGGTCACTGCAGCCATATCAGCACTGGGGGTGCCCCAGGCCCAGTAATGTTATCACTCTTGCAGACTCCTGGTGGTACTGCCTTGGTGAGCTTTGGTAAGATACAAAAGAATTCCCTGGGTTACCAGGCAAAGTCTCTCACATTTTTCCCTCACTCTCATTGCTGGGCTTCTGTAGTTGGGGGAGGAGTGACGTGGGCACTTCCTCATGATCACCAGCCCCAGGTCACACCTGAAGCCAGCCCAGTCTCACCCAAAGCCAGTGGTGCCTCTTGGTTGGCTACCTCTGATGTTTATTCAAAGCCCAAGGGCTCTTTAGTCAGCAAATGGTGAATCCTGCCAGGATTGGATCCTTCCCTCAGGACAGCATGTTTCCTTCTTGCCCAGGGTCGGACCAGATGATAAGGCCTGGACTCAGAGGCCTCAGGAATCTCCTTTGTACTTTAGTTTTCTGTGGCTGAGCTGGTGCCAAAGTTGCAAAACGAAGTCCTCTGAGCTCTTCCCTTTCCTTTGCTTAAGTAGAAGAAACCTCTCCCTGAGGCCCACTGTCTGTAGCTGGGGGAGGGGACACAGGAACTGGCTTGGGCACAGCTGCTGGTGTCTCAATGGATCATGTGCACCTCAAGTCCATTGGCTTCGAGCCAGCACAGCCACAGGACTTGCCCAAGGACTGAATGACAGATTTAGCCCAGGCCCAGGCTGTTCTCTGTCAGCTGGTGGTGGGGCTAACAGGAACTTAATTCAAAGCCCCATAATCACTTCACTGTCCCTCTGCCAGGCACACAGATTCTCTCTCCACTTGTGTACTGGGGGATGGGGGAGGGGTGGTGTAGGCAACGCAAGTCTGTCTTTTCTGCCCTATTCAGTGCCTCTTTCCTTTTAATATTAATAATATTAAAACCAGGTAGTGTGATTGCCCATCTGATTTTTGGTTCTTCAGAAGGTGCTTGCTTGCGCAGATAGTTGTTAAATAGTTGTTGAATTAGGTGTCGGTGCAGAGGGAGGATCAATAGACGTTTCTATTTGGCCATCTTGCTCCGCCCCCTTTCTCTTTAAAATAATATTTAAAAACCAGATACTACCACTAACAACTGCTTAGGTTATAATAAGTGAATATATACTATGCTTAAAACAATGCAAAAATGTTTAAATACAACAACTGGCAGTAAATACATCTAAACTTCAACTGCATTTGTGTTTGAGTAGTAAGACAATAGAAAATTTTATTTTCTTTTTATTACTTTGAATTATCCAATTTTCTTCATTCATTACTTCTACAATAAAATTTTAAAAATAAGATTATAAGATGATAGCGAGAGAAGGGTAAAAATAACTTAAAACCAGAAAATCACAAAGATGTCAAAGATAATTGGTAGTGGAACTAAATTACACTGGATAGTCCAGGACTTTCATTGAAAATGTCCATCATTACATCTATTTCTCTAACTTTTAAGTTCTATTTATAAAACAATATTCTAGATTTCTTTTTTCCTGAAACAGCCTATTCTAATGGAAAGAAAAGTTGGCTGGGCCGGGCGCGGTGGCTCACGCCTGTAATCCTAGCTCTCTGGGAGGCCGAGGCGGGCGGATTGCTCGAGGTCGGGAGTTCGAAACCAGCCTGAGCAAGAGCGAGACCCCATCTCTACTATAAATAGAAAGAAACTAATTGGCCAACTAATATATATAGAAAAAATTAGCCGGGCATGGTGGCTCATGCCTGTAGTCCCAGCTACTTGGGAGGCTGAGGCAGAAGGATTGCTTGAGCCCAGGAGTTTGAGGTTGCTGTGAGCTAGGCTGACGCCATGGCACTCACTCTAGCCTAGGCAACAAAGCGAGACTCTGTCTCAAAAAAAAAAAAAAAAAAAAAAAGTTGGCTGGGAGTTCTTGACTTAGCTTTATTATTAATTGTCTATATGATCTTGGGAAAGTTACTGAGCATTCTTGATTCTTAGTTTCTTCATTTGTAAAATAATAGTTTGGACCCAGGATCTCTGAGTGTTTCTAGCTCCAAGACCCTCTAATTATATGAGAATGCAAATATAGACTAAACATATTTTTAAAAGCTTTTTAAATAAGGCCCTAAAAATGCATTTTTTAATTTTTATTTTTGTTTTTCAATATTTATTTATTATTATTTTTTTCAGCATATTATGGGGGTACAAATGTTAAGGTTATGTATATTGCCCTTGCCCCCACTCCCCCCTCGAGTCAGAGCTTCAAGTGTTAAAAATGCACTTTTCTAAGAAAAATACAAGGGCAATCACCTAAAATTAATTCATATTAGGGAAAAACAAGGAATTATTAAAATATATGATTAGCCCAATAAGTAATCAGAGTTAAATCACAGAAATGTGTATTTGGCAAGAAACTCTATCATTGCAAAGAAACATGGAGCATGATTAAATCCCATGGCCTAAAGTTATTCATTGGCCTACAGTTATATTTCCTTTCCATAGGTAAAATGAATCATTCAGCTTTTGTAGTACATATGATTCATTCTTAATTATTCTGAAAATCAAGACTTCATGAATAGAATTTCAAGATCAATTCTATAATCAGTGGTAGACATCTCAACATCTAATTAATGAAGTTGTACTCTTTGTACTCTTCCTAATGAAATAAGAAAAGACTTACTTTCTAGGCCAGTCAGAAAAACATTAATATATTGAGTTTTTTATTACATGTGATAACCTATTTCTATTAAATGAAGGTCTCATTGATTTTAGAAATTCTTTGATCATTTACTTTATACTAACAGCATGTCACTAGAAGAGTTTAATCATTTATGCTAACTTTTTCATATTTGTGGTTATAAAATCTTATCCTTTGTCAGCCTTGATTATATGTTTCAACATTTAAGTAAATAAATAATGTTTAAATTTAATTTGTTTAGTATCTCATAATAACTCATGTTTAGCTATTTAGTTGAATGAATTACCATTTTACAAAGTACATATAGGAATAAGAGTCCCTTTCTGTGAAAAGCTCCAGGACATTGAAGACCCTGTCAGCGTCCCTCCCCTCCATTTGCCCTCACGGAAGTAAGCCCTGTTGTGCTTTAGGAGAAAAGAGAGAAGGTAGAAACTCTGAGATGAAGATGGATTCTGCTCTGACTTCCAGTGCATTTTCCTTGAAACATGGTGAAGGCTGTTGTGAGAGTGATGATCCTCTCCAACATAGCGCTCCAGGAGAAGGAAGAAACTCTTAGGGGCAGCTTGGGGAAGCTTAGGAACTGAACACCAAATGTCCTGATTTGGGGGTATAAGATACTCTTGCTTGGGCTTGACATGAAAGGGGCAGAGGTGGCTGTCTGCAAATAATTTATGCAAGCATTGACAAATCACATCTCAGAGGTGACCAAATGGACTGAAGACCAGAGTCCTTTCCCCTAAATTTTCTGTATTGTATATAATGTCCCACATTTTTTTTTCCAATTGCAATGACTTTATTTTAGTGGCTTTTCAGGCCCCCTAAAAAGTCTCTTTTGATGACGCTGTCACCCAGTCAACCATTTAACCATTTTCACTGCGGAGTCCTAATCGCTTGATTTTGTTTTGTAGATTACAAAGATTCCTTCAAATGATTTCTTTTCCATTCCTTCATATTAGGTTACATGTACATCCATCTTTCTCTCTAATACTCTGAGGTGGCATATTCTGGTTCCTACATTGTGTTCAAACCAGATTGTTTCTTCTTCTCTGTTGTCATTAATGCTTTCATTATCTTCATATTCCTCTTAGCACAGTCAGGGCATAACATATTATCTTCCAGGCACAGGGATGGGAAATGTCAGGCTGGTAACAGGAAGAGAGAAATCATCCTCCTGGGAGGGGCAGGCACCCAGGCCTGACCAGCACGAAACTGCAGGCGAACCCAACTGTTTGTGTCTGCTAGGAGAGCTTCATCACGGACCACACACCACCTGACGCCAAAGGCTTGTGTCAAAAAGGCCTCAGCAGAAGTGGGAAGAGAACATGAATTTGCAGCCTTAGGCTGAACAGCTTTTGCAGCAATCCTTCCCCACAGTGCCAATGAAGATTGCGGAGATGATGATATCACTTCAACAATATTAGTCTGTTCTGCTTTCTCATTCATCTTGCAACTTTCCTGAAGCTTTGCTCTCTTGGTCCTTGCTCTCTTGATCCCTGTCTTGTGTGTCCTTGAATATGGCAGTCATCTGGCCTCCTTTGATGTTTTAGAAATATCATATTTCTGTTCAGGATAAGCATGCTGCTGAAGCCTCTGAAAAACTTCTATTTTCTTGCCATCAGCACTCAAATTGAGTTGTTGGCACTAGTTCTGCAAAGTGTCTCCGCACACATTATTAATGGGAGACAACATGGTTGGCAAAGGAAGAATTGGTGCTTTACGTCTAGCTTTTGGGGGAGCTTTGAATTGTTCATTTGTTGGAGGTTCATTTGTTGTTAAAAACTTCACAATGTTTCCCAGGCTTGTTCAGTTGGACATCAGAAGTTGAAGAAACAGTTGATTCCAATTGTTGTTCTATATTTGATTCGTCAAATGGAACCAATGTCAAAATCACACTTTCCTCATCATCTATTTCCTCCTCAGAGAAATTCTTCTTGCTGCTTTTGTGATTTGAGTCTGACATTTTCAGCAAGGCAAAGCCAGCAATGTTCAGGACATGCGCAGTTTACTTTTCTTATTTTCTTTTTTTTAGGTGGTCCTGCGCCGATGTGCTGGCTGTCCCACCGCCATTCCACGAGACAGAGCGCCCAGGGCCAATTTACTTCTTTTAATCTGTGCCCCACATTTTTTATGATCCTAGAGAGGCTGTGGAGCCTGCCTGCCCTGTCCTCACTTGCCTTATAGAATTTGCTAAACAAGATGGCTTAAATCTCCCACCAATCCCAATGAGCAGCAGGCATAGGTAAATATGCCTATTATTATTAGATAATATTAGAAAACTAAAGAAAATGATGTTTTTTGTACCCAGTATTGTGGAGCAGATTCTCTTCCTTTATAAAAGTAGTGGAGCCGGTGTACTTTGATTCAGCCTGAGCTATCTGGAGACCCATGGGAAAGGGGGAGCGCTGTGGGATCCCTCATTCCTGTAAGTTCATGTCCACACTTGAGAGGAGATGTAAAAAGAGCTACTGAGTGAAGCAGGTGGAGGTGAAGCCCTGTAATGTGTCTTAAGCCAAAGACAGCAAACTAGAACCTAGCCTTTCATTTGTATATCCTAGGAAATAAAGCCTACACCCAAACCCCCTTTTCCTGGTTCGAAAACAGGAATTGTACCACAATAATACATTGTTTTTCCTGTCTTGAGGAATTCTGAAGGACACTTAAGAAATCAAGCCAGAATTTGCTCAAGATAGTACAAAGTCTGTTTTGCTTAAAATTCTTTTCTCTGTGATAATCTCATCATCCAAGAAATGTGTTATTTTTCTTAGAGAAAAATTTGATTTATTATCTTACTATCTTAGGTTTCTAGAGAAAAATAATATAGTAAGATAGTAAATGTTTTCATTACAGTTCTAACAAGATAGTGGAATAGACTAATAGACTGGAAACTCAAGCTTTTTCTTTGAGATTTGTACAATTATTTATAAAGTCTATGGTTAGATGATTATTAGTATTATTTCAAAATTTCATATAAATATACCAATTGTGGTGTCTACCTTAAGGTATTACAGGAGTTTTCCAGGAAATGAGTCTTTTAATTTTTGTTCCTTATTTTCATAGCGTGAAAACATGTTTGTTCATTCTGCTTGGGGGAAGAATTGGTAAAAGATCTTGAATGTTCGTGGGAAGGTGCTTGGATGTATGCCATTGGTAACCAACACGAAGTCAAATCTTTGATAAAGAAAATGGCACAGTTAGGGCTATTTTGTTTTTCCAAGTTTTAAATTATGAATGTAATCCATGTTCACAATTTTAAAAACCAAGCAATATAGAAATGCTGTCCAAAAGTACCTACCATTAACAGTTGAGTATATGACAACACATTCTTGGCTTTTAATTTCACATTGGTGTTCTCAAGAGCAGTGATTTAATATATATCAATTCCTTGGTCAGTCACATTCATGAAGAAAAGAAAAGACAACCAACAAAAAGGATTTTAATTAGGAAAAATAAAACAATTCAATGTAATTTTTAAAAATTGGGAAACATCTTAACTGTTATATTATAATACATAACAGCTCCATTTAATCTTCAAAAAGGAAGCATGCAAAATGTTAATGAAAAATTAAAGGAAATTATACTTAATGAAGCAGAAAATAGCCTAATATTTTAATAGCCTCTATAAAATAAGCTCAACTGGGTGTGAAAGAGCAATAAAACATTAGTTATTTTTTCTGCCCACATCTGTGACTATATCAAGCATCACAACCTTCATGTTAGTATGCATTAGGGAAACATTTTCTTTTTTTTACACCTTAACACAAAATTACCTCTCTATTATGAATGGTTAGGTTGCTATATGGCCTTGTGTATTCCAGCTGTACAAAAAGGAAAGCAGCACGAGAGGACTGGAATTGTCTAGATAAGGCTACATCAATTTGTTTTATAGTTTCATTGTCAGTGCCTAACACAGTGCCTGGCATATAAGTACCTAATAAACATTGTCAAATAAGTGTGAATAGTAATAGGTAGCATTTATTGGGTGCTTTCCATATGTCAGCCACTGTTCTAAGCACCACTACTATTTCATACAATCACAAAAACCAGCTCATTATTTCATAGGGTACCCATTTGTCCATCCACTATAGGGTAAAGGTTAAAAACTTTTGGAATCATGACAATTGCTTGAATTTTAGGTTTCCACTGACTCACTTTCATTGTTCAAAATATGGAATTTCTCTGTCTTTCTGTGCCTTTCTGGTGCTTGGAATCTCACACGCTGTTTGTGTTTTAAAACTGCTGCGAACATTCTCATACATCTTTTTGTGGACATATGTATTGGTTTCTCTTGGGTAAGAACCAAGGTTGCAGGATAGGTATATGCCAAATTTATTCCCAAAGAAGTTGTAGCATTTTTTATCTGCCAACAATAGAGTTCTGATTTTTCCACATTCTCATCAACATATTTTAATTTTTAAATGTAAAATTTAAAAGTCTTAAATTTTATTTATTTTTGTTTTTTATGTTTATTAGTTATATAGATAGAGTCTCCCTTTTTAATTTTATTTTTTTTGGAGACAGATTCTTGCTTTGTTGCTCCAGTAGAGTGCAGTGGCGCCATTGTAGCTCACTGCAACATCAAACTCCTGGGCTCAAGCAATCCTCCTAACCCAGCCTCCTGAGTAGCTGGGACTACAGGTGTGTGCCACCTCACCTGGCTAATTTTTCTATTTTTGATAGAGACGGGGTCTCGCTCTTGCTCAGGCTGGTCTCCAACTCCTAAGTTCAAGAGATCCTTCCTCCTTGGCCTCCTAGAGTGCCAGAATTGCACTCTGGGAGGCATGAGCCACCATACCCAGCCTATATTATTCTTACTATCTTCTTAATATCTGTAGAATATGTTGTGATAACCCCAATTTTATGTTAATATTATTTTGTTTTCCCTTTTTTCTTGACCAATAACTCAAGGATTATTCATTTTATAGATCTTTTCAAAGATCAACTTTTGGTTTTCTAAATTTCCTCATTATTTTGTCTCTTTTCTATTTCACTGATTTCTGACCTTGTCTTCTTTTTATTTATTTTAGGTTTTCTTAGCTAGTGTTTTTTTTTTCTCGCTGTCTCCTTAAGATGAAAACTTAGGTATTAATTCTAGACCTTTTTCTTTTTCAATTTTAATATAAACATTTAAAGCTGCACATTTTCCTCTGAGTATTGCTATAGCTGCACCCCATAATTTTAATATATTTTATTTCATTACTATTTAATTAGAAATGTTTTCTAGTTTCCTTGTGCTTTCTTCTTTTACCCATGGTTTTTATAAATGTGTTGATTGATTTCTCAATATTTGGAGGTAACTTAGGTATCTGTTAATGATTTCTAATATAGTTTCAATGTAGTCAGACAACATACTCTGTATGATTTCAGGTCTTTCTGTGTTGCCCAGGCTGGTCTCAAACTCCTGAGCTCTTGTGATTTTCCTGCCTAAGTCTCTTGAGCTGCTGGGATTATAGGTGTGTGCCACTCACCTAGCTTAATTTCAGTTTTTAAAAATTTATTGAGACATGTTTTATGGCCCAGTATGTGGTTTACCCCTAATACATGTACCATATGGTCCTGAAAAAAATATATATATTCTTCAGTTGTTAGGTGTAGTGGTTAATAGATTGTTCAGATTCCCCTTCTCATCACTGATTTTGTTTACCTTTTCTATCAAATAATGAAAGATAGGTCTTAAAATCTTCAATTATAATTGTGGAATTGTCTACTTCCTCATTTAATGCTGTCAATTTTGGCTTTCATGTATTTCGAAGTGTTGCTGTCACATAAATGTTTACAATATTTGTCTTTCTAATGAATTAGAAACATTCATTTTTCATTTTTATTTATGTATTTATTAAGAAGAGTATCACTGCAGGAAACATTCTTTTTTTTTTTATCTCTGGTAATACTCTTTGTCTTGAAGTCCAGTTTATGTGACATTCATATATAGCACTTCAGCTTTCCTATGTTTACTGTTCGCATGTTATGGGAGGCAGCTGCTGCATTGGTTCCAGATATTTCCCACTCTCAGTATTCATGCCCCTTTGAAATTCCCTCCTCTAGGGTAAAGGCTGGACCTAGTGAGTTATACCTAATGAATTTAATAAAGAAAAGGTGATGGGATGTCACTTCTGATATTAGGTTACAAAAAAAAGGTTGTGTCTTGCATCTTTCTGTGTCTTGCATCTACTCTTCTTCGTAATTTGATGAAGCCGGCTGCCTTATTGTGAACTGTCTTATAAAGAAGCTCATGAGAAAAGAAGTGAGAACAATGAGAAATTGAGGTCCTCAGTCTAATGGTCTTCGAGACACTGAATCCTACCTGTGACTACTGAGTGAGCTTGAATGCAAACGCTGCCCAACTGGATCTTGAGGTAGCTGTTTTTTATACTTTTTCCAAAATGTATAGTTTTTATTTGTGAGAGAATTGGTCATTTGGCAGTTTACTCAGGCCTAGCAGAAGGAGAAATCCTATTCTCATAATTTTTTAAAAGTTTGAATCATGATCCATATAAAATTCATACATTATAATTGGTTATATGTCTCGAGTCTAACATATTATCCATTTTTTGCTGATTTTCCTCTTCCAATTTATTTGTTGGAAAAAACCAGGTTGTCTTATAGAGGTTCCTACAAGTATAGATCTTGCTGATTGTGTCCCTGTGGTATAATTTATTATGTTTCTCTGTTCCCTGTATATCCTACAACATTATGATGTAGAGATTAATTAGATTCAAATTCAAAAGCAAGGTTTTTTTTTTTTTTCCTTTGCATGATTACTTTATAGATGGGTGAGAACTTCTATTAAAAGTGAATTTCAGTTTCTTGTTCTGTAAATGAAGAGTTTTGGCTAGGTCATTGGTTTCCAAATTCTGTGTTCTGGAACAGTTTACATTTTTGCAGGGTCTTTATGGAGGCAAATCAGGACCTTTCTTTCCCTACTTCAGTCCGGGTTGGCTTTTATCTGTTTCATGTATTGGAGTTCATTGTGATATTTCATTTGAAGAAATAGTTTAAAAGCTTGAAAACAACAGACTAAATCTTCAATATAATATGCAGGGTATGTGTGTGTGTATGTGTGTGTAGTTTTAGAGACAGGGTCTATGTTGCCCAGGCTGGTCTTGAATTCCTGGGCTCAAGTGATCCTCATGCCTCCTGAGTTGCTGGGATTACACTGGTGTGAGTCATTGTACCCGGCTCATAGGTAATATTTAAAAAGTTTTTAAATCTTTCATTCCTTCTTTTCTTTTTTTCCTCTTTCTTCCTTTCTTCTTTCATTTATTCTTTCTTTCCATAAAATTTTCAGTAGTAATACTGCTATGTGGCAGGTACTGCCATTATCACTAAAAAAACATTAGGGAACAAAACAGACAAAACTCTCTGACTTCACGGAGTTCACATTCTAGTGTGGAAAGACAGACTATAAACAACATACAAATAAATGCCGAATACTCTTAAAGGCACAGATGGCTACGAAATAAAATGAGCAGGGCAAAGAGGACCAGGAATAAACTTTAGGAGGGGCTGCAGTTTGGGATGGGGTAACTGCCTAGGCTGATTAAGAAAGTACATTTGAGCAAAGACATAAAAGAGAAAAGGGAGCAAGTCATGCATACCTAATAGAAGCACGTAAAAACAGAGAAGACAGCCTAGTTAGAAGTATGCCTGGCATGCTGGAGGAGCAGCAAATGGGCCAGCGTGGCTGGAAGTAAAGGTGTGAGGGAGAGAGGAGTAGGTGATGATGTCAGTAAGGATTGTGTGGAGCCATAAAGAATAATGTGAGAGTACTGGCCTTGGTATGGAAGAAATGGAAAGCCATTAAACGGTTTGGGGCAGAGCAACATGATCTGACTTATGTCAATAATACTCCGGTTGCTTTATTTATTTATTTATTTATTTATTTATTTATTTATTCATTCATTCATTCATTCATTCATTTATTTATTTATTTATTTATTTATTTATTTATTTATTTAGAGACAGAGTCTCGCTTTGTTGCCCAGGCTAGAGTGAGTGCCGTGGCGTCAGCCTAGCTCACAGCAACCTCAAACTCCTGGGCTCAAGTGATCCTTCTGCCTCAGCCTCCCGAGTAGCTGGGACTACAGGCATGCGCCACCATGCCCGGCTAATTTTTTTTTTATATATATATCAGTTGGCCAATTAATTTCTTTCTATTTATAGTAGAGACAGGGTCTCACTCTTGCTCAGGCTGGTTTTGAACTCCTGACCTTGAGCAATCTGCCCGCCTCGGCCTCCCAAGAGCTAGGATTACAGGCGTGAGCCACAGCGCCCGGCCTCGGTTGCTTTATTAACAATTGACTGGGAAGGCTGGGTGCGGTGGCTCACACCTGTAATTTCAGCACTTTGTGATGCCAAGGTGAGAGGATTTCTTGAGGCCAGGAGTTCGAGATCAGAATGGGCAACATAGTGAGACCCTCTCTCTATAAAATTTAAAAAAAAATTAGCTAGGAGGACTGCTTGAACCTCAAGATTTTGAGGCTGCAATGAGCTATGATTATACCAGCTGTACTCCAGCCTGGGCAACAGAATGAGACCCTTTCTAAAGAAAAGAAAGAAAGAAAGAAAGAAAGAAAGAAAGAAAGAAAGAAAGAAAGAAAGAAAGAAAGAAAGAAAGAAAGAAAGAAAGAGAAAGAAAGAAAGAAAGAAAGAAAGAAAGAAAGAAAGAAAGAAAGAAAGAAAGAAAGAAAGAAAGAAAGAAAGAAAGAAAAAGAAAGAATAGACTTGGAAGGTTTAAGGGTAAAATTGGGTAGATGAGTTAGGAGATTATCACAATAATTCAGGTGAGAAATGACAGTTAACTACAACTGGGTAGTGGAGGGGATAAGAACTGGTCTGATTCTGGATATATTTTGAAAGTAGAGCCAAGAAGTTCTGGATTTGTAAAAGCAACACATTTTGTGCACTCTTGGTTGCAAGCAATACAAACCATTTCTAACTACCTTGAAGGAAGAAAAAGAATTAATTTATTTTGCAAATTAACAAAGGCAATGGGAGGATAAGCCTTGGGAAATGGGTAGGATCTAGAGAGCTCCAGCAATCTAGGCAGTAGCAGTACCAGCAGAGATTATTGCTCTGCACAGTGTTGTTGTTATTGCAATGCATATGACATTTAACTCTTTCCGTATCTTTAGCACATACCAAAAATTCAGACTTATGGGAGCATGTAATTGGCTGAGCTTCAGTCTTGGGGGTGGGAAGTGGCCCTATTCAGATCTGTGGTAAGAGACTGGCATTACCTCTCACTAAAACCATATTCAGGGCTGGGCGTGGTGGCTCACGCCTGTAGTCCTAGCACTCTGGGAGGCTGAGGTGGGTGGATGACCCAAGGTCAGAAGTTCGAGACCAGTCTGAGCAAGAGCAAGACCCTGTCTCTACTAAAAATTATCTGGATATCTAAAAAAAAAAAAATATATATATATATGTAAAAAATTAGCCGGGCATGGTGGCACATACCTGTAGTCCCAGCTACTTGGGAGGCTGAGGCAGTAGGATCGCCTAAGCCCAGGAGTTTGAGGTTGCTGTGAACTAATAAGACAATAATAAGGAAAACTACAGTTTTCCATTAAAAATACTCATGATAGAAAATTGGAAATGTGTTTTAAAAAAAAGAGAAGGAGAAGTAATCTCCTCAAATGCTACTGTCCGGCTATAGGCACTAAGGATATTTCTTATGTCATGTATTTTTTTACAGTTAAATTTTTTCTATGCATATGATTTCTATATAGTTGTATTACACAATTGTGTAGCATTTGCAATGCTATATCTCACCTTTTAAAATCATTCCCAATATATTTCTATTATTTATTACATGTAATTTTTCCTTCATTATTAAATGTACAGTTAACCTGCTTATGTCAAATTGACATACATTAGAGGTCAAATATCTACTATTTTTTGGTGTTTGTCAAAATTAAACTGACAGACACTTTGGGATACCTCAGATTTTTGCAAGTCAGTTTATGGTGTGGAAAAGGCAATTTATAGGTGTCAATGTATAATGTTTAAAATCATAGGTTTTAAGAAAATTAAATTTTTGCTATGGATAATTGCCTGTGTTCATAAACACTGGCAAGTCCTAACTGAATTATTGTTTAGTAGCGTTAGCTTTAGCTCTCTTCCACTCATAACTGGGCTGGCTATAGTATGGAAATAATTCAATTCTGGGTAATTTACTCAAATACCAATTAAAGAGGTAAATTATTATTATTATTATTTTTTTTTTTTGAGACAGGGTCTTGCTCTGTCACTAAGACTGGAGTGTAATGGTGTGATTACAGTTCACTGCAACCTCCAACTCTTGAGCTCAAGTTATCCTCCTAGCTCAGCCTCCTCGGTAGCTAGGACTACAGGTATGTGCCACCACACCCAGCTAATTTCTTTTTTAAAGAGACAGGGGTCTCACTATGTTGCCCAGGCTGGTTTCAAACTCCTGACCTCAAGCCTTGGCCTCCCAAAGTGCTGGGATTATAGGCGTGAACCACTGTGCCCAGCCTAAATTATTTCATCTTTGATGTAAATTTATTAATTTTGGAAATATGCCACTTAATCCATTATACTTAGTAAGAAACAATAGGGAAAACTGTCATAAATAGTGGATTAGGTAAAACTAAAAATAGAAACTTTCTGTGGTATATTTGGAAAAAGCACCACCGATTTTATAATAAAAATAAGTTCATTCATTAATTAATTAATTCCCCTATTATTTCAACAAATATATGCATAGCTTTTATATGTCAGGCACTGTGGACAGAATTGTGAACAAAAAGACATTGTTCCTACTTCCAAGTAGCTTAAACAGTGGAAGAGACAAACATGATCCAATAATTACATCAAGTACCACAACAGAGATACTCACGGTGCCAGGGGCCATGTAATGTGAGTTCTGACAGTGTGGGTAGTTAGAAAAGACCTTGCAAAGAGTTGTAAGTGAACACACACTAAAGGATGAATAGCAGTTGCCTACTATAGGTTAAAGGAATGAGGACTAGAGGGACAGGGAGAGAGAAGAGCAGGTGAAAAAACCCCTGAGAAGGAGACCTCAAGAGCAAGAAAGTAAACATAGTGTAAGGTAAAGCTGGAGGAGTAGATAAAGGCCAGACCATGCAGGCCTAGCTGGGGTGACGTGTTTTAAGGAGGTGATGACGTAATTGGTTTAGGTTTGCATAATGTCATTCTAAATGCAGGCTGGAGAATGGATTAGGTGAAGGCAATATGGATTCCTGACGATCAATTACAATGCTATTCTTGGAAAAAATTTTGAGAATATACTGTGTGCCAGGAATGTACTGTGTTGCTAGATGCTAGAGATAGATTCACGTACAAGATCAATAAGGCTCTCACAGAACTGAAAGCATCTTGATTCTTTCAAAGGCAAAACATATATGCATTATGAATAAAGATATTGGTACTTTTATATGTATGATATAAAATGTTAATATCGATAATAAGAAGAATATATTAATGGAAATAAAACTTTTGATACTGGTTTTGTTGCTAATCAGTTACCTGATCTTGGTAAAGGAATGTAACCTCTGTGTTACTGGCCTTGGTAAAATTCATCTGTAAAAAAAGAATGAGACTAAGGAGCTGAGATTTTTTTCCACATCTGAAATTTTACTAATCAAATTACATAATGTGAAATTTACACAATTTGAAATAATGACCTCATCATATTTAGAAACCTCCTGCTCCATCAAGGAAAGCTAATTCTATTTTTCTAAGCAAAACTTCAAGTGCCTTGCAAATCTGTGTGAAGTGATTTATAGCCTAATGGTTCATATGAATAAAGCAATGATTCCTATACTAATTACTGACTATTGAAGTGTACAAAATAGCTTCTTCTGGCTCACAGTGATTATAATTTCTAAAGCTTGTTTAACAGGCACAAATGACAGGTTAGATGATGCTATATTATAACCAACTTGGAAATATGACATTTTAATTGGAAACTGTTAATTCCATAAAGGACAGAATTTGATGATTATTCATTAAAACTTTTGAAATAAAAATCTTAAATGGTAAGTTCTTGCAGGGACTAAATCTTTGTACCTAATGCTGCATTATATACAACTATATACTTTATAAATGCTTTGGGGGTAAGGATAGAAATATAGAAAAACAATTACATGAGATCTATGTGCCATTATAATATTAATATTTAGGTACAGTAAAACATTTAATCCTATGATGAAAGATTTAATCTTACTATAAAACAATGTTACTGCTTGATGATGTAACATTTCACATTTTGAAATAAAATCTAGAAATTATAACATATTTTGTCATAACTTTAGGTGATAAAAGCAAAGCCCACCACAATAAGTGATGCCCAGATTGTCTTGGTAAGAAAGTTAATAATTTTTCAAATATACCAGTTTTCATTAGTAGATTATTAATAGAACTAACTACAAAGGTGTGAGAAATCTTGTTCACTCTGATTTGAAGAGTGATTGTGTTGGCAGTGTGCATGTTTGTGAATAAGGGAGGGTGTGAAGTGGGGAAAGATATTCCATACCAAAAACTAACTTTCCTAAATTCCCCATTCTTTACTAATCTGAGGGAGTATAGATTTAAAAAGAGAGAAAGGAGAGAGAGATCGAGATGGAGAGGAAAGGGAAGAAAAGGAAAGGAATATAAATAAATAAAGAGGAAGAAACAAACTGAAGAGGAACAAGGGTGAGATGGGAGTCAGGAAGCATGGTCCAGAATGTCACCCAATTTAGAGAAGGAGATGGAGAAGCTGATCCTCCAAAGAAAGGACCTCAGTAGTTCTATCCTCCACAAATTATTTTATTGCTTGGGGAATAATATACTCTTTACTATACTAAGTATTTAACTTTAATTCAATTCCTTCACTATTTTGTGTGTAAAACATGTTCATTAAGCATCTTAGGTATTGTGGGAGACACATAAGAATTTTTGAATGGTTCATTCTTTCAAGAAACTTGTCATTGCGATAAACTATGTATATCCCATTCAAACTTTAAACAGTTTTTGTCCTCTTGACATATGAATTCAATAACTGTAATATTTCCAGCGAAGGGACCTGGAGGAAGAGGGTAACATTTAGATAAGGAATCTTGGGCTACGACTTACATTGGAAGGGGACAGAAGTCTGGCCAAAAGCAGCAGCAAGGGGGCCACATCTTCCAGACACGAGGAGACAGCTTAGGCACCGCAAGGTTTCCCTTAAAGAAGAAGAAGGAGTGTAGAAGAAGCAGGAACAGTGCTTCTTCTGGTGGGAAAATAATGCAATGGAGGTCTTGCCTGCGTCAACCTTGGTGTGGTGGGGGCGGGGTTTGTGGCTGGGGTCAGGTGGGGCAAAGCAGCCTAGGTGCCCTTGCTCCTGAACTGGTGAGAAGGCAGTGTAGAGAACCGCCAGTTCCATCAGGCAATTACAGGGCCTCAGCTGAGATATCAGTAGTAGTAATAGGAGCAGCAACTACAGTAGTAGTGAAAGTAGTAGTAATACTAACAGTTAACATCTATTGAATATTTACTATGTGCCAAAATATGTTTTAATTACATATATTTTTATTTCATTTTATTTAGAGACAAGTTCTCACTGTGTCACCCAGGCTGAAGTGCACTGTGACCTTAAACTCCTGGGCTCAAGTGATCCTCCTGCCTCAGCCTCCCAAGTAGCTGGGACTACAGGTGCATGCCATAACACCCAGCTAATATTTTTTTGTAGAGATAGGGTCTTGCTATATTTCCCAGGCTGGTCTCAAACTCCTGGCCTCAAGCACTCCTCCCACCTAGGTCCCCCAAAGTGCTGGGCTTACAGGCATGAGCCACTGTGCCCAGCCTAACTACATATATTAATTTCTTTAATTCTTTGAGATAAGTACAATAACAGCCTTCTATAAAAGAAAAAACTGAGGCACAGAGAGGTTAAATAACTTGCTTAAGGTCATATGGCTAGGAAATGGAAAAGCCAGGTCTGCAACCCAGGGAATCTGGCTCCATATTCCAAAGCTATAGAGCCTCTCAAGCAGACAAGGGGAGGCCTATCTGGAGAAGTGTTCTGGGCCCCCAAGGTATGAAACCTCTGCAAAGCAATGGTGGTCCAAGGAGGAAGAGGCCCACTTGGAAATGACAACATGTATCTATCTGGTCACTGCAAAAGGGGGTGGCTGGATTGATGGCTAAGGAAAGGCCCGGGGAGAGGGATAAGTAGTGGGGAGCTATTCAGGCCGAGAGGCTAGATACACTATAGGTCTGCCCCTCAGCTCCACCCCCATTCCCCAAACAGCTGGTGGTGTTGTCATACATACAATTTGTAAGCATTCACTGTGTAACTTTTTCTTTTTTTTTTAAAATTTATTTTATAATTTTTTTTATCAGCAACATCCTATTCTGTATGTGTAACTTTTTCAATCCAAGTCTCTGAACAAGTAATACAAAAACAGTAACAAGTAGAGAAGGAGTATTCATGGCTAATAATTTATCCCTTGAAAAAAATGAAGTAGAAACCCCAGCCTCTGATAGAGGAAATTAGATATAGGTATAAATCAAAATACTGAAAAATCTGTTTATCTTCCTTCTCTCTTTTCCATAATATTTATTGAATGCACAAGTACTAAGTGCTAGGGTACAAAGATGAAGAGGATATAGTTCTGCTCCCTATCCTTGATTATCTCATATTTTAGTAGAGGAGATAGCCATGTTAACCAATATTTACAATACAAGGTGACAGGAGGCATACTGACATATAAAGAGTGTTGTGCTGATACACAACAGAAGGAGCAGATAACTCTCCATTGGACAAAGAAGGCTTCATTGAGGTGATATTTGAGTGGGGTCTTGAAAGAATGGGAATTTTCATGAAGAAAAAGGGAGGCAGAGCAGGCGGAAAAGAATATGCAAATGTGGAGGTTTATGAAAGGGCCTGGAATGTGGGTGGGCTGATGAAAATTTCAGTATGGCTGAACACATGGTTATATATGGTGGAGGGGGGTGTGGCAGGAAATAAGGCTAGAGTCATATGGGTAAGGATTTTCTACACTATACTAAGGAATTTGAGTTTTTTTCTTTTTCTTTTCTTTTCTCTTTCTTTCTTTCTTTCTTTCTTTCTTTCTTTCTTTCTTTCTTTCTTTCTTTCTTTCTTTTTCTTTTCTTTTCTTTTTTTTTTTTTTACCATAAATTCAACCAAGTAGTATTTATTAGGGAATTTTGACTTTGTTCTGTAAGCAGTGAAGACAACATACATTTTTGGTTTCATTTTGTTTTTAAGCAGGGAGAGACACAGTCACATTTGTTATTCTAAAAAAAGATGATTCTGTAAATGATGACTGGGCGTAAAGAGAGATTAGTTCCCAAAAGACCAACTAGAAGGCTGTTGTTGTCATAGTGAGAATGAGAAATAATGAAGGCCTAAACTTGGGCAGTGACTGAAAGAGGAAGATTCAGATTTTAGAAATAGTTTTCAGGTAAAATTGGGAGAATGATGTTGGGGGCTGGTGACGCAGGGAGACAGAGAGGAGGAAGGGAACAGGAAGATGACCAAAGGTCCAACTTGGGAGTCTGAGTGAACAGGGATTCTGTCACTCAAGAGAGACATACAGGAAATAGGAGAGAAAGGATGGAGAGCTGGGGGAAATAAAGAATTCACCTCAGCACATGTAGAGTTTGATATGATTGTGGGTCACAGGAGTAGAGACATTTGGTAAATAGTTGGCTTTACAGAGTAGGTTTCAACAGGGTCTCTCTCTGTCAGGTGCACGTCACCACGCCCAGCTAATTTTTGTATATTTTTTTTGTGTGTGTGGCGACAGGGTCTCCAGGCTAGTGTCGAACTCCTGGCCTCCAGTGATCCTTCTGCCTCTGTCTCCCACCTTGGTCTCCCAAAGTGCTGAGATAGGTATGAGCTGCCGTGCCTGGCCTAGAATGGAATATTTGAAGCTAACATTTCAGAGCTAAAGCAATTCTAACTGTAAAGCATTTAGGATATGTCTATCAGAATGGATTGTTGAATTGAGGTTTTGGGATCCAAAGAATTCAAGGAACTGTGAATCTAGTTGGCTGGTTCCTCAGTAAGGATACTGAAGTAACCTGGCGTGAAAGGAGGCACTGGGGAAGGAAGGAAGGCAGGGACTACAGTCTTCTGAATTAGGGAATGGTTCTATTTTTTTTTTTTTAATGCTACTGCTATTTTTCCAGTCATTCAGATGAGTGTAATAATTTTATATTTTTACATATTTTTGATTGTTCTCTCATCCTCTATATTTAATCAGTTACCATGTCCTACTTATTTTTCCTAGTCTATATCTCTCCAACCCACCTTTTCTATCTTAGTTCAAACTATCATTTCATATCTGTTCCAGTTCAACGTTATTCTCACTGGTCTTTCTTGTCTTTCAGAACTCCAGTTCAAGTGAAATTCTATTGCCAAATTGCTACTATTAAAAAAACACACAGACTATATAACTTCCTTGCTTCAAGATTTTTTTTTTTTTTTTTTTTTTTTTTGAGACAGAGTCTCACTCTGTTGCCCAGGCTAGAGTGAGTGCCGTGGCGTCAGCCTAGCTCACAGCAACCTCAAACTCCTGGGGTCAGGCGATCCTCCTGCCTCAGCCTCCCAAATAGCTGGGACTACAGGCATGAGCCACCATGCCCGGCTAATTTTTTCTATATATATTAGTTGGCCAATTAATTTATTTCTATTTATAGTAGAGACGGGGTCTCGCTCTTGCTCAGGCTGGTTTCGAACTCCTGACCTGGAACAATCTGCCTGCCTCGGCCTCCCAGAGTGTTAGGATTACAGGCTTGAGCCACCGCGCCTGGCCAAGATTTTTAATTGATCTTTAGTGTTTTCAGCATAAAGTTTATTTTATCACAACACTGGAGCTCCTCCTGAGCTCCTTTTAATCTAGCTTCGTTTAGTTATCTTCCAGTCTTCCCTTAATATATATGAACCAGCCACACTAAACCATTTATTTGTTTCCTATATATATCCTGAACTTTTTTTTTTTTAAATTTTTTGAGACAGTGTCTCACTCTGTTGCCTGGGCTAGAGTGCTGTGGTGTCAGCATAGCTCACAGCAACCTCAAACTCCCGGGCTCAAGTGGTCCTTCTCCCTCTGCCTCCTGAGTAGCTGGGACTACAGGCGTGCAATACCATGCCTGGCTAATTTTTTCTGTTTTTAGTTATCTGGCTAATTTCTTTCTATTTTCAGTAGAGACCATGTCTTGCTCTTGCTGAGGCTGGTCTTGAACTTCTGACCTCAAGCAATCCTCCCCCCTTGGCCTCCCAGAGTGCTAGGATTGCAGGCATGAGCCACCACTCTTGGCCCATCCTGAACTTTTATGACAGCCTAACTGCAAGTAAACAAGCTAGTATTAGAAATTTAAAGTTGAGGGATAATATGTCATTCAATTCAATTGCCTATGCCCTATAAATACAGTATTAAAAAATTGTTATGATGCTGATCCTGAAACACTATAGCACTTAAAACAGCTCCTGATTCAGAAAGACCATTATTTTCATTATTCTTTTGCATGTGTTCAAATTCTGTGAAAACCTATATGTAGAATAAAGTTTCACTTCCATTAGAAGATAAGTGCCATGAGGACAAGGTCCATGTTTGTCTTGCACAGCTGTATTCTTGGTGCTAGCATGGTGCCTAACTGGGTGCTTAATTGTTATGCCTAAGTTAACCAGAACATCCAATCTCCCAAACATTGTTGATATACTTAGATCTAGCTTATACATTCTAGAAATATTTGGTACCTACATGTGAAGATCACTGTTTCTTAAAGAGCAATGTGTAACATTTGCCTTTGCAGTCCTACCTTTTTAAAACTGCAAAGACCTAAGGATTAGGGATCACGTTTTACTTCACCAGACACCTGCACTTTGCTAGGTTCAATTAAGTGGCATAGAATCACCTTATGCACAGGATTGTCTGAAATATTCTGTCCACATTTCTTTCATTGAGTCTGCAGACAAATCTAGACTAGACTATACTTACACTCATCTATTATTTCTGGGTTTTAATGCAGACTATAATATTTACTAGGTGAACTTGGGTAAGTTACTTAAACCTTTCCAACAATTTCCTTATCTGTAAAGTGGGGCTAATGATGCCTCCTCATGGGCTGTTTTAAGGATTAAATATGGTAAAGTGGATAGTAAACTATCAGTATGTGTTCATTTTCTTTCTTTTATCCCTTGCATTGTAATTATTTGCTTACCTGGTAATTTCCTTACCAGATTGTGTGGTCCAGAGAAGCAGACATCTATGTTTTATTCATCTTTGTACCTTCAGCATGCACAATGGCTGTCTTACAATTAATACATGTTTCTGAATAAATGAAGACCCAAGAAAGTAAAAAAGGTTGAATTGCCCGTTTATTTGCTAGTCAAACTTCCACATATCACTTAAAAGAAATCAGGTATAGCTTTTGTTAGGCTGTCTGAAAATTCATGTAGTGATACCATACATAGTCAATCATTAGACGTGGGTGGGAAGGAAGCTTGTTGAATCAGGAGCAGCTCACAGAGGAAGTGAGGCTGCTTTCCACAGTACCTTTATGTATTTTCAGTAATGAGATTTTTGGAATGCTAGGCACACCCATGTTTGGATATGCAAGCACATTTCAAACGGAAATTTCAATTACTGTTTTTCTATTCTTCTGCCTTAGTGGTTATCACAGAATCATAATGAAGGGCTGGATGTGAATATTGACAAGCAAGGAAACCAATAATCATCAGACTGCTTCACTCACTTTGAGGAATGCATTACAAACTTTTCAGGCATTCAGGTTGTCTGATAAAATCAGGAAAAACTGTAAATCCCCATAACCTGCTTGATATGTTCTTAAACGTTCCATTGCAAAGTACATGTTTTCCTCTTCTTATTGGGATTTAGGGTTCTGGCAATGGATTTCCCTTGTTTCTCTAATTTAAATCAGCCATCAGGTGGTAACTATGCAAAACCCATCTGCTGTGGAGACTTATTTCTTAAGAGATTGTGTTACATAGTATTATATTTAGAAAATGAAGAAAATAATTTTTTTTTTCATAACAGCACTATTAATCACAGGAAAAAGTTGATAGATTCTTGGCTAGACTTTAGAAGAAAGCAAAAGTTCTCACAGTAGGGGGATGGGAGCAGACAGGGAGGCAATTTACTCTGGCTCCAAAAGATTCTACAATCTTGAGGCATATTTTTAATGTATCCAAATGCAAGATTATATTTTAAAAATCCGAGAAACACTAAGAATTTATTCTAGTCACCGGTTATAATCCCTAGACCAGAGCGCAGTGCTTTACATACAGCAGGATCTATTTTTATTATTTGTAAAAATTTTCTCCACTTTTGCAGGACTATACAGCAGGATTTAAATAAGCAGTTGCAGACTTGAAATCCTCCCGTGAAGCCCAGTTTTAGGCCGGCTCCTTAGTCCTGCCACACGCCAATACAACCACCAAAGTCACAATCCCTTAACTCAACTTTACACACATTCCTAAAGCAGAAAGTATTCCGGCAGTAAATTTTACAGCTCACAGCAACTAGTGGGAAAAAAAATCATCTGCAGAGGCACAGATTTTGGTTTAAAGAATTTGGTAGCGCTTAAAAAAATGTTAGGGTTGGGTGGAAAGAATCCACCGAAACTTTCCCCAGGAAATTGGATGTTTGCTGAGTAAACAAGCGGTAGTCACAGAAACACCTGCCGCTTCCTGAGACTCTCAGGAACCACCACCGCCACCTCCTGGCCACATCCGGGCATTTATCTACAAACTCCTGACGTTCCGACGTCCGAGCCGTTTGGCTTATTTGAAACACATGCACAACCAATCAATCGGCGCCTGCGAGGAGGTGGGCGGAGAGCAGCGACCAATCACCGTCCCTCTGGAGACTCTAGCCTATGGGAAGGAGGATGACATCACGCGCCAATCGGCATGGCTCTTAGAGAGAGCGGCTCACTTTTTGAATTGCCTGTGGCGGCCACCGGCGAGGAATGGCGGTACCTGTGAGAGGAGTCGGAATTTGAAGAACTGGAACTCCCGGGGCTTTTTTTTGAGAGTGGTGAGGACTCTGTGTGTGAGGGAGGGAGGTGGAAGTGGTCGAGCACCCCCAGAAGCATGGGCTCCTTTGCCTGCGGTCTCCATCCCCGCCCCGGTGACCGCGAATTCCGGAGCAGCCCAGCTCAGGCCTCCGGGAGCTCCGCCACCCCACCCCAACAGCCGGGCCGTGACGCGGAGTGGGAGCCCTTAGTCCCCAATATTACCGAGCATCTTCACCCCGCACCCGCTTGGATCTTTTTAAGGAAGAGTGTGTTTGAAGGGAGGGAGTTGGGAAAGGGATTTTGGCAAGCTGTGCACAGCTCTGTGGCGCTGGGGGCCAGCATTTGCAGCCTTTAGTGACTTATCTCAGTACATAGTGGTTTCACTGTAAGATTCATCTTGGCCTCTCTCCAAAAAGTTTAGTTTTTAATTTTTGCATGTAACAGCCAGACCATCCCTCCCCCCTCCCCGTTCCCGCTTCCAGGAACAGATATGTAGTGGTTAAAAGCACAGCCTCTGGAATCAGCCAGGCTTTGAATCCCTGTTTTACCACTTACTAACAATTTGACTTATGGGAAGTTACTTAACCTCTCTATTCCCTAGTTTCTTTATCTATAAAATGAAGATAATGGTACCTGCCTTTTAGGGTTGCTGCAACGATTAAATAAGTACAAGTAAAGGACAATGTCTGCTACATATTAAGGGTTAAATAAATATTAGTTGTGGTGTTAATAACACCACCGATATACTCAGGATTGCATTTTGGTCCTCACTCTGGAGGGTGATTGCCTAAAAAATACTTAAGTAAAAGGAAACCTAAAGTGAATATTTGTTTAAATGACAAAGCTTATTTTTAGGATTAAAGGGGGACATGTGTTAATAGTGTATTTAGTCAGAAACTCCTTGAATCTGTTCTTGGGTGAGAAGTAAGCTGTATAGGTTTATGAACATTGATTGTGTTATAGTTTATTTTAGTTTGTTTTGTTTTTTTGAGACAAGGTCTCTGTCTGTCAGCAGGGCTAGAGTGCAGTGGTGTCGTCATAGCTCACTGCAACCTCAAACTCCTGAGCTCAAGTGATCCTCCTCCCTCAGTCTCCCTAGTAGTTGGGACTACAGGCTACCACATTCAGCTAATTTTTCTATTTTTTTGTAGAGACGAGGGTCTCAGCTCTTGCTCAGGCTGGTCTTGAACTCATAACCTCAAGCAATCCTCCCACATTGGCCTCCCACAGTGCTGGGTTTATAGGTGTGAGCCACCACATCCAGCCTATAGTTTATTTTGAAAGCTTCTGGACTATAGGAATGTGAAAAAAAGTTATTGGTGTATTTGCTTTTGTAATCGGACTGTTGGATGTTAGCTATGTCATCAATTTAACATTCATCTCTTTTTCTCTATAAATTTTGAGGCTGTTTTGGCAATAAAGTGATCATATATCATCAGGAACAATTTTAATTATTATTATTATTTTTAGAGACAGGGTCTTACTTTGTAACGAGGCTGGATTACAGTGGCATGATCATAGTTCACTATGGCCTCAAACTCCTGGGCTCAAGCAGTCCTCCTTCTTCAGCCTCTTGAGTAGTTGGGATGCATGCCACCATGCCTAGCTACTTTTTAAAGTTTCTTTTAGGGACAAGGTCTCCCTCTGTTGCCCAGGCTGATCTTGAACTCCTGGCCTCAAGTAACCTTTCTGCTGAGACCTCCCAAAGTGTTTGGATTATAGACATGAGCCACCATATCTGGCCAACAATTTTTATTATTATTATTATTTTTTGGAGACAGAGTCTGACTCTGTCTCCTAGGCTAGAGTGCACTAGTGTCATCATAGCTCACTGCACCAAACTCCTGGGCTCCAGCAGTCCTCCTGCTTCAGCTTCCATAGTAGCTGGGACTACAGGTGCATGCAGCCACAGCTGGCTAGTTTTTCTGTAGAGACAAAGTCTGGTTCTTGCTCAGGCTGGTTTCAAACTCCTGAGCTTAAGCAATCCTCCTGCCACGGCCTCCCAGAGTGCAAGGATTACAGGCATGAGCTGCCGTGCCTGGCCAATTTTAATTATTAATTACCTGTTTTGGTGGTTTTTAAAGAGGGAGGCATAGGAGAAAAATGTAAACATTTTCAAAATTTTTTTTGATTTATTAAAATCTCCCCTCCTTTTCTAATCCTAAAGTAGGTTAGCTTACTTCTAAAATATTATTTTAATGTTCTTTTTAGGGAACTTTGAATGAAAGTCTTTTTAAGCCTTTTTCTTATTCATTGAAAATGAGTGAGTGTGGAAGATACAAACAACAAAAAAATAATAAAGGCTGGATAGAATTTGTTGAGTCTCAATTAAGATCTTACAACTATTGGAGATTCTTTGGACAGCCTTAGAATAATGATTGACATGTATGTATGGTAAGGCAATAAGAAATATTCACATCGTGAATATTATATGAGAATTAATAGTTGATCATTTTAAGACATCATCTATTCAGTTTTCATCACAATGCATTTGAGTTGTACTACTATGTCTGTTTCACCTATGTAGAAACTGAGGCTTTAACCTACTAAGTGCAGAGCTGAGACAGGAAATTGAGTTGCCTGACTTTGAAGTGTGTGACCTTACAATTGTGCTTCAGTCTGTTAGTGTGCAATTTTCACACTACTTAATATCACCATTCAGAAATGATACTGATGATACCTTATGATTTCTCCATGGCATGTAATTTAAACTATTTCTTTGCTAAGAATCTGGAGGAAGGCATTTGTATATTTTCTTAATCTGAAGCAGTAGATCAGACATGTACCTCTAGATAAAGGTGCAGCCTCCTATATATTTGCCTAATATTTTAGAAATTAACTTCAAGGTAATCAGTTTCTATAAAAGCTTATATAAAAATTTGAACTGATGAAAGCCTATTAAGCTTTTTATTTATTCCCTGCTTGCCTAACTTTTAAACTCTTAAGTCCTGAAAAATTTAAAGGATTTTCTTTCATAGTCCAGAGTTATATTGGCACTAAGCGTGCATAATGATCTTGTTAAATCTTTTAGAGGAGAGATGTTTTTAAAGTAATATGAAAATACTGAAAGGACTAGTCCAGTTATACATGAGGTTCAGAGACATCCACAGAGTAGGAGTCAAGAGTGGTGAATTGAGGGCTTGGAAGCTATGCTAGTGAAGAGTTGAGCACTATTTATGCAAATAGGTGTGAAATAAATTGTGATTTGTGTTTGAAAAATGCTGAGAAATTCATTGTTGCTGTTGTATAGATTGTATAGGGACTGTGGGAGTTACTTACAGGTGATGCAGCTGAAAAGGTAGGCTGGGACAAAATTGTAAACTTGATGGGAAATATGGACTTGATTCTAAGGAGGGGTACTCATGGAAGGTGTTAAGCAGGGAAATGATACGGTCACATTTGTGTTTAGGAGCATAACCTTGAAAACCATGTGGAAAGTGATTTCTGAAGAAATTGAAGATAAAGTTGTTTGGAACTATTTTATTAGACTAAGTACCATTGTGGCATTGGGCATAGAGAAGAAGGGCCAGGTCCCAGAGATACTTAATGGGATTGATAGGAGTTTTGAGGAGGGGAATATGATATAGGAAAGAGTAAGTATGAATCTAAGTTTTTGGCTGGCCTTATTGGGGTTGGGGCATTATGATGATCCTATAAATGAATATAGGAAGAGAAATAGGATGGTTGAGGGCAAAGATGTGGTGGGAGGGCGGAAGGTAGGTTTATTATATGTCAGGTAATGTTCTGTGTGCTTTTGTATTATATTATTTTTACTATGTTCTTGTGGGGCAGGCATTAATGTTTATTTTTATAGAAAAGGAAACTGAGGCTCAGAGAAGTTGAGTGACTTTCTTTGGTTCAGTATTAAGAAAAGTTGGTAATAATTTTATAAATTCTAGGTATAAAAGTAGAGCTTCTAATGCTTATTTTTGCCCAATGATCATGTTTATTTAATGCATTTTTCAAATTTTATTTCTTTAGTCAACAGAGTTGAAACAATGGCTGAAAATAGTTTATCATCGTGCACTTGGAGGACTAGCTTGGCAGAGTCATCCATTTTTGATTATAAAGGTACTGAAACTTCCAAGGAAAACTTATTTATTGGATCTGCTTCATATGTTGAAGGTAAATGTACTATCTGCTTTTAAACACTGAATTGCTATTTTAATCCTAAACTTACTGACTAGTGATTTTCTTATGATTTAACTGTAATATCAACTGTTATGCTAGAGTAAAGGCATTGAATAAATATTTTGTTGACACAATCCCTTTACCCTATGTAGATTTTCTGATTATCATTTGGATTAGTACTTTCCAACTTTGAAAAGGTGGAGGCCTCTTAATGTTGGTTATTGCTTTTTCTGTATGTAGGGTAATCTAGCTGCAACATTTTCTCTAGAATTTATTCACTTATGACTGGTTAAGTGAAGAGCCACTTCTTCCCTTACTGCTTTATAAATGAGTCCTTCCTAAAGTTGTATGTACTATTGAAGAGGATGGCTATGCAAGATAGTGCTTTCTTTGGTAAGGAGGAATGCTGATGTTTGTATACCCTGCTATAATATGTTTTCTTTTTCTCTAAAGTGATATATGGCCAAATATTTTCTTAATAAGTTGGGAGTAAGTCATTTTAGTTTTAGGGAATTTAGTTTTAGATCCCTTCAAAGATAGAAGATGTATCAGATAAAGCCAAAAAAGGGGATTAGGAACTACGGATCATGATTTTAGTGCCTGATAAACATATTTAAACATTTTAAATTTCAACAGAAGAAATGCCTCAGATTGAAACGAGAGTGATATTGGTTCAAGAAGCTGGAAAACAAGAAGAACTTATAAAAGCCTTAAAGGTACAGAGTTTTAATTTTTCATTTTTTTAAAAGCAATTTTTCTTCCATCAGTGTATAAATAGTTTCATAGTTTTTTAAATCTCATACGTAAGTCTCTTTTCCACAGACTATTAAAATAATGGAAGTCCCTGTTATAAAGATAAAAGAAAGTTGTCCTGGAAAATCGGATGAAAAATTAATAAAAAGTATTGTTAATATGGTAGGTCACACATTTCATTGCATGTGGCATGCTGTACTTCCCTTGATTGTATTTTTCCACTTTTTGGTGATTGGAATTAGGCACAAGGTATATTTTGTGCACTTTGAAGCTTGGTGGATAGAGACTATTTTATACTTTTTAAATTTGGATATATCTGAAACTCAAAACTATAGCGTCTATTCTAAATAACACCAAATTACTTTATAAGAACTTCATTATTTAAATGATGTCAAGTTTACAAAGATCTGACAATTTTCTTTAAACTCTTTAGCTTCTTTTTCTTATTTTTTATTTAGTGTAAATTCTTGCTGTATTTCCAAAATTATAAATCATAATAATTGCCACTCATCAGGGAATTTGTCTCAGCATATTAAAGACATCTACTTCTCTAGTTCAGCTATTATAGTTTGCTAGGGCTGCCATAACAAAATACCACATACTGAGTAGTTTAAACAACAGAAATTTATTTTCTCATAGTTTTGGAGGCTAGAAGTATAAGATTAAGGTGTTAACAGATTTAGTTTTTCTTGAGGCTTTTTTCCTTCACTTGCAGATGTCCTCCTTGTGTCTTCATATGGCTTTTCTTCTGTGTGTGCTCACATTTTTAGTGTTTTGCATGCCCAAATTTCTTAGCTGGGCTCCTGTGAACCCAGCTACTTGGGAAGCTGAGGTTGGAGGATCACTTGACCCTAGGAGTTTGAGGCTGTAATGAGCTATGATTGTGCCACCGCACTCCAGCCTAAATGACAGGGCGACCCCATCTCTAAAACAAAAAGGAAAAAGCCTGCAAATTTTAAAAAAAGGAAAAAACACATTTCTTATAAGGACACCAGATTGGATTAGGACCCACCTTATGACCTGATTTAACCATAATTATCTCTTTAAAGCTCTTAACTCCAAATATAGTCACATTCTAAGGGCTTCATTCCTCATTTTAGATTAGGGCTTCAACATGAATTTTAGGGGCACACAACTCAGCCCATCATATCAGCCTTGCAGATAAAGCCCAAATAATTTATTAACCCACTCTGAGTTTTCTTTTAAATGGTTCTGTTCTTCTCATACAGGAGTTACATAGGTATTTAGGTATCTTCATTCTTTTTCATAGAGGGATGGGGAGCCTGTGGCCTTCTGATTTCAAGATTGTTCTTTTTAACCACTTCGGTACTGTGCTCATGTGCCGCGAAATCTTGCCCACAGCCAGCACTCATAGTTCACACAGTAGTTTGTGCTGTGCATTGACGATGAATCCGTTTTGCTCTTATGTGATGAGGGAAGCTTTAAAGCACTGAAAGCTTGTTTTACTTTACAGGCAGCTTTACTTGTAAATCAGAATAGGTAACATATACATATATGTTTTCATTATGTTATTTTTAAATGTTCACAATTTTATTTTGATAAATGAAAAATTAGAAAAGTCATATCGTGGCTGTTGGCTAAAGTCGCTGTGCGCATTCATCTGTGGCTATCGACTATAGTCGACACTGGTACTAAAGTGGTTAAGCATCAAAGGAGGCAAGAAAAGCTTTGTCTTTCTCTACTGCACCCCTTTTAATAAAAAGATTAGTTCTGTCAAATTTGGATTCAATCAAAACGCTGCACTTAAGGTCCTACAAGGCCGCCTGTGGCCTCAAGGCTGCAGGTTTCCCACCCCAACAACTTGCTTTTTTATATCCTACATTAGACATACTGCAAATTGCGTACGTATTTCATATCTTTCTCTTTTTTCCTACATATTTACTGAAATGATTATGTTAATCTTCCTTCTTTAAATATTAAGTATAAAGTATTTTTTTCTTATTTTTCTGAAGGTAGTTGATTTGTGCAAGGAAGCACTGTATGTATGGTATTGTTTTCTAGGTCAGAATAAAAAGAAATAGTGGATGCATTCATTAGAAAAAGAAATAGTGGATGCATTCATTAGCTTTTCTAATGAATGCATCCTACTATCAAAATTCATGTACTTAAAAAACTTCATTCAAATTTTATGGAACTTAATGTGCTATACTAGATAATTTATAATGACTACTAAGTAATAAGTCAGAAGCTTATTCCTTCATAATATTGATCTTTAAAATTTATATATAAAATACAAATAAGTAAAGAAATATGGTTGTTTATTATTAAGTGTAATTATTAATGTATGATTTAAAACTTAAGTTTTCTACAAATATAAAAATAGAAATGTCAAAAAATGTTTATCGAATTGATTTTTAGGCCTTATTTAGAGGCATAAATGAATTTATATGATATATCAGTAATTTTTATTTCTAATAACTATATGAAAAAATCAAGGAAATTAAAGTACACTTTGTAAAGATGGAATCAATGGAAGAATTTGAAGGCTTGGATTCTCCGGAATTTGAAAACGTGTTCATAGTCATGGACTTCCAGGATTCTGTCTTTAATGACTTATACAAGGCTGATTGTAGAATTATTGGACCACCAGTTGTATTACATTGTTCACAAAAAGGAGAGGTAAGAAATAATACACATATGTTATGACTTTTCAAGGTTACATTTTTATAAATTTTTAATTAGTAGAAAATTTGTAAGTAGAAAAATCCCATTAATTGTGGAAAGTATGAAATATTTAGAATAGGAATAATAGTGGTTACTCTAATGTAGTCCTTTAATATTCTTCTTATTGTAAACTTGAGTAGTGAAAGCTAAGGACTGTAAAGGTTAAACAATGACAGCTCTATATACACAGACATATAATCTCAATAATGGAATGTCTTAGAAGAGATAATTTCCTTAAACTTGGGTTCGAGAAGTGTTACACATACATAAACTTTTATTTTCCTCTACACAGAACAGATATCATGTTTCCATTTTTATCAGCTACTGCATGATTTAAAATTAGGAAAGTTATTTTAGCTTTTCGTTTTTAAACAATGTTTCAGTATAAGGGTTGTAGCAGAGTTAGTCCCTATTTGATTTTGTTGCTATGTTTTGCCATTCTTTTTTTTTTTTTAAGGCAAGCAGGAAAATTAGGTTTATTGAGGAGAGAAAGATAGGATTATAGGGCAAGAGCAAGATACAGATTTACACAGTGTGATACATACCCTACATATGACGACCGGACCCATTGTTGCAGCAAAGGGAGAGCAAAAGGAAAGGAGCAAAAGGGGCTATTTGCCATTCTTAAGCTTGCCTTATTTGCTTGAAATTGCTTAGGTCATTGTGCTTCTATTGTTATAGATGCTAGTAATAAGCTTATGAGCTTTAATTCTCTAATGTTTTGATTTAGAAGTGTTGCTCTCAAAAAGCAAATAAACTTTTCAGAGATCAAAATTATGAAAAAGAATCTTCTTGCATAATGGTGGGAATCAAATATGTTCTTTTATTATTTTTAAACCATTCTCTGTCTTTCTCCTGTGTATATAAATATATTATTATGTGTGTGTATGTGTACATATATATGTAAAACCACTAGGTAAATTATTTACTGAATATTTCCATTTTTTACTTTAAAAATTGGAATCATATTTGGTTTAAGGATATGTGTTGTAGTTACCTAATGCTTATTATAGAATACCTTTAACCTGTTTTAATAACATTAGTTAGAACCATTTACAATAGTGTATAGAATCTGAAATTTTTGCTTATAGACAATACTTCATGTGTTAGTATGTTTTCAAACAAAAAGTTTAGATATAAATATTTTCTTTGTTTAGATTGCTGATAGTAAAGTATATTTAGATTATGTTAAGTATGATTTGAAAATCATGGGAACTTTTTTATTGTGATGCTTGCAGTCCAGTTTTTTGCTATTTTTTGTTACATATTAAAAACACTGGTTGGGTACTGTGGCTTATGCCTGTAATTCTAGCACTTTGGGAGGCTGAGGTGGGAGGATTGCTTGAGATCAGGAGTTCAAGACCAGCCTGAGCAACATAGCAAGACCTCTGTCTCTACAAAAACATTTTTAAAATTAAGTAGGCATGATAGCATGTGCCTATAGTCCTAGCTACTCGAAAGGCTAAGCCAGAAGGAACACTTGAGCTCAGTAGTTCAAGGTTGCAGTGAACTATGATCATGCCAGTGAACTCCAACCTAGGCAACAGAGTGAGACCTTGTCTTTAAAAAAGAAAAAAAAGGAAAAATGGCAATGAATCTGTGGATTGGGAAAGTTGATTGGCAGGAGGGGAAATATCTTTAGAGTGAGAAAGTTGTATTTTCTACTACAAAGAAAGCTCACAGAGTTAAAATTCTTGTATCCTCAGCCTTTGCCATTTTCATGTCGCCCATTGTATTGTACAAGTATGATGAATCTAGTACTGTGCTTTACTGGATTCCGAAAGAAAGAAGAACTAGTAAGTATTATAAAACAAATTCCATTAAGAGCATGTTTTTTCCAGCAAAATAAGTTTAAGTTGGCTTTTTGTTTCTCTTTAGTATTATAGTTTTACTTTAAAGATATTAAAGGAAAAAATACTATGGCTATAGCAAAGTTTAAATTTTGTGAAGAAATAAATTCTGAAAAGCCTTGTAAAGAAACATGTTTTGTCTAGGATGACTGATATGAATTCACACAAAAATTTCATAACTCTGTTCTGCTTAACTGTCTTGTTAAATGTCGTGTCAGCTACATTGGTTATTTGAAGTTTTTGTTTATACAGTGCATTTTTTGTTATACATGTCCAGCCTCAAAGTTATTCTGATTGCCTTAGCAAATTCATAGAAACTTCTTTTCTTTGGTTCACAGTATTTTGTGTGTTAGAGCTAATGGGCATTACTCTAATTTTGTGGGAAGAATCTTGGTATGCTATGACCTGCTGTTAAAAAAAACCAAAACACAATATAATTTAGACAGTGTGGTATTTTAAAAAGCAGCAATAAATTTAGGCAATATGAAAGCCAGTTGTTTCATTAACTTAGTTTTGTGTGATGATCTTTACTAAGGTCATCTCTACATGTAATTTTGCCCATGCTAGCACACAAACAAGTCTTTTTTCAATGCCTTTTTTTTGACATAAAATTTAACATGTCTAAAAATCTTATATGCACTTTATAAATAGAAAGTGTTTACTATTAATAAATGCTAAATGAATGGTAAACAGTTTAAAATTTTATTCAAATTAGTCATGAAGTCAGTGTTGCTTAATTTTTCTTTTGAGGTCAGATTGGTGACATTGGTCCATCACATGGGCGGAGTAATTCGAAAAGACTTCAACTCAAAAGTTACACATTTGGTGGCAAATTGTACACAAGGAGAAAAATTTAGGGTATGTAAACTTGGGTATTTTTGTATATTTCAATATAGCATTATTTTTGGATGAGTTTAATAATAGCACTCTTCTCCTATTTCTCCCATAATTTATTGAGGATCAAAAATTCAATTTTTCTGCTCCACTTGACCAGCCTTTAAAAAAAAAAAATAAAACTAAAAATTCAATTTTTGCTATGAATATATTTAGTAAAAATGTTAACTCATAAGAGTGGTTAAGTTTTAAGAAAGGAATGGAACCTTGAGGTAGGCGTTGAAAGATGAGTTGGATTGTGGGAGTTGGTAGGTGGCTAACATGGTATGAAGTTTGAGAGCAGATATTTCACTCTATTTAAGTGGTCTTTATTTTTTTTCTAATTTTTATTTTTTTCCCCCAAGTGCCCACTAGCAAAATCTAAGTGGTCATTATAAAAACAGCTCTGTTGTTATAAAATGGTCCTAAGATTTAACTTCTTAATTATAAAAGAATAGGAGAAAATACTTTTATTAGGATTGAAATCTTAGTTTAAGATTGTTAGATAAATATTTAAGCAAGAGTTTGTCATTTGGTTCACCCTTGCTTGGTATATTTATGAAGCAAATGGTAATTTTAGAGTACTCTTGAATTTTCCCTAAACTTTTCAATTCAGAGCTGAGGTTTTAGTGACTTCATCAGTTGTTTTCTTCTGTAGTGCCATCTTGGGGGTCAGTACTTCAAGGAAGCAAATATGAAGAAAGGAGAAATAGAAATTTAATAAAGATGAACTTAGAGATATATTTATTTAAAATAAGGAAACAGTTTGGACATCGTGGAATTTGTTTTAAAGTTATTTTGACCTGTTATATGATTGAAAGACAGTTTTTCCCTTTTTCATTTATATTTTGTTGCAAGGCAGATGAATGGTGATCTGCGTAAAAAAAAGTATGTAATTGTTTAGACCTTTCTTGAATGCGGTTATTTAAGGAGAAATTCAATGTAATTAATGTTTATATTTTTAGGTTGCTGTGAGCCTGGGCACTCCAATTATGAAGCCAGAATGGATTTATAAAGCTTGGGAAAGACGGAATGAACAGTAAGTGTTTAGAAATTCAGTATTTCATTATGTAAATTAAACATATTAGGTTTTCAGGATAAATCCATGTGCTGAAAAAACTAAATTCATAGATAATATAGAAAAAAATGAATTCAGTCTGGGTAGTTTAGGGAATAAAAAATCTAGCAAGAACAAAGTTATCAAAAAAATTATAAAAAATGAAAAGATATCTGTGGTATCTTTTTTTTTTTTTTTTTTTTGAGACAGAGTCTCGCTCTGTTGCCCAGGCTAGAGTGAGTGCCGTGATGTCAGCCTAGCTCACAGCAACCTCAAACTCCTGGACTCAAGCAATCCTGCTGCCTCAGCCTCCCAAGTAGCTAGGACTACAAGCATGCGCCACCATGCCTGGCTAATTTTTTCTATATATATTAGTTGGCCAATTAATTTCTTTCTATTTATAGTAGAGATGGGGTCTCACTCTTGCTCAGGCTGGTTTTAAACTCCTGACCTCGAGCAATCTGCCCGCCTCGGCCTCCCAGAGTGCTAGGATTATTGGCGTGAGCCACCACGCACTCCCGTATCTTTGGATTTTACCTTGTGAAGTAATTTTGATTATCAAAAACATTCTAAAATTATTAGGTAATAGCTTAATGAATCTGGGTATTTGGATTGTTAAATTTTTTTTGTTTTATATTTGTCTGATTACATTTTAAGTGGTATTTGCAATTCATTAGTTTTGCTAAGCTTTCCAATTTCAATGTCTTGCTGTGACACTTCATCATTACTTAAGATTTCCCGAAACTAGAGAACCCCTGGAATACAGTTCACATAAAATTTCAAATACAGAACAAGGATTTGAATCTCTTGTATAGGTTATCTGTGATCCCATTTTTTTTCAGAAGTGACTTCCAGGTTGAGTGAAAATACATCAGTTTTTTTTTTTGTTTGTTTTGTTTTTAACTTAAATTTTTCTGAATGTTTCAGGACCAGATGTAAAATATTTTCAATAAATGGATTATGCTAAGACCTTGAAAATTACTGCTGATTTGTAAATTGATATGCCTAACTTCTGAATTTAAGTTAAGCTGGTTCTAGAGGAGTATATTTTGGTTTCAGGGATTTCTGTGCAGCAGTTGATGACTTTAGAAATGAATTTAAAGTTCCTCCATTTCAAGATTGTGTTTTAAGTTTCCTGGGATTTTCAGATGAAGAGAAAACCAATATGGAAGAAATGACTAAAATGCAAGGTAAAATTTAGCATATTTAAAAGTTATCTTATTCCCTATGCCTGCTTAAGCATATCCTAGTGAATATGCCCCTTTAAAAATTGGGGTTTAGAAATAAGTAGTTTGGCTTATTTATTCTTGTTTGCATTCCTTTTCAGGTGGTAACTATTTATCAGTTGGAGATGAAAGATGCACTCACCTTATAGTTGAAGAGAATATAGTAAAAGAACTTCCATTTGAACCTTCGAAGAAACTTTATGTCGTCAAGCAAGAGGCAAGTAATTCACGAATGAGATTGTTTTTTTTAAACATTAACTTATGGCTTCTCTGATTTAAATTTAAACTCTCTATTAAAATGTTTTTTCTCTTACCTAGTGGTTCTGGGGAAGCATTCAAATGGATGCCCGAGCTGGAGAAACTATGTATTTATATGAAAAGGTATGCTTTTTGGCCCGTAGTCATTTATCCTGTGAACTTGCTTGTATAGAAACAATACTTTTTTATTCAGAAATTTTAGAGAGCATAGTATAATTGACATACATATCTTTTACATAATGTTTAGGAGTTTCAGAATAATTAAACAATTGGATGTCAAATAATAGTCTGCGTAGATTTAAGTGGAACTATTAAATGTAATGTGTATTATTTTAGTCTAGTATATGTTGTTCTGTGCTAATTCTTGGTGATACCATTATGAACAATAATGTCTCTGTCTTCAGAAACTCAGAACCTTAGTGGAAAGATAAGTTTGCAAAGTTACAATGTAGAATAATGCGTGCTAAAATTGAATAGTGTATTCTAGGTAGCCTCACTCTTTCTTAGAGACTTAGGTAATATTGGAAAAGGAAAATAACTGTTGAGCCAACTTATTAGACTAGGTAAGGACAATCAAGTTAGAACAGCAGATGGAAGAGGATATGAAAGTTTGAGAATACATTAAAATATTAAGTAATTTAACATGGTTTTAAAAAAGAGTATGGGAAATAAGGACAACAAATAAAAATAAATAGGTAGAGTCAACAAGTTTTTAATATGTTAATGAGTTTGGATATTATCCTAGAAGTATTGGGAACCATTAAAGAATATTAAGGGGGGAGCTGTCATTAAAAAGATGACTTTAATAGTAGAATGTAGGCAAGGAAAATCTAGCTGTTATGATAGAACTTGGTGAAGAGTGATATCACTTACCAAAATGACATAAAGGTATAGAAGCAGGCTTTAAAAAAAGATTTACTTCAGTTTGGGATTTAATAATTTCAAGTGGAATATTGAAGATGAGGATTTATCGTTTTTATAAAATCGAAATAGGTACCAATCATATTATATTCTCTTCAGATTCTTCTAAATGTAAAATTCTTAAGATAAAGTTTTAAAGGTATGCTTTAGGTTTAGGGAGAGAGCTCTTAAAATCAAGTGTTATTCAGCATATATTGGAGAGCACCGTGTGTAGGCACTATGCTAAATCCTAGGGATATAGTGAACAATATGAGTGGTCCCTGCCCTCATGGGGTTTATGGCCTAATGAAGGAGTAGACAGTAAACATGCTTACAGATGAAAATGTAATGTTGTGCTATGAAGAAAAAAATGAGGTGCTTGGGGTTAGACAATTACTGTGGTCTCTTAACAAGTTTTCTGAAGCTTCTGAATTGCCTGGCACTGTAGAGTTGTAAAATTATTGTGCAAAGTCCAGATTTTGTCAGACTTGTAAATATAGTTTTCTCTTGTTCCTGTCTCAGTAAAGAACCATGGAATTAAAATTGAGCTTTTGTGCTTTTGATTACAGGCTAATACTCCTGAGCTCAAGAAATCAGTGTCACTGCTTTCTCTAAATACACCAAACAGCACTCGCAAAAGACGTCGTTTAAAAGAGACGCTTGCTCAGCTTTCAAGAGAGACAGACATGTCACCTTTTCCTCCCCGTAAGCGCCCATCAGCTGAACATTCCCTTTCTATAGGGTCACTCCTAGATATCTCCAACACACCAGAGTCTAGCATTAACTATGGAGGTAATTCACATTTTAAAATACTGATCTTTAATATTTAGTAGAATGGAATAACTTTTAGAATATAGATATATCTCTACTATAGTAAATATGAAAGGCTTTGCGTTTAATTACCTTTGTTCTAGATGAGGAGAAAAGACACATGGGAAGTTAAGCATAATACTTCAATTTAATGATTGCTTACTACATGCTAAGTGCCTTATATATTCTGAGTATTTATAGTAGGTCATATTGTCCCTATTCTACAGATAACTAAACTGAGGTACAGAGAAGTTAAGTAACTTGTTCAGGGTCACACAGCTAGAGAGTGATAGAGCTGTTCAAAAAGCAAACTTTTTTTGAGACAGGATCTCACTCTGTTGACTTGGCTAGAGTGCAGTGGTGTCACCGTAGCTTACTGCAAAATCAAACTCCGGGGCTTAAGTGATCCTCATGGGACTACAAGTGTGCACTACTGCACCTGGCTAATTTTTAGTTTTTGTAGAGCGGTCTTGCTATGTTGCTCAGACTGGTCTTGAACTTCTGGCCTCAGCCTCCCAAAGTGCTAGTATTACAGGTGTGAGGCACCACACCTGGCTCAAAAAGCAAATTTTTAACACTAGCTCAACAAAATCACAGATGTCACATGATATGGAGAATATAGGTAGAATGAAGTCAGAGAAGGGTGAGTTCACTTTGTGCTGAACTGATAGGTTTCTATAATTCCTTTCTTGATATTTCTCTCTCCTGTTTTGTTGTCTGCAAACAAATATATTTTCTAGATTTAAGAATTTAAATCAGAATTTCCCCTGATTCCACAACACTTTCTATTTACTGTCCCATTTTTCTGTTCCCTTTCACATCAGTATACTTCAAAGAATTACCTTAATCCATTGTCTCATTTCCTTGAATCTCATTGTCCTTTCAATCCATTCCTACTGGGCTTCAGTCCATACTACGTACAATTGCTCTTGCTGGGGAGAGACAATAACAGTCAGTAACATTGAACACATGAATAGCTATTCCTTCATAGATACATTTTTTTTTTCTCGGCTTTGTGATATCTCTCATTTCTCATTCTCCTTTGCTTAGCTTCTCTCTTCAACTCTAAATGTTGTATGTTCCTCCTGGTTTCTTCTCTATTATATTCTCCCTAAATGATCTCAGTTAATTCTGTAGTTTTAAAAAACATTATGTACTCATGACTCCCCAAATTTTTCCTGTCCAACTGCCTACTCGATACCTCCTTGTACATGTCTAACAGACATCTTAAAATTAACGTAACCAAATTAGAATTCTTGATTCTTTCTACTACTACCAACTCCTCTGTTACTTTGATACCGTTTTTTTAAATCATTCTTTTCTGTAAAAAGGATCTCTCTTAGACAATTGCAGTAGTCTTCTAAATATGGTCTCTCCATTTTAATTTTTGCCTTTCTACATGCAGCACTTAGAGAAGTCTTTAAACATATATAAATTAGATTATACCACTCCTTTGCTTTGAAGTCAATCAGTGGCTTTGTATTACCATAACTTGTAAATCCCTATGTAATCCTGCCCTCATCTACCTAACCTCATGTGGTATTAAGTTCTCTAATAATATCTGTACTCTCTAAGCTTCAGTCATGCTATCTTTGTTATTCTTCAAGTATTTCTAGTACATCCATACCTCAGGACCTTTGTACTTGCTCTGTCTGCTTCAAGGAAATCTTAATTGGATTTTCTGTAAACTTAAGTTCCTCTTCTACCACTCCTTCCTACCAATGCCATTACCTGGTGGTTGTTTTCAGTAGTAGTTATCATTGTTAGAAGTTATATTTTTGGTTTAATTTGTTATTATTTGATTTGCTTCACCAGAATATAAGCTTTAAGAGAGTATGAACCTTGTCTGTCTTATTCTTTAAATGTATTCACTAAATGTCATGGAAAGAATTGAAAATGAATTTAAGGTTGGCCCAGAAAACTGAGATGAATTTGAAAATATAAAGAGGAGCAAGTATGCAGATAATATTATACAAATTGAGTTTTTAGGGAATGATGGATAGGTCAATTTGCTTGGAGTGTGGAAGAGTAATAGTTAAATTAGGAAGATTGAGGCCTATTGTTAGATAACTGTGAAATCAGCTTGGCATGTCTAAACTGTATATCGTCATTAACAAGAAATTTTAGAAACTCTTTGAGTAGCACAGTAATTGATTGAATAGATAATTCTTAGTGGATTGTTTTGAAGAATGATTAGAAGAAGGGAAGTTTGGAGACAGGCATGACATAATCTACCACAGTGGCTTGGGCCATTAGATAAGGCGATGGACCAGGATACATGGTAGTTGGAAAGAAAAGTAAGAAGCATTGGGGAAATATTGATAGGTTTTACTAATAAGAAGGGAATAAGAGGAGATGAAGGCAAAGTATTTCATTAAATGAAAGGAATGTTGCTTTGGTGCAAATAGGAAGTTTATATTTTGGGGGAAGATAGTGCAGTTTTAGAGAAATCCAGGTTACATTAATGTAGAAATGTCCATAGGCATTTGGAAAAGTTGACCTAGGTGCTGGAGATGGGGATCATGATTATATAATGTTGATTTGAGAATTTACTGGTTCCATAATTATAATGGACAAGGGCATGGATGGTAAGGGCTGATCATAAAGGACTGAAACTCAAATATGCGTTTTAGGAGACAAGAAGAAACTAAATTGCTGAAGAAAACAGACATGACAACTGTACTAATATATTAGGTACTCTATAACATAGAATCCTCAGTTTGTAGATCACTACCTAGACACAATATAATTGAATTAGATCAGAATATCTTAATTTTTTCCCACTGAACGATATCCTGTAATGGCATAGGCTTCCGGGTCTTATGAGGATAGCCTGAAATAATGTATGGTAAGTGGAAAGTTCTTTCAAGTCTGTTATCTATGGAAAAAAAAATCCAGAACATCATGGTACACATGATTATTTTTTTTATTTTTTTTTTTTTTTTGAGACAGAGTCTCACTTTGTTGCCCAGGCTAGAGTGAGTGCCATGGCGTCAGCCTGGCTCACAGCAACCTCAATCTCCGGGGCTCAGCGATCCTACTGCCTCAGCCTCCCAAGTACTGGGACTACAGGCATGCGCCACCATGCCCGGCTAATTTTTTGTATATATATTTTTAGTTGGTCAATTAATTTATTTCTATTTTTGGTAGAGACGGGGTCTCGCTCAGGCTGGTTTCGAACTCTTGACCTTGAGCAATCCGCCCGCCTCGGCCTCCCAAAGTGCTAGGATTACAGGCGTGAGCCACCACGCCCGGCCACACATGATTATTTTAATATAAAAATGTTTAAAATTATTTAGTGAGTACAATTGATATGTTGCAAATATATATCATGTTTTTTGTGTCACACGTTCCTACTTTATGTCATATGTTCCTTTTCCTATTGAAAAATTTGCCATTAGGAGATGCTATATATAATGTTAAAGTATTTTAACCATAGTGATAGTAAGAATCCCTTTTCAATAAATGGTGCTGGGAAAACTGGATAGCCACCTGTAGAAGGCTAAAACAGGACTCACACCTTTCACCTCTCACAAAAACCAACTCACGCTGGATAACAGACTTAAACCTAAGGTATGAAACTATTAGAACTCTAGAGGAAAAAGTTGGAAACACTCTCCTAGACATTGGCCTGGGCAAAGAGTTTATGAAGAAGTCCCCAAAGGCAATCACAGCAGCAACAAAAATAAATAAATGAGACATGATCAAACTACAAAGCTTCTGCACAGCCAAAGAAAGTCATGAAAGTAAACAGACAACCTACAGAATGGGAGAAAATTTTTGCATCCTATGCATCTGATAAGGGACTGATAACTAGAATATACTTAGAACTCACGAAAATCAGGAAGAAAAAATCAAATAACCCCATTAAAAAGTGGGCAAAGGACTTGAACAGAAACTTTTCTAAAGAAGACAGAAGAATGGCCAACAAACATATGAAAAAATGCTCAACATCTCTAATCATCAGGGAAATGCAAATCAAAACCACCATGAGATATCACTTAACCCCAGTGAGAATGGCCTGTATCAAAAAATCTCCAAACAATAAATGCTGGCGTGGTTGCGGAGAGAGAGGAACACTCCTACACTGCTGGTGGGACTGCAAACTAGTTCAACTTCTGTGGAAAGCAATATGGAGATATCTTAAAGCGATACAAGTGATTCTACCATTTGATCCAGCAATCCCATTGCTGATCATCTACCCAAAAGATCCAATGACACTCTACAAAAAAGACACCTGCATCGAATGTTTATAGCAGCACAATTCATAATTGCAAGGCTGTGGAAACAGCCCAAGTGTCCATCAATCCAAGAATGGATTAATAAAATGTGGTATATGTATACCATGGAGTACTATTCAGCTCTAAGAAACAACAGTGACATAGCACATCTTATATTTTCCTGGTTAGAGCTGGAACCCATACTATTAAGTGAAGTTTCCCAAGAATGGAAAAACAAGCACCATATATACTCACCAGCAAATTGGTATTAACTGAACAGCACCTAAGTGGACACATAGGTTCTACAGTAATAGGGTATTGGGCAGGGGGGAGGGGGGAGGGGGACGGGTATATACATACATAATGAGTGAGATGTGCACCATCTGGGGGATGGTCATGATGGAGACTCAGACTTGTGGGGGGAGGGGGGTAAATGGGCATTTATTGAAACCTTAAAATCTGTACCCCCATAATATGCCGAAATAAAAAGAAAAAGAATATGTAAAAATTAAAAGCTTTTATAAGTGTTTAAAAATTTTTTCTTTAATGAAATAAATACATATAAAATATACTAATGCATCCTCCTTCCACTCTGGGTTGGACTGAATGTATCATTATGTTAAGATAGTGTGAACTAACAGAGTTTTCAGTTAATGTTAGGTTGTTTGAGAGGGGCTTCTTTAATATATATGTGAAAAGTTTTCTATTATTGTGTAATCATAAAAACTTTTTCCTCCTTTTTTAACTTAAGTATTTTTACATGTTGCTTTCCATTTTGTTTTATTATTTTAGCTTACCAAGATTCCTTTACCTTCTACTCAGATTTCCCAAAAAGATTCTGCCATGTTTGCTTTAGCATTCATTCAGTCAAAATCTCTTTTTCTAAACACATACACACACGTATTCTTTCATATCTGTATTGTTTGAGAGTAAGTTGCAGATGTGATGTGCCTTTGCTCTAACTACATTAGAATTATTATAATGAGGAAGTTAACATTAATACTATGAGCTATTCAATTAATATATACTTCACATTTCACTAGTCCCATTAACATTCTAATGTCCTTTTTAGCAAAAGAAAAAAGTTCCTTTTTTTTTTTTGTCTGGGATCCAATCCAGGATTACATGTTGTTATGTCATCTCTTCCTATTCTCCTCTAATTTGCAACAGTTTCTTAGTCTTTGTTTGTAATGACCTTGATATTTTTGAAGTAGTACCAAATAAATGGCCTCTTATAGTATTGTACTCTTTTTTCTGCTTATTTAGTAGAAATTTTTTCTGGCCTTACTCTATGAGGAAATTTTATTTTAATGGAAATCTGTATGGTGGTATTGTAAGAGTAGGTTATCTCCACTCCCACCCTTTTATCCTGTTAAGTCTGTACAACATTTGGTACTTACATCTGGCCTCCATTAAATCTTTTCTCCTTTTTACCTTTCAGAAACACCAAAATCTTGTACCAAGTCTTCTAAAAATTCCACTCCAGTTCCTTCAAAGCAGTCAGCCAGGTGGCAAGTTGCAAAAGAGCTCTATCAGACTGAAAGTAATTATGTAAATATTCTGGCAACAATTATTCAGGTAAGTATGAATTTAGTGGTAAAATGATTTCTGTTCCAGTGTTCCTAAGTAAAAAAAGTCCAAGTGATCCTGTTTCTTATAAGAAAATTAATAAGCATATAATTTGATCATAGATATTAAAAATGAAAATATATGACAAAAATTGCTGTTAATGGAATGCCATAATGTAGTATTACCTTTTATTCATCTGGAAATAGTATCATTTTAATAATGACTTTAAGAGAGAATAATCCTCAATAGATGATCTTAGAGGAGATTGAGTTTAATTCAGAACTTTGCAGGTTCCTTGTCAAGATACTGCATTTATATTTGGAAGTGGTAGATAACTTCTTCTGAAAATATATGTTCTAGAGTCATTGCTTTATTTAGTACTGTATATATGTGAAAAAAGATTATTTAAAAATAGCAGTGAAGGCTGGGCGCGGTGGCTCACGCCTGTAATCCTAGCACTCTGGGAAGCCGAGGCGGGCGGATTGCTCGAGGTTGGGAGTTCGAAACCATCCTGAGCGAGACCCCGTCTCTACTAAAAATAGAAAGAAATTAATTGACCAACTAAAAATATATATACAAAAAATTAGCCGGGCATGGTGGCACATGCCTGTAGTCCCAGCTACTTGGGAGGCTGAGGCAGGAGGATCGTTTGAGCCCAGGAGTTTGAGGTTGCTGTGAGCTAGGCTGATGCCACGGCACTCACTCTAGCCTGGGCAACAAAAGTGAGACTCTGTCTCAAAAAAAAAAAAAAAAAAAAAAATAGCAGTGAAGCATAACAGTGTCAATGTTAGTAATTTTTTTAGTAATCCTTTTAACGTGACACATGAAATGTGCAGTAATTAGCCATAAATAAATGTTAACTCATTGCTTACTAATATTTAAATGTACTATGAAGTTATTTCTGAGGAAAAGTCAATTCTAATGAATAATCTTTGTAGGACAACATTAAAGAAATTAAGAAATAAACTGAAATTTAAGGTTCTGAAAGACATAATAGGGCATTATTTTGGTATCTGTAGGAAGAAGGAATACATATGTTGTTCTGTCAAGAAAATGATGTTACCACTAAGTTTATCTTTCAATAGAAAAACCACAGGGAGTTTCTGTTTGGGTTTAGTTTTTTTTTGCCCTGTCACCAGCTAGAGTACAGTGGTGTCATCATAGCTCAACTGCAACCTTATATTCCTGGGCTCAAGCAATCCTGCTGCTTCAGCCCCCCGAGAAGCTGGAACTACAGGCATATGCCACCATGCCTGGCTTATTTTTCTATTTTTTGTAGAGACTAATTTTTCTATTTTTAGTAGAGATGGGGCTTGCTCTTGCTCAGGCTTATCTTGAGCTCCTGACCTCAAGCAGGCCTCTCCGCTTGGCCTCCCAGAGTACTAGGATTACAGGTGTGAGCCACCATTCCTCGCTGGTAGTCAAGGTTTTTATAAGGCCTCTGTTGTATTAAATTCTACTTTATTCTTCTTTCTCCAGGGAAATCAACCTAGATGAGTTTCTGTTGAAGTTTTTATAGTAAGCCAAAATATAGTTGAGTAGCAAAAAGTCCTTTTGCCATATACTATCTGTGTACTTTGGTAGCATTTATTGCCTAGAAATGTAAATCTTTTTAGGCCATGATAAACACATTGAAGTTTCAGAATTCTAATTTGCACATCAATTTAAGTCACTAAAACTCCTTTGAAAAAGCCCATGAAATTAGTAGGCTAGAGAAAAGTTTCATACTACATTGCTTAATATAAACTCATGGAAGGTTTTATTTAAAAGATTGTGGCCTAAATTCATGATAGTGTTTTCTTTAAAGAGCTTTGTTTTAGGACTGTTTTCTTTTTTTTGGAATTGGATTTAGAATAACTTAATGTTATCTTATCCCTGAAATTAAATGTATTTCTAGAACCTTCTTTATTTATTCCATGTAATACTCAGGTGCCCAATTAATAAAAAGTAGTGTACCAGGTAGTAAAGAAGATTCCCATTTTAAAGAAGCTTAGATTGAAAGAGGAGATAAAACATACACACTGAATTATAATACCAAGTAGAAGATTATGAACATCATGAGGGAGGCTTAGTAAAGTAAAGGTATTAGATTTGTGAGATGGGTTCTACTACACTTTCAGCTTAGGGAAGGAGTTGGGCTAGAATTTTCTATGGCTTGTACATTGGAAAAAGTGTCGTAAAGTAACAGTTGAAGTGAATTTTAAAATGTAAGTATGATTGGTACATGCAAAGAATATGGGTGGAAAGTCTGAGATTGGGTAAACAATACAGATGATTGAAGAGGTGTGTCATTCAAGGTATTTAAGTAGTAAGGATAGAGTAGGGGTATGGCTACAGTGAGAGTTGAGATAAGACTACCTGTGCCAGACCAGAGAGAAGACTTTGAAGTTCTATGCCACGTGTAAGTTCTAGAAGAATTTTTAAATGGGAAGGGGCATCAATATTATCATTTGACTTGCATTTTAGAAATATAACTTTGTTCACTTTGAAGGGAGGTATTGAAGAGAGGAAAATGGGGCAACAAAGAGACCAATTTGGAGGCTGTTTCAGTAGTCTTTATGAGAAATTTTGAGGCTCTGAATTTCTTAGCATAGTGTCAGTGAAAAAAGGATAGAATGAAATGAAAAAAGGATAGATTTGAGAAATATTGGAAAGGTAGAATCAATAGTTTTTAGCTACCTAATTTTATATGGGGTACTAAAGCAAATACAGCAGAACTGTTTTAGAATAGTTCAACATGTCTTAAGGCTACTGAAAGTTTTTAATGAACCTCTATGTATTTTGATTTTCTGAATGTTTTTGTGTAGGATTTTGAGTAAAATACTGACTAGATGAAGGAATGTTTACAGATTATTACAAATATCTTTGAAACCTCTGCTGTGTCTTTCACCAATCCTATTTTCCCTCCTCTCAGAATATTCATTATCTGAAATTCTGTACTTGCTCATCACCATTTCCTTTATAGATCTATCACAAATGTGTAAGAAAATAAGCCATATAAATATAATCATAGTATATATTTCAGTAACTTGTTTTTTTCACTGATAGAAATATTCTTGTGGCCAGGTGCAGTGGTTCATGCCTGTAATCCCAACATTTTGGGAGGCTGAGGCAGGAGAATTACTTGAGGCCAGTAGTTCGTGACCAGCCTGGGCAACATAGCAGGACCCTATCTCTACAAAAAATAAAATTAAAAGATTATCAAGTGTGGTTGTGCATGCCTATAGCCCCAGCTATTCAGGAGGCTGAGGCAAAAGAAGTCCAGGAGCATGAGGCTGCAGTGAGCTTTGATTATGCCACTGTACTTCAGCCTGGGTGACAGAGTGAGACCCTATCTCTTAAAACAAGAAAAAAAGAAAACAACCAAAAAAACTGTCTTTACCTAAGTCTAACTTATGAAGATTTTCTCCTATGTTTTCTTCTAAAAGTTTCATACTTTTAGGTTTTATTTTTGGATCTATGATCCATTTTGAGTTAATTTTTATATAATGTGTTATGTTTGGGCTAAGATTTATTTATTTATTTATTTATTTTTTTTGAGACAGAGTCTCACTCTGTTGCCCGGGCTAGAGTGCCGTGGTGTCAGCCTAGCTCACAGCAACCTCTAACTCCTGGGCTCACGCAGTCTTACTGCCTCAGCCTCCCAAGTAGCTGGACTACAGGCATGCACCACCATGCTCGGCTAATTTTTTCTATATATTTTTAGTTGTCCAGTTAATTCCTTTCTAATTTTTTAGTAGAGATGGGGTCTCGCTCTTGCTCAGGCTGGTCTCGAACTCCTGAGCTCAAACGATCCGCCCGCCTCGCCTCCTATACTGTTAGGATTACAGGCGTGAGCCACCATGCCTAGCCTAGGCTGAGGTATATTTTGTGCTTATGACAGAAGATATTCTAATTCCATTTGTTGAAAGATTGTCTTTCTTCTGTTGAGTTGCTTTTGCAACTTTGGCAAAAATTACTATATCTGTGTGAGTTTGTTTCTCAACTTTAATTCTGTTCTGTTATTCTATGTGTGATTCTCCCTTGCCTAATACCAATACTATAAGCTGCAGTCTTGAATACTGCAGCTGTATAGTAAGAAGTTCCTTGCCTTTTTTATATAAAATTTTAGAATCAAGTTTCTATACCTATATAGGTACCTTATACCTATAAAAAGTCCTCAAACTTTGATTGACATGTTAAATCCATAGATCAATTTGGAGGAGAATTGACATTTATACTGTGTTTGAGTCTTTCAGTTGCTGACTATATATCTTCATTTATTTACGTTGTCTTTATTTCTTTCATCAGTATTCTGTAGTTTTCAGCATCATATACATGTTTTACTATATTTATACTTAGGTATTTTTATTTTTATTATAAATGATGCTGCTTTTTAAATTTTTTTTTCATTTGTAAATTACTGGTATATAAACGTGAGATTGATATGCATGTGTGCACATGTGTGTATTAACTTTGTATCCTGTGGCCTTGCTAAACTAATTTATTAGTTCTTGGAATTTTTTTCTTTTATTTGTTTAGTTTGATACAAGCAAAAACATGGATACAAACAGATCTTCTAGCTTCAAGTCTAGTGTCTTTCCCATAAACTGCATTTTACCATTTCTAAAACATTTAATACTTATATTAAGTATATGTCTAGAAATAACTGCTTATTGCTTTCATCTTTATTAACTTGAATAAAAGGTTATCTTGTACTAACAATTTTAATGATTGATTTTTAGAACTGTGTGAAAAAGCTTTATTAGCCTCTAACATAACATTTCATGACAAGAGGATATATATATATGCATACACAATATATGAATGAATAAATAGAATAAAAGAAAAAATGTTATCGGAAAAAATTTCTCAAATTTAGGGAGAATATTTTTATTACTCTTTTCTTCTCCATCAACATCTCATCTCTCCTTTATCATATGCTATCTATATTTTAGCTTTTTCATTTTCCTACAATCTGCTTAAGTTAGCCTTTTTTCTCATTTAGTTATTTCAGGTACCATTGGAAGAGGAAGGACAACGTGGTGGGCCTATCCTTGCACCAGAAGAGATTAAGACTATTTTTGGGAGCATCCCAGATATCTTTGATGTACATACTAAGATAAAGGTAAATTTATATATATTAGGTTGATAGTAATTTTTTTGGGATTGTGTATATTTATTATCTTTCAGGTACTTCTGATTAGCTAAATAAGTTTTGTACCTAAAACTTCTTACTTCCTCATTTATTCCTTTGAATCATTTGTCTCTTTGTTCCAATGACTTATTAATGTTTGTTGTTTGCCTACTTTTTTATTTCAATTAATGCTAAAAATTAGGAATTAAGGCCTTATGAAGTCTTTTCTATAGAGATGTGATTTCTATTACTATTTTTCTTATGTTCCTACTGTTATTACTCTTGGATTATATATTTTTGTTTTGACTTGCTCAAAAAACTTTAAAGCTGTAATGCACTTAAAGGACATTTATTCTATTCTCCATTTATAGGCAGATAAATGTCAAAACCGTGCAAAACAATGCTTTTTAATAATTTTTCTTTGATGAAAGAGCCATGATTTCTAGGGTCAATCTTTTATAATAAAGTCAATTGGAGAGGGAAGTACTTTTGAAATATTTTTTCGTTTTATACAAATCAATGAGAGGCACAAAAGTAGAGTTAAAAGTCGAGTAGATTTTCATCTTGGTGTTCTGCCACCAACTTGTGTATCAATTTGAATTTGTGTCAGTCATTTAGTTAGTTTTGGATTGTTCTAAGTGTTCTACAAGTATTAACTCATTTAATCCTCTGTGAGGTAGGAATAATTACTCTCATTTTTCAAAATGGGAAACTGAGTCACACACCGGTTGAGTAGCTTGTCCAAGGTCACAGAACTAACAAGCCCTAGATCTGGTAAATGTTGGTAGTCAATGCCAGAATACACTATATTGCCCCAAGGGTAGACATATTTACAATTTTTTTCTTTCTTTTTTCCCTTTCAAGTGTAATTTTGAAGACTTAAATTATCCTAGTTCTTGACATGTGGGCTGTTAAAGTATTCTTGTTTTGAGTTTACTTTTATGCTGTTAAAAGTAGTTTTTTCCCTATTGAACTTTTCTGAATCTGCTAGTATAGTAGAGTGGTTCTTGAGTTATTTTGTCTCAGGATAACTTTTCATTCTTAAAAATTGAGGCTCTTTGGTTATTGGCAGTCACTATATTCAAAATTAAAATAAAATTTTAAAATGTTTTTAAGGCCAGGTGCAGTGGCTCATGCCTGTAATCCTGGCATTCTGGGAGGTTATTGCTTAGAGCTCAGGAGTTGGAGACCAACCTGAGCAAGAGCGAGACCCCATCTACCAAACAAAAAAAATATGGAAAAAATTAGCTGAGCATGGTGGGGTGGTGCACCTGTAGCCCTAGCTACTTAGAGGGGCTGGGGCAGGAGGATCACCTAAGCCCAGGAGTTTGAGGTTGCAGTGAGCTATGATGATATGATAGTGCCCCTGCACTCTAGTTGGGAAACAGAGCGAGACTCTGTCTCAAAAAAAAAAGTTTTTTAAGATGTATCATTTTTAAACAGCTTTATTGAGGTAGTACATTTTACATGTTTTTAAATTTACCTATTTTATATATGCAATTCAATTATATGAGTAACTTTACCAAGTGGTGCACATCACCATAAATCTGCTTTAGGACATTTTCATTTCCTGTTCCCAATAAAATGTCCATTTTATAGTTAATCTTCATTCCTAGCCCCAGCCTTAGGTAGTCACTAGTCTACCTTTCATTTCTATGAATTTGTGTTTTCTGGACATTGCAAATATTTATACATTGATAGTGTATATTTATATAGTGTTATAAATACATTAATACAGTATGTGATCTCTTATTTATTTCTTCTTATTTAGTATGCTTTTGAGATTCACCTATGGTGTAGCATGGTAGTAGTTTGTTCCTTTTCGTGATCAAATAATATTCCATTATATGACTATATTGAATTTTTTTATCCATTCATCACTTGATAAACATTTAGGTTGTTTCCAATTTTTGGCTATTATGAATAATGCTGCTATGAACATTGTGCACAAATCTTTGTGTAAACATACATTTTCATTTCTTTTGAGTAGATGTCCAGGAGTAGAATTGTTGGGCTGTATGGTAGTCTTATATTTTAAAGTTTTGAGAAATTGCCAGGGTTTCCCATCATTTAAAAAAATCTTTTTTTAATTAATTTTTTTAGAGATGGGGTCCTGCTATGTTGCCCAGGCTGGCCTTGAACTCCTGGGCTCAAGGGATCTTCCTGCCTGAGTCTTCCAAAGAGCTGGGAACCATCATTTTTTATTCCCACCAGTAATGTATGAGGGTCTCAATTTCTCCACATTCTCACCAATACTTGTTATCTTTTTTAAGTTATAACCATCCTACTGGGTGAAGCAGCATGTCTTGTGGTTTTAATTTGCATTTCCCTAATGATTAAAGATGTTGAACATCTTTTCACATAGTTATTAACCATTTGTATATCATCTTTGGTGAAATGTCTACTTAGATCTGTTGCCCATTTTTTGGCTGGGTATTTGTCTTCTTACAGAGTTTGTAAGTGTTCTCTAAATTCTGATTGCAAGTCCTTTTGAAGTACAAAAGTTTTTAAAATTTTGGTGAAGTTCATTTTACCCAGTTTTTCTTCTGTGGGCTCTGATTTTGGTGTCATATCAAAGAAGTTTTTGTCTACCCCAAGATTTTGAAGATTTTCTTCTATGTTTTCTTCTAAAATTTTTTTTTTTTTTTTGAGGTAAGGGCTTAAGTTTATCTTTTTGTATGTGGGATATCTAATTTTATATTTGTTTAAAATAAACCATTACATGGCAACATAAATAATATTTTTTATGAAAACTAATTTCTAAAACAAAGATACTTGCTAAGAAGAGTGGTGATATTGTCATTTTTTTTTTTTTATCGTCTGGCTTAATAGAAGACTGATTATTATGTCTGCTTCTGTACTTAGTCTTTTGTGATATCACACATCATGTAACTTCTACAAAACTACTATATACTTGTGAGAGAATGAAAAATTCAAATAATGCCTTACTATTATAATGAAAATA